>NC_084794.1:193601669-194334169 GCF_963169125.1 Humulus lupulus | reverse complement strand
GTATTTTGTCCACCACACTGGATAGAATTTCTTGGCAACCGCTATTGATTAACCATTGAGCTTTGAGAGCTGAGACTATCGGTACACGAGTTTGGGAAACTTCTCCTTTGAAGGTGAACTATTCTCTGCCTTCTGTTTGAAAGTTGACTGTCTTACCCTTACAGTCAATCGTTGCCCCATATTTTGCTAACCAGTCCCTGCCTAAAATTACATCATAATCCTTAAGGTCAAACTCGATCAAATCTACTGGTAATTCTTTTGCTCCGATTCTAACTACAATGCTACTCACCCCACTACTAGATAACATTCTTTCCCCTGAGGGTAACTCCATGACAAACTTATCTCTAAAACGTTCGCATGGTCTATCTAAGCTATCAAACGTATTGATAGAGACAAAAGAATGCGTAGCTCCCGAATCGAATAAAACATTGCATAGTTTACCAGAGATAATGACCTGACCTGTTACCATTGTATTACTAGTTTCTACTTCACCTCTAGTAAGAGCAAAAACTCTGGCTGGCACAAGCTTGTCATCTTTCTTTTGGCCTTTCATTTTTGGGCAATCCTTTTTAATGTGTCCTTCTTTTCCACTGTTGACCCTCGATTTGGTCAACGAAACGGAGTCAAGTAAAATGATAGAAATGATATGAAATCAATACAAAAAGGTAAACGACACAAAAGATTTATTGTGGTTCGGCCCCAGTAAATGGTAATAACCTACGTCCACTTAGTGTTCTTATTGATGTCGAATTCCAAGAACTGTGATCAATGAACCAGGGTTCACGAGTTTCACCAGCTTTCGGATGAATACAATTATGGTGGATAAAAACACTATGTTTCTCTCTTAGAATTCTGAAGTTCCTAAAATTCCCTCTCTTGAGCCCTTTGATTCTTATTTATAGGCTCAAGGAGTTTTTACATGGGCCGATGGGCCTTAATTACATTTAATACAGACGTATCTAAATAATAATGGAAATTGTAATTATTACATAAATGCAAAATTACATATCTGAAGGAAATAAATGAAATGTTGCGACCAGACTGGTCGCCCATAAAATATGATGTATGCTGAGTGGATTCTCTTCTGGTCGATAGTCGAAAAAATCATACTCACTTAAACAGTCATGTGTATCCCACATGTATGTTAATGCTGCCACGTCATCAGGTAGTCCTTTTTTGGGTAAACATTTGCCCCCCAAGTTTATTTTACTGCGATCAGCATATAATAAACTTAATCGACCGACCTTTCGCCTGACCTATCACATCTGTCAGTGCTTTTTGAAAAAGTAACTAATTATGGATGTTGCAGTTTCCCAAAAGCGTTTTGACAGCTAACATGATTCCCCATGTATCGAAAACTCACCCCATCATTACCTTTTTAACTGTGCCACGATTAGTATAAATAACCCACTCTTCTCATTTTTTACCTTGACCACTCTTCTTTTTTCTCAAGAACTCAGAAGAACAAAGCAAGAAATACTCAGAAATTTTTTGTAATTCGAGGTGTGTCTGTCTAGCCCCAAGCATCAACACTCGTGACTTCGCTTCAATCTTCCAATCAAGTAAGTTTCTTGATCTTCTTTTTTTCTGATATACCATGCAGTGTTTTATTCTCGACTTTTCTGATATTCGGGCTTTGAGTTTTTTAATGTTCTTGAGGAAAAACGATTTCGGGGTAACTGGGCTCGTAGGTAGTAACATGATAAGATAAGGGTTTCAATTAGTAAAATACCAAGTGAGGCTTAGAAATTGGTGTGGGAAGTAGGAATACTGATTTAGGGCCCATAATCGAAGTAAAATTTTGATTTTTATGCTTTTGGAAAAATCTGGTTTTTTCCCGCCTGTTTTTGGAGTCGAAAAGTTTTCTTGAAAAAACTTTTCACTTCCACTTTTCAATCAGTTTTTTCAAATTGTTCGCATGCTTTTAGTGTTTATGTTATCCCAACGTTTCCACTCCTTCTATCTGTTGGCCGTAGATTCTCATCTCCCCTTTTTTGTTCCCAGATTTTCATGCACGGTCCTTGGGGAGGTGAGAGGCCGATCGATGACGATCTGGTCACGCTACTGTTCAAGGATCAAGAACAATCGTCACTGACATTTTCAAAAGTCCCATTTTCTCAACACAACCCAGCGACCAGACCTTCGACCAGTCCACCGAACATGGGTCGCATGAAATATACTGCCTGCAGAAAGAAAAAGACAGCCAACCCTTCTTCTAACCAACCTGCCCCCCGTACTAAGGACCCTTCTACAAATCCCCAGCCTGTAAATATTGCACCCCTAGAAATCCAACCTGAAGCCTGACCTCGCGATGACTTTAGGCCAGAGGTCGAATGGTACGTAGCGCCTCCTAGCATCATATCATCTAGGATGGTAAAAAACTATCTCAAGAAGTACGGTCTTCCTAGGATAACCCTAATCAAACCTTCACCTGACCAGAGGGCAAACATTCCTGGGGGCACCTTCAGTGCTTGGTCGAGGTACCATATCGAGGCAGGGGCTATCTTGCCTCTGCACGAATTTATTAAAGGGTTGGCCAATTATTTTGAGGTCGCCCCCTTTCAAATTACTCCTAATGGATATAGAGTACTATCTGCACTCTATATCCTTTATAATCATAAGAAGTGGCGTGTACCTACACCACATGAGATCAACTACCTGTTCGATCTCAAGTCCAACCCCAACCACAACAACACGAGGTTCTTCCACTTCTACCACCAAGAGTCCGCTCGTACCTTCTTTAGCAACATCACCTACAAATCCAATGCAGGGAAGTACTTCCAGGAGTACTTTCTTACAACGAACCTAGTCGCTGATAACCTGGCCTTCACCCGAGGAGGTAAATCTTTTAATCACTGGTCGTTTAATTTCTTCTAGCTTTTCTATACCGTCTTTAGAATTTGGTGTTGTTTAGGTCCATGGTATCAACCAGACCCTACTCCAGAGATGGAGATAAGGGCAGTAGCCTTGGCCAGCATGACGAACATCGAGAAGAACGTCAAAGAGCTGGTAACTGAAACCAACTTAAGGCTAGTCGGCCTTCTAGCACCTCACCAGGAAGTGAGGGAGTCTATAGTAGGGAGTGCTACTGGAGGAGAGATCCCCGAGCAGCATCAGGATGTGTCATAGCCCCCGAGAAGGCGGGCAGCAAGAGTGACCATGAGGGAACCCTCGAGCATCCCACAAGCTCCTGCTGCTCCGACCTAGCACGGGAAGGGCAAGCAGAAATTTCCAGAATACCCCGAGCCCATACTCGAGTCTTCTGATGAGAACGGTATAACTTCTCACTTTTACACAATTTGCCCATTCCCTATCATTTATTCGACGGGGATGGCAACTTTAAATATGCGATCTATAGTTTAAATTCAGACTTCTTCAAGGCAGAGAGTGAGTGTAGCAGTAGTACCATAAATAATGTATCGACCAGTAATAATAGCTCGGGTATAATACTTAGAATTTTTCGAGTTCTTATTCCCTTACTTTTTTTTAAGTAACTTAATTTATATTGTCTGATCATTTGTTTCCATCCTACAGTCATTACTTCCGGAGAAGCCTTCGACTTGTACAACAAACCCAAAGCCATGGCTCCTGCGAGTAGGAGGAGAGAAAGCAGGCGGCACCCTAGGGAAAGTAGTAGCGACCCTTCCAAGAAAAGGGCTCAAACTGAGGATCCTCCTGCACCACTACCTTCCAAGGAAACAACTCCTCCTCCAAGTCCTGTTGACCTGACTCCTCCAGCTCCTCGTAACCCAACGCCTCCTGATCAGTCAGGAAAGACTCAGGCCGAGCCTATCCTGATCACTGCCTACAACTCGGCCAATGACAAGCTGAAGAAACTTTCAAGACACTGGCGTAGTCAGGAAGCCTTCAGCAACATCTCCTCCATGAAGGTCGAACAAATTCTCAGCCGTGCGCTGAACGAAGTACTTAGTGTAAGTTGCCATTTTTGCTATTCTTTAGTTGTCTATCTTGCCCTTTTATTCATACTAACAACTTTACTTTTTCTCTGATTGCAGGGAGTTTTGACCCTGAGTACCGGTTGGCATCGCTTCGAGGAGATGTCTGGCCAGCATGCTAAAGATATTAAGACTGTCGAGGAAAGACTCACTGACCAGCTCAAGGCGGCCGAGGCCAGACACGCTGAACGACTCAAGGCAGCTGAGGAAAAAATTGCTAAACTGGGCGAGGAGCTGAAGCAACACAAGGAGGCCTTGGTCAAAGTCACTGAGTCCAAAGAGAGGTACAAGGAGGCTTTGGTGATTAATTTCAAAGAGGCCTCCAAACTCCAAGATGAACTGGCGATCATCAGGAAAGAAACTGCTGAGCAGGAAGAGAGAATCAAATTGCTCGAAGAAACCAACGCTAGCGACCTGGAGAGGTTCAAGGGAGCGACGTTCAACTGCTTCTATATGTTCTGGAAAAGCAACCCCGAGGAAAACTTTGATTATCTGCCAGAGCATATGAAGTAGGCTGAGTTGGCTAAGTGCATGGAGGAAGAGGAGAAAGCTCAGGGATCTCCTGAGATCTCTTTGGCGACATGTATTGAAGGTGTCGAAGAGGATGCTGAGACCACAGTCGACCAACAACCCCAGCAAGATCCTCCAGCTGCTCTTGCCACTCAATAACTTTATTTCCTTTATTTTAATTTATTTGTAACTAATACATACGATCCACGATTTGTAATGTCAAGACAATTTTTTGCTGCGTAGGGCAGCTCCCTTTTAATTAATAGTTACATCCAAGCAGCAAATGCTCGCAGTGTAACACATTTCTATTTTGATATTATAATATTTGCAATTTATTATAACATCTGTTCACATGACCAAACTTAGCATAAAACTTTGTTTTGATTTGACAAAATTTAAACAAATTTTTTTAAAAATACTCTAAGTACCGTAGTATGCTTTCCCTTATTTTGCTCGTGTGTTTACATATGCCTATTGATATGCTTTGCTTGCTTAGTACCTTATATGCCCCCCAAGTGATTGAGGAGCTTAAGGTCCTCAGTCACTTTCCATGACCAAGACCTGTTCGAGCATTACCGCTCGTAATAAATACTTATAAAAAATTATTATATAGCAAAACAACACACGTAATGAGCAAATACTTGTAATAAATACAATAATTGGCAAGAATAACTGGCTGCACTCAGTTCCTTTTATTTCTTGTAATGAATGGACAATCGTGTCTATACGAGTGATAAAAAATGACTGACTAGTCATATGACTGACTAACCCTTGTTCATAAACTTGTAAAAAGTGAAATTAATACAAGCCAATTCTTTAAAAAGAACTGTTTTATTAATAATACTTGCGTAGGTGTTCTCCATTCCAATAGTGAGGAATGAGATCTCCATTTAAGCGAGCAAGTTTATAGGTGCCTGGTTGGAGGACTTCTTCAATTTGATACGGACCTTCCCAGTTAGGTCCAAGCACTCCGACAGCTTGAGCGCGGGTGTTAAGATAAACTCTTCTAAGTACCAAATCTCCCATGTTAAATTTTCCTTTACGTGCTTTAGAGTTGAAATACCAAGCAACCTCTTGTTGGTAAGCTTCCACTAGAAGTTGAGCTTGCTCACGTCTTTCATCGACCAAATCCAACGATTCCATCAATAACTGACTATTAGCACTCTGATCGTATGCCAACCTTCTATGTGATGGTGGGTCTAATTCAACAGGCAACATGGCTTCATATCCATAGGCCAAAGAAAATGGAGTATGGCCCGTTGCTGTTCGATGGGACATTCTATACAACCAAAGGACATCTGGTAGCTGTTCTGGCCATACCCCCTTCACTTCTTCAAGCCTTTTATTAAGGGTATCCTTCAGGATTTTGTTGACAACTTCAACCTGTCCGTTTGCTTGCGGATGAGCTACTGAAGAAAAACTCTTGATAATCTCGTGCCTTTCGTAAATATCTTTGAACAAATCACTGCCAAATTGTGTGCCATTATCTGAGACAATATTTCTTGGAAACCCATAGCGGCACACGCTATGTTTTACCACAAAATCTAGCACCTTCTTGGTCGTTATTGTTGCAAGTGGTTCAGCTTCGACCCACTTTGTAAAGTAGTCAACAACAACTACTGCATACTTGACGTTGCCTTTTCATGTGGGTAAAGACCTGATCAAATCTATCCCCCACACTGCGAATGGCCACATACTTTGCATCTGTTTGAGCTCATTAGGGGCTGCTTGTGGTATTTTGGAGAACCTTTGGCACTTGTCGCATTTCCAAACAAAATCCATAGAGTCCTCATTCATCGTTGGCCAGAAGTATCCTTGCCTTAGGATCTTTTTTGATAAACTTTGTCCCCCAGCATGATCTCCGCAGAAACCTTCATGGACTTCTCGCATTAGTTCCTTGGCTTTTTCCTTTGAAACACACCTTAAAAGTGGCATCGAGTACCCTCTCCTGTATAAAATTACATCAACCAGAATGAATCGAGCCGACTACCTCTGGAGGGTTCTTGCTTTGTTTCTGTCCGCCGCCAGCACTCATTGATCTAGGTATTCAACGAAGGGCGTCATCCATGTGTCGGTTGCTTGAATTACCAGGGAAGACTCTTCTACTTGAATGCTTGGTGTGGACAAATGCTCAACTGGTACTATGTTTAAGGTGTCAACATCTTTCGCGCTTGCTAACTTGGCTAAAGCATCGACATTCGAGTGCTGGTTGCGAGGTACTTGTTGGAGAGTATACTTTTCTAACTGTGCCAATAAGTCCTTTGCTTTGTTCAAAGCAACCATTGTAAGACCCCGAGCCTGATATTCTCCAATAATTTGATTAACCACTAATTGGGAGTCACTATAGATCTCAAGCGACTTTATATCCATGTCCTTGGCTAATCTTAATCCTGTGAGCAGAGCTTCGTATTCGGCTTCGTTATTGGATGCTGTGAAGTCAAATCTGATTGTACAATGGAATCGATGTCCTTCCGGTGTAACTAAAATCAAACCTGCTCTAGCATTGTGCTCGTTGGAAGATCCATCTACGAACAACTTCCAGGAAGGAGTTTGACTTTGAAGCTAGGGCTCTTCTATCGGCTCGGTATCCTGGATCCCAGTAAATTCTGTGACAAAGTCTGCTAGAGCATGTCCCTTCATAGTTGCTCGTGGTGAATAGGAAATATCGAACTGCCCAAGTTCGACTGCCCATTTCAACAATCGACCGATGGCTTCTGGTTTCTATAGGACTTTCCGTAGTGGCTGGTCAGTGAGTACTACAATGAGGTGAGCTTGGAAGTATGGTGGCAGCTTTCTGGAAGCCAAAATCAAGCAATAGGCTAATTTCTCAATGGGCGAATACCGCAACTCTGCTCCTACTAGCCTCTTGCTTATATAATACACAACTTTTTGAGCATGTTCCTCCTCTCTAATCAGGACTGCACTAACAGCATACTCGGTGACTGCCAAATAGATGAACAAAGTTTCTTTCTTGACCGACTTGGATAAAATTGGTGGTTGAGACATATGAGACTTTAGAGCCTGGAAAGCCTACTCACACTCTTCCATCCACTCGAATTTCTTGTTGCCCTTGAGTAGATTACAAAATGGAACACACTTGTCCGTTGACTTAGAAATGAATATACTCAAAGCGGCATTCCTCCCGGTTAGACTTTGAACATCTTTAATTTTGACAGGTGACTTCATCATGATCAGGGCCTTGATCTTTTTAGGATTAGCTTCGATACCTTGCAAGTTTACTATGAATCCCAAAACATTTCTCGATCCAACACCAAATGAACACTTAAGAGGATTTTGCTTCATCTGATATTTGTTCAAGACGTTGAAGCATTCTCAAGTCCTCATGTGCTCTCCTCCCTTCTTTGACTTGACCAGCATGTCATCGACATATACCTCCATGTTAACACCAATTAGCTCTTTGAACATGTGGTTAACCAGTCGTTGGTAAGTTACACCAGCGTTTTTCAAACCGAAAGGCATTACTTTGTAACAGTAAAGCCCTATATCAGTTCGAAAGCTAGTGTGATCCTCATCAGGTGGGTGCATACTGATCTGATTGTATCTAGAGTATGCATCCATGAATGACAAGATCTCATTCCCTGATGTGGCATCGACCAGTTGGTCAATCCTTGGGAGTGGGAAACAATCCTTTGGGTAGGCTTTATTAAGGTCTGTGAAATCCACTCACGTCCTCCACTTGCGATTCAGCTTGGGAACCAGTACTGGATTAGAGACCCAAGATGGATAAAACGCTGCCATGATGAATCCGTTTTCCTTTAGCTTCTCGATTTCTTCTTTTAACGCTTTTGATCTATCTTTGTCGAGCAACCTTATTTTTTGTTGCACTGGTGGAAATTTTTTGTCTATATTCAAGACATGGCTGATAACTGCTGGGTCAATTCCAACCATATCTTTAGGCGACCAGGCAAACACTTCCTAGTTCTCCTTCAAAAATTCCACCAGTTTTTGTTTTTTTGTTGTCTTAAAGTTTTTACTAACTTTCACATCCCTGGTCGGATCTGCCTCATAAAGTTGGACCTCCTTGAGGTCCTCCACTGGTCCTACTTCTTCTTCAAAATCCTCAAAGCGAGGATTTAAATCCCTATGCTCACTTTGGGCAACACCCTATTTGGTGACCTGTTCACCTGATTGGGTATGTGCTTCGTTTACCAACAACAACCTTTTCTTGGATTTTTCCCTCGATCCACCCCTTTTTGCCATGGTGATTGAGGAATTGTAACATTCCCGCGCTTCCCGTTGGTTTCCCAACACACATCCTACCCCTATGCCGGTTGGGAACTTCATGGCTTGGTGCCAGACTGAGGTAACAGCTCCCAGGTCGACTAGAATTGGCCTCCCAATCATAGCATTATATGCTGAAGGACAATCAACTACTATAAAAGTAGTGAGTAATGTCCTGTTTGCTGGTGCAGTTCCTGCTGTGACTGGAAGCTTGATTGATCCTGTTGGCACAAGCCCTTTGCCAGAAAAACCATAAATGGTTTGGTTGCATGGCTCCAAATCTTGCACTGATAACTTCATTCTTTCCAGCGAAGATTTGTACAGAATGTTCATCGAGCTCCCTGTATCCACCAATACTCGTTTAACCATCATATTAGCGATTTGGACATCTACGACCAAGAATCGGACATGATGAGCGTCAAGCTCGGAGAAAGTTATCGATTCTTCCTCTATTCAAGCTTTTTTGGGAGTTCGCTCCACTACGTTCAGCATTTCAATGTCCTGGTCGTGACGTAAGGTTCGAGCATACCTTTACCTTGCCTTCCCACTATCTCCTACCAGGTGTGGGCCACCGCAAATAGTTAGCAATGTACCAGCAACTGGAGCTGGCTGTAAAGGGGGCGAGCGTTGGCATACGAGTGCCTGCTCGTGCCTCCTTGAGCCTCTCGCTGAGAACCTCCAAGGGCTCGTACATATCTTCTTAGGTGTCCTTGTCTGATAAGGAACTCAATCTCATCTTTAGGCTGGTTTCACTCGTTGGTGTCATGACCATAGTCGTTATGAAAATGACAGAATTTGGTTGTATCTCTCTTAGAGATATCTTTTCTGATTGGGGCTGGTCGCCTGAAGGGAACAGTGGTGTTAGTGGCCTGGTACACTTCTGCTCTTCTATCGACTAGGGTCGTGTAATTGGTGAACCTCGGCTCGTATCTGTTACTTTTAGGGCGCTTGTTCTCAGATGTTGATAGCTCGTGGTTCGCCCTTTTTCCTTCGTTTTTCCCACTATTTTTGCCGTTGCCATTGGGTTTCCCAGACCCACTGGCGGCTTTGGTGGGATCTTCTTTTGGTCCCTGGTCATCTATAGGCGCCTTCCCTTCATTGGCAATGGACTCTTCCAGCTTGATGTACCGATCCGTCCGGTCCAGAAATTCTTGAGTGCTCTTTACCCCATTCTTCCACAAACTGTTCCAGAAGAATGAATGGCGCCGTACTCCAGCAGTAAGTGCCATCATCTTCCCTTCATCACCAACTGTCTTAGCCCCAGCAGTGGCTCGCATAAAACCCTAGACATACTCCTTCAGGGTTTCTCCCTCCTTCTGGCATATCTTCACCAGTTGGTTAGCCTCAGTAGGATGTACACGACCAACGTAAAAATGTCTGTAAAATTCCTTCACAAACATTTCCCAAGACACTATGTTGGTAGTATGGAATTTAAAAAACCACTCTTGAGCAGTATCGGACAAGGTGGCTGGGAAGATTCTGCATCGAGCGTCATCTGACACCTTCTGGATGTCCATTTGTATCTCGAATTTATTTACGTGAGATACTGGGTCTTCTAATTCGGTGAAGTTGGGCAAGACCGGTATCTTAAATTTGCTTGGAGTCTCGGCCATTTCTATTCTTTGTACAAACGGAGTGCCTCTTCTCTGGTCGTATTCAATGTGGGATGTCCAGCTCCCCACTAGCTGTTGGATAGCCTGATTCAATGCATCGAGCTGGGCCTATACAATGTCTGGTATTGTTGGGGTGACCGATGCTGGAGGGGCATACTCATCATGTCTTTCTCATCTGTCATTGAGAACATCCCTCAAATCCTCATCCCTACCCCTTTGTTCGCTAGCGCCCAATCGATCAAAGACGTTAGGTTGCCTAGGCTGCCCCCAGCATTCTGGCTCGTCGGCCGGTTCTCTCTTGGTGGGGGGCTCCACTCTCCACTCTATCTCCTTGCCTTCGACCAACATTTCCTCTGCCAAAATCTACTTCATTGTAGTCATGGCCATCCCTAAAGTGTGACCGACTATGGTGCGACCTGGTGATCGCACTGTTTCCCCCTCCCCTTGCTGGCATGTCTCGACCGTCAGGTGGAGGCCTGCGTTGGTCGGTAGGTCCCCGAGCATTATTATGTCGTGGGGCACCCCTGACCACAGAGCCTGAATCAATTTGCCTTTTGCTAGCAAAAGGACGTTGTCCCCTACTCGGTGGGTTTGGCTCCTCAACAGTCGGCGTCTAGGGCTTCGGGGAGGCTGCTCAGCCCTATTATGACTTTGCTACTGGGGATTGCCTCGACCAGCGTGAGAAGGTGGCTACTACTCAGGATCCTGAAATGGAAGATCCTGTTGAGCAGCAGGGGGTTGCTCCGGCCTCTGAGGACTTTCCGTTTGAGGCGGAATGTGGTGATGTTGTGGATGACCTGAATGTGGACCTTGTTGTGGTGGTACACTTGGTGGCTGATCCACTTGAGAGGCTGGTGCAGGCTGCCCTCGGCCCAACTGAATGGCTGCCTCCAGAGCGGCAGTGGCGTCTCTCTGCCGGCAGTCCATATCGGCCTGCCACTCATCTAATTCTTGGTGTTGCCTATCAATTTCTCTCTACTGCAACACCATCGTTTTGACCACATTTTCTTGATTAGCCCTCAGATTGGCTAACTCCTCTTGCAACACAATCAGTGTTGTCCTCAATGTTTCAGAATCCATTTCATCCTCTTCAAACTCCACTTGTGGGACATCCTCAGCCACATTTTGCAGAAGAGGCTGGGTTGGTGCGGCACCAGTGGTTTGTCCAGTCTTTCTAGCCATTTTCTCCATTTGATCTTTTTGGAGGTCTTGAGTTTCGCTCTCAATGAAAGCACCAAAATGTTGACCCTTGTTTTGGTCAACGACACGGAGTCAAGTAAAATGATAGAAATGAGATGAAATCAAGACAAAAAGGTAACGACACAAAAGATTTATAGTGGTTCGGCCCCAGTAAATGGTAATAACCTATGTACACTTAGTATTCTTATTGATGTAGAATTCCAAGAACTGTGATCAATGAACCAGGGTTCACGAGTTTCACCAGCTTTCGGATGAATATAATTATGGTGGATAAAAACACTATATTTCTCTCTTAGAATTCCGAAGTTCCCAAAATTTCCTCTCTTGAGCCCTTTGATTCTTATTTATGGGCTCAAGGAGTTTTTCCATGGGTCGATGGGCCTTAATTACATTTAATACAGGCGTATCTAAATAATAATGGAAACTGTAATTATTACATAAATGCAAAATTACATATCTGAAGGAAATAAATGAAATGTTGCGACCAGATTGGTCGCCCATAAAATATGATGTATGCTGAGTGGATTATCTTCTGGTCGATAGTTGAACAAATCATACTCACTTAAATAGTCACGTGTATCCCACATGTATGTTAATTCTACCACATCATCAGGTAGTCCTTTTTTGGGTAAACATCCACAATTGAAACAACCTTTCGTCTTATATCGGCATTCTCCTGAATGCTTCCTCTTATAGATAGGGCACTGGGGATATTCCACATAGGGCTTCTTATTCTCGTTACCTTCTGATGCAGTCTTATTCTTCTTGTTGGCTTTTTGATTTTGACCACTGTCATGTTTTTGTTTGTGGTCGTTCTGTTCATTGTTATTCTTTTTGGCGTCCCTTCTGGCTGCGCCTTCCTTCCACATCCTTTCTTTTGCCTGCTCAGCTTCCAAGGCCATCTCTAATGTTTCTGCATAAGTGGTTATCCCCCGAATTAACTTTACATCACGGGCTATCATAGGTTTTAGTCCCTTCACAAATCTTTGAATTCTTAGCGTCTAAGTGGGTACCATATCCACCGCGAACATAGCCAGCCTATCAAACTTCCTGGCATACTCTGTCATAGTCGAATTCCCTTGAGTAAGCACGATGAATTCGTCCACCCTTGTGGCTAGAATCACCGGACTATAATACTTCTTGTTGAACACTTGGATAAACTCATCCCATGTCATAACGTTCACATCTCTAGTTTGCTTCACTATATCCCACCAGATGCCGGCGTCTTTCTTTAGCAAGCTTGAAGCGCATCAGACTCGATCATCGTTTCCCAGCCGCATGTGTTCAAATATGGACTCTGCCGATCGAAGCCATTCTTCTGCTTCTATTAGGTCAGATCCGCTGTCAATGTTTGGCGGTTTCTGCTTTCTAAAATGTTCATACACTGCCTCGTAGGGAGGTTCTACCAACTGTAGTAATTGTGCTAGAGGAATGACTTGTTGTGCCACTTGTTGTTGTTGCCCTGAGTTTATTTGGAACTCTTCTTCCCTTCTGCTTAGCTCTGCCCTAAGACAGGCATTTTCTCTTTCCAAATTTTCTCGGGTAGCAGTAGCTACCGGTTCTTCCACTACATTGGGTGCTTCTTGTACTCCCGGGGCTGCTGGAAATTCTTCATATATGGGGGTGGTGGCTACTCCTCTTCCTTGCCCCCTTCCCCTTCCTCGGTCTCTGCCTTGGGCTCTTCCCTGGCCATTTAGTCTTTCAGATCTTCTTGGTTCCTGCTCCATGTGTCTTTTCTGTTTCCCCAAAAGAGAAGAGTTTGAAAAAGCTAAGACAAATAAAACAAGTAGATGTTACAATTTAGCCTATCGTAATACTGTCTATTAGGTCCATCTATCTATTAAAACTATCATATTACAATTAAGTCCAACTCAGGTAAATGGGCCTTAACAATTGAATCTTCCATGGAGGAGGGCTGGGTTCAGTATATAGTACCCACTACTAAGGCCCCCTAACTTCCACTTGAACCCAAAAGACAGGAATTTAAACCCTTGCTTTATAAATTTTTATTCATTTTAATTAGATCCAATCTAATAATGCAAAACAAATGGGCATTCACAAATGGGCTAACCCATAAGAGAGGAATTCAAACTTTACACTTTCAATTGAATCCAAAACTATTAACACTTACAAAACAATGAAATAATAACAAAAGAAAATATTTTTTTTTTACAAGAAAGTGAAAAATTTATAAAACATCATAAAATAAAATTTAACGATGTGTTCTTATATACGTCTAATCCTCCACATCAGATCCATTATCATACTCAGGGTCTGGTATTCTTCTTATAACTTTAACTTTTCTAACCTTACTTGAGTCCATTAAGCTAATTTATGAAAATAATACAAGAAAGACATTAAAAAATATTTTGAAAATAATGTGTATACTTACTTGGTCCTTGGTAGCTATCGTGTGTATTTCATGGGAACATTCATGACCAATATAGCGGTGGGCTCTGAAACCACCTGTAACACCCTAATTTCTCATAAATTATCGAGAACACAGCACTGGGTCATAATCATAAATATTGCTCTTTTATTGAATAAAAACTTAAAAATAAATATATGGATCCATGGTTTTACAAAAATAAAATAATTGTCTTTAACATAAAAATGAGCAACATTTAAATAAAAATTTAAAATAAACATGATTTAATAAAAAAAAAATAGGTCCGCTTGATCTTCCTTGACTATATGGTCCTCACGAGTACATCACGAAGCTCCTAGGTCCCACTCGCCACCGGCCTTTCTATCATCAATTTTCCGTACAACAACATCATAAGGAGTGAGCTTCTAAGCCGAGTAAGGAAAATACAAACAAGAGTTAGTCATATAATCATATAATCAAACATATCCTAAATTTACACAAGAGTCATAACAAAAACTTATTTATACTAATCATATCATAGCTTAAGTCATAAATTCTAAATCATAATCTAAGTCATAATCATAAATCATATTCTAAGTCATAAGTCATAGGTCATAACTCATAATCGTAACGATAGGTCATAGATCATAATAATAAGTCAGATATAATAAAAAGATAAATGCTTATACAGGGGGTGGCAATTAAGCCCCGGACATAAGTCCGTCATACACCAGACATCAACTTAGGTCCGTCATAAAGTTTTGGCAACCGAGCCTACCGAACATAAGTTCGTCATACATCATTGGAGACCTTAGGTCCAAACACACTTACCCCTTTATTGTACCTGAAATGTTAGGTCATACAAAACATAACTAGATCATAAACTAAACTACCTAATTTTCCTTACAAAAAACCGGAATATTGGAGACAAGAGCGGGATCAGAAACTCCTAAAACCAAACATAAGAAACCATAAGTCCTCTAGGGAAATAAGATGAATAGATGATCTAAACCATCAAAATAGTAACTTACCGAAGACCTTAAGTTTCAAGAAACTCAAACACCTAACCAAAAGCCATAACAACAAGTTAGGTTTTTTTAAAAAATAAATAAAAGGAAAGAATAAGAAGAATGGAAATGAACTAAACTTGAAGATTAACGATACCTTAGATAGCTTAGAGCTTTGATCTATACGTCAAACACTGAAATCACACAAAAGACTACTTCCCAAGTGCTTAGAAAAACTTTAGATTTGAAAGCTTTAACACGAGAACCCTAGTGTTTCTCTCTAGAATGAACTTAGCAACTTGGAGGCTCTGAATTGTGCTTAAATGATGAATAAAATGACTGAGTGAGTCCTGTTTATAGAGTTCAGGGAGTGAAACTAACTCCTTTTAAAATGAATAAATAAATGATTAAAAATTGAATAAATTTGAATTATTGGTTCAACAGATGCCCAAAACTCGGTCAAAAACGTTCAGGAACGAGTCAAAGTTGTTGAGGGTTGTTTCTAGTTCAGGATTCTACGAAAATTCAAATATGGCCACTGGAGCCGATATATTGCCTACCCTAGGCAATATATCGCCCCTACCTATGCCCTGAGGGTCCGTGGTTTCGTTGGTGCGGAGTCGACGTGTTTCCGTATCAATCATAGGCGATATATCGGTCCCTATAGCTGCGATATATCGGCCCCTATAGCTGCGATATATCAGCATGCGCTGATATTTTAAACATGTTTTTGCACACTTTCAGCACACTTGAAGTTTTTTTAAACCACTTTGACTATGTACAACATAATCCTAACAGCTGTTGGAAGGTTCTAAACCTTCTAGATCTATCCTTTATTAATTTATTTATCTAAAATGCTTAAATCCTTAATAATCATACATGTGACAAGTGTCACGTTCTTAATTATTCTATCTAAATCTTAGGTTATAATAAATAATATTTCTAGGACCAGCTATATTAATCAAACCTTATGTTAAAATTAATATTTCTAAACTATAGGCTAAACTTATAAAATTCATAACTATCTCTACGATTTTCTAACTAAATTCCGGCTTTGACCAATATCCACGAAAACTAAAATTCTACAACTACTACTTCTACTATCTAGCTAAGTAAAATTCCAAGACGCTACAATGTGATAAGCCAATTGAAGCAATTTTATTTGCCAAAAACATAAATAATACCTATAAAGTTCGTCGTCAGATATATTTTAAATGACAATGTCAAAATTGGAAAATGGCACACGTTTTTTTTTCTTCAAAATAATAGGAGAATTCAAGTCAAAATCTCTCATGTATTAATAATTTTTTACATTTTTTATTCTATTTTATCTAATTTATGATTATTAAATAATTAAAAAACAAAATATCTAAAATCATCAATAAAGACAATGCCTCTTCCGTAACTCTTTTTTTTTTTTTTTGTATTTATTTAAAACTAAATTTTTAATAATTATTATAATAAATCAACCATATATAAATTCACATTTATCTTGAAGATTTTCCAATTCATGATAATCTTTTTATTGTTTCATATTTCAAATTAAAAAATTAAAATATCTCAATTTATCTATAAATAACTAATTTTTTAATAATTATAATAATAAATAATTATATATAATTGACATTTATTTCAAAATTTTCCATCTGCATTTATCTTTTTATTGATTTGATATATAAAATTTAAAATAAAAATATTTTTATTTATATTTAAATAAAATATTTAGAAATAACTAAATTTTTAATAATTATAATAATAAATGAATAATATATAAATTGACATTTATCTTCAAGATTTATTGTTTTGATGTTTCAAATTTAAAACCAAAATATCTTAACAATTAAAAATATCAACATATATACACGTGATATCAATTTGATTAAGAACATTATTAGTTAAATTAATAAAAATATTTATTTTAAAAAAAGTGAATGATTGTGCAAAACGTCATGATTTATAAATTTTCTACCCTAAAAATATAAAAATCTTAACAAATTTATATAATAAAAAAAAACGCAAAGCGTATAAAATAATACTAATATTAAATAAAAGCACACGTACAACAAGTAGGTTGAATTTTATTTTTGGCACTTTAATTATTCAGAATTTTTCGAAAACCTGCAGGAGGCTCACTATATAATGAACATTATAATAAAAAAAAATTACGATCAAGACGCCCTTACGTATCCATATAAGAAGCATGTTGTACTGGTAGAGTGAAAAGGAATCTTTACACACAATCTCCTAAAAAAATATTTAAAAATATATATTTTTTAATCATTACAAAAAATTACACAGCTATATTTTCTAGTATAGTAATAAATTTTTTTAAAAAAAAGTCGCATGTATATGTTATTGTAATATAGTTTTTGTTTAGTTATCAACTTAATTATGATATTAATTTTTTTTAAATTAAGAAAATATTGAAGGATAAAAAAAATACAAACATAACTTTTATGTATATTTGTTGGGAATACTTATACATGATCTTATTTATTTTCATTTAAATCATATATTAAACAAATTAATATAAGAAAAACCTAGAACATGTTTCTATAATTGAATTTGAACAGAGATATTGATAAGAACACTTACATTATATGCAGCGGAATGAATAAGTTCTTCATTCAGTTTTCCTAACCCTTGTATCTTTTATGTCGCAGGATATCACCAAGAAATTGAACCAATTTTCTAATTTCTTCACAGTCTTCCAAAATATCATTAGAATCACCTAGACTAGGGTGAGCAATTCTCAACACATGAGATAGATACGGAGAGAAGAAAATAATATAGAGACTTAGAAAATGACTTTTGCTGTAGAGAGAGTCTAAAACCCTAAAGCATCAAAACTAGATCTTCAGATCATCTCTATTCAACTCTCACTTGGCATTCCTTTTATAGGCTCAATTAGGTCACTTATTTAAAAAATCAATAAAATAATAGGTAATATCAGCCATTAGGTTGAAATTATCATGGGGTTTAGGCCCGTAAAATTTCTCATTTAATTATAAGTCCGTTAGACAGAAAATCTAGGCCCATATTATTTTACATTGATTAATTAATTAAATCATTTATCAAATTAATTATTTATAATTTGAACCTTGACTTAAACTTATTTATTAATTTAGACACTAATTTATCTTAATTAATAACTCTGTCCTAAAATCTATTTTCTTCTCTAAATTGCATAACTCTGTGAAACTATCCAAAATTGATCTAGTCAACTTTGATAATTCTAATTGATAATTAAATCAATTAATTGAGACTATCTAGATGATTTTATCCAAGGTATAGTGGGGACTATGGGTCTATGAAATTAAGCTCCAATAAGTTATCATAAATTTAACAAATAAATTTACTAACTTATTAATTCATCGTGACTCTACTAAAGGCTCAAAATTGCACTCTTAAATTCATAGAACGCTCTATAAGCAATATAGATACGTTATTAGTTATCCATTGTTACAACCATAATTATCACTCAATCATCTATAGAAGGTCTACAGTGAGAAGAGACTAAAATACCGTTTTACCTTTCGTTGTATTTTATCCTTAAACACTTAGTTCTTTGTAAATGATATTTTTAAAACTAATATTAATTACTGAAATGAGATCTCTATCACTTAGCACCTTGAACCAAACTGAAAGGAAACCATCGTCTTACTTCTTTATTAGAAGCTATAGATGTTCATATCTATGATTAACACTCCCACTCAATTATACTACAGAGTTCCCAAGATGTAAGTATGGGCTAGTCCAAAGGGTAAGTTGGTAACGAACAAGTCAAAGAACTCAAATAATACAATCAGTTAGAATACTAACCACTTAGAATTAAGATTGAATTGATCTATGGTCAACTATATGATATGATTAAAATAGATAATAACGATATGTTTACTTATCTTATCTACTGTCAATATTGGTTCAGTTCGATGTAACAAATACATCCGATTTTATCTACTATGCTAATGTTCTGGAAAGAACATAACACTACAATGTGTAAGTAAGATTATATCGTAGATTGGTAAGTCAGTGTAAATCCTGTTCACTGACTAATCTTAGGACTAACTTATTTTGAACATATAATCATATTTATATTCCATTGTGATTACGTCACTATAAATATGATTAGCTATATGCTCGGGATTTAATAAAAGTTTATATAAATAAATAATCATAAAAATAAAACACGTGAGCAAAATGATTGACCAAGTCAAAAATGATTTATATTATTTTATTGATAATAAAATGAGATTACAAAGAAATTATGTTTTAATTAGGGCATAAACCCCCAACAATATTCAATGCACATTTGCTTAATTTTATTTAAAAAATTTATTCATTATTTTTATTAAGTTTTTATGATTGTCATATAAATTTTAAATAAATAAATAATATTACATATAAAAGAATGACATAAATATATTAAAATAAAAATTAAACCAAAATATTGTTTATAATTTATTAAAAAAATGATATGGTAACTTTTTAGATGAAAAATTAACATATTTATTATAATAAAAATTAAGATTATATATTATATATTATTAAGCCAATTCTTTAACCCCTCGTAGTACTAAATCCTTCAAGGTGGGACCCAAAAATATCACACTTGTCACATTTGTGGGATACTTTGAAATTGCTTGGTGACTTGAAGGTACCGATCATTGCAACTACTTGTAGTCTCATTAATAAAATGTGAGGTTATAATTGTAATTTAATGCACCAAAAAATAAGAAGTTGAGAGTTTTATAGTACATTTAGGAGAAAGTTTAGATTTATTTATGAAATAGCTACGTAAATATTTATGTTTGCTAACGTAATAAAGGTATTTGGTTTTGTAACACGAAGAAAGACAACAAACGTAATAAAAAGAGAGATAAATTTTGGTTGGTTGGGATAAGAATTTGTAATGTCATTATGTCAATAGCCCTGATTTTGTTTTTCCTTAGGGTAGACAACATATTAGTTGGATGAGTTAATGTTTAGCAATAATTAATTGTAGATTTACAGTGATTAATATTTTCTTTACACAAACATATCCCTTGTTGTTAGTATAGGAGTGGTTAATTTGTTCATTAACTATATAATAATGTTGTGGTGATAATTTATTTTTATAATATAGATTATTTAGTATTAATTAATTTTGTCATTGTATTCCATAAAAAGAATATTAGATTTTAAAAATAAAATAAAATGGTAGAATATTTAGCATTAGTTATTTTTGCCAATGTATTGGATAATAAGATTAATTAGATTTATTTTTTTTTTAAAAAAGATGATAGAATGTTTAACATTAATTATTTTTATCAATATTTTTGACAATAAAATTAATTAAATATGGTGGAATGTTTAGCGTTAATTATTTTTTGTCAATGTATTTGATAATAAGATTAATTAGATGTTTTTTTATAAAAAAATAATAAAATATTTAGCATTAATTATTTTTGTTAATGTATTTGACAATAAGACTAATTATATTTTTTTTATATAAAAAAATAAATGGTAGAATATTTATCATTAATTATTTTGACTAATATATTTGACCTATTATCGCAACAACTGTCCGAGCAGGTATGTCGATTCAGAAATTTTTTGTATAATGTTTTTATTGTTATTAAAATCTTTGTGTATTGCTTTGATTAATAATGTTTGAGATATGAGTTTGATTTAAAATAACAAAAATTATGTCTGATTAATTTATATATATTTATACATTGAATATCTACAAATTTAAAACTATTTGAACTAGTAATATTATTTTTAATGCTTACCATTATATACATATAATTTAATAAAATTTAAAATTAATTAGTAAAAAGGATAAGATTAATAAAAAAACTAATTAGTTGCCAAAAATTTGTCGGAATATTTGCATTGTGGGTAATAGACCTCACAAAAAAAGGATACATAAATTAAAGTTATTTAGTTGATTTTTTTTTTTTTTTTGCAGCAATTTAGGAAATAGAGTCCCTTGGTAAAATGACATATTTTTTGAAGTCATTTTGCACTCTGACCTAGTTTTTATAATTTTTTTTAAAATGACATCCGACACTCCAAACAGCTTGTCGAAATTTTAGACAGAGACCATTTTGCGAAAAATGATCAAAACTTGCTAAAGTGCAAAATGACTTCAAAAAAGAGGTCATTTTCACCAATTACTCTTAGGAAATATTGACCACAAACACATTTTACCGAATGCTAATACAAATTCAAAAATAATTTTTACCTCTCCATTTTATATCTTTACACAATTTTGATCAAAATTCAAAAGGTAGAGCTAGAATAAGCTAGTATATCTATGATGCATATTACAAGACTAATAACAAGTAAGCACTTTTCAAAATATATCCACTCAAGTGTTCTTATTGAATGTTAGGGGTGAAAACGTTACTTCCAGTGTGGACCACCCTCAGTCTCACCCCCAGGTAGTGGTTTCTTGCCACCTCAGGTAATTATGGGATATTTCGAATTCTGCAACGGGGTCATCTGATGTCAATAACCGAAATACGAGATAATGTTATTATTGAATGTTAGTGGTGAAAACGCTGCGATTAGCGTGGATCATTCCCGGTCTCACCCCCGAGGTAACACTTTCTTTCCACCTTGGGTAATTATGGGGTGTTTTAGACCTAATCAATGATCAGATTCTACAACACGGTGATTCAAGGTCAATAAACACATTAAAAGTCACCGATCGTGATCGGGACGACAAGGGACATAACCACACTATTGATTGAAATTTCTTTTATACATAACATAAGTTTAACTAGTTTCTACCCCACCATCTAACCTGATTATATGTAGAACAACTTAGGGACACAATATGAGAAAGGCTAAATAATATTAATAACATAAAGGGATACAAATGATAGGAATGCATATACAAATTACAAAGTTAATTTGGTTTCTAATTTTAAATGAGTTGCTTTATAAAAATAATTAGTCACTATCTAAAATAAAATAAGGAAGTCGACAATGATAGTAAAGTTTGTCATTTTTTGCAATAATAACAATATTTTTCCTTATTCATACATTTTTTTAATACTTCCATGATTGCAAATTTGGTAACCACATGACTATTCTACTGTTGGTATTAAATGATCAAATCAAAGGTACACAGTGGAATATATAGACCCATTTTAATAAATATTAATACCAGTCAGGATCATATACATATATAAATATTAAATCACATACAAATAGACCAGGAATTACCTCTTGTAGCCTATCAAGTGTCCTTGAGAGTCTTTTTTGTATAAATCAATGATCTTCATATCCAGTGTTCTGAGATCTCACACCCTAATCTTCCAGACCAATCCTTAAACACACAAGGACATGTGTGGGCACGTAGGATTCAAAATGTTGATTTATGTGACTCCCTAGATGCACTCAACACATGAGATCTAGAGAGTTTTTGACAGAGAAAATGTTTAGAATAGTTTACAGGTTTAGAGAAAACTATTGCTTTTTAGAGAGAGAGAGAGTTTGATTAACCATTATCATCTGAATATCACGTATATCATATTTATAAAGATATTTAATTTAATTAAATAATCTTTATTTAATTAAAATATAATTCAAATTAAAATTGATTAGATATTTTCATTTAATTATCTATTTAAATCATATTGTTGACGCGGTTCTTCGCCAACAGATAATTATACGAATAAACGGGATGGATTAGTGCTAAATAATGAACCGTAATATGAAAATAACTTAATTCCAAACTGGCGAAATTAGTATCGTGGGAAGGTTATCACTTCTTTCTTTTTGGGTGGTTCGAAGGTTTAAATCCCTCTAGTCCACCAGTCAATATTGTTGATATCTCTTGAGTATTCCTTACAGAGTGTTTCTTTACAACAAAAACGCCAAACCCTTGCAACGCCCAGGGTCTCGGTATTTATAGGGAGAGGATACCTGGGTTGGTAAAGGGGGCTATCCCGTAACCTTCTTACCCATCATGTCATCTCTGTGACACTGATGATTAATTCCTAAAACCTGACAGTGAAGTGTGGTCTAATCAATAGGTAAGGGGAATAATGGGCCGCATGGCCCAAACTAGGCGTGGGGTGCCTGAACACGCACGCTTATACTGCGTGTCCGAGAATTCAGGAATGGAATAGACACGTGATGTTTGATATGTGCACGTTTACATTGCGTGGTAGCCTTTACAAGGATTCGGGTGTCAGATCTAAGTCGCATCCTGAGCTTGATGTAGCGCCAGCTCGTGATATCCATGCTGCTGACTCGAGGCCTTCGAGTAGACTGCTAACTCTTAAATCAGCTCGGGCTGGAGAGGTGGAAACTCGTATCAGCAGCTCCAGGTGGACGATCTACATGTGGCAGACTGAATTATGCCCTTTTCCAGCTCGCCAATAACTTGCGGATATTTAGGGCGTACATTTTACCCCCAAGCCCTTGCTCGTGACACATGACGTCATCTGTGATCACAGCAGGGGCTTTTAGGTTTCTTTTTCGACTCTTCATGTTCCGTCCACTATGCAAGTATCGGACACGTGGAACACCGTGGTTGGCGACGGTCCGGCTTCCGAGACTTGCATTAAATGGCCTAGCCTATCTTCTGTCGTCGTTCCGCCTCTCGAGTTATGACCCTCGTATCTCGCATTAATGCGATCGAACGGTCCTCGTTTCTTTGCCTCTTACGTATATATAAGGTTGGCCACCTTTCGCATGAGCCACCTTTTATTTGAAATTTTTTTCCTCATCTTCTCTCCTCTTTAACCTCAGAAGTCTTTCTTCTTTCAGTTATTGTCCCAGAGATCCCTACGCTCTTGCCACAAGAGTTTTTTCGCAACTACAGTTCTAAAGGCTTCACCAAGACTCCGACTCCTACGCTCTTTGCGACTTTCACACGGCAAAAACACTGTAAGTTCTCTACCTGTTGCACATTTTGATATTTTCGTTTCTTTGTTAGGTTAACTTCTTTCTTAGTCGCACACTATAGGTTATTTTTGGCTGGTGTTTTGTGCGTAGGTTTTTATCCTAGGGGTATCGATCATATGAGAACATGTGTTAGGAATGTGATGTATAGGACAAGATAATTTATGGGTAACCTTTTTGGGTAACTTTTCTAGAATGCCTGTTTGGAGAGGGGAAGGTGATAGGTTTCTGGGGTGCAAAACCGTGTAGCTTAGGGGTCACGCTTCCTTGGCGGTTTTG
The DNA here is from genome assembly GCF_963169125.1 of Humulus lupulus. NCBI lineage: Eukaryota > Viridiplantae > Streptophyta > Magnoliopsida > Rosales > Cannabaceae > Humulus > Humulus lupulus. Next base: position 194,310,090 of record NC_084794.1, on the reverse strand, counting down.
CTTTTTGAAACTTTCCCTCCAAGGCAAACATTATCCTGACCCTCCCGACACACAGATCCCGAGCAATCGGGGATCCGTTGGAAACACAGGCGTGTGATCACAGCATCGTGTGGCCTCACGCACCGCGGGCTGAGATTACCTCAGCCCGTGTACAAAAATCACTTCTTGCGCTAGATTCCCTTTTCTATTTTTAGGCCGCCTATCTAAATTTTCTTCATCTTTGTTCGCTAGGCGACCAGATGGGGCCCAGGAAGAACATGCTCAAAAAGAGTGTCGCTGGCTCATCATCCCAGCAGGCCAGCAAGGGGAAAGAGATAGTTGCTGAATCTCCAATCCCCCACTTTGGTCCCACAGTGGAGAAAGAGGTCGAGGTGGGACCTGATGCCTTCTTCGAGGCCGAGAGGATAGTCTCGAAGGTTACGACCCAAGGGAGGGTCAACAAGATCTTGCTGTCCCATAACATCGAATTTGGGACAGGCGCTCTTGTTGTCCGACCTCCCTTCGAGGGCGAGAGGAGCTGCACGCCTCTCGACGAGGAGTTCACAGCCTGGAGCGACGAACACCTCAAGGCCGGGGCCTTCCTTCCTTTGGACCAGTACTTCGCGGACTTTCTGAATTACGTGAGGCTGGCTCCCTTTCAACTGCCCCCGAACTCCTACCGTCTGCTGGCGGGGCTCAGGTACCTCTTCCTGAAGCATGAATGGGAGGTCCCTACACCAGCGGACATCCTTTATTTTTTCTGCCTCAAAGCCAGCCTGGATCAATGGGGGCGAGGCGATGGGTTCTATTACCTGACTCATTTTCCCAACTCTGCTGCAGTCATCGAGCTGCCCAGCCACCCCCAACGACTTCAAGGACTAGTTCTTTATGTCGATGGGGTTTCGCAACAGTGAACACCACTACTTCTACCGTCCTCGTAAGTTCTTTCTATCTGCAGCTTGCAAAGTCGCCACTACTTTATTTCTTTCCATGTGTATTGACTTGAATACCATCGCACAACCATTTTTGCGAGGACAGCCAAATCGATGACCCTCGGGGGTCAATATGAGACCTTGGCTGGGCTCCCACCAAGCGAAAAAGACTACCACCAGCTCGTGTCTGATGAGACGATGCTGGCGTGCAAGTTAATTTCTTCGGGCTAGACCCTGGCCTTGAGGAGGTCGCGGGCCATCCCAGCAGCTTGCGAGTTAGAGCCCATCCCTGTGGGGGGTGCTGCGGTGAACGACGAGTTGGACGAGGAAGACGAGGTGCCGCTCGTGCGGCGAAAGTGAGCCCTTGAGGTTGCCCAGGGCCTTGACGCGGATCGGACCTAGTCCAGGGCAGCAGCCGGCCTCTCCGGCCAAGGTAACCCATACTTATTTAGGGACTTAGACAGGGCTGCCATAGACCTTCGGCTCGCTAGGTTTAACCCAAACCAGATCGTACATCGCCACCAAGATGACCCAGACCTTAACATAACCCTACTCTAGTGTGTAGATCAACTGGTGCTACCCTATGACATGAGCTGCCCTAGGGGCACTGTAGCAGTAGACAACACCCTAGCTTTTATGTCAGCCTTTTTTGAGGAGTACGGGACAAACCTTAGGTCGTGGCCCTCCCTTCTGGAGGGTGTAGTAGCTCCGACGTTTAGGCAGTATGTAGAGGAGTCCAGTTTTGAGGCTGATCCGGACCCCGAGCCCCCTCTCATTCGCGAAGTTATAAACCTAGAGTCCCCTATAGAAGCTCTACGATCGGAGGTCGTGGCAATAGATTCCTCCTCCAGCTTGGAGGGTAGGACCCTTTCAATATATCCTTAGATTTTTCTTACAATCGAATAACCTTACATGTGTCCTAACACTTCCTTCTTTTTGTTTCAGGTGAAGAGATGGCATAGCCCGAAGACAACATCCCGCGGTCCATCTTCCAGGGGGGAATCCTCCCTCCGGATCGTCCGACCACTGGTCAAGAAGCTCCGGTTTACCAAGAAGACTTCTCCTGGGCCCGTCTCCAAGTCTCCTGCTAAGGGGAGGGGCCAGGCCCCTGCAACAGTGGAGAACATGCCTCCACCTCCTCCGCAACCCCCGGTCCCTGCTCGGGATCAGGAGGCACCAGCTGGAACCCCGCCAGCTCCCACTCCCACTGTGCGTATACCGGTTAACACTTAGGATCTGGAGAAACTCCCCGAGGCCTTCCGAGGGACGGTCTACGAGACCGCGAGCTATACGGTGGAGCATTACTACAACGCCACCCTGAGGGAATTGCGGGAGATCGAGACGAGGAGCCCCAAGAATGTCATGGAGTCTTCACTGGGGATGAACCTCACGGTAAGGTTACCTAGTTAACTTAGTCAATTTTCTCTGCTTTCTCTTTAGCACATGCCTTACTATCTTTTCCTTTGCAAGCGGCTTTGGCTCTACACCGCAGCATAGCTCGGTCCAGGGCCAAGTTTGACAAGATCAAGGGCGAGTTCCAGACTGCTCAGACTGCTCTCGCGTCTACACTACAACAAGAGCGAGATGCCAAGGCTGCCCTGACGGTTGTCAAGGAAAGCGAAAAGGCCGCGCAGGTCGCACTGGCCGCTGCGAAGGCTGATCTGGAAGTCGCACAGGGCGCCTTGGCCGCGGTAAAAACTGATCTCGAGGTTGTACAGGCCGCCTTGGTCGCTGCGAAGGCCGAGCTCGAGGAGGCCAAGGCCGCCCTTGTTGCAAAGAGGGCATCTTCCAGCTCCTCCATGGAAGCCATGCTCTATCATTGCTGGGCCTTCAACCAGGATGGCGATTTCTCCTTCCTGGCGTCGGAGGTGTAGGAGTCCTTCCTTGAGAAGTTTAAGGCTCGTCTTCAACAGGAGGCGCCCTCCGAGGCCGGGGAGACTTCCGCTGCAGGCGAGCAGGAGACCGAAGGGGTGACCTCAACAAAACGGCCTAGGGGTGCCTAGAATTTTTATTTTTATTTTTTTTGTAATCACGAGGTTTTTTTTTTCCTCGAGACAATTGGTTTTCCCGAGTTTTATTTTACTCTATTTTTACCATTATTTCCATTTACTCTTAGCGCATTTGGTAAAAACCTAGTTTGCGTTAATTTATTATTGATATTTTGCTCTTTTTAAGAAAAACATCGATTAATCAATTTAAATCAACTTCTAAGTTTAGGACCTGGTTGCATTCATGACATTGATTTTAAAGACTTAGTTCGCGTTAATTCTTTATTGATATCTCGTGCTTTTTAAGAAAAACATCGACTAACCAATTTGAATTGACTTCTAAGTCTTAGGACCTGGTTGTATCCAGGACATTGATTTTAAAAACTTAGTTCACGTTAATTCTTTATTGATATCTCGTGCTTTTTAAGAAAAACATCGAATAACCAATTTGAATCAACTTCTAAGTTAAGGACCTGGTTGTATCCAGGACATTGATTTTAAAGACTTAGTTCGCGTTAATTCTTTATTGATATCTCGTGCTTTTTAAGAAAAACATCGATTAACCAATTTGAATCAACTTCTAAGTTCAGGACCTGGTTGTATCCAGGACATTGATTTTAAAAACTTAGTTCGCGTTGATTCCTTATTGATATCTCGTGCTTTTTAAGAAAAACATCGATTAACCAATTTGAATCAAATTCTAAGTTTAGGACCTGGTTGTATCCAGGATATATGCCCCCCCAAGTAACTAGGAAAGGACCTTTCGTGGTTACTTGAAATGTGCTCTTTTAACATTACGTCCACAAACATAATCAATGATACGAAGAAACTATCTCTCATTATTTAATAAAACAAAGTGGCTTTCCTAACTAAGCCTTGCAAAAGTATTATTGATAATATTTCTTCAGGTGCACATCGTTCCAAGTTTGTGGGACTACTTCCCCATTAAGCCGAGCTAGCTTAAAGGTTCCTTCTTTCACAACCTCTATTATTTGATAGGGCCTTTCCCAGTTTGGTCCCAACACTCCGTCTTTGTGATCTTTACCGGCCAAGAAGACTCTTCGGAGCACTAGGTCACCTACGCTAAAGATGCATTTCTTGACCTTTGAGTTGAAATAATGAGTAATCTTTTGTTGATAATGCGCGAACTACAGCTGTGAAGCTTCTCGTTTTTCGTCAATTAGGTCGAGGGACGCGCAGAGCAAATTTTCGTTTTGGTCTTGGTCAAATGTTTGGACTCTATGCGAGGCACCTTTACTTCGACAGGAAGGACGACCTCACTCCCGAAAGCCATGGAGAAAGGAGTGTGACCCGTCGATGTTTGGTGCGAGGTCCAGTATGCCCATAGTACCTGGGGGAGCTATTCGAGCCAAACTCCCTTGGCTTCATCCAGCCTCTTCTTAAGGCTTGCTTTTAGCGTCTTGTTCACAACCTCGACCTGCCCATTAGCTTGGGGGTAGGCCACGGAGGAGAAGATTTTAACTATGTCGTGCCTCTCACAAAATTTGGTGAAGAGATCGCTATCGAACTGTGTTCCGTTATCCAACACGATCTTCTTTGGCAGCCCGAATCGGCAGATAATACTCTTAACCACAAAGTCGAGGACCCTCTTTGAAGTGAACGTCGCCAGGGGCTCTGCTTCTGCCCACTTTGTGAAGTAGTCTATAGCCACCACAGCATATCGAACTCCTTCCTTTCCCGTGGGAAGGGCACCAACTAAATCAATCCCCCAGACGGCGAAGGGCCAGGGGGATGAGATCATCTTTAGCTCGACTAGAGGGGCTCGGGCGACCATGGCGAACCGTTGGCACCTGTCGCACTTCTTGACATAAGAGATTGAGTCCTTCGATAGAGTGGGCCAATAATACCCTTGCCTCAATATCTTTAAGGCCAGGTTTTGCCCCCCAGTGTGATCCCCGCAAAATCGCTCATGCACCTCCTGCAAAATGGTCTTAGCCTCGCATGGCAGAATACACCGCAGAAGAGGTAAAGAGAGGCCATGCCGGTATAATGTCCCGTCTATTACTACATACCTCGGAGCCTGGTAAAGTACCCTCCTTGTGTCGTTTCGCTCCTCGGGTAACTTCCCTGTTGTGAGGTACTCAATTATGGGAGTCATCCAGGTTGGTCTGGTGTCGATCATCTCGACCTCTGTCCTGACTCCCTCTATGCTTGGTCTTTCCAAGAATTCTATCGGTACCAGGCCCAGAGTTTCTACCTCCCCGGAGGTGGCGAGCTTTGCCAGGGCGCCAACATTGGCATTCTGCTCCCGAGGTATCTGTTCAATTAAACCGTGCTAAAATGCGGATAGCTCCTTCTTTACCTTGGCTAGGTAAGCATCCATCTTGGTTCCCCAGGCTTGGTATTCTCCTAATACTTGGTTTACCATGAGTTGGGAATCGCTGTAGCACTGGACAGAGCTGACTTTCAGCTCCTGGGCCACCCTTAGCCCGGGCAATAAAGCTTCGTATTCAGCTTCGTTGTTGGATGCTTTGAATCCAAATCGTAGAGCGGAGTGGAATCAATGTCACTCCGGGGATATCAATATGATTCCAGCTTTAGATCCATTCTCGTTAGACGAGCCATCTACGAAGACTTTCCACGAGGCCCAAACCGGTTCTTCTCGGAATCCTGTGCACTCTGCCACAAAATCAGCCAGGGCTTGGCTTTTCACAGTAGTTCGCGCCACGTAAAGTATCTCAAATTGGCTGAGCTTGATAGCCCATTTCAATAGACGTCCCGATGCCTCAGGTTTTTGCAAAACCTGCCTTAAAGGTTGATCGGTCATGACGTGTATTGAATGGGACTGGAAATACGGCCTGAGCTTTCGGGAGGCCATAATAAGGCAGAAAACCATATTTTCCATCAATGGGTATCGGGATTCAGCCCCGAGAAGCCTCTTGCTGATGTAATAGACTGGCTTCTGAGACCGGTCTTCTTCTCGGACCAGTACGGCACTAGCCGCATCTTCCGTGACAGCCAGGTAAAAGAAAAGAGGCTCTCCTGCTGTTGGTTTGGACAACACGGGCGGCTTGGCTAAATGTGCTTTCAGGTCGAGGAAGGCACGTTCGCACTCTTCGGTCCATTCGAATTTTTTATTTCCCCGGAGCAGGTTGTAGAATGGCAAACACTTGTCGGTAGACTTGGAAATGAACCGATTAAGGGCTGCCACCCTTCCAGTCAGACTTTGAACGTCTTTTGCGACCGGGGCGATAGCATCTCGAGTAGTGACATGATCTTATCAGGGTTTGCCTCTATTCCTCTGGTGTTGACTATGAAACCCAGAAATTTTCCTGATGCAACCCTGAAAGTACATTTTTGGGGATTTAGCCTTTTGCCGTACTCTTGTAAAATCTTAAAGCATTCCTTCAAATCAGAGACATGATTATCGGCAGTTTTTGACTTGACCAACATGTCGTCAACATACACTTCCATGTTTTTCCCGATCTGTTTAGTAAACATCCTATTCACCAACCTCTGGTACGTAGCTCCTACGTTTTTCAGCCCGAAAGGCATGACCTTGTAGCAATAAACGTTTGTCGGGGTCATGAAGCTAGTGTGCTCATGGTCTGCCAGATTCATGGCAATCTGGTTATAGCCCGAGTATGCATCCATAAAAGACATCAGCTCGTGCCTCGCCATGGCATCTACCAATTGGTCAATCCTTGGCAAAGGGAAGCAATCTTTGGGGCAGGCTTTGTTTAGATCGAAAAGTCGATGCAGATCTGCCACTTCTCGTTGGGCTTCGGGACCAAAACAAGATTGGCGACCTAGATTGGGTACTTTGCCTCGCGGATAAAACTGCATTTTAAAAGTCGGGCTACTTCCTCCTCTAGGGCCTCAGCTCGGGTTATGCCCAGGCGCCTTTGTTTCTGGGACTTCGCAGGCACGTTCTTGTCCAAGTTGAGGGTGTGAATGATGATGCTCGGGCTTAGTCCTACCATGTCCTCATGAGATCAGGCGAACACATCTAAATTTTCTCGTAGAAATCTAAGCAGCTCCGCCTTCCTTTCACTACACATGTTTTTCCCGAGCTTTACCATCTTCGCGGGGTCTCGTGGGTCGATGCTTACTTCCTCGAGCTCTTCGATGGCTTGGAGCTCAGATCTATCCTTGCCTATTCTAGGGTGGATATCATCACTCAAGATGATACTCTCCTCACTGACATTCTGAGGTTTTTCTATCTCCGGAGTAAATCCTACTTCCTGAGATTCCTCTTCCTCGCCCTGAATGGTCATTGTCTGCTGCCCGGGTCGTGACTTTCCCTTCATGGAAATGCTATAGCATTCCCTGGCAGTGATTTGATCACCTCAGACCGTGCATATCCCTGTGGAGGATGGGAATTTGATTGCGAGATGGCGGATGGAGGTTATAGCTTCAAATGCTATCAACGTAGGCTGACCCATAATGGTGTTGTAGGTGGCGGGGCAATCGATGACCACGAATTCGAGGAGTTTAGAGACCATCCGGGGCCCCTCTCCCAAGGTAATTACCAGCTCGATTGTCCCTATCGCCGCTGACCCTTCTTCGGAAAATCCATACAACATCATGGAGGTGGCCTTCAACTCGGTGACAGATAACCCCATCTTCTCCAGGGTAGATCGGAACAGCAGGTTCACCGAACTCCCATTATCGATCAGTAGCCTCCTAACTCTCCAGTTGGCGAGTTGGGCAGTTATGACCAGAGGATTGTTATGGGGGAATTGGACGTGACTAGCATCCTCCTCGGTAAATATGATTGGTTGCCTCTCCAGTCGTTGCTGTTTGGGTAGATGTTGCTCCAGGACGAACTCCACTCCGTTATGAGCCTTCAACTCATTGACATATCTCTTATGGGCACCTGTGCTCGTGCCTGCCAAATGGGGGCCTTCGGATATTGTGGATATCTCTCCCCCTATCACAGGAGGAGGGGTGTCCCGATTTATCCGGGGCCCGGGCTGACTCACCGAAGCTTCCGGAGCCGGTTGACTGGCGGGAACTCTATTCTGCGCATATTGAGCCAAAGGTTCAGCTCTGATGAGAGTCTCAATCTCATCCTTCAAATGCCTACAATCGTCAGTGTTGTGGCCAATGTCGTTGTGGAATCGACAAAACTTGGAAGGGTCCCTCTTGGCCTTCTGGTGCTTCAAAGGCTTCGGCTTTTTCCAGGGAAGGCGGGCAGAGTTTGCTAGGAAAATGTGCTCCCTAGTGTTTGTGAGCTTGGTGTAAGTCGCGTGGACTGGCTTAAATTTTTCCACGGGCTTGTTCTTCTTCGGGCCGTGCTGGCCACCCTCGCTGCTCCCTTTTCTCTTACCTCCACCCCCTTGGTTGTTCTGGGTAACGGTTTGAGTCGTTCTTACGACATTCGTTTCCACTCCAAGGGGCTGATCAAGGGCCTGGCAAGTTCCAGTGACCGATGTTCGTGCCTCTTCCAGGTTTATCCATTCCTGTGCCTTGTTTAGGAATTCATCCACGGTGTTGACACCTCTTCTCTGTATCTCTTTCCATATCCCACCTCTAACGAGGATTCCCGTCCTCAAGGCCATAAGCTTGGAGCTGTCATCTGCGTCCCTGGCTCGAGCAGCGACATTTGCGAACCTTCTTAAGTAAGCCTTCAAAGGTTCCCCGGGCTGCTGCTTTACGTTTGCTAGGGTGTCCGCTTTGACGTGGGCAGCTTTAGAAGCTCGGAACACCCTTTTGAAGTCGGCAGAAAAATTCTTCCACGAGCTAATGGAATGCTGTTTACACTGTTTGAACTGCTGCCTAGCTGGCCCAGTCAAAGTGGAAGGGAATATCAAACACCTCAGCTCGGGGCCGATATTATGGGCCATCATCAGGGTATTGAACATACCCAAATGATCCGACGGGTCTCCGTCTCCATCGAACTTAGATAAGTGGGGCATACGGAAACCAGGTGGATACGTCGTGGCTGCTATGCTGGGGGCGAAGAGCTGGAGTTCGTCCCCCGAGTCGTACTCATCTTTTTCCTTTTCCGACAAGAGCTTCTTCATCAGCTCCTCCATCTGAGCTAAACGCTCTAGGGTTTGGTCCTTACTTCCTTGGTTGTTCTGGGGCTGTTCAACAGCTCCAGTTCCATTGTAAGCGCTAGGTGGGTTATTGTCTCTCCAAGCTTGAGCTTGGTTAGGTGGGACATTTCCACTGACATATACTTCCGACAGACCATCCCCTCGATAAGCATGGCTACCATTTCTAGCCGGATCTCCCCTTTGTGAGTTGAGGCGGTCTCGAAGGTCGGCCCTCGGGGTGGCCCGAGGGCTTTGCGCCGAACTCAAACGATTGCGTAGGTCTTCACCGGACTTGCCACTTCGGTAGCTCCTGGTCCAATAACTCTCGTTTGAAAAACTCGGAGCCCGCTGCTGAGGGTGAGGATCTGGGACTTCCCCGTGCGGTCGGCTGCGACGGGAAGGACCGATGGAAGGAGGATTTCTCCTGCTGCTCCCATGAGCCAAAATGTCCCAAACTGGAGGGGGAGGAGATGAGTATCTTATTGGCGATGGGGGATGCCTAACTGTTGACGCGATCCTAGTCCCGTCCGGGCGGATCAAGTTAGGTCGCGACCGCTCCATTCTACCATTCCTCGCGCCCTGCACTCGATGATCTGACCGTGGTGCGGGACGGCTGGCCGAAGCAGGCTGTCTTTGTGAGCCCTCTTCAGATCTCCTCCGTGAGCTGCCTCGGGCCCTTCTGGGCCCGTTCAATTGTGGAATCAAACTAGGAGTTGAGGTTCGGACTGATCGGCTAAATTGCTGATTGGCCCTAGGAAACTCCTCAAACACAGTTTCCTGGCGGTGGTGTGACGTGGGGATAGAACTTGGAGTTGAGGTTCTGACTGACCGACTGGGCCTGGACTGGTTATCCCGGCGGGACTTATGAGTCCCGCTTTGCCTCTTTCCGTCGTTAGCGTCGGTTGTAAGAGGGGGTAGCTGGGCCAAGACTTCTTCGATTTGCTTGTTTCCTCTGGATAATTGACTCCTCAACTGTGCGTTCTCCATCTTTATCGCCGTGTAGAAATCTAGGTTCGGATTTGGCGGCCGGGGTGCCGAACTTCCGGTGTCGCCCTGACCCATAGGCTGCTTTCCCAGTCGCTGCTGGACCTCGGGGTTTTGTTCATCGGATATGGCGGCATGGTGGGCCTCCTGCCCATCATGTTGATCCACCTCGTTACCATGTCTCGAACGAGTAACCACCATGATCATTTTTTCAGCAATAGCACCAATCTAAATCCTCTCAATGAAAGCACCAAACTGTTGACGCGGTTCTTCGCCAACAGATAATTATACGAATAAACGGGATGGATTAGTGCTAAATAGTGAACCGTAATATGAAAATAGCTTAATTCCAAATTGGCGAAATTAGTATCGTGGGAAGGTTATCACTCCTTTCTTTTTGGGTGGTTCGAAGGTTTAAATCCCTCTAGTCCACCAGTCAATATTATTGATATCTCTTGAGTATTCCTTACAGAGTGTTTCTTTACAACAAAAACACCAAACCCTTGCAACGCCCAGGGTCTCGGTATTTATAGGGAGAGGATACCTGGGTTGGTAAAGGGGGCTATCCCGTGACCTTCTTACCCATCATGTCATCTCTGTGACACTGATGATTAATTCCTAAAACCTGACAGTGAAGTGTGGTCTAATCAATAGGTAAGGGGGATAGTGGGTCGCATGGCCCAAACCAGGCATGGGGTGCCTGAACACGTACGTTTATACTGCGTGTCCGAAAATTCAGGAATGGAATAGACACGTGATGTCTGATATGTGCACGTTTACATTGCGTGGTAGCCTTTACAAGGATTCGGGTGTCAGATCTAAGTCTCATCCCGAGCTTGATGTAGCGCCAGCTCGTGATATCCATGCTGCTGACCCGAGACCTTCGAGTAGACTGCTAACTCTCAAATCATCTCGGGCTGGAGAGGTGGAAACTTGTATCAGCAGCTCCGGGTGTACGATCTACACGTGGCAGACTGAATTATGCCCTTTTCCAGCTCGCCAATAACTTGCGGATATTTAGGGCGTACACATATATAAAAAGAATAATTAAATAACTGTATAAACAAATTTATTTGAAATTCAATATTCAAATCTCAGGGATAAAACCCTCATGCTAGGCACCCAATGCACTGTACAATGTGTGTCGCTCAACCCTATTAGGGTTGCCCTAATTTTCTCATTTGTTTATTTAATCAACTTTTAAGACAAGATATTTATTCCAACATAAATATTAGTTAATTCAAAATTAACTTTATCTTAAAATATCAGTTTTAAATTAAATAAATAAATATCATATTATAAATAAGATATTTATTATTTTCCTTCTTTATATTAATCCAAACAAGAATAATATTAATTTTAACATATAGTTTTTCAAAATAAAAACTATATAGTTAAATAATTAATTCACAATTAATCAATTACCCATAATTATCAAATAATTATTTCCTTGCCCTGGAAAATTAATTCATTTGCAATTTAGTCATTTCTCTTAATAAATCTTTCTTTTGACAACCTTACCCTTGATAGTGTAGGATAGGGGTGATCTGAGGACCATTGGCCTATAATACGAAGCTCCAATAAACCGAATTATTAATTAAACTCTTTAATCTAGTAATCTTATTTATTAATTCCATGATTACTCCACTATAAACATGGAATTGCACTGTAAGTATTAATAGAATTATATTTATAGAGTTTTCTCTATTAGTCCATTGATATAATCAATATATGTAGTTCTGTCATCCGTTATTGGTTCGTTAATTAGAGCTGGTCAAAATTACCGTTTTACCCTTCTAATTACCTTCTGATCCTTAAGTACCATTAATTCACTAGTGAATAATTAATCTATAATCTAATTATAGATTTGAGCTCAGTAACTATTCAGTTCCAGAATCAACCCTTAAGGGAACCGATATTCGATCCGTTAGGAAAACATGGATTCCAATATTGTAATTCATGTTCCCAGCCATCCATGATATTGAATCTCCAAAACAAAAGTCATTAGCCTCATTATTTTAAGAGACATTCATGAGTGAACAAAAGATCCAATAAGCATAAACAGGAGTTCATGAATACTCAGGATTTAGATTGATCTACAAATGATCATCTCTCATCAGTCTTGTCATATATAATCTCTATTAAATACATCACATTTACTAAGATGTCTATCCACATTAGTAATCTGAATCTAGATCACTTGCATCTCGTATGCTTAGCAAACTATACTAGTAACCATTCATTAAAGATTCATGAAATTCTGTTTTTAGTAATTACCAAATTAAACCATGTGAATTAATTAAAGTGCGAAATGGTAATTAATTGTTTAAACATATTGCGGTTCTGTCAGGACAAAATGTGAACTTGTCACGACAGAAACTGAACACAATAAAAAGACAGTGCAAAACAATAAAGAACACAACGAATTTTTACAAGGTTCTGAAACCCTTTCGGATAACCTACTCCTTTGGGCAACGTCCAGAGAATAAAACCAATTAATAAAGAATGACAAGTACAAAATATTGACTTAAACAAAACAAGACTCCCTTTTGAGATTTGCCGCAACTTTGTTGCACTTCTCTTCACTAATCTGATCTTGATTGAAACGCTCAACCACTTGAACTCCCTTCAATGGCCAGTGAGTGCTTGCATCCTCTCGGCGCAAGGCTTGTAAAAATCCTCTCCCGAAGACTTATAAAAGTTGTGTTCAAATTACAATGTGTATTCATTCATGAGCGTGGTATAAACTCACCACATAAACTAAACTCTCATATTTCTACAAGATCATGTGAATACTATGATCTTGAATACAAAGAAGGAACTCTCACAAATATTACAATACACTCACAAATATATATTTTTAAAAGATCCCTGCAAAACACAAGTGAGTGCTTAAATTCACAAGAGTCACACAATGACTCCCCCTGCCAAAAATAACCAAAGCATAAGACAAAAAACTGTTAAAAAAACAATGAACTACTGCAAGTCAACCAAAATAATCAAAGTACCAAAAAATAGAGTTACTCTCTCTCCCCCTCATTGTCTAAGAAAATGCCAAAGAAAAAAGGAAACAAAACCAAAAGAAAGACACAACTAGTGTTCTTTTACATTTATAAAAAGAAAATAAAAATAAATCGAAAGGAACGGTAACCGTCATGGAGCAGGAGTGGTGGATGCATTGATAATGGCCAACGAAGCAAGAATTTGGCGCTGAGTATCCTCCATGAGAGTGAACCGGTCAGAGAGACTTGTAATTCCTGTCTGGACAGAAGCGAGATCAGTCAGGACAGCAGGAGTGTCAGTCACAACATTGCCAGACCCAGAACCAGCCAGATTAATGCCTTTGACCTTTCGAGCTATGGACGGAGCATGGTCATCTTTGACAATGTAGGTAGGACCAACCAAAGGAGAAGTCAAGGTCTCGTGGGACTTCTTCAAAGGACGCTGAGAGTCCAAAAGTTTGTAAATGACGTGCGGAAACATCAAGTGTTGACCCTTGCATTTGGCACCACTCAAGGACATGATTTGATCAAAAATAACATCAGCAAGATCAATGGTAACTTCAGTCCCAATTTTGAACAATAGAAAAGCCATGTCTTGAGTGATGGTCGATGAATGAGTGGTAGGCATCCAATTAAACATTACAAATTTGAAAAGAGCACCATGATAGTGAGTGAGATCTGAGACTCGTAGAGAGGTGCTTGGTTCCCACACCATAGCTTAACCAACCAACTCAGACAAGACTTGATCCTTTACAAACTCAATAGAATCATCAATCTCAACAGGAACGAGATTGAGGACCTTAGCAATTTTAGTAGGAGTAAACTTATACCAATGTCCCCTAACATACACTTTATGAAACATAAAAGAAGACTGGTCTAACAACTCATCATTCAAATTTGCATAAAATTCCTTAACAACCCGAGGCACAAACCCATCAAACCGAGACAACAATCACAACCAACCCCTTTCCTCTAAAGTAAGTAAGACCCCAAAAACACGATGAAGAGCAAAGAGGAAATTACACTCACTAATAAAGTGATGATGCTCATAAAATTGCATGTTTTTCTCATTATCATTAAAGCATAAAGTGGGAGAATGAGCTTTGAAAAAACCTGAGGTACGGACAGGAGCACCTTTTTGTTTAGGGAGTTTGGAAGACAATTCGGGAAATGCCAATGGTGTGGTGCCCTTTGGGTTAGATGCAATAGGAGAAGCTTCTGATGGGTCTTCTTCATATTTAGTCTCCTCCACCAAATCATCAAGAGGAACTTCAGGATTTGGCTCGGTCAGGGAAGGGTCCAACTCAGGCAGTGAGTCTTCCATTTCAGGAGAAACATCCTCCGATGACGTGCAAGGAGGAGGGTTGATTTTTTCCTTCAATTTAAATCAGGATAAAGGAGCTGAATCAGAGATGGAGCTAGTACCTTTTGATGGAGCCACTTTGGCCTTCTTGCCTTTCTTTGTTCCAACAGCTTTGGTCTTGCATTTGCCCTTTGCCTTGGGGGTCAAAACATCAGGAGATAACGACGATTCAGAGTCATGGATCAGATGGATCAAACACAACTTCAGTGGAGATTGATTGAGAATGACTTGTAGTCAAGGCAGGTTTGGCTTTTATTTGACCTTCAGAAGAGGCGAGTGGAACCGCCGAGGCTTGGTTTGGCTGAGCATCGAGGTTGGGAAAAGTAACTCCTTTACTTGAAGCTCCAATTACGGTAGATCCTATAGGACCCGGAAGAGCAAGAACCTTCTTTCTTGCTGTGGTTTTAGGTCGACGGCCTGTAGGAGGCGAGACAGCAGGGGTTGATGCTGGGACGGGAGGAGTGGCAGTGGGAACTGACTCAGGAACTGTCTCCTGCTGAGACTTCACAAATTTGGAAGATGAACCACAGCCTCGAGTCTTCATGGCTGCTAAGAATGAAACAAGTGAAACACACAATGAAAAAAGCCTAAACACTTTGGTTATAAGTGAGAGAGACAAACAAGAAAACAGTGAGTATGAAACAACCAAAGTGAATCTGAATATATAGAGTATTCGGTGCACAAATGAGGCAAGTTCAAAAATGGGTAACCAAAAATGGGTAACTGGATTTTATGTGATAAATGCCAAAATATCTCCCTTTTTAAAACAAATTCTTTCACACCTCAAAATTGGAAACTTTTTGAATATTTTAGAATATATTGAGATAAAACAAATAAATTGCATCAAATAATTTTTCAAACCTTTTTTTTATAAGTACACGGTCCAAAACAGATTTTATCATTATTTTTTTTTAAAAATTGCCAAAAATAGAATGTAAATTGCCATACCATATGTGTCCATGTAAATGTCAAGTCCTATTCAAAAGAAACAAGATAACCATAATTTTCACAAACTAGAGAAATGAGTTATAATTCAAATACTAAGTGACCATAATTCGAAAAATATACCAATCACAAAACATATTTTAATCAATTCATTATATGTATGAGCCTTACAACCATCTTACACACTCTAGTCAACAGGCATGTGTGTGTGCATGTGTAATAAATTTGGCATTTCTTTTTGGCCTTTTAAAGATAGGGTCATTGCCCATATTTGGAAATTGTAGCCTTTTTCAAATTGTAACCACAATGGAGGCTATAACTCTTATACTGATGGTAGCCCTTTACACTGGTAGAGTATCATCCAATATAATTGCTAATTACCTGGTACCAACTTACTCAGTGTCGACTTTCACACATCAGTATAGGTAGCTCTTTTCCAAAATGGAGCCTGAAAAAGAAACTGGATTAAGGAATGCGCATACAAACATAATGATTTGATCAAATATAAACTGGATGGTCTATAATTTTTCAAATATGGTTTTTTATTCCTAACAAAGTATAAGACTTATAACGTTCATTTTCTAAAATAAAAAAAATATGCTCATCAAATTTCTTCCAAACAAGACAAGAGATTTACACAAACACATATGCAAGGCAAGATAATCAATTTATTGGCAATTTCAAATAAAACAAACCCCCAAGGATTTCCTGAGGGAATCGAATCTGACTGTGTCTAAAGCTTTAGTAAAAATATCTGCAATTTGTTTGTTAGTCTCAACATATTCTAAAATCAATGTTTTGTTTTCAACAAGTTCCCTAATAAAATGATGACGAATGTCAATATGTTTGGTGCGAGAGTGCTGAACAGGATTTTTGGAGATATTAATAGCACTTGTATTATCACAAAAAATGGTTAAAGTTTTAATATCAAACCCATAGTCTGCCAACATTTGTATCATCCACAAAAGTTGAGTACAATAGCTTCCAGCAGCAACGTACTCAGCTTCGGCTGTTGACAAGGAGATGGAGTTTTGTTTTTTACTATGCCAGGAGACCAAATTGTTTCCTAAGTAAAAACAACCACCAATTGTACTTTTGCGATCATCAGTGTTTCCTGCCCAATCTGCATCACTATAACACACAAGGTTAGAATTTGTTTTTTTTTGGAGTACCAAATGCCTAAATCAAGAGTATTATTGATGTAACAAATAATTCTTTTTACAGCAGTCACATGAGACTCCATGGGGTTCCCTTGGAAACGAGCGCACACTCCAACACTGTAACTGATGTCAGGGCTACTGGCAGTTAAGTATAGGAGACTCCCAATCATACTCCTATAAAGAGTTGGATCAACTTTCTTCCCATTCTCATCTTTAGATAATTTGACCGTAGTACCCATTGGAGTTTTAGCAGGTTTAGATGCATTGAGGCCAAATCTTTTCACTAAATTTCTTGCATACTTGCTTTGTGAAATGAAAATTCCCTCATCAGACTGCTTCACTTGAAGTCCTAAGAAAAAATTGAGTTCTCCTACCATGCTCATCTCAAACTCTTCCTGCTTTTGTTTCACAGATTCCTACACTAGAGAATCATTAGGAGAACCAAACACTATATCATCAACATAAATTTGTGCTATCATAATATTTTCATCAACATTTTTTTATAAAAAGTATTTTGTCTACTCCCCCTCTCTTGTACCCCTTTGAGACCAAAAAATGAGTTAGTCTCTCATACCAAGCCCGTGGGGCTTGTTTCAACCCATACAAAGCTTTTTGCAATTTAAAAACATGATTAGGATTGTAAGGATCCTCAAACCCTTTGGGTTGTTCCACATAAGCTTTTTCATTCAAAAATCCATTTAAAAAGGCGGATTTTACATCCATTTGGAACAATTTAAAACAAAGAACACATGAAATAGCTAGTAATAATCTTATGGATTCAAATCTTGCAACATGGGCAACTAGTGTGCCCCTGTGCAACTAGTCTAGCTTTATTTCTTATTATGGTCCCAAATTTATCAATTTTATTTTTAAATATCCACTTTGTACCTATAACATTAGTACGACTCGGTCTAGGGACAAGGATCCATACCTCATTCCTTTTGAATCGATCTAGCTCTTCTTGCATAACATTGATCAATGATTCATCATTTAAGGCTTCCTTCACTTTTTTTGGTTCCAATGTAGAAGTAAAACAAACAAATTGAACCAAGTTTACATACCTCTTTCGAGTGACCATACTCTCTTCAAGATTTCCCAAAATAAGATCAGAAGGTTGATTCTTTTTTACTCTGGTTGATGGTTCTTTTTGAACGGAGTCAGAGGAAATAATTGGATTTTCCTTCTCTGTTTGTCCAGTTGTTATTTAGATAGATTTAGCGTTTGATACATCAGCAGTGGCTGTTGTCGCCTCCGAAGGTTGTGCTATTAGATCTGCCATTTCTTTATGATGTTGAACATCAATGAGCCTGTCAATTTCCTCCTAATGGGAGTACTCAGAAAAATCTTTTAAATCATCTACAATCACATTAGCTGATTCCATAATAGTTTGGGTTCTCATGTTATAAACACGATAAGCCCTACTATTGGTGGAATATCCAAGAAAAACCCCCCACATCGCTTTTCGCATCAAATTTGTCCAGATTCTCACGATCTCTAAGAATATAACACAGATAACCAAATACATGAAAATAATTGACATTGGGTTTTCTACCTTTCCAGATTTCATAAGGAGTTTTATTTGTACCTGGATGCAGAAAAACAAGATTAATTGTGTAACAAGCTGTATTAATTGCTTCAGCCCATAATTTCTTTGTGAGTTTTTTGCTATTTAACATAACTCTGGCCATTTCCTGCAAAGTATGATTTTTCCGTTCCACTACCCCATTTTGTTCAGGGGTTTTAGAAGCATAAAATTCATGCAAAATTCTAAAAGATTTACAATATTCATCATAAACAGAATTTTCAAACTCCTTACCATGATCACTTCGTATTCTTACAATCTTTCCAATGTTACAATTTTTTTCAACTCTAAGTCTTGTGCATAGAGTTTGAAAAGCTTCAAAAATATCTGACTTTTCTCTTAAGAAATCTACCCAAGTAAATCTAGAAAAATCATCCACACATACAAAATGTATCTCTTACCATTAATACTTTCAACCCGTATAGGACCCATGAGATCCATATGCAATAATTCTAACATTTTTGAAGTATTAATATCAGATAATGCTTTATGGGGAATTTTCAACTGTTTTCCTAATTGACATGATTCACACTTACTAAGCGATTCTTTACCCAACTTGGGTATACCACGGATGAGACCTGCATTAGCAATTTTTTTTTCAAGTTTTTGAAATTTATATGTCCAAGTTTTTCATGCCACAAGTCAGTATTATTAAAACTTGATGAAGATGCATGACATGTGAATTTTTGTGTGAGTGTGTAACAATTATCCAAAGAACGAGAACCTTTGAGAACAATGTCACCATTTTGATTTACAACATTACACTCATCATGCAAAAAATTAACAAGAAAACCTTGGTCACAAATTTGACTTATGCTAATTAAGTTGGCTTTCAGCCCATCAACAAGAAGCACATTTTTCAGTTTTGTAACCCTTCACTGTTTAGAGTACCTTTACCTAAAATATTTTATGTCATTCCATCCCCAAATGTTACCACTCCACACTTCAAGGATTTAAAGTTGGTAAGTATGTTGGCATTACCTGTCTTATGTCTTGAACAACCGCTATCAAAGTACCATGAACTAGATGCATGCATTTTATGACAGGTAAAAGTAGCCAAGCAAATAGAGTTAACTTTCTTGACCCATATTATTTTTTATTTGTATTTCTTTTGGACAAGAATTGATTCATACTACCAAAGTGTTTAACATAATTCTTTTTAAACAAATTTAACAGAGAAAAGCACCTAGGTCTTATGTGTCCTTTCATCCCACAAAAATGACAAAATGGTACAATTTGTATAATGTTTCTTTTTGGAGAAATTTTCTTTAGTTGTAGATCTGTTGGAACAGATGACAAATTCGTGGTCTCTACGAAGTTATTTGTTCCTGCAAAACAGTTAGTTGGCACAACAGTCGGATAATTCATGGATTTTACAAAAACTATTTTTCTTGAGGATTCAGATCCATTAGATCGTAATCCACTGTAATCACTAGGCTTTTTTCCTGTAGAGAAAATATCATCCAATATTCTATATCTAGGATTAAGCATTTTGAAACCTTTTTGCAAAAGATCAATTTCTTTACTTAAAGAATTAATTTCATCATTTTTGGAAGCAATAATCATCTCAAGTTCTTTAAATTTTTCAACAAATTTTTTATTATTGCTAGCCATTACACGATTCTCAGAGAAAACTTTTAGCCATTGATCATACATTATTTTATAAGACTCTTTTAATGACTCATCATCTAAGTCAGAATAATAAGAATCAATGTCAAAATTCTCATTATTCTGAACAGAATTATTAAGGAAAAACACATCCTTGTAATCAACTGAAAAGAAAACCATACCTTTGTAAACAAAGGTTAAGGCAACACTATTTTCCTCCTCATCACTCTGTTCAGAGTCTTGATCACTCCATGTGGGTGTCATGACTTTCTTTTTCTTTAAGGTATTTGCACACTCAGATTGAATGTGTTAAAATCCTTCACATTCCATGCACTAAATACCCTTTTTATTAGTCTCAAAGGGTTTAGAAAAATTACCTTTTGGGTTTTTGGATATGACCTTTTTGTTTCCCAATTTCTTTATGTATTTTTGAAATTTTTTTGTCAATAGAGCCATCTCTTCATTCGAACTTTCCTTCTTTTCTTTAGAAGATTTCAAGGCAATAGATTTCTCCTTGATTTCTTCTGTCTTACCTTTTTGTCTAATTTGTTGGTTTAGTTCAAAAGTTCGGAGTGAACCCATCAATTCTTCTAATTTTATTTTGTCTTGATCTTTTGCTTCTTCAATTGCAGTTAGCTTTGTCTGAAACCTATCAGGGAGAACTCTAACAATTTTTCGAACCAAAACATTCTCTTCAAGTTTTTCACCAAGAGCAAAATATTCGTTAGCAATATCTGACAATTTCTCATAAAATTCAGTGAGGGTTTCATTTTCAAATTTTTATATGTTGTTGTGAGCATAACAAGCTTAGAACACTTGAAATCAGCAGTTCCTTCAAATTGAGTTTGAAGGATTTGCCAAGCATCTTTGGCCGAAACATATGAAGAAATCAATTTAATGTAACCTTCACCAACACCATTAAAAATAGCATGTAATGCTTTATTATTGTAACTGGACAGTTTATCTTCAGCATTAGTCCAATCAAATTCAGATTTTACCTTAGTTAAATCATCGCTTTCTGCTGGAGGAGTCCAACCACTTAAAACATCTCTCCAAGCCTTTTCATCTTGAGATTTGATGAAGTATCTTATTCTAACTTTCCAATATGGATAGTTCAAATCATTGAGTAAAGGGGGGGGGGGGGGCGAGTTATGGAGCCTCCTTCTATGAAAAAAGACATTGCAAGAACAACAAACGGAATAAACCAAGATCACACTCAGAAATGAGTAACCTGGCTCTGATACCAATTGAAATTCCATTTTTAGTAATTACCAAATTAATTAAAGTGCGGAATGGTAAATAACTGTTTAAACAGATTGCGGTTCTGTCGGGACAGAATCCGAACTTGTCACGACAGAAACTGAACAAAATAAAAAGACAGTGCAAAAAAATAAAGAACACAACGAATTTTTAAAAGGTTCAGAAACCCTTTCGGATAACCTACTCCTTGGGACCACGCCCAGAGAATAAAACCAATTAATAAAGAATCACAAGTACAAAATATTGACTTAAACAAAACAAGACCCCCTCTTGAGATTTTCTACTTCTCTTCACTAATCTGATCTTGATTGAAACGCTCAACCACTTGAACTCCCTTCAATGGCCAGCGAGTGCTTGCATCCTCCCGACGCAAGGCTTGTAAAAATCCTCTCCCGAAGACTTGTCAAAGTTGTGTTAAAATTACAATGTGTATTCACTCATGAACGTGGTATAAACTCACCACATAAACTAAACTCTCATATTTCTACAAGGTTCAGAAACCCTTTCAGATAACCTACTCTCTGGGGCCACGCCCAGAGAATAAAACCAATTAATAAAGAATCACAAGTACAAAATATTGACTTAAACAAACAAGACTCCCTCTTGAGATTTGCCACAACTTTGTTGTACTTCTCTTCACTAATCTGATCTTAATTGAAACGCTCAATCACTTGAACTCTCTTCAATGGCCAGAGAGTGCTTGCATCCTCCCGACGCAAGGCTTGTAAAAATCCTCTCCCGAAGACTTATAAAAGTTGTGTTCAAATTACAATGTGTATTCACTCATGAACGTGGTATAAACTCGCCACATAAACTAAACTCTCATATTTCTACAAGATCACGTGAATACTATGAGCTTGAATACAAAGAAGAAACTCTCACAAATATTACAATACACTCACAAATTATGCATCTAAGAGTTTGCTTTTTCTTACTGCCTTTAGAGCCATATTTATAGAGTCATTTTTCGTGCTCATAAAGGCTGAGAAAGAATCTCCTAATAAAGGCAAGAATAATTGAAGATATTCTTGTTTGATGAAGAATTTCCTTTTTTAGAAGATAATGATCCGATAGATACAATTTTGGTAGAGACAACTAATACCTGTGTTGGATCAAAAAGCTCAAGATAGAAATAACAATTAATGACAACAAAGATTTAGTTACCTGATTTTTATAAACTTGAGCTGCACGAAAACATATAGAAAAATATTCTTGAAATGACTTTGAGTAAGTACTGAATATTTGCAAAATATTACTTCCATTTATAAACAAATTGTGATAAAATACAATTAAATAAGGATTGTAAATATTCCAAAAATCACAAGAAATGGAAAGTGAATTTTGAAAAGCACAATAAGGGAAACAAAAATTGATCTTTTAATAAAAAAAATATTTCTATAAAATATGCCAATTTTAGGATTTACAATTCCTTAATTTAATATATTACTGACTATTTTATTCATTATATATGATCTTAATTCTATCGTACTAATACAAAATCATATTCTCATGAATGAGTAGAGAATTTTCTTGATATTATTATATAATTAATTCAAACAATAATTATAACATTCAAATATAATAAAATTGTACTTTTATATAAACCAATAAAATATTTTTATCTACAATATTCTGAAATCCTCTATTGACGAATTTGTTTAGATTTAAAAAAATTGTTGCATATAGCACACTATCCCATTATATTATAACATTCTTTATAGCTTTACATTATGCTAATATGCTTTAAATTACTAATTTCAAACACATTGTACATTTTCAATTTTATTTATACTGAATTGATTTACGTATTTTGCTAAATTGTGCGGATTCAAGCACAATGTACATTTTCAATTTTATTTATACTTAATTTATTTACGCTAAATTATGCCGATTCATAAGTGTATATTTTGTAATGTGTAATATGTTGTAAAATTTTGTTCATATTATTTAATGTTTAAAAAATCGTTGACATTAATTGTAATATTTCAAAGTATTTTAAAGGCTACAAAGTAAACAAATGTTAAAAATCGTCTAAACTTAAATTATGTTAAAAAGGGTAATTGTAATGACCAAAATTTCCTAATAAGGTTTAAGACATTGATTACGAGGCCGGATGACCATAATTGATTTATTATGTTATTAAATGATTATATGCATGTTTATGTGAATTATATTATTATATGATGATAAATGCATGCATATGAGTCAACTTTTCATTATAAGGGCATTTTGGTAATTTGGCTCGTTGATGGCACATTTGTATATTTTCATGCATGTTGGTGAATTATGAGTAAGACCACATCATAATGTGGATTTGTTCGAGCCATTCGGCATGAGACAATCTTTGAATGCAAGTTATCAGTTTGGTCATACGAGGTTAATTTCGGGGCTCGGGGTGAGTCTCGGGGTAATTTGAGGATTAGTACATTACCGGGAATTAAAGGGTAATGTGATATGATTTATTAACATTTGAGAATATTGGGAATAACGAGAATTGGAGGGCGTTAATTATGATTAACGAGATAGACGAGAAATGACGATTTTGCCCTTGGTGGCTGTTGAGGGTTTTAAATAGGCTTGGGGGCATTTTGGTCTTTTGACCTAAGGGATATATATCACTTGAGAAGGCTGTAGAAAGCTAAGCAAAATAGAGCATCATCCCAAAGCATCATCCCTTCTTCCTCCCGTTCATCTTCCTCTCTCCTTCTTTCTATGAAATTTTTGAACCCCAATTGAAGATTCAGGCTAGGGAACCAAGCCTTGAGGGTCCAGGGTTATGATCTACCATTGAAGAGGGTGTGATTCTGAGTTTGAGGTAAGTTTCTAGCCATTGAAACTCTGGTTTTCTGCTCTGTTTTCATTTGGTTTTCAGTTGGGATTTTGAGTTGGATAGTTGAGAAGTGATGGGAGTTTTTGGCAAAGGTTGATTGGGTTATGATGCCTAGGACTTGTAGAGTGGATATTTGGGTTCATTTGGATGTTTGGATGAGGTTTGGGATCAATTATTGAAGGTTGAAATTGGAAAACTCAAAGGAGGAAGAACCAGGGTTGTTTCGGCCTGGTCCTAGCACTATAGCTCCCAAGGGAGGGCGCTACAGCGCTGTCCAGGACCAGACTGCTCTGGTTGTAGCGCTGGGGCACTAGGGGGGCAGCGCTGTAGCGCTATCCTGCTTTTCCTAATTCATATTTTGGGCACTTTTGAGGGTTTTTGGCTCGGGGTTTCAATTCATAAGGCTCAGAATCGAATCTACTAACCGTTTGAGTACAATTCGAGGTCTCGGGAATGAGGTTTAGGTCAAGAACCTTTATTTTTTATTTCATTAATTGGATTCCATATTTGGTTATGACTAGGTGACAACTAAGGGATCAAAAGATTGATCGTTCTAAAGGGTCGTTGATTTGTTATTTCTCGCTAGAACCAGAGGTAAGAAAACTGCACCCAGTATGTGATGCATATGATGCATGAGAAACATGTGATTAGGGCATGACATGAATATTGAATATGAGATTGATCAGAGCTTGAGTCTTTGTAAATGTGCATGATCATAATTATGATAGTGATTGTTAAGAATGCATGTTAAATGCCCTACATTTGGATATTTGACATATGTTTAACGCCCAAAACGTGCATCCACTAAGCGGTGGTTGTAGTATAGATCGGGCGGTCGATTCCACAAGGAGGCAAAGAAATAAAGTTAATCAATAAATAAAGTTAAGAGATAAATAATATGTGGAAAATAGAACAAGTGATATTTTTGTTGTTTTTGAGATTTAAAGATTAGAAATAAAGATTAGAAATAAAGATAGAATAAAGTGTGATGTAACAATAGGTAACAAGTAGGAAGGATCAAGCGTCACCAATATACATACTTATTTATTTGGATCTTTGACTCACAAAAATTACACAAATGAGTAGTTCACATCCCAACCATTCATTTGGAAGATTTAGCATTGAGGCACAAATATGTTTCACAAAAAGGTATTCAAGTGATTAGTATTCCTTACCATGAAATGATGAGATAAATCTTATGAGAAATCTAAAAATGACATTATACCATTGGCGATAATGCAATAAAAGATTGGACATAAAACCTAACACAAATTTTACTTTTACTATTTATAAAATACATAGAAAGAGCATGGCTAATTCTATATAGATTTAGCAAAAGTAAATATATATGAATGAGATGGAGAAAATGATAAAGATATTACCTATATTATTTTCACTAATTTGATAATACATAGAAAGTGCTTGACAAAATCTATATACTATTAGTAAACATAAATAAAGATAATAAGATGAAGAAATAGAGATGAAAGAAAATAAATCACTCAAATATATAAACTTGAAGCACATGGTGAATAAAAAATACCAAATAAAGTTATAGTGCATATATGATCATCCTAACCTTCCTAAGAAGGTTAGCCTATTATGCTAGACATCCTCATGAAATTCTAGAGAGAAAATATGAGAGATGAGACTAAAGTTTGGTAGAGTTTTGCTACCTAAAAATTACATAGAAACTGTGAAGGAAGAGTTCCTATTTATAGAGGGAGAAAATGACTAAAAAGAAATTAAACAACAATTTGGGATTTACAAAATAAATCTGAAATATTAATAATAAAATATGATTTTGAAAAATCAAATCTTATTATAAATATTAACCTAGTTATTTTGGTGTATGATCAAAATACCCTTTTTCTAAAACACCAAAAAAAGATGAGCTTTAAAGCTCAAAGTGAAAATGTGCAAGGCCCAAAGTGCTTAGAAGATTGGGCTCATGGGTGGGTGGTGGTAGCTGGTCCATTGACCAGGCGCAGCAACCAATGGGAAGAAGACACATGGGCGGCTGGCTGTGAGATGGATTGCTTGGTTGACTGGGTCAACGCAGGAGGAGAAGGCAGATCGCTTCGGATTAGGCTTGAGGTTGATTATGTTGGGCCTGCTGGAATGTGTGTTGGGCTTCAGCTAGGCTGGGCTTTGCTACATTGGGCGTTGGAGGCTTGACACTGGGGGAAGCTGAAAATGGCTCGGACAGGTGGCGCAAGCTGGAGGCAGTAACTGGGCACCTAGGCGACGCGTGGTGGACTGTGACGATGACACCTGGCGGCTGGGCAAGGAGAAAAAGGCTATTTCTGCTGGGCTTGGGCCGAATAGTGGGCTTCTTCACTTCAAAAATGCCACATTTCTTTTTCTTTCTTCAATTTTATTTATTTCTTTTTTCTTTGTTTCCAAGTGCCAAAAATACTAATTAAATCCTACAAAATAAAACAAACTAAATTAAAATTAAATATTTTCATTTATAAATTTAATCATATTAATTCGATGAAAATATTAATTAAAACTTAATTTATTTTGACTATTAAAATCAATAAATGTGTATTTTTGGGCACTAATCAACATATGATATATGTCTGGTTACATTGCTTACTTGTGTATGGCACTGATCCATGAGTCAGAAATCGGCACGAGCCGTATGGTATTAGCTTAAGAGTCAAGAAAGGCACTGATGTGCTCAACACAAGCCAAAATGATTATATCTAATCAACATAAGCATTGAATGACTCATCATGAGCATTAATGCCTGACCGACCTCAAGTTCGATGAAAACTAAAAGCGCTTGTCTAGCCTAATGGCTAGTTACTTAGAGCCAGGGCCAAAGGCCCAAGTAACTGCATCGTCACATGGATAAGGGTGCGGAGCCCAAATTAGTAACTCACTCATCAGTCACTCATCTAATTCAAGTTTGTGACTCCATAATCACTAATCTGGTTTAAGTTAGTGACTTATTCATCAGTCACTCATCTGATTTAAGTTAGTGACTTACTCATCAGTCACTCATCTGATTAGGGCTACACGCCCCAGCATGATTATCAGAATCTCAAGTGTTAAATCACTCATCTGATTAGGGCTACAAGCCCCAGCATGATTATCAGAATCTCAAGTGTTAATCACTCATCTGATTAGGGCTACACGCCACATCATGATTATTAGAATCTCAAAGTGTTAAATCACTCATCTGATTTGGGCTACAAGCCCCAGCATGATTATCAGAATCTCAAAGTGTTAATCACTAATCTGATTAGGATTGACTTGATAGTTGTCCACAAAGGAGGGCATGATCCACCATCATTATCTGGACTTATTTGCATGCATGAATATGGCTATTATTGCTAGGCATGCCTATTATGATTTAGTAACATGTTATTACTGTTCATGAGCATATTGAGTTTTCTTGCTGAGCTTCGGCTCATGGGTGCTATGTGGTGCAGGTAAAGGCAAAAGAAAGCTGGACCATCCTTGAGTTGGAGAGCTTAGGTGACGATGTGTACATATGCGGCTGCTCGACCGCCACGGCCGAGGGTTTAAAGAGGAACTAGGGTTAAACCCTATTTTGCTGCTTAGGTCGGCTGGTTGTAAATATTTTCTTGTAACTAACCTTTAAACTATATTTTGGGATCCCAATGTATAGAGTAAACGTTTTAGTGAAACGTTGTATCTTAACCAAATATTTTGACCCTAAACCGCTAATCATACTTAGTTACACGATTATGGCCAAATGACTCGATTAACGAGTTTAACACTATTTAAAATGCACACCGTAATGGTCCCAGGGTAGTAGGGCATTACAATTATCATTTTTTTTATTAAACGTAGCTTTAATTGCATAACTCTACTACATAGAGTGTTATGTAGATTCAATAAGACCGACATATCGAAGTGTTATTTTTGACAAAAAGGTTTGCAACTTGACATGTTTCACAAGAAAAAATTTGAATTTTGCCATTTTTAATAGAAAAAAATTAATAAAAATCCAAAAAACTACCCCAATATAGCCTTGTTAATAATATTTTATGACATTTGAATTTATATTAATATAATTATTAAAGAGAATTTTACATAAAGTGCCAAAAATGACTATTCTTTTTATACAATTTTTCTCTCTTCTTCTTCCATCACCTCCATGCCTAAGCTCGTCCTCCTCAATTCTGATCACCACATCATCTTGCGTGCCAACAATGATGCTATCATTTTTTCGTTTTTTCGTTTTTTCGTTTTTTTGATTTTTTGTTAATTTGATTTTTTATTCCCTTACTTGTTAGTGTATTTTGTTGTTTTGATGCTTTTTATGTCTATGTTACCTTTGTTTTTTTGGTTTGTTTGTTCTATTTTTGTATATATTAGTGCTATTTTTCATTATGCTTGCAATGTATTTGATATAATTCTTGAATGATTGAGATATGATCTTTAGTGTTAGTTTTTATAATTATTTTGGTGTGTTTATTTTTTTTATTTTATTAAGTGTTATTTTAGGGTTTGTGTTGGGCTCTTTCAATGTTTGGGTTGTGCTGGGGTGTTGTTTTAGGATTTTTCTGAGCAAGAAGATAAACAAGTATCTATTAAATGTTATTTATGTTTCAAGTTTTATTCTGGTTTGTTGATTTTTCATTTTTTGATTAGTTATAAGTTGTTTCTATGTTGTTCTGTAGTGATTGCAGTGTTTTTGTACTGTTCTTTGTTGAGTACTTTTGTCAAAGAAGCAAGTGGTAATGTTGACATTGATTGTTGTGTTTTTATTAATTAGTTGTTTTGATGTTGCAGTCAGGTTGCAATGAGTATTGATGTTCCTAAGTTAGATGTTGTGCAATTAGTTCCTAAGATTAAAGTTACTCGTGATATTCAAAAGAGGAGTGCCCAGCCTGGAGTAGCTTTGAAGTCATCTTTCAGGAATGATTGTGAATCTTTAGATGTTGGAGTTGTTTTGTAGTTTGTCTGTTGTTGTAGTTTAGTTGTTTTTATGATATTTATTGAGTTTTGTTGTGTGTGTGTGTGTGTGTTTTTTTTAATTTTGTTTATCTGTGATGTGCATCATATGAATGCATTTTTTGTTTTGTTTATAAAATTCAGGATTATGTAAGAATATATATATATATATATCAATCTTTTAGTTAGGTAATGCATATGTGATTTTAGACAAGTTTTATTATCAATGTTAAGTTGTTTTTTTTAAATAGTTATGTTTTTTTATATATATAAAAAGAACACCAAAACATCTTAAGAGCAGCATAATAAAACAAACTGTAAGTAATGTTTATAAATGATGGAAATGGTGCAACAACATGGTATAAACTGTATGATAAATTATTCAAAAAATTAAAAACTAACTGTAAGTCTCGAGGAGCACTTGCAAACAGTTGTAAAGCATTCTAAAATAATAATATAATATTGATGAGATAGAAGTGCATGATGCAAATAGAGAGAGAGAGATAAAAATTCTATTTCAAAAAATAAAAAAAAGTGGGAGATGGGTTGTACAGTTAAAAAATATTATTAATATTTGTTTATTTCAATAAAAAACAAGCTGGATAAAGCTTGTCAAACATTTATGAGTTTTTGACATCTTGTAGTGTTTTTTTTTTTTTTACTTTTTTCCTTCTGATCTTTCTTTTTTGTCTTTTGTGCCCAACACCTCTCTCTCCATCTCTTTCTTTCTTTTTTTTCTTTCTTTCATTCTTTCTTCTTCTTCTTCTTCAGATTTTATCAGCAACACCACCATCCAAGACCACCGTTGATTTTGTGGTGATCTTGCAACACAAAAACAACACGACATCAGAGACCACAACACAAAAACAAAACAACATCAGTGACTGCAACATAAAAACAACACAAAATCAGAGACCACTGTTGATTTATTGTTGCTTTTTGTGGTGATCTTATGTTGACTGCACATCAACAAACAAATATAAGTGAAACCAGATTGAGATCGGCTATAACTGTCGTATTGTTTCAGGTTGAGATTGGCTGTAATCGACGCCGTAGGTTGCCTGAGAAGGAGTGGTCTTGCCACCTGCGAAGGGGAGAGCAAGTCGTATTTGTTTAATCTTGTATTATATATTATTTTAATAATGATATTTTATAACATTTGAACATATATTAATATAATTATTAAATATCTAGTTTTATATTAAATATTATTATAATAATGATAATTATAATATTTAAATTTATAATAAGATAATTAATAAATATTTATTTTTAATTAGTTTTAGAGGAATATTCCACTAAATATTTGTAATATCCCGTTAATAAAAAATCGTTAAATTCAAGGAAAAACTGTTAAATACATATTTTTTTATATATAAAATCTATTTAATAGAATCTATATATAATATAAAGGAGAGCTTCAAGGAGATAATGTGGCACTCTAAAATTGATCTAAAACACTCTATCTATTTTCTCATTTAATCTAATTTTTTTATTCATTTTATAGATTATAATAATATAGTAATTATAAATGAGAGCTTCAAGGAGATAATGTGACACTCTAAAATTGCTCTAAAACACTCTATCTATTTTCTCATTTAATCTAATTTTTTATTCATTTTATAGATTATAATAATAGAGTAATTTAAAAAAATGTAAGTAGTTACATATTTTTTTAAATTTAAATAAGATATTGTTATTTACTTTATTTATTTTACACATTTAAAAAACTAAAATTGCTCCAAAGCACTTTATCTATTTTCTCATTTAATCTAATTTTTCATTCATTTTATAGATTATAATAATATAGTAATTTAAAAAAAATGTAATTAGTTACATGCTTTTTTTAAAAATTTAAATAAGATATTTACAAGATATTATTATTTACTCTATCTATTTTACAAGTTTAAAAAACTAAAATTGTTCCAAAGCACTCTATTTATTTTCTTATTCAATCTAATTTTTTATTCATTTTAAATAGATTATAATAATGTAAAAATTAAAAAAAAATTATTCACTATAGTAAAAAAAATGTTTTCTAGATTGTAATTTAGTGGACATTTCAGCAGCAACAAAAGATGCGGAGGTTGATGTGAAGCACAAAAAATATTTTTTAGAAACAAGGAACATATTATGAATTAAAAAGTATATAATTATGACAATTGATGTTAATATTGTTTGTTAGCTTAATTTTTTCACATCTCTTGCTTTTCGAATGCTATTATACATTATATTAATTTCTTGAAAGGAGAGAGATACAAATAATTGATTAATTAGATATTTTTTTTTATACAATTTTACTATTAGAGCATAACTTAAAAAAAATGGAGGAATTACAAAAGGTATAGATTTCTCATTCACATTATATAAATTATAAAATTAATTAAACAAAAATTACGTTAAATATATATAGTTGAATTACAAAATGTATAAATTCAAATTATAATATTCATCAAACAAATATAAAATTACCTTAAATAGATATTTAAAATTATTATAAAAAATTTATGCATTTTCTAATAGATTTATATGATGTGGCATTCTAAAATTGCTCAAAAGCACCTTTTCTATTTTCTTCTTTTTTCACATTTTTTAATTTGAATTAAAATTTGATTAGATATTTAATTACATCAACTGTTTAATTAAATATAAATAACCGTGAACTTTTCTCTTTTTTTATTTTACTTTTTTAATTTATGGCTATTAATTAATTAAGGAAAAAATTCTATCTATTTTTTTTCTCATTTTAATAATAATAATAGATGTCAATTAAAAATATCTATATATAATAAATAAATAAATAAATAAATAATCTATCTATTTGTATTTTCAACTTTTTGACAAAACAAGAGATCCAAATGTTAATTTTCAACTATAAATGATTCAAACGAGTAATCAACATTTGACAAAACACAAGGTCCACAAGTTAATTTTAAAAAATAAAGAGTCCAAATGGGTAATAAACTAAAATATAAAGTTAAAAATGGTGTGAACTCTTATATAAAACATAAATTATATAGATAATTATATATATTTATATAATTTACTTCTTATAAAGAATTTTTAACATTTTGACTAAATACATGGTTCAAAGGTTAATTTTTAAAAATAAAGAATCAAAACGAGTAATCGGCGAAAATATAGTGTTCAAATAACCGATCTATATATTCCTATTTTTAATCTTTTGACAAAACTTGAGATCCACAAGTTCAATTTAAAAAATAAAGGTCCCAATGGGTAATCGACTAAAATTCAAGGTTCAAAATAGTGTGAACCCTTACAAAAAACATAAATTATATATATAATTTAATTTTTATGAAGAATTTTGAACATTTTCAATAAATACATGGTCCAAAGGTTAATTTTTAAAAATAAAGGGTCAAAACGAGTAATCGGCCAATGTACAGTGTTCAAATAATCGATCTATCCATTCCTATATTTAAGATTTTGACAAAACATGAGATCTAAAAGTTAATTTTTAAAAATAAAAGGTTCAAACGGGTAATCGACCAAAATAAGTTTTACACAAAAAATTAATTTTCTTATACATAATTTAAACTTTATATAAAAAAAATCACGCAAAACGTATAATAATGATAATAATAATTGGTATCTCCAGAATTTCAGTTCGATGACGTAACAATCAGAAGTGACAAGTGGAAATGCATGGGCAGTAAATGGCACATTAATAGTCAATAAATGTGTTGGATCTTCGGAGTTGTGATAAAGTGATCGGACCGACCATATAGAATTTTTGTTCGACCAGTAAAGATTTTTGATTGACCAGTTAGGAGTTTGGCCGACCAGTCAGTCGTTTTGACCGACCAGTCATCTGTTTTGGCCGACCAGTCAGTCGTTTTGGCCGACCAGTCGCTTGTTTTGGCCGACCAATCATTTGTTTTGGCCGACCAGTCATTTGTTTTGCCCGACTAGTAAAGTGTTTTGCTAGACCAGAGATGTGTCATCCTAGACCAGAGGTGTGCTAGAGGAGTTCTTTGCCTATACCGACCAGAGGTGTGCTAGAGGTGTACTTTGCAGATGAGAGGTGCTTGCTTATGTCCTTAGTAATAGCTTCAACCCGAATCATTCTCAACTGCCCCGGGAATCTCTCAGATATCCCGGAATAATAGCTATATTATTGTAATTTAAATTCATTTATATTTTATTAATTAAAGTCTGTTAGAAGAATCAAGGACCCGGTCAAAGGGCGATATTTGATGTATGATCCATGAGCCTATAAATAAATGGTTCATGGCATCATTTGGGGGGATCAGATCTTTTTAGACTGAGAAAAACTCTCTAGTTTTGAGACTTTGCGACTGTTACTTGGGGTATTCTTGGGGCATTTTCTGAGAGAGTTTAGAGAGAGAAACTATGTATTTTTCTACTTACACTTAAGAAACTCAGTTGACTCAAGTTCATATGATCTTAAGTGTAGGATATATATCACAACTCCAAGTGGATTAGGCTATTACCAATAAATTGGGGTTGAACCACTATAAAATGATCAGAGTCGTATTTTTCTCTTGAAGGTTTATTGTAGTTTTGATGTCTACTCGTCGTTGGCCAAAATCGTGATCGACAATAATAATAAAAAAATAAAAGAACACGTACAACAAGTTTTTTGAATTTTATTTTTAACACTTTAATTATTCAAAAAATTTCAAAAACCTGCATTTGCTATACAATGAACACCATTGTGAAAAAAAATTGTGGTCAAGATGCTCTCACATGTCCATATAAAAAGTATGTTATACGAGTATGATGAAAATGAATCCTTACCCAATAATCTACCAAAAAAATATTTTAAAATATATATTTTTTAATAATTATAAAAGACTGTACGAAACACGATTATATTTTCTAGTATAAATAAATATGGAGGAAGAAACCTTATATTTAAATTGGACTTGATAATTATGGAACGGCTATGAAGAAGTAGAATCCTTGGCCGACATTATATAGTTTGTGCTCACCGTTTGTGATAAACTCACATGTAATAGTTACAAAAGCCAAATAAATGTTTCAAATTAAGTTTCCATATCTCATTTCAGTTTTCAAATCTATCTTTAATGTTGTTGATACTAGCGTTTTGTTTAACTTGTATCCCATTTAGTTTATTATATTTGTATTATAGTCTTATGTATGTAAATTATTAACAAATGCCGCCTTCACTTGTGTTTATCCATGTTAAAATCCAAAAAACGGCCAATTGTTTCGGTTTACCAACATTCCTTTTAAGTCGCTTTCTTTCTTAAAATGGGACGTAGTTATTATTATTGGTTAAAAAACTACGATAACACTACAAACAAACAAATGGAATGCATATATACAATCGCACATTAACACATATCTTGTATGTATACTCACCTCTTTTTCTGTATTAGTTTTTGTGGGGTCTTCCAGTATTAAAAAAGACAAAAAAAAAAAAAAAAAAAAAAAGCCAAGAAGTCTCTTTCATTGTTGCTATGCGCAGAATAATAGTTTTGTTTTGTGGACACTTCTTAAGTCTATGAGTTCGTTTGGGAGGAGTTAGTCCTTTAGTGAATGTAAGTCGTTGGATGTGTCCATTTTTTGGGTTGAACGATTGGATTTAATCGGAAAGCTTTGTTTGTGCAAAATATTGAAATACCCCACACATTTGGACCGTTTAACTTGCTACCATTTATCTTTAGCCCTTAACTTCCTTTTTTTTGTTTTTTACAAAAAAAACTTACGAAAACTAAATCAGTGTGTTTCCCTCTCCCGACTAACTGAAAACTGATAAGAAACATTATTTGAAGAAGAAAACCCCTCATGAGGAATATTTCTATTGGGTCCTTGGTTTGAGTTGAAGCTCGGGGCGTTCGTTGGCTGGGTCGACAAGTTCGTGGGGTTTTTTTTAATGTTCACTTTCGTGTAACTCTTTCCCTCCCCCGAGTTATCATTCACGTTTTCTAAAGCCGAGTTTCGTTAGGAGTAAGTGGATTGTCTTCGCGATTTTGGGTTGAAGGAAGGGTCGTTTATTGGTTGGGTCAACATTTTCTTGAGGCTTTAGTGTTTGGGTCCGTGTAGTTGTTCCATGTTAAATATAAAATAATACTATGAGCATAAATCCATAAATCAGATTCAAATCAATATAGCATGCTCATACAACAATCCAGGAACGCATTTTATTTAGAGCATTGAATTGAATATATATATAGATGAAACATACCTGACATTGAGTCTCCAATGTTCATCCTTGAATCTCTCACGATCTACACAAAAAAATATTAGAAAAGCAATGCAAGAGAGATCTTATGGAAAGCAACCCTTACCAAACCATATACCACTGTACATTTTCCAACAACATATATGTTCTATATATATGTCTCATATGCCTTCTTACCCTAAGGGGTATGTTGGGCCTATTGGGCTTATATTATCAGATATGGTGGACTATGATTTAATGGGCCAACCTATAGTCTTTAGGGTGCTACCATGTGCCTCAATTGCAATTAGATTAATATTAACCATCCCATTATGGTCTTTAACTATTCGTAGGCACTCTATAAAATGATTGTGATAATGGAATTATGTTTGTAATTATATTAGTCCATATAAAATTCTAACATTCTCCCACTTGGACAATATAATCAAACCACCATAATGTTGTCCATCACAAAAGACAGTCTAATAAATCATATATAATATCATATCGATAGGATAAATATATTATTTATGATTCGGTCTTGAAGACATTCAAAAACAATAACAATCATTAAACCAAACATGCATGTGGTACATTAATTTGAGACTATGCGCATTCATCTTCTTTTGTACCTGTCACTTCGGTGAACAATAGTATATACTTATATAAACATATATACGTAACAGCAACAATAAGAAGTGACTTCAATTATCATTATGCATGTTCATAACAAAACACAAGCTATAAGTAATCCATACAAAATACTAGCATGTTTGATACATAATAACAAAACTCCCACCGAGCTCAACAAGCTAGGCTCCTAACAATCCCATCTGAGCAACATGCTCCAGAAATACACATATGGGTAAGCCTTTCGTTAGTGGGTCTGCCAACATGCTAGTGGTAGGCATGTACTCAATAGAAATGAGAGACTCAGCGACTTTCTCTTTAACAAAATAGTACTTTATATCAATATGCTTTGAGCGAGAAGTACTCCTAGTGTTCTTAGAGAAAGCTACTGCTGCGGAGTTATCACAATACAATTTCAGCGGCCTCGAAATAGAGTCTACAATATTCAATGCTGAAATGAAATTCCGCAGCCATATTGCTTGACAAGTAGCCTCATAACACGCCATATATTCTGCCTCCATCGTAGAAGAAACTGTGAGTGTCTGCTTGACACTTTTCCATGAAACAGCTCCTCCAGCCATCATATAAATGTAGCCTGAAGTGGACTTTTTATCATCCACGCATCCTGCATAATCGGCGTCACTGAACCCAACTATATCAAGAGTGTCAGCTCGCTGATAAGTCAACATATGATCCTTTGTACCCTGAAGATTCCTCATGACTTTCTTAGCCGCTTTCCAATGGCTAAGACCAGGATCACTCAAGTATCTACCCAACACGCTGACAACAAAAGCAATATCAGGGCATGTGCATACTTGAGCATACATCAAGCTACCAACCAATGACGCATAAGGAATAACTTTCATTTCATCTCTCTCTTTATCATTTTGTGGACATTGGGCCTTTGAGAACTTATCACCCTTCACTATCGGTGCCTTCCCAGGAGAACATGCATGCATATTGAATCTTTTCAAGATCCGATCAATGTAAGTCTTCTGAGACAAACAAAGAATACCATTAGCCCTATCTCGAAGAATCTTAATCCCAAGCACATAAGAAGCCTCACCAAGATCCTTCATATCAAAATGGCTAAACAAAAGTTGTTTTGTCTCAGACAACAGATCATAATTATTAGATGCAAGAAGGATGTCGTCAACATACAATACTAGAAAAATGAAACTGCTCCCACTGACCTTCATATATATACATTGATCTACAACATTCTCCTTGAAGCCATTTGCAGTGACAATCATATCGAACTTGAGATACCACTGCCTTGATGCTTGTTTAAGCCCATAGATAGACTTTTTGAGCTTGCAAACCATGTGTTCTTTGCCAGACTTCTCAAAACCAATAGGTTGAGTCATGTAAACATCTTCAAATAAATCTCCATTCAAGAAGGCAGTCCTCACATCCATTTGATTGAGTTCTAAATCAAAATGAGCAACTATAGCCATAATGATTCGCAACGAATCTTCGGTGGAAACAGGTGAAAAGGTTTCTTTGAAATCAATACCTTCTCTCTGGCTATAGCCCTTAGCCACAAGCCTAGCCTTATACCTTTCCACTTGCCCATTGGAGTCACGTTTGATCTTATACACCCATTTGCATCCAATGGGTCTGCAACCTTTGGGTAATTCAACCAACTCCCAAACTTCATTTTGTGACATAGAATTCAACTCATCTTTCATTGCATCCATCCATAACACAGATTGAGGACTATTCATAGCTTCTTGATAGGTAACTGGCTCAAAAGTGTCTCCGACATCAAACTCATGTTCCTGTAAATAGACAAGGTAGTCATTAGGAATAGCAGACCTGCGGGTTCTCTGTGATCTTCTCATCATAGCTTCATCATCCCCAATATCAAGATTTTCACCTTGTTCTTGATTTTGAGGTTCATCATGAGTTTCTG
Organism: Humulus lupulus; assembly: GCF_963169125.1. Lineage (NCBI taxonomy): Eukaryota > Viridiplantae > Streptophyta > Magnoliopsida > Rosales > Cannabaceae > Humulus > Humulus lupulus. The sequence continues at coordinate 194,272,800 of NC_084794.1, read as the reverse complement.
CCGGAATCTGTTCAATCACAGGGTCATCTATAGGAGCGGAAGCGGAAGCAACAGGTACAGGGACATAAACACGTTCTTCCCTGAATACAATTTCTCTTGACCCTTGACTTGAACCAAATTCTTCTACAAAATAGACAGCTCTATCTGATTCTATCACTCTGGTGGTGTGAGAAGGACAATAGAACCTGGAACCCCTCGATCCAATAGTGTAACCTACAAAGTAGCCACTAATAGTTTTCGGATCAAGTTTCTTAGATTGTAGAGTCCAAGAACTTTACTTAGCTATTTGTTTAGTAGTATTATAGTATGTTTAGTGTTATCTTTGTTACTTTGGATTTTTGGTTCAGACCGGGAGTTATTTGGACACTCATAGTAGTACTTATAGATTTTCTAAGTTTAACCTATAGTTTAAGAATATTAAGTATAACTTAAGGTTTGATTAATGTGACTGATATTAAGGATTATATCTATTATATTATAAGGTTTAGACATCAACCAATAGGATTTTAAGCACATGTTTTGAATGGTAATTAAGGATTAAGTATTTTTGAGGATTAAATTAAATAAGGGTAAAGTTTGAATGTTATAGGGTCAGTCAGCAGCTTTGAGTACGTTGAGGGCTTAGTCAAGGCTGTTTACTCCATTCAAACTTAGCTAAAAATGTGTAAATTCGTGTTTAAATATTCAGCGTATACCGATATATCGCAGCTATAGGGGGCGATATATCGCAGCACGTAGATACGGAAAACACGAATCGATGCACGGTCGCCTCGGGAACAAAGGTCCAGGCGATATATCGCCTATAGGGGGCGATATATCGCCTCCACCAGCATGTTTTCAAATACTTTTGAATTCTTTTCCTTTCAGCCATTCAAACTCCTTCAACAGTCCAGCATCTTTTGAACGAGTCTTCAGACTCTGCTGAACGATTATTCAAATGATTTTCACCTAAAAAGCCATTATTTTTATTCAAGTAAAATCAAGATATTTTCATTCCCAAACTCTATAAATAGGACCTAGTACCCAGCCATTATTCACCATTTGCTCTAAGTTCAGAGGCTGCTAGTGTTAAGTGAGTGTGAGAGTGTAAACACTTGGTTTGGGGAAAAACTATAAGCTTAAACATCATAAGCTTATCAAACACTTTGGGAAGTGAGTTCTATAGTATTTCGGTGGAGGTTAGATTGATCTTGCAATCTTTGAGGTAAACCCAAAACTCTAGTTCCTTTCTGTATTTTATGTTATTCCCTTTCTCAAAACCTTCTACTCAGTCCCCTAACCTTATTCTTATTTTGGTTAGGGAATCCAAGCTCTTAAGCATATAAGTCGGTAAGTATGTTTTTATGGTTTAGTCTTTCCATCTCTTTCATTTCATCTCCTTTCTTTAGACTCACTCTTTCTTATGGTTTTAGGAGTGTTCCAAAAGTCCCAACTCAGTCCATAACCCCGGTAACTTTGGTAAGGAAAATAGGCTAGAATCAATATGTTATGTGCTTATCTATATGTTTTACGTTATTAAATGTGTTATGATATGTATGTATGTTTGTAGGCTTGGGCATATGACCCATATGACTAACAAGACCCCAAATGGGTTATGGGCATATGACCTACTTAGCTAGTAGGACCCCACTAATCCCATGGGCATATGCTTGTTTAGTCTATGGGACCCCAAGTAATAATGGCCGTTATAATAAGTGTATGTTATATGGATTATGTTAAGTCTTTATGTTTTCTTATGAAATTATGTATATGACTTTGTGTTAGATTTTCCTTACTGGGCATTAGGCTCACTCCTTTCTGTTTATGTGCAGGAAAATAAGCTTAGAGGCGGTAAGATTCGTGGCGCTTGGAGGATGTGTATCGATGATGAATGGAGTCAAGGGGCCGAGCGTTAATCGATTCGAGGATGTAGTTTCGGTTTTATATTTTTTTATATGTATTTTCCGCACTAATTATGTAATGTTTTATTATTTTAAATTATGTTTTTGTTTTAAAGACAATGAGATCCCATATCCGTTTTGGTATTTACTTTGTAAATAACTCTTATTTTGCAAGTTATTCAATAAATTATGGTATTTTCGCAAATGTAAGTTCTTTTAATGATTTTATGTATAGTTTCGTTAATGGTCCAAATAGTCTAGATTAGTGGGTCATTACATAGATTGTGGGTTATAGGGCCTTACTTCAGCTTTACATCCCCAAACATGAAAATGACGCAAACTTGGTTTCTTACCCGACCACAACTCATATGGTGTCTTTGGGACAGACTTACTAGGTACTTGATTCAAGATATAAGATATAAGCAGCAGTTCTTAATGCCCACCCCATAAAAATTCTGGCAAGCTAGAATGAATCAACATACTACGCACCATGTCAAGAAGTGTGCGATTTCTCCTTTCAGCGATTCCATTCTGTTGGGGCGTCCCTGGCATTGTATATCTTGCATCAATACCACATTCCTGCAAGTATTTGGCAAAAGGCCCGGGGTTCCTTCCAGTTTCATCATAACGTCCATAATACTCTCCACCTCTATCAGAGTTGACAATTTTAATCTTCTTTCCCTTTTGAAGCTCAACATTCGTCTTGAAAATCTTAAAAGCATCCAAAGATTCAGATTTTTCACGAATGAGCTCAACATGACCATACCGGGAAAAGTCATCAATGAAGGTGATAAAGTATCTATAACCACCCATAGCAGGTGGAACAAAAGGCCCACAAATATCAGTATGAATAGTGTCCAATACATCTGTGCACCTGTCTGACTTGCTCTTTCTAACCTTGGCAGTTAACTTTCCTTTTATACAATCAACACAGGCAGTGAAATCAGAGAAATCAAGATCCTGAAGTACACCATCCTTCACCAATCTCTCCATTATATCTCTAGAAATATGGCCTAAACGTTTATGCCAAATCATAGAAGATTTCAAATCTGATCTTGCACATTTTGACCCAACAATAGCATTAAGAGAAGAAGAACAAGAAGAAGTAGAAGTAACAGGAACAACATCATGTAAATCAAGCTTATATAAGTTTCCACATAAAGTTCCATTTCCAACCAACATAGAGTCACAATACAAAGTCAGTTTTCCAGATCCAAAATGAAGACTATAACCTAGTCTATCCAAAATAGATACAGAAATCAAATTCCTCCTAATAGAGGGTAAATAAGCAACATCATGCAACTCCAAAAAATGCCCAGTATTTAGCTGCAGTCTGACAGTCCCAAAAAATTCAACTCTGACTTTAGTATCGTCTCCCATGTATACATGCTCCTCCAACCTACTCGGTCTTCTTCGGTTTGTCACTGCTTGCAAGGAATTAGTAACATGAATTGTAGCTCCAGTATCTAACCACCAAGTGTTTGAGGGCACATCAATAATATTGGACTCTAAACAAACCATCACAAGACAATTACCTTTCTTCTCTAATTGAGCTTTGAGCTTTCGACAATCAGCTTTCTTATGCCCAAAGCATTGACAAAAGTTGCACTTCCCTTTGAAAAACTCATTCTTATGACCAGTTGAAGATGAGCTAGCTTGCCCATTTCCCTTAGGATGGTTGGCTTTCTTCTTAGGATGCTTTTGGTCACTAGAGTTGTTGGAAGTGAACTTTCTCTTGTGAGGATTGTTTGGGTTTGTCACCATGGAGATACTTCTTGCCCTACCTTTTCTCATGTCCTCCTCTTCCTTGGCAAGAATAGCATACATCTCCCCAACAGTCCATTGCTCCTTCTGAGCATTGTAGCTTGATCTGATTGAATCAAACTGAGATGGAATTTTCTCCATCACTAACCACACCATGTAATCCTCACCAAGGTCCATATCCATGGCCTTAAGTTTATGATAGTGGCCCATGAGCTTCTCAATGTGAGCCCTGATGTCACCTGAACCATCGTAAACAGTGTGATGCAGCATGTTCAAGTGTTCATTCTTCTCATTCTTTGAGAATTTCTTATACTTTTCCTTAATGGCAGCAAGAAAATCCTTTGCATTTTCAGACTTGGGAATACTATCACGAATGGATTCGTCCATGTGATATCTCATAAGCATCAAGCAACAACGATTGGAGTGTTCCCAGTCCTAGTAAGATTTCTTATCCTTCTCAGTAGCATCATCAGCAGGCTTAGATGGTGCATCAATTCTCAAGGCCAAGTCCACTTTCATGAAGGTCAAGTTCATCGTGATATTTTCAATCCACTGCTTGTGGTTGGTTGCATTCAGCGTCAAGACGGCAGGAGATCTAGGAATGCTTACAGCTGAATGAGAAACAAGAGCAATAACTATTAAATACATGTTATGAAAAAACCATGTCATTTGTGCTCTTTTCTCATCATTATATGATCGCAAAATAACAAATGATCATTATGTATGCTAGAGTTCTTAGACAAACACACAAAGTAGAACTCATATACAGGTAAGAACAATCTATTAAACATTATAATCAAATACATTAATTTACTATCGAAAGGATAGATAAATTGTGATTCATAATATTTAATAAATTTTCTTCACCATATTAAGCATCCTTAGTAAGCAATTATTATCGATTGGATAAGTAATTACTTGTATGGATCTTAATGCAAATTTGGAGGATGATACAAAATTTAAATAAATTAATATTTAAATGTTCCTCATTACCAAACAATTTCCATGCTTATTCTTACGACAGGCAAGAAAATAAACAATAATTGTTGACAATATATAATAAGATTCATGCCACAAAAGATTAAATACAAATACAATTATGAATAGAATTCATGGATTAATCTTGTGCATAAACATATATAAAATAGGGTATTAAAAGTTGAGTGAATTTTTTTTTTTTTAATAAAATAGTCTCATAAAACGACATGTCGTTTTCAAAAAACGACGTGTCGTTTTAAAAAACGACTGTCGTTTTTCAATATAAAAACGACCCCTTTTCGTCAAAAACGACATGTCATTTTACAAAAACGACCCACTTACGTCAAAACGACGTGTCGTTTAAAAAAAATGACTTGTCGTTTTACAAAAACGACTTGTCGTTTTTCATATCAAAAAACGACCCCAAACGTCAAAAACGACGCGTCGTTTTTGGGAAAGAAAACATCCCTTTTGAAGAAACGACACGTCGTTTTTTGTCTGACAGAGACAAAACGACATGTCGTTTTCTTCGTCCCTGACCTTGATTTTTCAGCATGCGGGTCGCCGCGACCCGGTTCAGTCCGTGGGTCCGACCCGACTGAAAAAGGTGGTTCCGGCCACTGTTTTGGCCACCGTTTTGAGGGGTTTTCCTCCACTCACTGTCGCCGACCACTCTACCATATCCATTCTCCTCATTTCATAACAAAAATGTCAAAACAACATGAAAACTAAAATGGGTTTCCACCATTTTTGAGTTCCATGAAGAGCTCGGTTTCACCACAAAGATAGATGAATTTTTGCCCAAAAAAATAGCTAAAAAATTCAATACTCATTATCAAATCCAATTTCCCATTAACAAAAAAAGATTTCGAAAATTCTTGTGAAAAATTAGATTTTGAAAAATTGGGTATATATCAAAATTTCAAGCCCTAAAATCAAATAACCTGGCTCATGATACCAATTGTTAAATATAAAATAATACTATGAGCATAAATCCATAAATCAGATTCAAATCAATATAGCATGCTCATACAACAATCCAGGAACACATTTTATTTAGAGCATTGAATTGAATATATATAGATGAAACATACCTGACATTGAGTCTCCAATGTTCATCCTTGAATCTCTCACGATCTACACAAAACAATATTAGAAAAGCAATGCAAGAGAGATCTTATGGAAAGCAACCCTTACCAAACCATTCATGGTGAGTTTCCTCTAACCGATTTCTTGATTATACATTCTTATTTTTTATTTTTGAGTAAGTAATTTGTATGGAAACACACACAATTTCAAAGTTAGGATCTCTGGTGTTTGGCTTTTGGGAAGAGTTTTTTTTTTTTTAAAAAAAAAAAATGAAGATTGATTTGCCCAATTTGAGAATGGTAAGATAGTTCTGAGAAAAAAAAACAAGAGAGGGGTAGGGGCGGGTTGCGTGTGAACTGATAATGTAGGATTAGTTGTAATAGGACTAAAGCTTGGAATTTTAAAAGAAATTTGAAAAAATATCAATGTAAACTTGAGTGAACTACTTATCAGTTGTGCCTCGTTATGTTTATTATGAAATGCACACTATTTTAGGCTTACGTTACGGTTAGGGAGAGTATTTTATGTTGTGCTTGGCTTAGATTTGTGCTTGGCTTTTATGTTGTGGGGTTTCAATTAAATTTGGTGCAAGGTCATAAGAGGGAGGAAACCAGAGAGATGATGATGGTGCAAAGCGAGGTTTTTTTTTTTTTTGAGTGCTTTATCAAAGGGAAAGCCGGAGAAGCTAATGTAAGTGAAATTTGTGATAATGTTGATATTTTTTTAAAAAAAATACGGTTTATTGAGTTTGTTATGTAACTTTGTTGAACTAAATGTATGAAACTTGTACCATGATGCTAATGTATAAGATTGTGGCAGGATTAGGTGCTCTTCTCCGATTTATGACTGCATTATACGTTTGTCTAGATAAAGGAGATGTTAATCGCATTGGTAAACATATTTTTGTTCCCTTTATTCAATTAGAAAAAATCCCTTTCTATGCCCAAATTATTATTTGAATTATGAACTATGTTGTCTCTTTCTGTTGCAGAGGTCCATAGAATGCTCTGGTCGATGTCTCATCTCTATTGTTGTTGACCACATATTTCTATGTATTAAAGATTTGGATTTGTGCTTTTACTTGGACTTTGTACTTGGATTAAGTCATCTACATATTTGTAAATTTTAATGTAAGCATGCCAATAAAAGAAATGACATGCCTCTATTGGTAGCTTGGAATGTTAACTTGAAGATACACACACACACACCTACTGTATGTACATACGAAAAAATTGATCACTATGAGAGTGGTGGTTAAGATATATTATAAATTGAGTAAATGACTATCCATTTTTCCATTTCTTCATCTTGCTTTTGATAAGTACATGTTACCCAAGCAACGACCTTTGATACGTTACTTAAGCTAACTTGTTACGTAAATCAGTTAGTAATGCAGTGTACTTGGTCTTTGTACAGTTAAGAGTACAATCTAGTTTATTTTTCTTTACTTGGTATGCCATTTAAAAATAAATTTCTCTAGATTTCTAAAGTGGACGTTGGAATGAGGCCGTCGATATTTTCTTTGTTGCTAATTGTAGAATTCTTTGATTGGTGAATTGTTTTCCATATTGAAATGAAATTATTAGTTTTTATTTTTGTTTGACTATTTTATTTATGTTTCATGTGTTAGGCTATCGTTGACTGCTTGTAATGCCCTAATTTTTCATAAATTATTGAGAACACATCGTTGGATCATAATCATAAACATTGTTTTTTTTATTGAATGAAAATTTAAAAATAAATAAATGGATCCATGGTTTTACAAAAATAAGATAATTTTCTTTAACATATTAAAATGAACAACATTTAAATAAAACTTTAAAAGAAAACATTCTTCAATAAAAATAAATAGGCATACTTGATCTTCCTCGACTATATGGTCCCCACGAGTACATCACGAAGCTCCTAGGTCCCACTCGCAACCGGCCTTTCTATCTTTAATTGCCTGAATAATAACATCATAAAGGGTGAGCTTCTAAGCCCAATAAGGAAAATACAAACAAGAGTTAGTCATATAATCATTTAATCAACATATCATAAATTTCGCAAAAGTCATAACAAAACTTATTTATACTAATCATACAACATCATAAAACCCTAGGTCATATCATAGCCTAAGTCATAATCATAAATAATCTAAGTCATAGTTCATAGTCATAAGTCATAGGCCATAATCGTAACTATAGGTCATAGATCATAATAACAAGTCAGATATAATAAAAAAATAAGGGATTATACAGGGGTGGCGATTAAGCCCCGGACATAAGTTTGTCATACACTGGACATCAACTTAGGTCCGTCATAAAATTTTGGCAACCAAGCTTACCAGACATAAGTTCGTCATACATCATTGGACACCTTAGCTCTAGACACACTTACCCCGTTATTGTACCTGAAATGTTAGGTCATACAAAACATAAACTATATCATAAACTAAGCTACCTAATTTTCCTTACCAAAAACCAGAATATTGGAGACAAGAGCAAGATTGGAAGCTCCTAAAACCAAACATAAAGAAACCATAAGTCATCTAGAGAAAAGAAGATGAATATAAGATCTAAACCATTGGAATAAAGACTTACCAAAAACCTTAAGTTTCAAAGAAATTGAACACCTAACCAAAAGTCATTATAACATGTTAGGATCTAAAGAAAAGGAAAGAATAAGAATAATGGAAATGGACTAAACCTGAAGATTAAAAGTACCTTAGACAGCTTAGGGCTTTGTTCTATACCTCAAACACTGAAATCACTCTAAAATCTTACTTCCCAAGTGTTTAGAAAAGCTTTATATTTGAAAGCTTTAACCCCAAAACCATAGTGCTTCTCTCTAGAAAGAACTTAGCAACTTGGAGGCTCTGAACTGTGCTTGAAAGATGATGAAAATGGCTGAATGAAAGGTCCTATTTATAGAGTTCAAGGAGTGAAACTAACTCCTTTTAAAATAAATAAACAAATGATTAAAAATAAAATTTTCGCTCAATAGATGCCCAGTACTCGGTCAAAAACGTTCAGGAACAAGTCAAAGTTGTTGAGGGTTGTTTATAGTGTCAGATTCCACGAAAATTTAAAAAATGGTCACTGGAGTCGACATATCGCCTCCTATAGGTGATATATCGCCTACACCATAATCCCGAGGGTCCGTGGTTTCGTTCGTGTGAAGTTGACGTGTTTTCCGTATCAATCATAGGCGATGTATCAACCCCTATAGCTGCGATATATCGGCATACGCTGATATTTCAAACACATTTTTGCACACTTTTAGCACACTTGAATTTGTTTAAACCACTTTGACTGAGTAAAACATGATCCTTACAGCTGAGGGAAGGTTCTAAACTTCCTAGACTTATCCATTATTATTTTTATTCACCAAAAACCTTAAATCTTTAATAAGCATATATGTGACAAATGTCAAATTCTTAATTATTCTATCTAAACCTTAGGTTATAATAAATAATATTCTTAGGACTATCTTCATTAATCAAACCTTATGATAAAGTTAATATTTCCAAACTATAGGCTAAACTTATAAAATACATAACTAGCTCTACGAGTTTCCAACTAAATCCCGGTTTGAACCAATAACCACGAAAACTAAAATACTAAGCTGCTACTACTACTACTACTACTACTACTACTACTACTACTACTACTACTACTACTACTACTACTACTACTACTACTACTACTACTACTACTACTACTACTACTACTACTACTACTACTACTACTACTACTACTATCTGGCTAACTAAAATTCTGAGACGCTACAATTCTCCCCTACTTAAAAGAATTTCATCCTCGAAATTTACTTACCAAAAATCTCAGGATATTGCTCCCTCATATATTCCTCCAATTCCCATGTTGCCTCTCTTTCTGTGCTATTACTCCACAAGATTTTAACCATAGGGACACTTTTGGACCTTAACTCCTTAGTTCCCCGCTCTAGAACGCGTACTGGCCATTCTTCATAGCTGAAATCTTTTTTTTTAACTCCAAAGCCTCGTAATCGAGCACATGGGATGGATCTGATATGTATTTTCTCAACATCGATACATAAAAAATGTTATGCGTTTCAGCTAATGATGGTGGCAAAGCCAACCGATATGCTACATGCCCTACGTTGTCCAATATCTCAAAAGGACCTATAAACCTCGGGCTTAACTTTCCTTTCTTTCTGAATCGCATAATCCCCTTCATCGGAGAAACCTTGAGAAAGACTTGATCGCCTACTGAAAACTCAACGGTCCGCCTCTTAGCGTCGGCATAGCTCTTTTGGTGACTTTGAGCGGCACTCATTCGTTATCTTATCTTTTCCACTTCTTCAGTTGCTTCTCTTACAGCCTCCGATCCTAAATATCGTCTTTCACCAACCTCATCTTAATGAAGTGGTGATCGACATTTCCGTCCATATAGCATCTCATAAGGTGCCATGCCTATTGTTGCTTGATAACTGTTGTTGTAAGAGAATTCTATCAATGGAAGATACTTACTCCATGATCCTGAGAATTCTAACGCACATGGCCTCAGCATATCTTCTAATATTTGTATGGTACGTTCCGAGTGACCATCGGTTTGAGGGTGAAATGTCGTACTTAGTTTTAACTTAGTGCCCATTGCACGTTGTAGACCTTCCCAGAACTTTGATGTGAATATTGATCCTCTATCAGAGACTATTGTCTTTGGAACTCCATGTACTCTCACTATCTTTGCCACATAAAACTCTTCGTACTGCTCAGTGTTATAAACTGTTCTTACCAGCAAGAAGTGAGCAAATTTTGTAAGTCTGTCTACTATCACCCAAATAGAGTCATGCTATTTGGTGGTCCTTGGTAATCCCGTCACGAAGTCCATCGCTATATCTTCCAATTTCCATTTGGGAATCTCTAATGGTTGCAAAGTTCTAACAGGTCTTTGATGTTCAGCCTTAACTTGTTGACACGTAAGGCATTTTGCTACAAATTTTGCTATGTCTTTCTTCATCCCCGGCCACAAGTACATTTTCTTGACATCGTTGTACATCTTGGTCAATCCCGGGTGAAGTGAATACGAAGTAGTGCGTGCTTCCTTCATAAAAATTTCTCTTAATCCTCCACTTTCTGGACACATACTCGATTCCTATATCGTATCATGCCTTCTTTTGTCAAGGAGAAATCAACATTTTCTGAGCTTTGTAGTGCTACCTTCATCTTAAGAAGAAACTCGTCCTCTTGTTGTTTCTCCTTTATTTCTTCCATTAGCGTTGACTTGATCATGAGGTAAGCTAGTTGCCCAGTTATTAGCTCAATTTTTGACCTCTTAATATCATCTTGTAAGTGTTGAGCTATCCCTTTACGTATTGATAAGCTTCCATAACTCTGCCTACTAAGTGCGTCTGCCACGACATTAGCCTTTCCCGGATGATACAAGATCTCACAATGATAGTCCTTTACTAACTCCAGCCACCTCTGTTGCCTCATATTGAGCTCCTTCTCCGTAAAGAAGTACTTTAGACTTTTGTGGTTCGTATAGATTTCACACTTTTCTCCGCACAGATAGTGTCTCCAAATCTTTAGAGCGAAAACCACCACTGCTAATTCTAAGTCATGGGTTGGGTACCGTTGCTCGTACTCCTTTAGCTGTCTCGAGGCATATGCGATCACTTTTTCATGTTGCGTCAAAACGCATCCAAGTCCTTGTTTTGATGCATCGCAATATACTACAAACTTGCTCTTATCGCTTGGGATGCATAGAACTGGGGTTGATATGAGCTTGTATTTTAATGTTTGGAAGCTTTCTTCGCACTTCTCCGTCCATACAACTCATGTTGCTTTCGTGTCTTTGGAGAACCCTTCAACAAATCGTCTATAGTATCTTGCCAATCCCAGAAAACTTCTCACCTCTGTAGCACTCTTGGGTTTGGGCCAGTCCTTCACTGCTTCAATCTTGGCTAGGTCTACTTCCACGCCATTTTTAGACACAATGTTTCCTAGAAATGCCACCTTCTCTAGCCATAATTCGCATTTCTTAAACTTAGCATATAATTGATAACTTTTGAGTCGTCCCAACTTTAGCCGCAGGTGCTCTTCATGCTCTGCTTTCATCCTTGAGTAGATCAATATGTCATCTATAAACACCACAATGAACTTATCCAGGTAGTCCTTAAATACTCGGTTCATAAGATCCACGAACGCGACTGGTGCGTTTGTTAAGTCAAAAGACATTACCAAGAACTCATAGTGTCCATATCTATTCTGAAAAGCTGTCTTTGGGATAGCTTCTTCTCGTACTTTTAGCTGATGATACCCCGACCAACCGCAAATCTTTCTTCGAGAATACCATAGATCCTTGTAGTTGATAAAAAAGATTGTCTATTCGAGGCAAAGGGTATTTGTTCTTGATCGTTGATGGACATCCTCATACTTCTGTCCTTCTTCTTGACAAAAAACAGTGGTGCTCCCCAAGGCGAATAACTCGGTCGGATGAAACCTTTGTCTAATAGTTCCTACAGTTGTATCTTTAAATCCTTTAACTCGGTAGGCGCCATTCTATATGGAGCTTTTGAGATTGGTTCCGTCTCAGGTGCTAATTCTATTTCCAACTTGATTTCCCTACTTGGAGGTAATCCCAGTAGATCTTCTGGAAAAACTTCGGGAAATTCACATACAATATGTACATCCTTTGGTTCGAGCCGCGTCTCTCATGTTTTGTCCACCACACTAGCTATAAATGCTTGGCAACTACTATTGATTAACCATTGAGCTTTGAGAGCTGAGACTATCGGTATGCGAGTTCGGGAAACTTCTCCTTTGAAGGTGAACTATTCTCCGCCTTTTGTTTGAAAGTTGACTCTCTTACCCTTACAATCTATCATTGCCCCATATTTTGCTAACCAGTCCATGCCTAAAATTACATCATCATCCTTAAGGTCTAACTCGATCAAATCTACTGGTAATTCTTTTGCTTTGATTCTAATTACGAAGCTACGAACCCCTCTACTAGATAGCATTCTTTCCCCTGAGGGTAACTCCATGACAAACTTATCTCTAAAAAGTTCGCATGGTTTATCTAAGCTATCAATCATATTCATAGATACAAAATAATGCGTAACTCCCGAATCGAATAAATAATTGCATAGTTTACCAGAGATAGTGACCTCACCTATTACCACTGTATTACTAGTTTGTGCTTCACCTCTAGTAAGAGCAAAAACTCTGGCTGGCACAAGCTTGTCATCCTTATTTTGGTCTTTCATCTTTGGGCAATCCTTTTTAATGTGTCCTTCTTCTCCAAAATTGAAATAACCTTTCGTCTTATATCGACATTCTCTTAAATGCTTCCTCTTGCAGATAGGGCACTGGGGATATTCCACATAGAGCTTCTTATTCCCGTTACTTTCTGATGCAATCCTATTCTTCTTGTCAAATTTTTTATTTTGACCACCGTCATGTTTTCGTTTATGGTTGTTATGTTCATTGTTATTCTATTTGGCGTCCCTTCTGGTAGCGCCTTCCTTCCACATCCTTTCTTCCACCTGCTCAACTTCTAAGGCTACCTTTAATGTTTCCGCATAAGTGGTTATTCGCCGAATCAACTTTACGTCACGGGCTATCATAGGTTTTAGTTCCTTCAGGAATCTTTGAATTCTTAGTGTCTCGGTGGGTACCATGTCCGCCGCGAACTTATCCAGCCTATCAAACTTCCTGGCATACTTTGTCACAGTCGAATTCCCTTGAGTAAGCGCGATGAATTCGTCCACCCTTGTGGCTAGAATCGTAGGACTGTAGTGCTTCTTGTTGAACACTTGGATAAACTCATCCCATGCCATAATGTTCACATCTCTAGTCTGCTTCACTATGTCCCATCAAATGCAGGCATCTTTCTTTAGCAAGATTAAAGTGCAAGAGACTTGATCTTCGTTTCCTAGTCACATATGTTCTAGAATGGAATCCACTGATCAAAGCCATTCTTATGCTTCTATTGGGTCAGATCCGCCATCAAAGTTTGGCGGTTGCTGCTTTCTAAAATGTTCATACACTACCTCGTAGCGAGGTTCTGCCAACTGTAGTAATTGTGTTAGAGGAATGACTTGCTGCGCCACTTGTTGTTGTTGCCCTGAGTTTATTTGGAACTTTTCTTCCATTCTCCTTAGCTTTGTCCTAAGACGGACATTTTCTCTTTCCACATTTTCTCGAGTAACAACAATTTCCTGTTCTTCCACTACATTGGGTGCTTCTGGCACTCTCGGGGCTGCTGGAAATTCTTCATATATAGGGGTGGCGGCTACTCATCTTCCTTGCCCCCTTCCCCTTCCTCGGCCTCTACCTCAGCCTCTTCCCTGGCCATTTAGTCTTTCAGATCTTCTTGGTTCCTACTCCATGTGTCTTTTCTGTTTCCCCACAAGAGAACAGTTTGTAAAAGCTAAGACAAACAAAAGAAGTAGAGGTTATAACTTAGCCTATTGTACTATTGTCTATTAGGTCCATCTACCTATTAAAACTACCCTATTACAATTAAGTCCAACTCGGGTAAATAGGCCTTAACAATTGAATCTTCCATGGAGGAGGGCTGGGTTCAGTATATCATCCCACTACTAAGGCCCCCTAACTTCCACTTGGACCCAAAAGACAGGAATTTAAACCCTTGCTTTATTAATTGTTATTCATTTTAATTAGATTCTATCTAATAATGCAAAACAAATGAGCCTTCACAAATGAGCTAACCCAAAAGAGAGGAATTTAAACTTTACACTTTCAATTGAATCCAAAAATTTTAACACTTACTAAACACTAAAATAATAACAAAAGCAAATAACATATTTTATTAAATACACAATTAATTACAAACTAGTGAAAATTTTCTAAAATACCATAAATAAAATATTAACAATGTGTTCTTATATACATCTAATCCTCCACATCGGATCCTTCTTCTAACACATATTGAGTGAAGTCCTCTTAATCCTCTCAAGTGTAGATAAACCTTGAAGTAAAAGGAACTTGTTTAAGAAATCCTTCCCTAAGGTTATCTGATAACTGATGAACCATTTCTCCTATTTCTCCATTTGGTAATATAATATCCTCAAGTATCTTAAAATTTGTGCAAACCTATCCATAAATATGTCATATTTATCTTCAATAGGTGCATCATTATCAAATAAAACTTCATTCCATGCCATCCTTAAGCTTGGTTATGCTAACGGTAGTTTGACTGAGTGCATGAGAACTATGAACTTCTCATGTTTAAAAGGGTTGTATGACTATCAATAATCTTTTCTATTTCCTTGTGAATTCGGTTGATTCTAAGAAACACTCTCTCAAACTCATTATCATACTCATGGTTTGGTATTCTTCTTATAGCTTTAACCTTCCTAACAACCCTTGAGTCCATTTGAGCTAATTGTTTAAAATAACACAAGAAAGATATTACAAACATATTTAAAAAATAATGTGCATACTTACTTTGTAATGAGTTGGTCCTTTGTAGCTGACGTGTGTATTTCATGGGAATGTTCAGGACCAATATAGCCGTGACTCTGATACCACCTGTAACACCCTAATTTCTCATAAATTATCGAGAACACAGCTTTGGATCATAATCATAAACATTGCTCTTTTATTGAATGAAAACTTAAAAATAAATAAATGGATCCATGGTTTTACAAAAATAAGATAATTGTCTTTAACATATTAAAATGAGCAACATTTAAATAAAACTTTAAAAGAAAACATTCTTTAATAAAAATAAATAGGTCTGCTTGATCTTCCTCGACTATATGATCCCCACGAGTACATCACGAAGCTCCTAGGTCCCACTCGCCATCGACCTTTCTATCTTTAATTGCCTATAATAATAACATCAAAAATGGTGAGCTTCTAAGCCCAGTAAGGAAAATACAAACAATAGTTAGTCATATAATCATTTATCAACATATCATAAATTCCACAAGAGTCATAATAAAACTTATTTATACTAATCATACAACATCATAAAACCCTAGGTCATATCATGGCCTAAGTCATAATCATAAATCATAATCTAAGTCATAGTTCATAGTCATAAGCCATAGGTCATAATCGTAACTATAGGTCATAGATCATAATAAAAAGTTAGATATACTAAAAACATAAGTGCTTAAACAGGGGTGGCGATTAAGCCCCAGACATCAACTTAGGTCCGTCATAAAATTTTGGCAACTGAGCCTACCAAACATAAGTCCGTCATACATCATTGGACACCTTAGGTCCAGACACACTTACCCCTTTATTGTACCTGAAATGTTAGGTCATACAAAACATAAACTAGATCATTAACTAAACTACCTAATTTTCCTTACCAAAAACTAGAATATTGGAGACAAGAGCAGGATTGGAAACTCCTAAAACAAAACATAAAGAAACTATAAGTCCTCTAGAGAAAAGAAGATGAATAGAAGATCTAAACCATTGGAATAAAGACTTACCAAAAACTTTAAGTTTGAAAGAAATTGAACACCTAACAAAAAGTCATTATAACGAGTTATGATTTGAAGAAAATGAAAGAATAAGAAGAATGGAAATGGACTAAACCTGAAGATTAAAAGTACCTTAGAAAGCTGAGGGCTTCGTTCTATACGTCAAACACTGAAATCACACAAAAATCTTACTTCCCAAGTGTTTAGAAAAGCTTTAGATTTGAAAGCTTTAACCCCAAAACCCTAATGTTTCTCTCTAGAATGTACTTAGAAGCTTGGAGGCTCTGAATTATGCTTGAAAGATGATGAAAATGGCTGAGTGAATGGTCCTATTTATAGAGTTCAATGAGTGAAACTAACTCCTTTTAAAATGAATAAATAAATGATTAAAAATACATTTTTCTCTCAATAGATGCCCAGAACTCGGTCAAAAATGTTCAGGAACAAGTCAAAGTTGTTGAGGGTGTTTCTAGTTTCAGATTCCACAAAAATTAAAAAATGGTCACTGGAGCCGATATATCGCCTACACCATAATCCCAAGGGTCTGTGGTTTCATTCATGCGAAGTTGAAATGTTTTCCGTATCAATCATAGGCGATATATTGGCCCATATAGCTGCGATATATCGGCATATGCTCATATTTCAAACATGTTTTTGCACACTTGAATTTGTTTAAACCACTTTGACTGAGTAAAATGTGATCCTAATAGCTGAGGGAATGTTCTATACTTCCTAGACTTATCCATGATTATTTTTATTCATCAAAATCCTTAAATCTTCAATAAACATATATGTGACAAATGCCACATTCTTAATTATTCTATCTAAACCTTAGGTTATAATAAATAATATTCTTAGGACTATTTTCATTAATCAAACCTCATGATAAAATTAATATTTCCAAACTATAGGCTAAACTTATAAAATACATAACTAGCTCTATGAGTTTCCAACTAAATCCCGGCTTGAACCAATAACCACGAAAACTAAAATACTATGCTACTACTACTACTACTACTACTACTACTACTATCTGATTTAAGTAAAATTTCGAGACACTACACTGCTGCATAGGATTACGAATTGGTTGATCCAAAGAAATTGGATTATAGATGCTCACCTCATAGGCTTTTCTTAGTTTTTTTCAATATGAATTAGGATCAAAAAGAGGTGGTAAAAGAAATGGGGCTTGACATACTTTTGGGGATGAAAGAATGTACCGTCAAAAGAAATCTGATAACATGGTTGGTCTCCAGGTTCAACATTGAAGATGGGTGTTTGGATGTTCATGGAAAAAAAAAATAAGTTGGATAGTAAAGTTTTTAGTGCTACCATGGGTGTTAGGGACGGTGTTCAAGATTTAGTGGATAGTGTTAGTGACGATCAACCGAATGAGAATGGTGAAAGATTTTCTATTTTAGTTTTAGAGGATAAACTGATAGAAAACAAATCAATGGACATGTCTTTCATTCGATACTTCCTGTTGTTCCTTGTCTCCTCTTTCTTGATGTTGAAAAAGGGGCTAAAAGTTTTGCGGGAGTTCGACGATCTTGTACTTGCCATAAAAGACATTGCAACTATCTCTTGGGTTAATTGGACACCAATGTCGTACAAGTATCTGTAGAAGAGCCTTTGGCAGTTTCATGCCAAACCAACCAAGTTTGTGGGAGGATGCATCTACTTCTTGCATGCATGTTTTGTTAATAATTAGGTGATGTAATTGTTATATCATACACCAGTGTTTAAATGTTTTTTGTGTCTGCACTCTCTAGGTGTTTTATTGTCATCACATTGCTTGGAAGGAAGGGTATGTTGATAGAAGCCTATGCCCTTTAAATGTTTGGTCTGAAGATGATTTCAAGGCCGCACTTGATTGGGTAGAGGAGCAAGGGGGGTTTGAGACAAACACAGTAAGTGGATGATGGATTTTTCTAGGATTGGTAATTTTATAGTGAGTGATTTTTTCATTGGTAATAATTAATGCTTTTTTTTGGCTTTTTATTTGGTTTTGTAGATACCACTGTTAGAGTTCCAGGATGGGTTGGTTGAGTTGAAGTTTCCCACCACGATCTCATCTCTATGTACTATGGTTGCATCACTGGAGAGGGTATTCAAAGGCGAATGTCAAGGGAATTTGACAAATTACGTAAAAGCTTGAGTCATCCAATAAGTTCAATTGTGGCTAGTCCTGCCATTCCCAACTCCCGTAAAGAGAAGGAGCCTCACAGAGGGGATGGAAGGAAGTTCATTGATGACCCTATAGAGGGAAACCTATAGTTGAATGATGGCACAAGGTGGATGAAGGCTTGGAGTAGGAGTGGCCTAATGTTGTTGGAGTGTGGTGTTGGTTTTATGAATGAAGTAGAAGATTCTTATGCAAAAGAGCCCTTTTCATACAATGACACCAATGATGTGGAAATGGATCATGATTTGAATGATTATCAACCTACGAATGTACCCCCTAATGAGCCCAATGATGTGGCCAAAGCAGTTATTGAACTTGTTGATTCGTAGACTAAGTCAACGGGTTCCAAGAAGGAGACCAAAGCAATGTTAGTACATAAACAATTGTTCGAAACACGTGTTGAACTTGGACTTGTTGAGAAGAAGAGGGAAGAGGTGGACACGGGAAAAAGGAAGGAAATAGTCTAGGATGCTCAACCTAATATCAATGGTGATACGTGTGATCGTGTCACTCATGAAATAAAGGACGATGACAACTTCAAGATTGATTCTTCCATTCGTAAGAGAGACACAGGGAAATGTAAAATGGACAAGTTATTTCAGAATATGGTTGCCACATATATGGGAAGCGACGACTACCAGGTTGGAGCATTCAAATTCAATAAACTGGTACCTGTGGCTAGTTTCGAACTCAGACTTTTCCTTTTTCATAACAGTTTGTCATCGAGGTACGTGAAACTATCACATGTAGTAGCAGAGTTTTATTTTAAAAACTTTGTACCTATGTAAAGAGTGTCCATTTTGGTAGAGTTTGCTAACTACCCCACACTTTAATTTACAGGGATGTTTTTGTGGATAATCTAGTGGTAAAGTTGGAACGTTGGTACTATAGAAGTCTTAGACCAGAAGGTCATGTGGACATGAAGGTAAGACCTTCTAACTATCTAAAGAGAATGTCTAATTGGATGCCAAATGAGTGATTTACAGTGTGTAGTAATTCATTAATCCAATGAGGTTGGGATTTATGGTTGTACTCTTTCCTCTACTTGGCATATTATTTATGCATTCAGGTCTGTCTTACAAGCAAGATATGCAGGTGATGTTGCCCAAGTTGCAGATATGAAGACTCTCATTTTTCCAACCTTTTGTCGCGATATGGTAAGTTCTAATACATATTTCTTTTGCTTAGTTCAATATTCAAGCCTTCTTTGGTTTCAATTCTTGATTTTGCTTAAATGTGAACATTCGAGAAAACAACGTGGTCAGGGTGGGAACTTTTGGGAGACTGGGAGCTTTGATGTCCTCGGTGGAGAAGTGGATGTGACGAAGTTACTAAAGAAAGTGGATAAGGTATTTTATTTTAAGACTTATTCTTACCTTGTTTACAGTTGGATAATAAACTTGGTAATTATGTGATATTCACCCTGCTATAGATCTTAGTCGCTTTGAAGGACGTGGAAAATAGTCATTGGATACTCTGTGTTCTGGACATGAAGAACAGCTCCGCATCGTACTATGACTCTATGAAGATGAGACGTTCGAAAATGTACAGGATCCATTTGCTTAGCAAAAGCGTGGGTGTGTGTTTTCATCTTTATATAATTCTTGTTAAAAGCTTCCTAAGAATACCTCATTTTCACTTCTTGTTATAGTTGAATAAGCTAGATGACTTACTACTGTCATCGATGGATGATGTATACGATGGTCGATCGGTGTTAAAAGTTTTTGGTATAGTCCCCGCTCCACCATTACCCCTGCAGGATAATGACCATGATTGGGGTATTTTCGTCATGCACTTTATGGAGTTCATTGCATTTGGAGAATCTCCTCGCACCACCTACATAAGTGCATTAGGATTTGTGATAATACAAAGACAACCTTTATATTAATCACTGTAATACAACAATAGTAGGTTAGTAGTTGACTTGATTTTGTTATTTTGCAGAAGGTTGGCCATAGTGAAAGATTTCGGTTCGCAGTCAATATTCTTACATCCGAGTCAAACAGGCTCCTGTTTGAAGGCCATACAAGATGCATACGCTTATTACAAGACATGTTTAAGTGAAGGTAGTCCATGCTTAAAAGAATGTGTTTGTCTTCCCCCAAGACATTCACCTTTCAGTGTTGACCACGATTTTGGCCAACAGCGAGTAGACGTAAAAACGACAGTAAGTCTTGAATAGAAAATAAATGACACAAATAATTTTATAGTGGTTTAGCCCTAACTTGTTGGTAATAGTGTAATCCACTTGAAATTGTTATATATGTACCTACACTTAAGATCGGATGAACCTGAGCCAACTGAGTTTCTTAAGTATAAGTCAAAAAGTACAATGTTTCTCTCTCTAACTTCTCTCAGAAAATACCCCAAGAATGCCCCAAGTAACAGTCCCAAAGTCTCAAAATTAGCGAGTTTCCAAGTACCAAAAATATCAGATCCTCTAAATGATGCCATGAGCCCTTTATTTATAGGCTCATGGATCGAAAGATCTGCCGTTTTGACGGGGTCCTTGGTTGTTTCAGCCAACTTTAATTAATAAAGTAATAAACAAATTCAAATTACAACAATATAGTTATTACTCTAGGATATTTGAGAGATTCACGCGGTAGTTTCGGGCGATTCGGGTTGAAGTTGTTACTGAGATTGTACAAAAGTCACTGGGCAGCTAACTCAACATACCTGATCGGCTAAACTTCCATTTTGATGTGGCTGATCGGGTAAGACTCCTTTCTGATATGACTGGTCGAGTAAAACTCCCTCCTGATGTTGATGGTCGGGTGAAACTCCCTCCTAACTAGGAAAATTCTTATCTGGTCGGGTAAATTACTTCGTGACGAGGTAAATTCTTACCTAGTCGGGTAAATTGTTTCCTGACAGGTAAGACCATCTTTTCGGCCAATGTTCTTCTGACCAATGACATGATGACTCTGTAGATCATTTCTAACCTTTGCACTTCCCTTGGTTAACATATTTATTAACCATTAATGCTCCACTTGGTAGCCATGAGTTGCCACTTGTCACCTCTGATTGTCATGTCATTAAACTAGAATTTTGGGGATAACATCCAGTTCCATGCATTCAGTGAAAAAGGGAAGAGGTCAACACTACTCTAATCTTCGTAAGAGAAAAAGAAAGCCATGAATGACTTCCACCTCTTCCTCAGTTGAGTCTATCTTTAGGCGCTGTATAACTGACATGTAGGACTTCTTGCTTTTTTTTATACCTGACATATTCTACACCATCTCACTAAATTATTCCTTAGTTATTTAATTTTTTTGGATGGGTGACTGTTTAGTAGGGATGTTTTTTTGTCTCATTCTATTGCCACAGATGTGGAATTAGAATTCCAAATAGTGGACGATTTCTCTATGATTTTTTTTTTGTAATTCATTGAAATGAATGTATTTTATGGTTGGGCAGTGGCAGCATTAACTTATTTTAATTTTGTGACTGTGGCGTAAAATACATTTTGTGTTGCTATTATGAGAAATTACTTCACATCGAACATATACTACGTGTGCTATCACACCTAAATTAGTATGCCTTTACAACGTTGTTTTTAATATGTCAACCCTTGCCCGATTACTCATTTCTCTCTTCCATTTTTAAATGGTAAGATTTTAATAAAATATGTCATTATTATTTTTGACATGGTTCTCTATAAATGCTTTGAAGGTTATTTTCTCCATGGTCCCCCTTTTCCCAGGGGAGTAGGTTATATTTTATGGTTCATTTGGGTCTGACACCGAACTAAATTAGGAACAAGAGGACGTCAACTAGTTTTCTATAATTAGGTCCCCCTTTTCCCATGCAAGTATCTTATATTTTTTTAGATTTTTGGGCCCGACGCTAAACTAAATCTTCAAGTAGAGGACATCACCCAGTTTTCCATCAACTATTTCAATTTGACATACCATAAGTCTGAGGCTCCCTGAGTTCCAAATGCTTTTTAAATTTTTACTTTCCCTAAGACTGCATTTTACTTGGCCTCGGAGAAAAGTTACTTGTTACAACAAAAAAAATATGTTCCATTCCCATAAAATTACATGGCACAAAACCAAAAATACGTGTAGTTGTACATTAAAGCTACCCTTGATCTATGATCATTCCTCTTGCAAGTTCACATTCACACATCCTTCGCCTCAATTATGAAATAATTTTTTTCCATTGTTCCCCTTTTTCCTATGCGAGTAGCTTATATTTTTTAGTTTTTTTGGGTCCGACGCCAAACTAAATCTTGAAGTAGAGGGCATCTCCTAGTTTTTTTATCAACTATTTCAGTTTGACATACCATAAGTTCGAGGCTCCCCGAGTTTCAAATGCTTTTTAAACTTTTACTTTCCCTAAGACTACATTTTACTTTTATGTGGCAAAAAAGTACCTGTTACAACACAAAAAATACGTTCCAATCCCATAAAATTACCTGGCACAAAACCAAAAATATGTGTAGTTGGACATTAATGCTACCATTGATATATGATCATCCTTTTCAGTTTGGTAGGAATCTGAGCTACGTGGTTCAGTACAAATCATGTGGGACCCCCGTAAGCACCCTGCTATTAAATTCCATTAGTAGTGTTGACTCCGTTAAATAAGGGGTACATGTGTACAATCCACGCCAAAGATACTAGGGACTGTACCTGAAAGAAAGAACCATGAGAATATTTTAAATGAAGATCCTCAAATCATTTATTGCAATCATTTGTTCACCTAACACAGATACTAAATTCATTTCATAAAAGAGGGTAGAAGACAAGTATATTTGTTGAAATCACTTTTCTATGACCACCTAGGGAGCTAGCCTCCAACTGGCAAACAATATTTATGTTGTACGTACTGCATTCATGTCTCCAAGTGCCCTCCCATGCATGCCCAACAATGATTCTTGTGAGGGGTAGTGGATACATTCTACCACTATAAAAGTATGAGGATTTGGAAAACAATCAGTGCAAGCACCATTCAACCATTGCTTTTGGCTCTTCCACTAATTGAAATATATACATTCACTAGGACATGTCTTCTGAAAAGAACCCCATGACTTTCTCAATGAAGGATTCAAAGAAAGAGGATGAAAAGTTACACATCCAGGATGAGTCCAACCGTCCTAAAGTTGTGCTAGAAAGCTGGGATACTACCATTGACAATTACGTACAGTCTCTGGGGAACTCAGTACATATTCAAGTCACCCAACTGGCACCTGGGATGAAGTTGACAACCATTGTTCCTTATGAAGTTGTTTGTAACCCTGTCGAAGCGAAATCTGGGAAAGTAGAACCAATAGATGTTCAATGTTTCATAGTGGAGCACATACACAAGTTTTACGAAGCAATGGAGCAGGCGCAGTGGGTTTGTAAGGATATTGAGAAGATTGGAATAAAATGGTGCATTTTTAATGGAATGCAGGATCCAGTTGACACTATGGTTCTGTGTTTCCAAGAGTTGAAGGACATAGTGGACCTTGAACTTAATGCATGAGTCATGTAATTAAGCTATTACTAATATTAATCATGCAGGTGGTTTAACTAGTAAGTTCTTTTCATGTAATATAAAACTATGGGTATTAGATTTTGTGGTTGTCGGAAGAGGGAAATTGCCAATTTATTTATACTACACGTTTGTGTGTGTATAATTCTATGGTTGGATTTTATATTTTAAAAATGATGATGTAGTGGCAACCATATTTTATTATGTGAACAATATGACTTATCATTAAGCAGTTAAATATGTAGACGTTACCACCTTTTTATTCTTAAATTTCAAGTCTTAGTATATGTATATATATATATCTATGTTACCACCTTAGTCGAAATGTAATCTTCATATCATGTGCTAGTAAATAGAAATACAACTCTATGCAAAAATACAATAGACACAGTGTTTTGATTAAAGAAATGCTATAACTTAATTGCACAAAATACAAGTAAATACAAAGATTTATAGGAAGAATATCACAAACATAAAACAATATTAACAAGACGGACAAAAGAATTAAAAAATTTTAATTGCAAGGTTTTTGAATTAAAATGAATATTTGAGATTTAGTTGGGATGTTAAGACCGTTAGAATTGGAAAAATTGAAAAATTCCCTACGCTTTTAGCACTCTAGGTCGGGGCCTAGGACATGCTTTATCGCGACCTTTGGCTACCGACTCCGAGGCCGCAGTCTAGGAAGCTTGTGGTCGCGGCCACCAAGTTGTTTTAGCCACCCAATTTTTTTTATTTTCCAAAAACGTCTGAAACCCTTTCCTACATAATTTTGTAACCTCGATGCACCCAGAGAGTTCAAAACATGTCTTAAACAGCCATATTACATAATGACTCTATGCAATTGAAACAGAAATGTGTATATCTTAATCTACACATTATTAGGTCATATTGGGGAGTTATGAATTTGTAACTCCAAAATATGTTACGTCAAAGACACACACATATGTCCAATTTTGTAACTCTCAATATTATGTTACAAGGTGTGGCAAATCACATTTTCTCACATTATTTAATCTGACATTATATTATATCAAGTGATAAAACACTCAAAAAAATAATAATAACAAATATAAGTGATGTGCATTTTTCTTACATTTATGTTAATTATTAACTAAGAAATTATATGATATATAAAAAAAAAAGTTAACTATGTTTCAAGTTGGATAGTTGAAGTAGTTATTATTTGGATTTAAGTAGCTCTTTCATCATTAAAGGCATGGTCACTACCATATTCATTTTTCAATTTTTTTATTATGATTAATGACAATATTACATTAAGTACTTGGTATGTAAATGCAATGTTGTAATAAGAAAGCCAAAATTTACCTCTTACAAAATCAAAAATATATTGCCCTTACATTAAATTACCTGGCCCAAAAAAATAAGTGTACCTAGACATTAATGCTACCCTTCATTTAAATAACCAAAAAAAAAAAACTATGTTGAAGTCAAATAAACTATTTAGAAATTTTTAAATGCCCATATTTCACCATGTTCTTATCACTTTTAAAATTCTCACTAGGTTAAATTTATGATGTTTTCCAGTTCTTAACAAACTGGAGTAAACACTAGAGTGGTCGAGTTGAGAAAAAAGCAATCTGGAATTTTCGTATTTGACATATGACAAATATCTTTCTTCCACCTAAGGTACATTAACTAAATCCCACAAAACATATTCAAATCATTATGAATTGCCCACCTCACCTTTCACTTATACACGTAACGCCCATTTCATATTCTAAGTGCAATAATTTGGCAGTACTAGAAAATATTTTGTCCACAATTTTTTGCAATAGTACTATCATATGTTCTTATTTTTTTCTCCTTAGATGAAGTAAACCCCCATGGCCTCACCATGATTTTCCAAGCCATCATTTCAAGTTTTACAAGTATTTCCTCCCAATTTGGTGAAAGACATGACAACTACAATTATTTCCTCTAACTTTGGTAGAAAATTGAGGCATAAAAATATTAGATTTACAAAATTAAACCTGTGCGAAGTTAAAAAATTATACTATTGTCACTTAAGAAAACTAAATTTAAAAGCAATTTAGTTCTAGTCGTTATTAATAACATGCCCAACACAAATTTAACACTCCAAAATAGGAGTAATATAACAATAATCTATCAAACAATTAATATAATATTATTGGAAGATGGGGTAACATGGAGGACCTTCATCCTCTACCACATTGGTACTTACTCATTGACTCCATCTTCAAACGCTCCACTATTTCCCAAAGTCTTTCATAATCTACCTTGGACTCATCCAACGAGTTCCAAGCATCCTCTTTCATCTCTTCTAATGTCTTTTTATTTTGTACAACCTCTGCCTCCAACTGCAAATCTTCTCCTTTATTGACTTGTTCATTTCCTCCAAGAAACACTTGTTAGCATTAATATAGTCGATAGGTTGTGGGAGGAGGCTTGCAATTTTAAACTGAGTGAATTCATCCCAGTCGGCGTGATCTAATTTTGTTTTGGGCATGTCATGGAGGAACTCAAGATTGCATGAATTGAGTGAAGATTCAGAATCCATACCCCTCGTTGGTAGCAATAAACATAAGAGATTAATAGTATGTAAGAGGAGAAGAAAACTTATAACCACTGATAAAGGTACAGTATGGTGTATATCCCAATTCACTTCAAATTCATACCAACTTATGTACTAGTGGTGGAGTATGATCTATAGCAGTGGTCGACGATTTTGAATGCAATACCCCCTCCACCAGGGTGGAAACTGGTGAAAATTTGAGCTAGTGCAGCAGCTAAGCCAAGTCACTCGTGTTGTAGCAATACCAATTTTTTTTCTACCAAGGTAACCAACTAGTTTAAACGTCATTATGTAATGTTTCATACTATGGGTTATCTTCTTGTAATAGGTTGTTCAACTAGTAACATTGCACTATAAGTAATCAATTAAACGCACTTGAATTTCCTTTGACTTCGAAATGAGATTTAGTACTGGAAAACTTGATGTACATTCAAATGGGATTCATTATCTCACTCAATTGTTTTTTGTTTTTAAATCGGGCCTTAGTTTGGTATCCCTCCTATACGTGGCCTACTTCATTTCCTCAAGGGGGTGATAACAAATTTTTTAATGAAACTACAAGATTAAATGTTTGGGAACTTGGAAAAATAAATTATGTAATAATAATATTCCAAAATTGTTCATTGTACTAATTAAGCTTTGTTATTAGCTTAAAATGATGAAATAAACAATAATATTTTCATATCAAACTTTTAGAGATCCTTATAATCACATCAACGTATAAAATAAATGGGGGAGCTACAACACAAAGAATTGGAAACAAAACAAGTTTGTGTAGTAGGGAATATCAGAAAAGAAATTTGTGCATACCA
The DNA here is from genome assembly GCF_963169125.1 of Humulus lupulus. Lineage (NCBI taxonomy): Eukaryota > Viridiplantae > Streptophyta > Magnoliopsida > Rosales > Cannabaceae > Humulus > Humulus lupulus. The sequence continues at coordinate 194,245,620 of NC_084794.1, read as the reverse complement.
CCCACAGAGTGACAAGATCCCGAAACACCTACTACGCCATTTTTCACTTGCGAAGTGCCATGTAGAACCAACACCTCTCCCATTTCGACAAGGCACACACTCAAATTTTATAAATGCATATGGAAACCTAGCCATGATTGTGTTCGACGAAGGAAAATGCGTTGTATACAATATTGTCGCAGGATCAGTAAGTCCTTCAATCTAGAAATCGAGTTTCAATTTCCATCAATTTTAATATCTATTTTTTAACCTGTCTATGTACTCATTTAGACAATATTCCTACTAAGTTAATTTATGATTATTTTTCTTCATTATAAATGAGTCAGAAGATGCTCATTCATTCATTGTTTTTAAAAACAGCTTCCAAGAAGGTAGTGCAAACATTCAATATGTCATCATCATAGTTCTTTGAAAAACTACATGAAAATGCTTCCCTAAAAAGGCACTCTTCAAAATATTACACACAACATAACAATGAATGGTGTCACTGCAACATACTATACAAACCAAGGCCTACACTTGTTAGACTCTAGGACTCCAACCATTCAAGTTATTAAATTTCCCAAACAAATTTAGGATGTCTTCACCATTAGCCTCAATAGACACTTAGTCATCATCAGAGTAAGGACAAAATATATCTCAAAATATTATCAGCACAGAGACAAGGTTGTGGATATAGACATAAGGGGTGGTAGCACAATGATAACCAAGATACTTTCAGGATCCCCAAAAGACTTGTGTTTACCGGGTTTTTCAGAAACAAGAATTATGAAAGATAAGAGAGCAGAAAGAAAGGATTTAAAGATAATCACACAAGGGTTTCTTACATGGTTGGGGTGTTAAAGAGCCTTAGTCCATGAGTCTATTGTATTAGAGCTTAGAGAGCTTTAGCAATGGGGTTTTCTGCAAGTTTGAGCAGAGTAATTGCTTACAAGAGAAAATTTGGCGATCCCCTCTACAGTGCACAACTACTACTATTTATAGGGAGTTGGGTGTAATGGACTTAGGCCGGACTAATCTGGGCCCAATAGGGGTATAATAACGGTTCACTCGCTAATGGAGGCTTAATAGCCATGCTATACAACTGACAACAATACACAGCTTCAGTTTGGTCCGCGTAGGCTTCTCAGGAGATTTTGGGGACAAGATCCGTCAGAGTAGTGGCAGTACTGTTCCTCCAGTATCAGCGTACATTCTGTATGTAACCTCTTTTGTAGGTTAGTTGGGGAGACCAAACTCCATGTTTCTCAGGAATGTGTCAGAGTCAGGGAAGTTTAATCCTGCCAACTCGAGTGTCGGGTCCGGATTTATTTAGGAATGTCCCGGTTCATTTACTAGGACCCCGATTCATTTTCCAGATCTCGAGTTTATTTACCAATGTCTCAATCCATTCAGACGGTTGAGCCTCACCCTTATTCGCATCCCGGATGATGCCATGGAATCAGAACCTGGGTCCCAATTCCCTCGTTATGGTGGTACCCACTGGACAGTCTTGGTTTCACTAACATTTGGGCCACTAGGCCTCTCATCCTCCCTAACCATTGAACTTGGCCTGGGCCTTTAATCTCCACGTGAGAGCACCCAGACCCATTATGTCATTCCACATGTTCCGGGACAAAATGGGGATAACATTTACCCCCCAAGTGTTCGTCTGTGTTTGCACAGTGGAGACTTTCTTCACTCTCTCGGACCCAATCCTAATGTCCTGGTTTGTTTCCTAGAAGACAGGTTCATTTTCATGGGGGCCACTTGGTTAATCATCCATGGAAAAGGCTTGTATCAGCGTTCCTGATCAAATCCCAATAGCCTGGTTTGTTTCCCAGAAGGCGGGTTCATTTACGTAGGGGCCACTTGGGTGATCCCCATCCTTTCGAATAACCCACGCTCTACATACGTGTCCTCATAAATCTAGAGAGAATATTTTGATTGTCATGTTGACAGAGGGGTGTCAGTGTGATGTCCGAGGCGCCCTATTTGTACAAGAAATGCTGATAGGGTTATTGAGTGGGCTATTTAATATCTCTGCACCATCTGGGACCATTGGATGAGGATTTTTTGAAAATTTCCTAATGTGGACCGTTGAATTGGGTGGACGCGGATCGCGAATTGATGAATCCATGATCTGATACTTGATTGGGTTAATTAAAGCCTCTGCATAATCAAGGATTGTTAGATGAGGGAAGTTATTCTAAACCGTCAGATTAAGCAGTATGCTTTTGGCCCTATAAATACCCCCAGATTTTCATTTACAACTTTACACATTCTGAACAATCAGAGCTGAAAGAGAGCATTTTATGTCCGAATTTGCCGACGAGATTTTTCGACGACTGCTTCATCTCCGTCGCCGTTTCTTCCCGACCCACCCTCTTTCTGTGCCACCATTGAACAGTCTAGACCCGGATCAACCAGTAGATGAGCTTCTGCATCGCCTCCGTTGGTTCAAAGTCGAGATCTTGCTGACCTTATTTCCGGAAACCCTACGACTTCCAAATCTACTGCCCCACAGTAAGTTCCCTGGTCCTTTACTCATGTTTTACTTTTTTTTGTAGTACTACCTCGGTGACAATAGGATTTTTTGGGTCGAGACCACTGCATAGGGTGGTTCTGAGAAAAATAGAGTAGGTATGTAGAACAGACGATCTAGGTAATGTCTCCGGTAGAGTCGTCCTGAATCTCTTTGGGCGTTCTAGACTGATTCGGGAAAGTTGAGAAAAAACCTTTTCTTCGTAGTTCCCGATCAAGATTCTTGGGATCTCCATTGATCCCGGATCGGGGTCCGGAGGGGATTCTCTAAGCAGTTTTAGGAGAAACCCCCGTACCTTAACCAATCTTTTTGGGTTATGGTGCTAACTGCTTGGTTTTTTGTTTTCTTTTTTGTCCCCAGATTCCCGATCATGAGCTGTGGCGTCACTTTTCACCTGGAGGGCTTTGTAAACTCGAGCCACGTCATCGTGGAAGGGCGTAAGCCCCCCTTAGTCAATACATGAAAAATGGACGGGGAAAAGAACGAGTTTCGAAACTACCGGATGCTGGATGCCTTGGAGAAGCATCTGGGAATAGAATCGACTCCCGAACTCTTCTATAACCAGCTAGATAAGAAGGAGGAGAAGGCCCATACTAGCATGGGCGAGTTTGGGGCCTAGAGTGTAGGCCACATTAGTTAGGGAGCTGCACTCCCACTTCACGACTACTTCGCGCGATTCCTTAAGTTCGTAGGAATTGCGCCGTTCCAACTCCTGCCCCAGGCCTACAAGTTTCTCGTGAGGTGGTGCATTTTCTGTTCATCTAAGGAGATCCTGTCGCCTACCCCCGCAGAGGTGCTGTACTTCTATAAGCTGGAGCTGTAGCTTAACGTTAAAGATAAGACACAGGACAAATTCTACAGATTGAAGCCTTGCGGAAACTATCTGGCTCCTTACAGCTCATGTAAGGACCCCCTCAATGTCAGACACTACTCATTCATGACGTCCGGGTTTCTCCTGGAGAAGAACCCCACGTTGGTACTGGACTTCCAGCACGTGGGTAAGTTGTTTTCCCCCTAACTTCTTTTCATTTTCCTTTTGTTTTGTATGTTCCTCATTCATACTCCCAGAAAACAAGACCGTATGCCCAAACTCTCCTCACCAAATTGATCCTGGATCAGAAGAAGTATTGCGCCACCTTGAGTATGGAGGAGCTGGACGTGGGGGACTACGTGAACACGGAGAATTTACGACTGGTTGGAATGCACGTGGACAACTAGATGATCGCGACCCCTAGCTTCCGAGGGTTGCAGTAAGAGAGAGATCCCGCCCTGAGAAAGGAATTGGCCCTTGTCCATATCTAGGTCATTGAGGCCGCGACTCGTGCGGACATGGCGAAGAAGAAAAAGGAGCTTGCCCGCCAAGCTAAGAGGGCCACGTCTAAGGATCTGGATGCCCTCCTCGGGGAGGCTTAGCCAAACACTGAGGCTCCCAGAGCCAACATCTCGGGGCAAGGTAATTCGCCTTTTCTTTTAAATTATGCTCCTCACCTTGAGGACTTAGTTAGGGATAGGAAAATATACCAAGACTACCCGATCAGGGTCGTCAGAGAAGTGGGGCTTCCATTCCCCATTGTCCTGGATACATTAACCCTCATGTATTTGCCCGTGTTCCTACAATATGGTAATTTTGCTGGACCTGGACGACATGGGGGACCGCATTCATTCCTTCGCCTTAGGGGAGTTGATTCATGCATGTGGTTTAGATAAGGGTTCATCCCGGAGTACCTTAAACTAATATTTTCTTTATCTTTGATTTCCATCCCTGTTTATATCTCTTGCTGACCATCTTTTGTTTGCCCATTTCAGAAAATTCAAGCATGTCAAATCTCATGGCCAAGATGAAGGAGATGATCGCGGCCAGGGCAGCCACTACCAGGGCTTCAACGAAGAGGGTCGGTAAGGGCCCGAATAAAAAGAAAGTGCTTGAGCTAGTCCTCGGGGATTCGAGGCCGGAACTGGAAGTTACTGAGCGGGCCCAAGCCACGAGTGTCCCCCCAGAGGCCCACACCGAAAATGTTATATCCCCACTTGCTCTTCGCCTAGTCATTGACTTGGAGCAGGAGCCCTTAGAGGACCAAAGGTTAGAGAAAAGGGCCACAAACTCGGCCGCTAGCGAGTCTGCGGCGCGGGCCAAGAAGGCCAGAACCAAGGAGCCTGCCCTGGTCGAAGAGAATTCTTCTGGGGATAGCCTCATTGTTACTCGAGAGATTCCAGAGGCTCCCATACTCCCGATCAACCCAGCTCTCCTCAAGGAAGGGGACATGGTCCTCCAGGAGGAGAAGGCGAAAATGGTGGCCTGCAACTGGGAAGACGGCCGAAAAAAATGGGAGGAAGTGTACTGGGCCCTGACTATCCATAGGAAAGTGGAGTTTGTTGAGCGTTCGAACGTCTTCAATGCTCCCCAATTGATCGTGGACCAACTTGTGGCTGAGACTGGATTTTGGCCTAAGTTGGGGAGGGACACGGCTCCGTTGGCTGCGGACTTGTTGGCCCAGGTTGGGAGGACTATGTTCAACCAACAATTGAAGTGGTATACCACCCTAGCCAATCAAGATGACCTGTTCATCTCCCAGGCCATTCGTCACCAAGCCACTGCGATAAGTTATATGTTCATACGATCTTTTACTTTAAGATATTTGTTGCCTGTATGTTTTCTAACTTCAGTTTATTCCAGGGCGCGTTGTAGGCCCATAGGAATGCGAACTTGGTGGCAGAGATGGCGATGAAGCTGGACACGATCAAGTTAGAGCTGGAGGGGGCCATTAACCAGCCGGAAGCCGCTAAGGAGGCCCTGGCCAAAGAGGTTGCCCGGATCCAAGCTGACCATGAGGAGGCCGCCTGGATTCGGGCCCAACTTGAAAAAACTCTGTCCAGGAAGGACGCTGACCACAAAAAGTTGGTGGATAGTCTGGAGGTAGAGCTTCTTCAAGTTTGTGGCTCAGAGGCATCGACCAAGGCCCTCCTGGAGGCAGCTGAGGCCCAATCTCGTTAGGATCAAGAGAAGGTTGCAACTCTTGACTCCCGGGTTCAAGCCTTGGATAGCTTGCTTCAGCTAGAGATGAAACAAAATGAAGAGGCTCGCCAAGAGAAGGAGCAGGTAGATGCTTTGATGGAGGCCACTTTTGATGAGGCCATATATATGGCCTGGCTCCATGACAAAAACATGAACCTCATCGTTTACCCTGATCCTGTCGTGAAGAAAGCTGAATTCGAGGCCAAGGAAAGAGCTGATGCGGAGCTATTGGCCGGGGACAAACAAGATGAAGTCATTCCGGAGGCCCCAGAGCAGGTCGAAGCCTAGGCCTGGGCCTTTAAGTTATAATCGTGGCTTCCTTTTTTGTACTTGTATCACTTTTATGGACGCGAATGCGTCCAAGACATTTTTTTTTTTTTGTGTTTTGTTGTTATATATTAATTTTATTTCTTACACAATGTTTTTCCCTTAAAATTCACTAAGTATTTTACCCCTTTGTATGAACATGAGTTGTAATGACCCAAAATCGCTAATAAGGCTTAAGGGCCTTGATTAGTGTGCCAAGAGGGCATTAATAAAATAATTGTGATTTAAATGAGTAATTATATGCTTAGTAATGTTTATATAATAATTGATGATATTATGTGTTAATGTGATATGAAATAAATATGTGGTATATGTGAGAACCACATTATTATGTGGACAGGTTCGCAGAGCACGACTCAAGACGATTCTAGGGTCAGATAGCGGGAAAAGTCACTACGGGACTTAAGATATGACTTTGGATGAGTTGGGGGGAATCTTTTTTAGATAGCTGGTAGAAATTTGGACTGTCGGGTCATGAAAATAAATATATGGAGATATATTTGAGGTTAGGATGTCTAGGCGGGAATATTGGGGGATTTTACCATTTTGGCCTCGGGGACGGTTCCGGCACCCCGAGCCTCGAGATTAATTTAATGAGTGAGATAGACATAAGGAAGCCTTTAGAAAAAAATGCAAACCGACTAAAACCTTACCTCAGCTCTCTCTCACTCTCAAGGAAAACAAAGGGAAGGGGAAAACACAGAAAATTAAGGGGAACAAGCTAGAATTTCTGAGATTTGTGGTGAGGATTTGAAGGTTTAGCTCAGGAGAAAATCAAGGAACTAAAACAGGGATTAAGGTAAGCATCTAATTTTCTTTTCTGTGGTTGAATTCTGAGTTCTAGCCGGGTTTTGGTTAAGTGTTGAAGCAAATATAGTTTTGATGTCTTAAGGTAGAATTAAGGAGGAAACTTGGAGATTTAGCTTGGCTTTGGCTTGGTGAGGTGATTTAGCAGAAGAGGTAAGTTTCAACTCATGGTTTAGAGGTTTTAAATTGGGTTTGAATGGCTGGTTTGAGTGTTTATATCTCTTGAGTTTTAGAAATTGAAAGGAGAAGATTAATGTGTGCTAGGCTGTGTTTTATGTGGAATTATGTTGTTTAGATCATGCTAAAGGAATTGGGATTAATTGGCTAGGAGCTGGGGAGCTTTGGGATGGTTTAAGGTGAGGTTTTAGGCTTAGAAATGGTGGGTTTCTTGGGCACGAAGGGCAGGGCCGCGACTCTGTTCTAGAGCACTGCGGCCCTAGGATGAAAAAGAGCCAAGAAGGCTCGGCCATGGGAGGGCGCCGCGACGCCCAAGGCAAGGGCCGTGGCGCGTGTGTGGTTCAGCATGGGTGTTGGTTCTGTTTTGGGGAAGGGCCGCGGCTAGGCTTCAGGGGTCGCAGCCCTTGGTTGCACACATGAGTTTTTGAGGGTTTTAGGCACAGGAAAGTGGTCTAGTGTGCTCGGGTTCGGTTTCACCATCGTGCTTGGTGGAATTTGGGATCCCGGGAGTTAGTTTTGTAACTGGAAACCTATATTAGAGCATTAATGGAACTCTATACTTTGGTTGTGACTAGGTGATAAAGGCTTAGGCTCGGGAACAGATCGTGCTTGAGAGGAGTTGCTCTTAATTCAATTACTGCGCAGACTAAAGGTAAGAAAACTGCACCTGGTTGAATATATGTGTCGGGACTAAGGGCTCCCTATTGTAAATGCTTGGAAAGTTGGTATTATACCATTCAAGCCATTTGGTGAACCAACGACCTAAGGGTGCCAAGGGTTTCACTAGCGCACAGGGCGCGGCTCGGTCATTGGTAGCCGAGGACAGCTTATTATGCACTGAGCTCGGTTTAAGCGGGCCGGAGTCAGTGGGTTAAACAGAGGGTGCGGCCTAAGTCGTCGGCCCTGATTATTATGTGATATGAGTGTAATATGTGATAGAATGTATCTTGAGTCTGATTATATGCGCTGAATATCTGTTGGGGATTATCTGATGGGAATACATGCTTAATGAGTTGATTGTCTGTTTTCATTGATTGAATTGTTTAAGATGTTTTCTTGCTGGGCCTTGGCTCACGGATTCTACGTGGTGCAGGTAAAGGCAAGGGCAAATTGGACCAGCCTTGACTGGAGAGCTCAGCGAGCGGAATGTACATAGCCAGGTGCTCGGCCGCCACGGTTGAGGTCTAGGCAAGGACATGAAACCTGAAGACTCTCTGTTTTGCCTTAGTATGGCTAGTGAATTCTCATGTATTTTTGGGAGTCTGTACACTTATTTTAACTCTACCTTCTTATGGGATCCCGTGTTTATTACAGTTTAAATATATGAAATGAGTCTTTTGAGACAAAAACCTTTTTAACCCTAGCTCTTACATGTTTAGTGACACATTTTTAAAATCTTGACTTGATTAGCAATTCTTTCACCTTTATAAGTACACAGTGTAACGGTCTTGGCTATCCAGGGCGTTACAACTTGGTATCAGAGCGTCCTAGGTTTAAGGGTTCCTGAAGACAGCCTGGATATGTACATTCGCTGCTGGAGACAAGCTTAAGTCAGGGTTTGGTAATGTGTATATATGTTCTTATGTGCTTATGTGCTTGAGATGAGCTATGAATGTTGTTATTTATTGAATTGCTAGGAAGCATGAGATACTGATAGGGCCTGGCCCTTGACTGATGTGTGAAAATATCGAGGCATGTTTATTAACATTGACATGCATGTAATGAGTATATGGATGATTAATTGTATATGGTGTATGGATGCTTATATGTGTTGGTTATTTGTGGTTGATTATGCTTTATGTCCTAGGTTTAATGGTTCCTGAAGACAGCCTGGATATGTACATTCGCTGAGTCATTATTTACAGATTGACTTGGATAGCTATGCGTCCAAGAAAATCTTCACGACTAGCCGGCACTAGGTCCGGGACCAGGGGTGATGACCAGGGCCAGACTCCCCCGCCAGTCCTTGAGAACTGGCAGTAGTTAATGGCTGAGATGCATGCTTGATTACAGAGTCAAGACGAGTAGATCTGTATTCTGCAACAGCAGGCTCCATCAGGGAGTGCTGCCCCTGCTTTACCACCTGCAGTGGTACCAGCTGTGCAGCCTGGGGAGGTTGTTAACAAGTGGGAGCTGTTATATGAGCGGTTCAGGAAGCAACAACCCCTAATCTTTGAGGGTGGACCGGATCCGTTGAAAGTCGAGCAGTGGCTAACCATGATTACAATGATTCTGGATTTCATGAGAATTGAGGGACAGGATAGGGTGGCCTGTGCCACTTATATGTTGAGGGAGGATGCCCGCATTTGGTGGGAAGTGGCATCGCAGACTAGAGATGTTGCCACTTTGACTTGGGAAGGTTTCAAGGATTTGTTTGGCCAAAAGTACTACAACATTGCTGTCAGGGCAGCAAAGGTCAATGAGTTTGTGAGTTTTGTACAGGGCAATATGACTGTTACTGAGTATGCCCTGAAATTTGATAGACTTGCGAAGTTTGCACCAGATCTTGTGCCTACTGATGCCACTAGGCAAGATCGCTTCATCAGGGGGCTTAATGCTATGATAGCCCGGGATGTCAGGATCACAACGGTGCCTGGAGGAACCACTTATGCCCAGGCTGTTGAGAGGGCTCTTACCGCTGAGGAAGCGGAGAACAAGATATGGAAGGAGAGCGCGGTAAGGCGTGAGGGCCGCAGGGCGGTGCCTCCTTATACAGGGGCAGGTAGGGGCGGAGGCCCCAGTGACTTCAAGAGGAAGACTCCTGACACTTCGGCCGCTCCTGGTCCTGATAGGACGGGTCGGGGTGGTCAGGGTGGCCGTCAGGGTGGTGGTGAGGCATGGCGGACCTATCTAGAGTGCCCGAGGTGTAGAAGACGCCATCTGGGCGAGTGTCGGCCCAAGGCATGTTTCGTGTGTGGGGCAGTGGGACATCTGAGGAAGGACTGCCCAACGGTGAAGAAGGGTGAAGCGGGAATGGTGGATAGCTTGACTCTAGCTCGAGTATTCACCTTGACTCAGGCGGAGGCTGAGGCTAGTCCCTCAGTAGTGATAGGTCAGCTTTCTAGTGCTGGCTTTCCTTTTACAGTATTGATTGACTCTGGTGCTACACATTCTTATGTTTCTAGTAGAGTGATTGATAGATTGTGTAGACCTAGTGAGTGTCGGACCGCGGGGTTTGGGACTCTGTTGCCTACAGGGGAACTGGTAGTCTCTAGGAGATGGGTTAGGGCACTGCCAGTGATGGTTGATAGTAGAGAACTCTCGGTGGATTTGATTGAGTTAGATTTGGAGGATTTTGATATGATCTTAGGGATGGACTGGTTGGCCAGATATGGAGCTACGATTGACTGCAGGAAGAAGATGGTGACTTTTGAGCCTGAGGGTGAGGACCCTTTTGTCTTTGTGGGTGCGGTGTCTGGACCCCGCATACCCCCCGGACCATGTACGTTCGGGTTCCATACCCCCCGGACCATGTACGTCTGGGTTAGAACTAGGCCTGAGCCTTACATCCTATTGGGTTTTGTAACCCCCAGACCATGTACGTCTGGGTTAGGACTAGGCTTGGGCCTTACGTCCTATTGGATTTTATACCCCCCAGACCATGTACGTCCGGGTTAGGAATAGGCCTGAGCCTTATGTCCTATTGGGTTTTTGTACCCCCCGGACCATGTACGTCCGGGTTAGGACTAGGCATGGGCCTTACGTCCTATTGGGTTTCGTACCCCCCGGACCATGTACGTTTGGGTTAGGACTAGGTCTGAGCCTTATGTCCAATTGGATTTTCGTACCCCCCAGACCCATGTGCGTCTAGGTTAGGACTAGGCCTGGGCCTTACGTCCTATTTTGTTGGGAGTTGGGTTTTGTACCCCCAGTCTATACAGTCTGGACCAGGACTAAACTCTACGTTTTGCATCCTATTTTGTTTTGTTTTTATTCCTAGACTCGTTTGTATAGATGGTCATACCCCCCAAGTGAGTAAAGACGGTAGTCTTGGGTCACTTGTCTGTGAAAAGGAATGAAAACGGATGAGAACTTTTATTTCTTTACAATATATCTTTATGATGTTTTGTACACATCATTTTTATTAGGTAAGAAATCGCCCTGGGGCATACATTTTTTACAAAAAATTAAAAAACAGAACCATGCCATCCCGACTACTGATAGTACCGACGGAGGTGTTCTGCATTCCAGGCTCTTAGGACCTCTGTTCCATTTAGCCGCCTTAAGCGATACGTTCCTGGACATACTTCATTTTGGATTCTGTAGGGTCCTTCCCAGTTCGTTAGTAGAACCCCCACTCCCAATTCTTGGGTTGCATGGAAGACTCTTCTAAGGACTAGAACAACAGTTTCAAATTTTCGGCTTTTAACTTTAGAGTTAAAGTGCCTGGCGATCTTTCCCTGATACATCTTCAGCTAAACCTAAAATTCTTCCCGGATCTCTTCAGTGAGTTTGAGGATTCTTGGAGTAAGGCGTGGTTCTGGATGGGATCATACGTGTCTTGTCTGTGAGACGGGATAACCGTTTCCACTGGGATGACCGCTTCGCATCCATACACCATTGAGTAGGGAGTATGTCTGGTAGACATTCTTTCTATGGTCCAGTATGCCCATAGGACGCGGGGAAATTCTTCCGGACACTTGCTCTTGCAGGCTTGAAGCTTTTTATTTAATGTCCCTTCCAAAATTTTATTCACGGTCTCTGTTTGCCCGTTTGCTTGAGGCCTGGCGACCGCGAAGAAGCTTTTAACGATGCCATGTCTTTCACAGAAGTCAGTGAAGTAGATACTGTCAAATTGCTTCCTGTTGTTGGACACAATTTTGTGAGGGAGGCCATATCGTCACACAATGTTATTGATGATGAAGTCCAAGGCCTTCTTGGAGGTGATGGTGTTCATCGATTCTACCTCGGCCCACTTGGTGTAATAGTTGACGAGCACGATGGTGTATTTTACACCACCTTTCCCGGTCGGGAGTGATCCTACCAAGTCGATTCCCCATACTACAAAAGGCCAGGGATTGGTCATCATGGTTATCTCTGTTGGAGGGGCTCGTGGGATCTTTGCATACCTTTGGCACTGTTCGCCCTTGCGGACATAATCGACACAATCCTGCTTCATCGTTGGCCATAAGTATCCTTGCCTTAGGATTTTCTTGGACAGGCTGAGTTCGGCTATGTGATCTCAGCAGAAACCTTCGTGTACTTTGTGCATGATTGCACTCATCTCTGTCCTTGACACACGTTGGAGATATGGCATGGAAAACCCCTTGCGATAGAGTTTGTCATCCATCATAACGTATTTGGGAGCCTAGTACTGAAATTTCTTGGCGGCCGCCCTGTACTGAAGTTTCTTGTGGTTAGGTAGTGGATGAGAGGCCCATCCAGGATGTGGAGTAATCTATGGCTTTGATCGTAGGGGCCTAAATACTAGGTGCGGGAAGGTGGTTGATCGGGACAAGCCCCGAGAGCTCTGCTTCAACATCAGTGGCCAGCTTTGCCAATGTGTCTGCAAACACATTTTGTTCCCTGGGGATTTGGCGGATGGAATATTTCTTGAAGGACTGGAGTAACTCCCGGGCTCGCGTCACATAAGCGGCCATCCTTTCCCCCTTTGTTTGGTATTCCTTAAGATCTGCCTGACCACCAATAGGGAGTTGCTATGGACTTCTATACTTGCTGCCCCTACCTCCCGGGTGAGACGTAATCTAACTAGCATGACCTCGTTGTTTGATGCTTTGAATTGGAAGCGTAGGGCACTTTCCAACTGATTTCCTTGGGGGGATATTAAGATGATCCCGGTCCCGGCCCCATTTTCATTTGAGGCTCCGTCCATGAAGACCTTCCACATGGGCGCGATGGGTTCTTCATCTTCAGTGATCCCGGTACACTCCACGATGAAGTCGGCAAGGGCTAGCACCTTGATTGAAATCCTGGGGACGTATGCAATGTCAAACTGACTAAGCTCCATGGCCAACTTTTGGAGTCTTCCCGATGACTCAGGCTTCTGTAATACTTGTCGTAAGGGATGGTTTGTTAGTACTTTTATGGCGTGAGCCTGAAAGTAAGGTCTCAACTTCCGGGACGCGATCAGTAAGCAAAATGTTAATTTCTCGATTTGTGGGTATCTGGACTCCGCGCCCAACAAACTTTTGCTCATGTAATAGACCGGGAGCTGGACCTTTCCCTCTGACAGCACTAATGCGTCGCTGATGGTGTGTTTGGACACAGCCGGATAAAGGTATAACGACTCCCCATCTACTGGCTTTGCCAAAATTGGTGCTTGGGCCAAATGTTCCTTCAACTTCTGAAAGGCCTCTTCACATTCGAACGTCCACTCAAACCTTTGGCTTCCGCGAAGGATATTGAAGAACGGGATGCACTTGTCCGTGGACTTCAAGACAAAGCGGCTTATGGTTGCTATTCTTCCAATCAGGCTCTGAACGTCTTTGTGCTTCTAGGGCAAGGGCATTTTGATCAGTGTTTGATCTTTTCCGGGTTGGCTTCAATTCCTCGTGAGCTTACTATAAAGCCCACGAACTTCCCAGATGCCACGCCAAAGGCCAAAGGTGCACTTCTTGGGGTTCAACTTCATTCCATACTTATGAATGATGGAAAATGCCTCTGCCAGATCATTAGCATGTCCCTCGGAGGTCTTGGACTTGAACAACATGCCGTCTATGTAGACCTCCATTTCCTTCCCTATTTGGCCCGGAACATTCTATTGACTAGCCTCTGATAAGTGGCTCCGGTGTTCTTGAGCCTAAAGGGCATGACAATGTAGCAGTACACACCCTTGTCTGTTTGGAAGTTGGTGTGTTTCTGGTCTGCTATGTGCATTGAGATTTGGTTATATCAGGAGTAGGCGTCCATGAAACTCAACATCTCATACCCGGATGTTGCATCTACCATCTCATCGATCTGGGGTAAAGGGAAACAGTCTTTGGGGTTGGCCTTGTTGAGGTCAGTGAAGTCGATGCAAGTTTTCCACGTCCCGTTCAGCTTTGGCACCAACACCAGATTGGCCAGCCAAACGGGATACAAAACCTCTATGATGAAGTTGATTGAGGATAGCTTTTCAACTTCTATTTTGAGGGCTTTGGCTCTTTCTGCCCCTAATGTAACGACCCAAATTTACTAATGAGGCTTAAGGGCCTTGATTAGTGTGCCGGGAGGGCATAATTGGAATATATGTGATTTAATGATTAAAAGTATGCTATATGACTATTTGAATATCTAAGATGCATGACTATGTGTATTAGTATGCATGTAGGCCCTGATTAGGTTAAAAAGGGCATAATTGTAATTTTGGCCCGTCGAGGGCATAACTGTATATATATGTGATAATTGTTGAGACCACATTATTATGTGGATATATTTGTGATCTGTGATTCGAGACGATCCTAGTGAGCAGGTTAGCGAAAAAGTCACGGCAGGGATTTATACCCGGCTCGGGGCGAGCCTGGGGGTATAAATGGGAATTTAGAGAATATATTGGGGTCTATTTTGATATAGAGGAATATAATTGGTGATTAATTAGGTATTGGGAATTAAGCGGTAAATATTAGGGACACTCGAGGAATTAGCGGGAATTGGGTGAAATGACCAAAATACCCCTAGGTGGATTAAAGGAGTTAGAATTAAAGGGGAGGGTATTGTGGTCATTTGGGCTTATAGGGGATAGGCATAACTGAGGCTTTATGCTTAGTGGAGTTTGTAGAAAGAAATAGAAGTCTGAAGAAAGAAAAGAAAGGAAAGAAAGAAGGGAAAGAAAAGGGAAAGAAGAGCAGGCCATTTCCAAGGTCGCTTTAGGCATACCTCCATCAATTCTTGAGGTATTTTGGAGCAGAAACTCAGGGGAAGCCAGAGTAAGCTTGAGGCAAGAGTCCTTGGTCTGGCTTGAGGAATTGGCAAGGGTTTAGCAAGAACAAACCATTCAGTTGAGGTAAGACTTTGAAGTTTCTTCAGTTTCTGGTTTTGGTTTTGAACTAAGGTGTCTAAGCTTAATTTGATGGGAATTCTAGGGAATTCAAGCCAAGGGTTTGAGGAGGAGTAAGCCAAGGAGGTGTAGAGGCTGACTTAAGGTTGAATCCCCTTTGAAGGTATGAAATTCTAAGCTCTAAATTCTGAGGTTTTGATTGTTGTGCTGAAGTTTCTGAGTTTGAGGTTCAACCATGGTGAATTTTGAGATTAGGGGTGCATGTGACTGGCTTTTGTGTATTTGGGATGCTTGGGATGAGTGGAGTATGTTGATAAGCTTGTTTTTAAGTTTGGTTGAAGATTGGAAAAGTTTTGGTAAGGGTTGGCTCAGGGAAATCGCAGGAAGGAAAAATGCAGGGTGGCTGGTTCTGAGACTAGCGCTACAGTCCTAGCCTTTGGGTGCTGTAGCGGTAGGCTAGGTTTTTTGGGGAGTTTTTGGGTTCTGCTTGTAGCACTGTAGCACCCTCCAAAGAGCGTTGTAGCGCTACACTGCTTCCAGAAAGGGGTTTTTGAGTTATTTGCAAGGGTTTTTGCCTGGGGTTTCGGGGTTTGATTCCACCACCCCGTTTGGTGGAATTAGAGCTTCCTGAGGGCTCGAGATTGGTCCCGAGGTTAGGTTTTGGACTTGAGGTTTGGTGATGATTTTGACCTATTGTTGTGACTAGGTGCGCGCTAGGGCTCAAGGGGGATCGTGCTCAAGGATCAAGTGAACAAAGCTAGCGAATTTAAAGGTAAGAGAACTGCACCCGGTTATATGTTTGTGATGGGACTAAGTGCTCTCGATATCTATATAATGTCATAGATGGTATTATGCCATGGGACATGTGATAAAAGGCCTAAGGGTGCCGTCTACAATATTTGCGCACAGGGCGCAGCTTGGCCACTGGTAGCCAAGGAAAACTTTATATTCACTGAGCTCGGTTTAAGGGGCCAGAGTCAGTGGGATAAATAGAGGGTGCGGCCTAAGGGCACTAACCATAGTTATCATTTTTAAATTGGTGATTGATATGAGTTGATATGTTTAGTATGCTGAATACTTGATTATCATGAATGCTTATATGGTTGAGAACATGCTTATATGATATGAGATATTGGATTGCCTGTTGATTGCTTATGCTCTGTTATTGTGTTTTCTTGCTGGGCCTTGGCTCACGAGTGCTGCGTGGTGCAGGTAAAGGCGAAGGAAAGTTGGACCAACCCTGAGGTGGAGGGCTGCGAGGCAGAATGTACATAGTCAGCTGTTCGGTCGCCATGGCCGAGGAGTGGATCAGGACAGGGATTGCTTAACTGTTTATTTTGCCTTAGTATGGGTAATACTGTAATTAAATCTCAAATCTTTTGTAAATGGTTTTAATCCTATTAATTTTGGGATCCCGTGTAAACAGAAAATGTTTATTTATAAGAAATGCAGCTTTTGAGACCAAAATCTTTTAACCCTAGTTCCACAATAGTTTCAATAACACGTTTTCAACTTAACGATGTGATTAGCAAGTCTAGAACTTTTATAAACACACAGTGTAACGGTCTTGGCTATCCAGG
Organism: Humulus lupulus; assembly: GCF_963169125.1. Classification (NCBI taxonomy): domain Eukaryota; kingdom Viridiplantae; phylum Streptophyta; class Magnoliopsida; order Rosales; family Cannabaceae; genus Humulus; species Humulus lupulus. The sequence continues at coordinate 194,229,256 of NC_084794.1, read as the reverse complement.
GCGTTACACCTAAAGGTCTCCGCTTCTGCCGGAATGGAGTTGCATTCTCGTCAATGTTCAGGGTGTGATATATGATGTTGCAGTCAATCCCGGTCATATCGGCATGAGACCAGGCCAGAACGTCCTGTTTTTCTTTGACTCGAGCGATAATGGCAGCCCTGACTTCTGAGTTCAGGTTCTTCCCAACCTAGATTACTTTGTTCGGGTCGCTGTCACTAATGCACACCTCTTCTATCTCTTCCATGGGTTCTAGTGCCCTGTCCACTTCTAGTCACGGATCCAATTCATCTTCATCCCGGGCCATCCTCCACACCGGGGGAGGGGGCAGAACTAGATCAGCAATCTCCTCCTCAAGAGGCTCTTCTTGGACCATGTAAATTGGTTGGACAGATATATGATAACACTTTCAGACGCTCTTCTAGTCTCCTCGGACAGTTCCCACCCCTCCATTGTCGCAAGGGAATTTCATACAAAGTTGGTGAATGGAGGTGATGGCACCGAAATCGACCAGCGCGAGACAGACAAAAATAACTTTGTAAGCGGTGGGGCAATCCACTACTACGAACGTACAAAATTTGAACGAGCCTTGAATCTCGTTCCCCGACGTTACGGGCAATTGAATCTTCCCAATTGAGAGTAGTGAGTCCCCATTGAAACTGTAAATCTGCGTTGGGCATGAGGCCAGATCTACCTCAGTCAAGCCAATGGCAGTGAAGGCTAGCTTGAACAACACATTGACGGAGCTTCCATCATCTACCAACACCCTGGACATCATTTTGTTGGTAATTTGGGCATTGATGACCAAATGATCATGATGCGGGAAGTGGACGTTCCGGGCGTCCTTTTCCGTGAACGTGATGGGTAAGTTCATCAACTTAGGGCATTGTGCTGGAGTATGAACCAAGGCGCATACCTCGTGGTCATGGTCGAGTTCACCGAGGTAGCGTTTCTGATCATTTCGAGAGGGTCCTCCCAGATGCGACCCTTCCAATATGGTGGCCACGTGGCCATTTATCTATGGAGGCGTAGTTCTGGAAGGGTATGGCATTTTGGGTCCGGGTTCCTACACAATTGGGGCCCTTTGAGGGGCTTGTGCTCCCGGACCTGTAGCGTACCCTCTCCGAGGAGGTCGATACGATCCAGGTGCACCCGGGGCCGCAAGTTGCCCGGGAGCTGCTGGCAGTCCCGATACTCCTACTGGCATTCTGACCCATTGATAGAGATGCCCCAGTTTGATCAGATTTTCAATTTCGTCCTTAAGTTGATGACATTCCTCGGTCGTATGACCCAAGTCTTTGTGATAGACACACCTTTTGCTGGTGTCCCTTGAGTTCTTTCACCCTTTGAACATGGGGGTGGGTTTCCGGTAATGGACCATACTCCCCGTTGCCAGGTATATGTTCTCCTTGGTGTCCACTAGGTTGGTATATTTTGTATATTGGGGCTCGTAACCCCTCTTTCCCTTTTTGGAGGGCTCGATTGGTTATGTCCTTTGCCCGATCTCTTCCCCCGGGAGGGGTTTACGCTTGCTTCCGTCCCCCCAACCTGAGACGGTTGGGCTTCACTGGGGGTGGTGCTATATCCGATTAACGCCATACCGTACCCAGAGAATGGGGCAGATTGTGCTGGTGCATACCCGGATGAAGTGGGGCCATAGACCGTCGGGGTCATGAGGGTCATTCCCTGGGTGCCATTTGAACCTGGCACCGTCAGGGGTGTCGGATAATGGTTTGTGGGATATTGCATCCCATATTCAGGAAATGTCTGGGCACTCGACTGGAAGGCCGACTGCCACCTGAAAGCTTGGATTTGGGCCTCCTCCCAGTTAATAAAGCCTTGTGCCCTCCTTATGAAATCTTCGAGGGTGGCCGCCTTGCTATGCTGCATATCGTCCCAGAGAGGGGACCTGACTCGAATCCTGAACTGGAGAGCCACCAAGCGATGTCCATCGTCCACCTTTGTTTTTGAGTCCTCCTCCGTGAAGTGCTGAATATAGGCCCTGAGGGTCTCCGTGGGGAGCTACTTGATATCGGCGATGGCACTGATCTGCATATCCATTCTCATGGCAGCCAAAAACTATTTGCGGAATGTCGACTGCAATCCGGACAAGGACTGGATTGATCCTGGCTTGAGTCTTTTCCACCACTCCTCCGTAGATCCGTCCAGAGTGATTGAGAAGCACATGCACTTGACGTGAGCTACAATCATCAGGAGATTGTAGCGGGACAAGTGGTCTCTGGGATCTGTGTTCCTAGTGTAGGCAGGTAGGTTTGGCATTTTGAACCCTTTTGGTAGCACCACATCTATGATGTGTTTGGCGCGGGGGGATATCTTTTCCTTGGAGGCCCGTTCTTTTCGGCATTGAGGCTGTTGACCAAATCTATCCGGGAAGTATCGTCTCTCGAACTGATGGTTTCTTGATCGTCTATGCGCTGGTGTCCTCTGTGATCCTTGTTCACAGAGGCACTTGGATGGAACCGCAGTTCCCGTCTAGTCTGTCTAGGGACAGTTTTGAGCTTTGCATCCTGCGGGCGCTTCCCTTGAGGATCGATCGGATGATTCCGTCCTGGGACGAGACACATCCGTTCTATCCTAGGGAGCTGCCCTGGGTTGGCCCCAGTTTTTGGGACGGGATGAGTTTTCCTCGGTCAGCCATCTTGGCTTTCCCTTTTTCTTGAGCCGCGTTTGATGGGCCATCTCTGAGATGTGGTCCCGGAGGAGGGATCAGGCTCGTGTTGTCAGGTGCGCCGGTCCTAACTGGTGGGGCCAGCGGTCGTGTTCCTAGAGGCAGAGCGATCGGAGGATTGGTTTCCAATCCTTGGGTAGTAATGAAGGCCTGAAGAGCTAGGAGGGATTCTTGCATCTAGCGGGTGGCCTCCTTTTGTTAGCTATCCTGGCTTCTTGATCCAGGACTTGTTGTTTTAGACGGACCACCTCTGGATCCTCCTATTCGGGAATCATCTCTTCTTCAAGGATCGCAGGATCCTCAGCCTCGCGATCTTAGTATCCCCCTTTATTTTCTTCGTCTTCCTCATAATAACCCTCCTCATAGTCTGCCCCGTCCTCAAAGTTCTGGGAATTGTTAGGTTAAGGCACTTGATATGGCATATCCTCAGGTTGGTCCTGAGGGAATGGTGGATTGGGCAATGGTTCCCCATTGCCTTGCTGTTGTTGTTGGGAAGGATGAGATACGGTGTGTCTAGTGCTCACCATTGTTTCAGACGTTCAAGGTCCTTTCATGCTTTCTTCGGCTCTCAATGAAAGCACCAAAATGTTTACTGAGTTTTTCGGAAACTAGAATTATGAAAGATAATAGAGCAAAAAGAAAGGATTTAAAGATAATCATACAAGGGTTTTTTACATGGTTGGGCATTAAAGAGCCTTAGTCCACGAGTCTATTGTATTAGATCTTAGAGAGCTTTAGCAATGGGGCTTTCTGCAAGTTTGAGCAGAGTAATTGCTTACAAGAGATAATTTGGCGATCCCCTCTATAGTGCACAACTGTTGCTATTTATAGGCAATTGGGTGTAATGGACTTGGGCAAGACTAATCCGGGCCAAATAGGGGCATAATCATGGTTCACTCGATAATGGAGGCTTAATACAAAGAACTTTGCAAAATAATACACTTTAACCAGGGCCTATTAGGCTGGTTTGAGCATAGTCACGTTGTACAACTGACAACAGTACACAGCTTTAGTCTGGTCCACGTGGGCTTCTAAGGAGATCCTAGGGTTAGGATCCGTCAAAGTAGTGGCAGTACTGTTCCTCCAGTATCAGCGTACATTCCGTATATAACCTCTTCTGCAGGTTAGTTAGGGAGACCAAACTCCGTGTTTCTCGGGAATGTGTCAGAGTCAGGGAAGTTCAATCCTGCCAACCCAGGTGCTAGGTACAAATTCATTTACTAATGTCCCGGTTCGTTTACTAAGGCCTCAATTCATTTTCTATATCTCGGGTTTATTTACCAATTTCTAAATCCATTCAGACAGTTGAGCCTCACCCTTATTCGCATCCCGGATGATGTCATGGAATCGAAACCTGGGTCCCGATTCCCTCGTTATGGTGGCGCCCACTGCATAGTCTTGGGCTCACTGTCGTTTGGGCCACTAGGCCTCTCGTCCACCCTATCCATTGAACTTGGCCTGGGCCTTTAATCTCCACGTGAGAGCCCCCAGACCCATTATGTCGTGCCACGTGTTCCGGGACAAAATGAGGATAACAACTTGCAATTAGACACAAGAATCCGACAAGTGTGGTCAGATGGTCAAAAAGTATTAGCGCTAAACTAGATGCATGTTTATGTTTTCAATCACTCTAGCATAGAGTACAAAACCGTGATTGGGGACATCCTATTGCACCCAATATGACATACTCATACAATTGACACTTCTCATTTGGTTGACTTCATCTTCGTTGCAATCAATAACAAAGTAATAATTTCCTCGTCAACTAAGCCGCCAATGTGGTGTGCACTTTAACTCACGTATCTCACTAGACATTTCAGTTGAACCTAAATATACTGATTATTTTTACAACCAGTATCTCCTAACTGTTATCACTCTTTTTCTTTTTCCCCTAAATTAACTAGAAAGAAAAAAAACAAAGAAACACAAGCCAAGTGTAATAGTACTATTATTGTTTTCTTGAAATATTGTCACACATAAATACACGTTGATTAAGTCATCTAATACTATAAGAAAAAAGGCTACAAACAAAAATCAAACCAATTAAACTTAATACAAAAAAAACCTATACAAACCAACACTAATATATCAGTTGTTGTAGTTGTACTTTAATTTGCTCACTTAACAAACCCTCAAAAATTGCTTACCAGAATGAAACTTCTTACGTAACTAATACCTACACTGAAATGCCAAATATTCATGTAAAATAAATTGTCTAGGCTAAAATTAACTACGAAATGGTAATGCGATGGGTTGTTCAGTAAAACCTACATTTAAAGAAAAAAAATATTAATAATAAATTAACTATCGTCCACCACATTTGATTCATTTCTTATACGACATTAAAAAAAGCTTCAGTTTCTGTTATGTTATTCTATTATACATTTATGTAAGTAAACTATAATAGTTACTCAATAGCACTCAAATATTTATGTGTCTACATTCGTAAATAAGCCCCAACGCCTATCTAAATTTACCATAAAACCCTCAATTGTACAATTTTTTGGACGTAAAGTTACGAATATGCCCTCACTTACCCACGCCAACTTAAAAAACACAACTGGAAGACACAACTGGTTATACCAAATAAAAAGCTTGAAAGGTAAACATTTTAACACCAATCCGAATGTGACACTAGGCAAAAATCTGGGCCCCACATGGAGATGTTCTGTGAAGGACGTCAGAATTCTCCTTGTTTTATATACCTCTAGTAAAAATATTGAGGCAAACGATTTTACTCAGTCAAACCTTTTAAAAGTGACGCATGTATCAAAACAATTCAAGTGTCATAAACATATTTGGTATTGCATATTCATGCACATTAATTCAAGTATGTTACATTGTTATTAAAAAAAACAAAATTAAAATGAAATACCACGAGCACCATAAACATAGAAGAAGCAAAAAAGAAAAACACAATAAATTTACTTCAAAAGTTTCAAAATCACAAATTCCTGAACTTGATTTTATACATTATATATCTCACATTTCTTTTTTCTTTACCTTTATGCAAACTTGAAGTTTCTTAATAATCTCAGGTAGATTGAATCACAAATTTATATGTATGTATAACATGAAACAGGACTAGCCAAAACACAACTCAGCAAATACCAAATATGTATAAACAAATTTAATTATATAACATGTCAGTAAGATGAATATGGAGGCATATTTTTGAGTTGGCTCCAATGCATAGTGGAAATTCGTGTTCTGGTTGACACAATAAAAAAGTATGCTAAAAACTTAAACTTCATACACGACACAATCAATACATATGTAACACGATATCACAAGTCAAATACTTTTTATTAAATGTATTGCCCTATTTGGTTAAGCTTCTTCAAGTTTTTGTTTAGCTTCTATATTTAAGAAAAACAAAATTGAGGTATTTGGCTAAAAAATGAAACAATATTTTTCAATTCAAAAGTTTTTTTTTTGAGAGAAAAATTTTGAGAAGCTATTTTTTAAATTAAAATAAATTTTATAATTCTTAATTTACTCGTAATTTTTTTTATTGATATCCAAAATTTTAAAAATAATTTTCATTAATTTTTTTTTATATAATAGTTATCCAAACTGAAAAAATAATTCAAAGTTTTTAGTTATCTTATATTTTTAATTATAAGCAAAGGTAGAAGCTTAGTTTAATGATAATTTAATATTAACATATTTATTTCAATTTAACACAATATTCACCTGTTTTCTTTTTTAGCCTCAAAGAAAAGCAGAGGTTCTTTTAAAGAGAAGTCTCGGCCTCACCATTGAAGTAAAATTAGAAGAAAATATGAAAAGGGATAGAATTGAAAATGATTTGAATGGTTAATCAATTTCCAGCAAAGATATATAGCCACCTAGTATAATATAGTGACAGTGATATGGTGTTATTTCTTTATTTCGTAATTTTTAAGAGATATATAATTGGTCACTTTAGACAAACTTTTCAAAGAAATTTGATGTGTTAAAAACAATAACATTGAACAAGAGTGTTTGTTACCAAGTTACAAGATTTTCTCAATATAAAAGGAAGGTTAGATAAAACATTTTGAGCATATATCCCATTTATCATTATGAATTCAAGCATCGGCCTCTCATCCTTTTCTTTGTGCATAATAATATTCATAATCTCATGGGACTTCACCACTCTTGGGAACTTAGCCCTGAGAGCTAGGCACTTCAAGAGGCTGATGATAAGGTATTCCTGCGCAACACAACACAATAGAAATAGGATAATAATGGAGGGATTTCATTAAATAAAAACAATAACAGGAATTTGAGAGCCTGTATTCTCTCCCTTTACAACCTTACTTAGCTATTCCACACCCTTTCCAAATACTCTACTAGACTCTTATTCTATTACTAACAGGTGCATATTAGCAAACCTACACCACACCTTAGACTACCCTTTCCCACATAACAACATGTTAATTCCCCACTGCACTATCCTCAGCTGACTTGGCAATTCCTCTTGCCATGCCCCTCTTTCGTGTATACACATAGGTCAAGGGTGGCCTATCAATACCCCTGCCCAAAGTCTCACATTGTCCTCAAGGTAAAAAGAGGAATTTTTTTTGCAATACTAGAAAGTCCTCCCAAGTTGCCTCAAATTCTGGCAATTTTTCCCACTTAGTTAGTGCTTGTGGTAGCATCTTGTGCGTACATGGGCGCACATCAAGAACTTGTTCAGGTGTGAGGAGCCATTCAAAGTCGTCTGTCAATTCTGGTGGCAAATCTGATGCTTGTTGATGGGGTCCCAACGCTGCTCAGAAAAGCGACATATGAAAGACAGGATGAATGTTGGCATTTTGAGGCAGTTGAAGGCGATATGCCATTGTACCAACACGAGCTTGAACTGGAAACTGTCCAAAGAAGAGAGGAGCGAGCTTCTTGTTACGGCATTTGGCGAGCGATCTATGTCTATAAGGCCTTAGCTTCACATAAAATAAATCACCAACTGAAAACTGAACTTCACGATGCTTTTTATTAGCCTGATTCTTCATTTTTTGCTGTGCCCGATGGAGGGTTTAGTTGAGCTCCAGAACATCATCCCGAGCCATCAGATTTTTCTCCACTGCCAAAACTTTTGTGCTGCCATTCTCGAATCTAATCAATGATGGTGGATCCTTGTGATACATTGCCAGAAATGGGGTCATTCCTGCTGAAGTATGATATGAAGTATTGTACCAAAACTCAGTCCATGGCAGCCATGTCACCCACTGTTTGGGTTTGGTGCTTACAAAACATCTCAAGTATGTTTCCAGGCACCTATTTACAACCTTGGTTTGCCCATCATATTAGGGGTGATACAATGTACTGTGCTTGAGTTTAGTGCCTTGTAACTGAAAAAGCTCCTTCCAAAATACACTCATAAACACCTTGTCTCTATCCGACACAATTAAGCGAGGAATTCCATGGAGCTTTAACACTTCGTGCACAAACACCATAGCAATTGTAATCATAGAAAAAGGGTGGCGAAGTGGTATAAAATGACTGTACTTGCTATGTCGACCCAAATTCACTAATAAGACTTAAGGGCCTTGATTAGTGTGCCAGGAGGGCATTACTGGAATAATTGTGACTTAATGAGTTATTATATGTTTAATGATGCTTATATGATAATTGATTATATTATGTGGTAATATGATATGTGATATATGCGAGAACCACATTATGATGTGGATAAATCTGCAGCCGGCGACTCGAGGCGATCCTAGGGCTAGATGGCGGGAAAAGTCACAACGGGATATTATAATTGAATTTGGGCAAGTCAGGGGTATTTTAGGTATCAGGTAGTGATTTAGACTATCGGGTGATGAAAATAAATAATTGGAGATATATTTGAGGTTAGGGTGTCTAGGCGGGAATATTGGGGGATTTTACCATTTTGGCCTCGGGGACGGTTCCGGTACCCCGAGCCTCGGGATTAACTTAATGGATAAGTTAGACTTAAGGAAGCCTTTAGAAGAAAAACACAAACCGACTAAGCATTTTCTCTCAGCTCACTTACACGCTCAAAGGAAACCAATGAGAGAAAAACACATAAAACTTAAGGGAGAAGCAAGTTGGAAAATTCTGAGATTGGTAGAGTGGATTTGGGAGTCTAGCTCAGGGGTTTAATCAAGGAACTGGAGCAAGATTTAAGGTAAGCATCTAACTCTGTTTTCTGTGGTTGAATTATGAGTTTTAGCTGGGTTTTAGTTAAGTGCTGAAGCAAGTTTAGTTGTGATGTTCTAAGGCAGAATTAAGAATGGAACTTGGGGACCTAACTTGGCCACAGCTTGGTGAAGTGATTCTACAGAAAAGGTGAGTTCTAACTCCAAGTTTAGAGGTTCTAGATTGTGTTTGAGTGGCTGGTTTGGGTGTTTGTAGCACTTGGGTTTCAGAAATGGAAAGGAGAGGATTAGAGTGTGATAGACTGTGTTTTCTTGGGAATTATGTTGCTTAGATCATGTTAAAGAAGTTGGGAGTTAATTGGTTTTAAGTTGGGGGCTTTGGGATATCTTAAGGTGAGGTTTAGAGATTGAAAATGGTGTTTTTTTCTGGGTTCGAAGGGTCGGGCCGCGGCATGGTTCTTGGTGAGCCGCGGCCCTTCAAGATTGTTGCATGCTGAGGAAGGAGGGCGGGCCGCGGCATGGTCCAAGCAATGCCGCGGCCCTTACCTATTTTTGTGCCTTGGATGGCTCTGTTTGGGGGCCATGCCGTGGCATGGGTGGCCTATGCCGCGGCGCTTAAGGGATTTTGGGATTTTAAGATTTTAGGCTTGGGAATTTAACCTAGGGTGCTCGGGGTTGAGTCTTTTACCATATTTGGTGAAGTTCAATGTTTCGAGTACTAGAACTTGGCTTGGAAGCTCATTTAAGGTTGTTAATGGTGTCTTTCTTCATGGTTGTGACTAGGTGTTAAGCTAGGGCTCGAGGATCGGATCGCGCTCAAGGAGTATCGCCCGTAACTAACTCATCTGAAAGCTAAAGGTAAGAAAACTGCACCTGGTTGATTATATGAGACGGGACTAAGGGCTCCCTATTGTAAAATCTTGAAAGGGTGGTATTATGCAATGCAAGCCATTTAGTGAACCAACAGCCTAAGGGTGCCAAGGGTCTCACTAGCGCACAGGGCGCGGCTCGGCCACTGGTAGCCGAGGACAGCTTATTATGCACTGAGCTTGGTTTAAGCGGGCCAGAGTCAGTGGGTTAAACAGAGGGCGCGGCCTAAGTCGTCGGCCTTGATTATTATGTGATATGAGCAGTATAAGTGGTAGAATGTATCTTGTATTGGATTGTATATGTTGATTATCTGTTGTGGACTATCTAGTGAGTATACATGCATATTGAGCTATTTGTCTGTTATTATTGTTTGAGTTATCTGTGATGTTTTCTTGCTGGGCCTTGGCTCACGGGTGCTACGTGGTGCAGGTAAAGGCAAGGGCAAGTTAGATCAGCCCTGACTGGAGAGCTCGGCGAGCGGAATGTACATGGCCAGGTGCTCGGCCGCCACGGTTGAGGTCTAGGCAAGGACATGGAACCTAAAGACTGTCTGTTTTGCCTTAGTATGGCTAGTGGATACTTATGTACTTTTGGAAGTCTGTAAACTTATTTTAACTTTGTGTTTATGGGATCCCTTGTTTACTACAGTTTAAATATATGAAATGAGTCTTTTGAGACCAAAACCTTTTTAACCATAGATCTTACATGTTTAGTGACACGTTTTCAAATTAATGACTTGATTAGCGAGTCCTGCACCTTTATAAGTACATAGTGTAGTGGTCTTGGCTATCCAGGGCGTTACATGCTAAGTCTATCTACCACCACAAATATTGTATCAAACCCATTTGAAACTGGCAACCCTTCAACAAAATCCATTGAGATATCATCCCAAATTTGTTTCGGAATAGGCAATGGCTGCAACAAACTTGCTGGGGATTGAGCCAAATATTTACTCTGTTGACATGTTGAACATTCTATCACAAACTTCTGAACATCCTTTCTCACTCTTGTCCAATAAAGGTCCTTGGCTAATCATTGAAAAGTCTTAAACACTCTTGAATGCCTGCCAACGCTGTTGTCATGATACTCTTTGAGTAAGAGTGGGATAAATGGAGAAGTAGAAGGAATAACCAATCTACCTTTGAACTTCAAACAATCTTGAACCATTGAATACCCCTTAGAATCTCAACCCAACTGAATTTCTTGGATAATCTTAGCCAAAATTGGGTCTGCCACCACATGTGCCTGTAAATCCGGAATGGAAATCAACATTGGGGTTGATTTGCAGCCAAGGAAACTTCTTGTTGAACCCGAGAGAGAGCATCGCCCGGTCTATAAACGGTATCAAAGTCATATCCCAGCAACTTAGTTAACCACTTTTGATGCTCTGAGGCTGCTGATCTTTGTTCCAACAAGTACTTCAAGCTACGTTGATTTGTTCAAACCAAGAAATTTCGACCCAACAAGTAAGGTCTCCACTTTTGTATAGCTAACACAATTGCCATCAATTCCCGCTCATAGACAGATTTCATACGATCTCTAGAAGACAAGACCTGGTTGTAAAAAGTGATTGGTCTTTGATCTTGCATCAAAACAACCCTTAATCCTGTGCCCGAAACATCAGCTTCTACAACGAACGGAATGGAAAAATCTGGCAAGGCTAAGACGGGTACCGAACATATCGCATCCTTCAAATTGATAAAAGCTTCTTGAGCTTCCTTAGACCATCCAAACACATCTTTTCGTAGCTGATCCATTAAAGGCCTTGCAATCTATCCATACCCCTTCACGAACTTGCGGTAGTATCCTGTAAGACCCAAGAATCCTCACAAATCTCTCAAGGTTTGTGGTGTAGGCCACTCGGCCATAGCTGCTATCTTACTAGGGTCGGCTGACACCCCCTCGGCTGATATAATGTGACCCAAATACACAAGCTTTCCTCGGGCAAATAAGCACTTCTTACGGTTGGCATAAAATTGATGTTGGTGTAGTCGTTTGAGAACCCTTTCTAAGTGGTCTTCATGGTCCTCAAGGGTGCGGCTGTATACCAGAATATCATCAAAGAAAACCAGCATAAATTTTTGCAAGAAATCACGGAATACCTCATTCATTAGTGCTTGGAAGGTGGATGTGGCGTTTGTGAGGCCGAACAACATAACTAGAAACTTACAGTGGCCCTCATGCGTTCGGAAAACGGTCTTCTCCACATCATTAGCATAAACTCGAATCTGATGGTACCCCGATTTAAGATCCAACTTGGAAAAGACCTTAGCACCATGTAACTCATCCAATAACTCATCTATGCCTGGTATGGGAAACTTATCAGCAATCGTAGCTCGATTTAGTGCGCAATTATCCACACAAAATCACCAACTATCGTCCTTCTTTTTCACCAGGAGCATCGAACTTGAAAAAGGGCTGGTGCTAGGTTGCACAATCCCTGCTTGTAACATTTCAGTCATCAATCTTTCAATCTCATCTTTTTAGCCTAGGCGTACTGGTATGGTCGAACACTAATTGTCTCACTACCCTCCTTTAAACAAATGGAATGCTCCCTTGCTCGTGTAGGTGGCAGCCCTTGTGGCATATGAAAGACAGTTTCATACTTATCCAAAATAGCCAATATTGGTGCCAAAACTGAGCTAATTTTTTGTTCTTTTTCCACTGTTATTGTGCAAAATTCAACCCAAAAACCCTCTCCTTCTTGTTGAACAGAGTGAATCATTGCTTTTAAATAAATTTGGGACTTACACAAACTAGGGCCCCCTTGTAATGTTATCCATGAACCACCCACTTAAAACTTCATCACCATCGTCCTCCAATTCACTTGCATATTCCCTAATGTTTCCAACCACTTAATCCCCAATATTACATCTGCCCCTCCTAACTCCAACGGAAGGAAATTAGTAACCACTTAGAGAGTTCCCAAATCAAGTTCCACTGAACTACAAATGCCACATGTACGCCTTGGTTTTCCCGCGGGCTGATTAGCAAGCCGAGCTGCTGACTAATCGTAGTTATCTCATGAGCTCCCCTAAGACTGGAGCTTCTGTCGTTAGCTCGAGGAAGCCCAAAGGGCTCGCCTCCATTTTCCAAGACTGGAGCAGGCCCCTTGAAGGCCGAAGGTCGAGTCCAGTGTGCAGCTCACGGTACGGGCTGGATATGGAACTATGACCCCTTGAGAAGTAAACACACGCAAGGTAAACGTGCATATATCAGACATCACGTGTCTGATATCCCCCTGACTTCTCGGACACGCAGCAGGAACGTGCGTGATTCAGACACCCACGATTGGGTTGGGCCGTGCGGCCCATTACTTCCTTACCTATCGATTTGACCACACTTATGTGTCAGGTTTAGGAATTAATCATGAATGTCACAGAATTGATACGACAAGTAAGAAGGTCACGGGATGACCTCCCTACCAACTTCCAGGTGCCTTCTCCTATAAATATGGAGACCCTGGGAGTTGATAGGGGTTGGAAAAATACTCTCTTGTAAGAAATACTTTGTAACCAAATACTCAGTATAGATCAATAATATTGACTAGTGGAGTAGAAGGATTTTAACCTTCGAACCACTCAAAACCGTGTCTTGAGTCACCCTTTTCGTCCTCTAAGATCATATATCTATTTCGCTACACATTTAGCACTAATCTTTTTTCTCTCCTTCTCTTAATTACCTGTTGGCGAAGAACCGCGTCAACAATTTGGTGCTTTCATTAAGAGCCATTTCGATTAGTGCTGCTGCAAACATCCAACTATGGTGACTACTCGGTCCAGGCATGGCAACGAGACAGAACAACATGATGGGCATGAGGCTCATCATACCACCATCACTGATGAACAAGTTCCTGAAGTCCAGCAGCGGCCAGGAAAACAGCCGGCGGGCCAAGATGATACTGGTAGTTCGGCGCCTCGGCCGCCTAATCCGAACCCGTGTTATTATACTGCGGTGGACATGGAGAACGCTCAACTGAGGAGCCAGTTAGCAATGGCCAGCCAGCAAATCAAGGATATCCTGGCCCGACTACCCCCTCTCACAACCGACGTTAACGTTGGAGAGAGGCAAGGTGAGGCTCCTAAGTCTCGCCGGGGTAACCGGTCCAGGCATAGCCGGTCGGATAGACTTCCAGCAGCCAACTCCACCCCTTCATCACACCATCAAGATGCAAACTTCAGGGAAATGCCTAGGACCAGACAACAACAATACAGTCGTTCGGTTAGGACATCAACTCTTAGCTCTCAGCCATCCTCGAGGACGCCCAGAGGAAACCGAGGAAATTCTCGAAGAAGATCCGGGGAGGGCTCGCGACATCAGCCCATCCCCGACGACCGTCCGGCGCCTCGTCCAGATCGTCCAGCGTGGGACCAGCAGGTTGACAGGGCCGAAAGGCCCCTACCAAACTTGATCCGTCCAGACGGAACTAGGATTGCCTCCCCTGTCAGGCATCCTCCATCTCCGATCAGATATCCGTCTCCACCTCGGCCCGTCCAGGACATCCCAGCCTATGGGAGTAGGAGAAACCTGCCATCAACTGGACCTTCCCGGCGTAGCAGGGCGCCAGGGGAAAGCTCAGGTCGTCACCGCCAAAGGCGGACTCCAAGCCTATCCAGCAGGAGCCACTGGACCGGCAGTCACCGGAGTGATCTCTCTGGGGGAGACCTGCGTCAGCGGTTAAGTTCGGCGCAAAGTCACCAGAGCACCCAGGGAGGTGACCTGCGAGATCGCCTCAACTCTCACCGAGAATACCGAGCTGGAAGTGGTGGCCAGGCTCGTTCAGGGGGGGTCCTGTCCGAAATACGCAACGGAGGGAATGTCCCAAATAACCTATCTCAAGATAGGAGGGGTAATAACCCACCAAATGTGTACAATGGATCCGGAGCTGTTGAACAGCCCCGGAATAACAAGGACATCAGGACCAAACCCTCGATCGCCTGACCCAGATGGAGGAGCTGATGAGGAAACTTCTATCAGAAAAAGAAAAAGACGAATATGATTCAGGGGATGAGAAGGAACTCTTCGCCCCCAACATAGCAACGACGACATACCCGTCTGGTTTCCGTATGCCTCACCTGTCAAAGTTCAACGGGGACGGAGACCCCTCAGACCATTTAGGGATGTTCAACACCCTAATGATGGCCCATAATATTGGCCCGGAGCTGAGATGCTTGATCTTCCCCTCCACACTGACCGGACCTACCAGACAGTGGTTCAAGCAAAGTAAAAAACAGTCAATCAGCTCCTGGAAGGCCTTCTCAGCCGACTTCAAAAGGGCATTCCGAGCCTCTCAGGCCGCCCGTGTTCAGGCCGACTTCCTGGCCAACGTGAGATAGCAGCCTGGTGAGACTCTGAAGGCCTACCTGAGCAGATTCGTAAACGTCGCTGCTCGGGCTAGAGACGCGGATGATAGCTCTAAGCTCATGGCCATGAGAACCGGAATCCTTGTCGGAGGAGACCTATGGAAGGATATACAGAGGAAGGGAGTCAGCTCGGTCAACGAATTCCTTAACAGGGCCCAAGAGTGGATAAACTTGGAAGAAGTCGAGGCCTCAGCTGCGGGAACCAGCCAGGTTCCCGATCAGCCTGCGGGAATAGGGGCGGAGGTTGTGGCAACGACCCCGAACGTCGCGCAGAGCAACCAGCCCGGTGGAGGCAAGAGAAAGGGCAATGGCGAAAACAGTCAGCACGGCCAAAAGAAGAATAAGTCTGCAGATAAGTTTAAGCCCATTTTCACGACGTATACCGAGCTCACTTAGTCCAGGGAGAGTATCTTTCTAGCCAACTCTACTCGAGTCCCCTGGAAGAGGCCGGAGCCACTGAAGCACCACAAAGGAAAGAGAGACACTTCCAAGTTTTGCCATTTTCATAACGATGTGGGCCACAATACCGACGATTGCAGGCACCTAAAAGATGAGATCGAGACTCTCATCTGAGCCGGTCCCTTGGCACAATACTCATGGAACAGGGTTCCGGTGAGTCGACCTGCTCTAGAAGTCCCAGTCAGTCAGCCTGGGCCTCGGATAGATCAGGATGTTCCTCCTCCAGTGGTTGGAGGAGAGATATCCACCATCTCTGGAGGATCGCACATGGCTGGCATGAGCAGAGGCGCCCAGAAGAGATATTTGAATGAACTAAAGACTCACAATGGAGTGGAGTTCGTCCCGGAGCAGCGCCAGTCAAAGCAGCAGCGATTGGAAAGACAACCAATCATTTTTACGGAGGAAGATGCAGGCCATGTCCAGTTCCCTCACAATGATCCCTTGGTTGTAGCAGTCCAGCTCGCCAACCGGAGAGTGAGAAGGGTGCTAATAGACAACGGGAGTTCGGTGAACCTCCTATTCCGGTCCACCTTAGAGAAGATGGGTTTGACCGTCGCCGAGATTAAGGCAACCTCCATGATGTTGTATGGTTTTTCGGGAGAATGATCAGCGGCGATAGGGACGATCGAGCTGGTGATCACCCTAGGGGAAGAGTCTCGGACAGTCTCCAAGCTACTCGAGTTCGTGGTCATAGACTGCTCCGCTGCTTACAACGCCATTTTGGGCCGGCCTACGCTCATAGCTTTCGAGGCCATCACTTCCATCTGACACCTCGCCATGAAGTTCCCCACTTCGACGGGAATCTGCACGATCCAGGGCGATCAGCTCGCTGCCAGGGAATGCTACAGCATTTCCATGAAGGGAAAATCTAAACCCGGGCAGCTGGCTATGGCCATTCTAAGTGAAGAGGAATCCCAGGAACCCTTGGCGACTCCTGAGGTTGAAAAACCTCAAAGCGCCAAAGGGGAAAATGTCGCCTTGAGTGAGGACATTGACCCCCGAGTAGGCGAAGATAGATCCGAGCTCCAGGCTATCGAGGAGCTCGAGGAGGTGAACCTTGATCCACAAAATCCATCACGGATGGTCAAGCTCGGGAAAAACCTCTGTAGCAAGAGGGAGGCGGAGCTGATTACGTTTCTGCGGGCTAACTTAGATGTATTTGCCTGGTCCCACGAGGACATGGTGGGAATTAGCCCGAGTGTCATCATGCACACGCTCCATCTGGATAAAAGCGTTCCTGCCAAGTCTCAGAAGCAAAGACGTTTAGGAACAACCCGGGCTGAAGCCCTAGAAGAAGAAGTAGCCCGGCTCAAAAAATGTGGCTTTATCCGTGAAGCCAAATTTCCAATTTGGGTCGCCAACCCCGTGCTAGTTCCAAAGCCCAACGGGAAGTGGCGAACCTGCATTGACTTCTCCGACCTGAATAAAGCTTGCCCCAAGGGTTGTTTTCCATTACCAAGGATCGATCAGCTGGTGGATGCCACGGCGGGGCACGAGCTAATGTCCTTTATGGACACGTACTCAGGCTACAATCAGATCGCGATTAATCCGGCGGATCAGGAACACACCAGCTTCATGACCCCGACTAATGTCTATTGCTACAAGGTCATTCCTTTCGGTCTGAAGAACGCCGGAGCTACCTACCAAAGATTAGTAAACAGAATGTTCGTGGACCAGATCGGAAAAAACATGGAAGTGTACGTTGATGACATGCTAGTCAAGTCAAAGACTACCGACAACCATGTTTCCGACCTGGAAGAATGTTTTAAAATACTACGAGAATACGGCATGAGGCTCAATCCCCAGAAATGCACTTTTGGATTCGCGTCAGGAAAATTCCTGGGGTTCATAGTCAATACCCGAGGAATCGAGGCAAACCCCAACAAGATCAGGTCACTGCTCGAGCTTCCTTCGCCCAGGTCGCGAAAAGATGTCCAAGGCTTAACAGGGAGAGTGGCAGCACTGAACCGGTTTATTTCCAAGTCAACCGATAAGTGTTTTCCCTTCTACAACCTGCTCCGAGGAAACAAGAAGTTTGAATGGACAGTAGAGTGCGAAAGCGCATTCCTCGACCTGAAGGTGCATCTGGCTGAACCACCTGTGCTATCTAAGCCCAAGGCAGGCGAGCCTCTCTTTCTCTACCTGGCGGTCACTGAGGATGCAGCTAGTGCCGTACTGGTACGAGAAAAGGACCAAGTTCAGAAGCCAGTCTATTACATCAGCAAGAGACTTCTCGGGGCAGAATCACGATACCCACTGATGGAAAAATTGGCGTTCTGCCTAATCACGGCCTCGCGAAAGCTCAGGTTGTACTTCCAATCCCACTCAGTACACGTCATGACCGATCAGCCTCTAAGGCAGGTTTTGCAAAAACCTGAAGCATCGGGACATTTGTTAAAATGGGCGGTCGAACTCAGCCAGTTCGAGATTTTCTACACTCCACGAGCTGCTATAAAAAGTCAGGCCCTTGCCAATTTCGTGGCAGAATGCACGGGATTCCAGGAGAATCTAGCAGAGGGCTCATCTCAGCTCACCTCGCCCCAATCGTTGTGGAAGATCTTTGTAGATGGTTCATCCAACGAGAACGGCTCTGGGGCTGGAATCATTCTGATATCCCCCGAGGGACATAGATTCCATTCGGCGCTAAGGTTCGGGTTCAAAGCCTCCAACAACGAGGCGGAGTATGAAGCTTTGCTGGCCGGCCTGAGGATAGCCAGGGAGTTAAAGGCGAGCTCTGTCCAGTGCTTCAGTGACTCCCAGCTCATGGTAAACCAGGTCCTGGGCGAATATCAGGCGCGGGGACCCAAGATTGCTGCCTACCTGGCAAAGGTAAGAACCGAGCTGTCCGGATTTGAACGAGGATCGATCGAACAGATACCTCGAGAACAGAACGCCAATGCAGATGCTCTTGCCAAGCTCGCCACCTTGGGAGAGACGGAGACCTTGGGGTTGGTGCCAATAGAATTCTTGGAAAAACCAAGTATAGAAGGAGATCGGGCGGAGGTCGAAATGATTGACGCTAGGCCGACCTGGATGACCCCCATTCTTGAGTGTCTCGTCGAGGGCAAGCTGCCTGAAGGACGTAATGACGCATGGCGAATCTTGTATCAAGCTCCGAGATATACGCTGGTCGATGGGGTGTTGTACCGACGTGGGCATTCCCTACCTCTCCTTCGGTGCGTTCTTCCAAGTGAGGCAAAGGCCATCCTGCAGGAAGTTCACGAAGGATTCTACGGAGACCACACTGGGGGGCAGAGCCTGGTCTTAAAGGTTCTCAGGCAAGGGTATTACTGGCCGACTCTATCCAAAGACTCGATCTCATACGTGAAGAAGTGCGACAAGTGCCAGCGATTCGCTGCAGTTACCCGAGCTCCTCCAGTCGAGCTGAAAATGATCTCGGCCCCTTGGCCGTTTTTCGTTTGGGGAATATACTTAATAGGCACCCTGCCCACTGGAAAGGGCTGGGTCCGTTACGTCGTGGTAGCCATCGACTACTTTACCAAGTGGGCTGAGGCAGAGCCGTTGGCAACAATCACGTCTAAAAAAGTTCGTGACTTCGTGGTTAAAAGCATCATCTGTCGCTTCGCCCTGCCCAAGACGATCGTCTTCGAAAACGGCACTCAGTTCGACAGCGACCTGTTCACCGAGTTCTATGAAAGACATGGGATTGTGAAAAGTTTCTCCTCCGTGGCCTATCCTCAGGCTAATGGCCAGGTCGAAGCTGTCAACAAGACCTTAAAGGTGAGCCTCAAGAAAAGATTAGGTGAAGCAAAAGGGGTCTGGCCAGAATAGCTCCCCCAGGTCCTATGGGCATATCGGACCTCGCATCGGACTCCTACGGGTCATACTCTCTTTTCTTTAACTTTTGGGAGTGAGGCAGTCCTCCTCGTGGAGATAAAGGTTCTTTCGCATAGAGTCTAATCTTACGACCAAGATCAAAACCACGAGCTTCTGTGCCATTCCCTCGATCTGGTTGAGGAAAGGCGGGAGGATTCGCAATTCCAGCTCGCCCATTATCAGCAGAAAATCGCCCGCTACTTCAACACCAAGGTTAAAAAACGCACCTTTAGCGTAGGCGACTTGGTCTTGAGAAGAGTTTTCCTCGCCGGAAAAGATCCCAAAGACGGAGTTTTGGGACCGAACTGGGAAGGACCATACCAGGTCATCGAAGTCATCAAGGAGGGAACTTATAAGCTAGCTCGACTTGATGGAGGGGCGGTCCCGCGAACTTGGAACGCCGTCCACTTAAAGAGATATTACCAATGATTTACTTGTAAGGCCTGGAAGGCCACTTCTTATGTATTAATGAAAATCAGACTTTCACGCATATTTGCAAGTGTAATCCTAAAATAACCACGAAAGACCCTTTCCCAGTTACTTGGGGGGCATATGGTACCTGGATATAACCAGGTCTCCTTAACGACTTAGATGTTGATTCTTATCGATTGACCGTTGTTTTCTTAAAAACGCGAGATATTGATAAGGGTTAACGATAAATAAGTCCTATCCTGGTTTTAACCGGGTCATAAAACTTAGAAGTTGATTTAAATCTGTTGATCGTTGTTCTTCTTAAAGAGCTCGAGATATGGATAAAAGTTAACACGAACTAAGTTTTCAAATTAAGTTCCTGGTTTTAACCGGGTCATAAAACTTAGAAGTTGATTTAAATCTATTGATCGTTGTTCTTCTTAAAGAGCTCAAGATATGGATAAAAGTTAACATGAACTAAGTTTTCAAATTAAGTTCCTGGTTTTAACCGGGTCATAAAACTTAGAAGTTGATTTAAATCTGTTGATCGTTGTTCTTCTTAAAGAGCTCGAGATATGGATAAAAGTTAACACGAACTAAGTTTTCAAATTAAGTTCCTGGTTTTAACCGGGTCATAAAACTTAGAAGTTGATTTAAATCTGTTGATCGTTGTTCTTCTTAAAGAGCTCGAGATATGGATAAAAGTTAACACGAACTAAGTTTTCAAATTAAGTTCCTGGTTTTAACCGGGTCATAAAACTTAGAAGTTGATTTAAATCTATTGATCGTTGTTCTCCTTCAAGAGCTCGAAATATGGGTTAAAGTTAACACGAACTAGGTTTTTCAATAAATTATAACCGAAATGCTTAAAAGCATAAAAGAGCGTAAATTAAAAACGTCAAGGCAAATTGTCTCGAGGTGAAAACACCTCATGCAAAGGTTACAAAAAAAAATATAATTGAAAATGTTCAAAGGCAACAGGGAAAGAACGCCCTAAGCTCCGTCATATGGCCCCTTAGAGGTCGCTGTCTCACCTTGCTCCGCCGCGCCAGAGGCTTCCCCAGTCTCCGAAGGCGGTGCCTCTTTCTCAAGGCGAGCTTGGAACTTCACCAGCAAGCGCACCCAAAGGCTCGGTGACATGAAGGAGAATTCAGCCTCCGGATTGTAAGCCCAACAGTGATAGAACAGATCCTGCATGGACTGCTCCAAAGTGGCCCGTTCGGCCTCTAGGGCGACCTGGGCGGCCTGGATCTCAGTCTTCGCAGCCTCGAGGTCCGTCCGCGAGGTAGCAAGGGAGGCTTCGAGCTCCTGGACCTTCGAGAGGGCTTTCTCCAACTCGGCCTTCGCGGTCGCCAAGGCATCCTCAGTCGCCTTAGCCTCCTGAAGGGAAGCCTGATGCTCAGCTCTCATATCCTCGAGCTGAGTCTTGGCCCTGATGATGCTCCGGTGGAGAGCGACGACGCCCTGCGAGAAATGAATGATAAAATTGCCTTAGAGGAAAAACAGGGCAAAGTGTAAGGGTAAAAGCTTTACAGAGAAAACAGGGCAACTTACCGTTAGGGTCATGCTCATTGAAGACTCCATCACCCCAACCGGGCTCATTGTCTCAATGGCCTGAAGTTCCTTCTTGGTGAACTTATAGATGTGGTTGACGGCGTAGTTCGCTGACTCGTACACCATTCCCCAGAATGCCTCTGGGATCTTCTCCAGGTCCTGGGGAGTAACTGGGATGCGTACGTCAGAGGCCACCACGGCCGGAGTCCCGAGCTCCGTTCCTACGTCCTGAGTAGCGGCTGGAGTTCGCGGGGGTGGTGGAGGCATTTGGCCTGCTCCTGCGGCAGGAAAAATTGCTCCCGTGTCCTGGGCTGCCGGGGTTTTCTCCTTCTCCTTTGCCGGAGACTTGGTGGAGGCCCCAGTGGCGCTCTTAGACCCCCGGAGCCTTTTTAGTCTTGGCCCGGCCGAGGGGTTTCCCCCGAAGACTGCGCCTCGCAAGCTATCCTCGGGCTGAGACATCTCTTCTGTCAAAACAAAAACATGGTTAGTACAAGTTAGCAACCATACAAACAAGGACAAAGGGTTAAATATAAAAAGTGTGCGAATACTAAGGGAGCCCTACCCCCCGAGCTGGAAGAACATAAGACGATTATTTCCCAAACTGGCGCAAGTTCTGGGTCCGGTTCTGACTCAGGGCTAGATTCTTCTACATACTGCCTAAGCCCCGGGGCATAGAGACCCCTCTGGAGTGATGGCCATGTGCGTAGGCTGGTCCCATACTCCTCAAATAGGATCGACCTAAAGGCTAGGGTGTTATCTACTACTATGGTACCCCTAGGCCGGCTCTCTTGGTGATCCAGCACGAGCCGGTCGACACAATGGAGCAGGAGTGTGTTCAGGTCCGGATCGCTTCGGTGACGATGGACGAGCTGTCTAGGATTGAACCTAGCCAGTGGGGGGTCTGCAGTGGCCCTATCTAGACTCCTAAACAAGTAAGGGTTACCTTGGCCAGAAGGACCCGCGGCTGCTCCGGATTGGATCCTCTCCTCGCCCATCCTCTGGGCGATCTCCAAGGCCCTCTTCCTGTTCCTCACGAGCGGAACTTCGGCCACCTCGTCCTCCTCGTCTTCATCTCCCGCGACCTCCTCCATGATGATAGGTCTGGTGTCCCGAGCTGGGGGCAGCCCCCGGGGCCTTTTTAGGTTCAGGGTCTGATTTGGTAAAATCAGCTTGCAGAACACCATCGTCTCGTCCGTCACAAGCACGCGATAATCCTTCTCACTGGGGGGCAAGCCCGCCAGTGTTTCGTATTGGGCCCCGAGGGTCACAGATCTCTCTGTCCTCGCGAAGATGGCTGCAAGATTAGTCTGAGTCAAAATGGGGTACGGGAGGAGCTAAAATAACACTTAAAATCCGAGCTAAGGATGGGAGAAACTTACGAGGACGATTGAAATAGTGGTGCTCGCAGTTCCGGAAACCAGTTGACATGAAGAATTGGTCCTTAAAGTCATTGGGACGGCTGGGCAGCTCAATAACCGCCGTCGTATTGGGAAACCGGGTTAAGTAGTAGAACCCGTCACCTCTCCCCCGCTGGTCCGGGCTGGCTTTGAGGCAGAAATAAAATGTTTGCAGGAGTGGGGACCTCCCACTCGTGCTTCTGGAACAAATACCTCAACCCTGCCAGCAGACGGTAGGAATTGAGGGGGAGCTGAAATGGGGCCAACCCCACATAGTTAAGGAAATCAGCAAAGTACTGATCCAGTGGAAGGAAGGCCCCTGCCTTAAAATGTTCACCACTCCAGGCCGCGAATGACTCGTCGAGCGGCGCACAGCTCCGCTTACCTTCTGAAGAAGGTTGGGCCACTACGGACGCTTTCCCCAGGGCGATGTTATGGGAAAGGAAGATTTTGTTAATCTTCACCTGGTCGGTTATCTTAGAGACGATCCTTTCCGCCTCAAAGAAGGCATCAGGGGCCACCTCGACCTCCTTCTCCACTGTCGGCCCGAAGCGGGGGATCGGGGAGCTAGGCATCGCCGCCTTCCCTTTGTCCTACTGGGAGGCCGAGCTGCTGACATTCTTCTGTGGGAGATTTCTCTTTGGAGCCATCTGGTCACCTAACGAACAAAAGAAAACATTTCAGAAAAGGCGACCCAAGCATGAGGAAAAAGCAATTATTATTTACACGAGCTGAGGTAAGCCCAGCCCGTGGAGAGTGGGACCACGCGGTTCGATGAACACGCGCCTGTGCTCCCAACCGATCCCCGATTACTCGGGATTCGTGTGTCAGAAGGGTCAGGATAGAATTTGCCTTGGGGAGAAAGGTTCAGTAGGCAGAAAATTGCAAAACCGCTTGTGAGGCGTGTTCCCTAAGCTACCTGGTTTTGCACCCAAAATTCCTACCCAGAAATTTTCCCCAGAAAAAGCATCCTGAAACCCATACTCTAAAGCGATTTCCTACAACAAATATACCCTAACCTAAAAAGACTGTCACCCTCCATATCCACAAAACCCAGCAAACCCTTGCATGCGGCTACAGTAAATTTTTTTACCTAAGCTACAGTAACATATTTTCAAAACACACAGGGTCAGGAAACTTACAGTGTGTGGCTGGGAGGTAGACGAAGATGTTGCGTTGGTAAGAGCTTCGTCGGTGTAATAGCTTCCAAAGTTTCAGAGAAATCCGTGCGCCTAAGCTTCTTTAACGCTGAAAGTGGCAGTAGTAGGGTCGAGGGTTTCGTTCTTCTGGAGATATAGAGAGAAGAAGAAGAGGAGCTTGAAGCTTGAAAAATTTCGAATGAAAGGGTGGCCCATGCGTAGGGTGGCCACCCCTTTTTGTATGCGTAGAGGATCACGTATAGAGGGTCGTTGGATGGCCCTGATGGGGGATCCGAGGCCCTCCACTCGAAATACGAAACGACGGCTGGGCATGGCTAGGCCATTAAATGCGGTTCTCGTAAGACATACCGTCACCACCCACGATGTTCCACGTATCAGACGCCTGCATAAAAGGTGGAATGCGAAGAGTTCATGGGGAAGTCCAAAAGCCCCTACTGTGGCCTTATATACAACGTGGTATACCACGAGCAGGAGCTTGGGGGGCAGATGTACACCCTGGTTTTCCCGCGAGCTGATTAGCAAGCCGAGCTGCTGACTAATCGTAGTTATCTCATGAACTCCCCGAAGACCGGAGCTTCTGTCGTTAGCTCGAGGAAGCCCAAAGGGCTCGCCTCCATTGTCCAAGACTGGAGCAGGCCCCCTGAAGGCCAAAGGTCGAGTCCAGTGTGCAGCTCGCGGTACGGGCTGGATATGGAACTATGACCCCTTGAGAAGTAAACACACACAAGGTAAACGTGCATATATCACACATCACGTGTCTGATATCCCCCTGACTTCTCGGACATGCAGCAGGAACGTGCGTGATTTAGACACCCACGATTGGGTTGGGCCGTGCGACCCATTACTTCCTTACCTATCGATTTGACCACACTTATGTGTCAGGTTTAGGAATTAATCATGAATGTCACAAAATTGATACGACAAGTAAGAAGGTCACGGGATGACCTCCCTACCAACTTCCAGGTGCCTTCTCCTATAAATATGGAGACCCTGGGAGTTGATAGGGGTTGGAAAAATAATCTCTTGTAAGAAATACTTTGTAACCAAATACTCAGTATAGATCAATAATATTGACTAGTGGAGTAGAAGGATTTTAACCTTCGAACCACTCAAAACCGTGTCTTGAGTCACCCCTTTCGTCCTCTAAGATCATATATCTATTTCGGTTCACATTTAGCACTAATCCTTTTTCTCTCCTTCTCTTAATTACCTGTTGGCGAAGAACTGCGTCAACACCACCAGTTTTCACCTTTCCCCCTGTGCCCAACAAAATTGTTAGAGATAAATATCCGACATGGAAAGTGTGTGGGTACATTAAAAAATACATAAGAGCATGGGTTACTCCACTCATCACCAATTGGTTTTGAGATGGAATCTCATGCTTCTTATCATGCACCACATTATACTTCTAGACCACTTTCCACATTCTAACATGGTATCAAGAGCCAAAGAGAACTGTAACGAGTATGTATCCGATCCAAATCCAAAACTGGTCCAAAAAGAGAGCCAAAAGAGCCATTTGTGATTCGGGGATAGTGAGCCAAAAATAGTTAAAGAGCCATTTGTGATCGAGCCGTCCAAGATTGGTGAGCAAAAATAGCCACCATCTTGAGGGGGGTGTTAGAGAAAAATATCCCACATGGAAAGTGTGGGTACATTCAACAATACATAAGAGCATGAGTTACTCCACTCATCACCAATTGGTTTTGAGATGGAACCTCACACTTCTTACCATGCACCACATTATACTTCTAGACCAATTTCCACATTCTAACAAAAACACCATAACAAGACGTGGCTACAATCTGAATACTCCCTGCCTTCACAATTTCAACTGAAATGAAGTTGTGTGTTGCTCCACTGTCGATAAGAACGATAATAGGTTGCTGCCCAATCCTACCCGCCAATTTCATGGTGTTAGTTGAGGTGAGACCAGCTAGAGAATTTAATGATAAAGTGGTGAATGTTTCTTCCACAGTGGTATCCTCCAAAGATTCTGGTGTTGGTTGTGGTTACTCAAGTGGGGAACTGCCCTCCTCCTCATCCATAAGCAATATCATTTACAATGCCTTTAACTCACACTCATGCCCTTTGTGCCACTTTTTCTCACATTTGAAACAAACACCTCTAGTTTTTCGATCTTGATACTATGCCTCTGTGATACACTTCGTTGGAGTTGCTTTGGTGGTTCCTGCTGTGTTGGTGAGAGTTTGAGTGATGGTTGTCGCCGATGAAGAAGAAAGGTTGTGAGTTGACAGTATCTTGTTCGTCCAAGAAGAAAACAAAGAGCAAATTGGAGTAATAGGGCTCACTATTGGTTTAGTTGTGGATGTCCGATTAGTCGGGCTTGACCCAACTAGAATTTGGTGGCCTTCTTCTACACGTTGGGAAATATCCATGACCTGAGCAAGGCCCATGGGATTTAAAATATGGATAGCACCTCTGATTTCCTCCTTGAGCCCTTTTACAAAGTTCCCTTCTAAGATATGCTCGGGTGTGTCGGGTACCCAAGATGCTAGCGCCTCCCACCTGAGACGATACTCTTTGGTGGTGGTCTCTTGCTTCACCGATAGGAACTCTTCAGAGAAAGACCCGATTGGTTGGGAACGTAATCTCGACAATAGCAAAGCCTTCAAGGTTTCCCACGATGTGATGGGTCGACGTTGATTTTCCCAATGGAACCACGTTAAGGCGTCCCCCTCTAAGCCGATGATAACAGTTTCCAACATCTGTGCTTCAGTCTTGGAGATCAAGAAATACCTCTCTACACGATAGACCAAATTGTCTAGGTTGTCCCTCGAGAACAAGGGTAACTCCATCTTGGGTGGGCGGTAGTCTCGACTGAACCAAGGAGCATAAAAACTTGAGTCCGATTGGGTTGGTGGTGGAAATGGATTCGATCGCACGTCTTGAGATCCCGATGGACGAGTGCCCATGGTTGCCTCCCCATCAATTGCGCGCTGAGCCTAGTTAGAATTAATAGACGAAGAGTCGCCGGGGTTCTAACGAGATGGTTCGTTCAGCAGAGCAACAAGCAGTTGTAGTGCTTTCTCCATTGCCAGCATTCGAGCTATACCTTCTTTCACAGAGGACAAATCCATCTTCATGGTTGCTAATTCAGACTGCACCTCCTGCTGGAGTTCTGAACATTTTCCTTCCAAAGCCTCTACGATTGTCTCAAATTTCTTGGCCATTGAGGATCGGTGTCTCTCATACCAATTGATAAGGCATCTGTGCTAGTTCAGCAACACAACACAGTAAAAATAGGATAATAATGGAGGAATTTCATTGAATAAAAACAATAACAGGAGTTTGAGAGCCTGTATTCTCTCCCTTTACAACCTTACTCAGTTGTTCCACACCTTTTCCAAATATTGTACTCGACTCTTATTCTATTACTAACAGGTGCATATTAGCAAACCTACACCACACCTTAGACTACCCTTTCCCACATAACAACCTGTTAATTCCCCACTACATTATCCTCGGCTGACTTGGCAATCCCTTTTGCCATACCCCACTTCTGTGTATATACATAGGTCAAGGGTGGCCTATCAGCTGACCGAGTCAAAGCACTTCCCAGCCAGCCTCCAGTGAGCTTCTGACAGTACTCAGGTTATGTTACCATTGATGGGAGCCAATAAAAGCACTTTTCTATAGGTTTTTTGAAGTTACGAACGATCCTCAGGACAAACTTCTTTTATTGTGGCTCATTGGAGGTATATAAATATTGCCATAATTAGTCAAATTTCCAAGCATGTAGGTCTACCACAATATAACTTCTTAGTGGCCAAATATTACTATGGTTTAGTTTTGTTAACACTAGTGGAAAGATTCAAATGTTTCTTTTGGAGTACTACTATAAAATAAAATTATATTGTAACATTACTCGTGTGTTAGTTTCCTTGTTATTATCATTGTTATTGCAGCCCAGGATGTTCTTCCATTGGATATGGAGAGGCCCAAGAGCTTGGCCCATTTTTAGTAGAAGCAGGCCCAAAGATAAAGTTAAACTATTATACTTGGAACAGAGGCATATATACCTCTTCTTAACTTGGTTGAAGTATAAATACTCATTTGATACTCTATTTTTTTATTGAAATACACACTTGGTATTTTATGTTTATAATAATGATCATTTGATACCTTCTGTTTGTAATTCGTATCAATTTGGTATGCTTCACTGGAATGCGGTTAATCCATATTTCAAATATGACCATATTGCCCATCTTTTTAATGATTTTTTTTGTTTTTGTTATTTTAAAATGATTCAAAAATATTTTTTAAATTAATAAAATAAAATATGTTTTATAAAATGAATCAATTAAATGTAAATTTTTAAATAAAAAATAGGGTTTATACCTTTTTGGACCATGTGTTTTGACAAATTACTTTTTGGACCCTATGTTTTGTAAAATGGTTAAAATAGAACCTTAAACTCAATTTTGATGAAGAAAAAATCGAATATAACAACAAAGTTTTTAAGCAGAATGATTTTACTTTTGTTCAGAATTGTTAATTTGGTAAATTATTTGTGATTTTAGTTGAGAAAATATTGACCAAAATCGGGTTTAGGGTTCTATTTTAACTATTTTACAAAACATAGGGTCCAAAAAATAATTTGTCAAAACACAGGGTCCAAACAGTTAATGGAAAAAAACACAGGGTCCAAAAATGTATAAACCCTAAAAAATAATATAAATTAATCTTAAAATAAAAATATTTAATAAAACTATTTTAATTAAATAAATAATCATAAATATGTTTAATTTCAAATATAAATTAAAAAAAACTAAAACCAATATTTTAAATTAAGAAAAGTAAACTCCTAATAATTTTATAAAGTTTTAATTAAAATATTTTTGTTTGAATTTATTTTAAATTTTGGCTTTTCAGAGGTGTTGAATTTAATTTTTTGGTTTAAATTTAGGGGTTAGATTTATTTATTTTATTTAAATTATTTCAAAATTTTAATTGTATGTTTTTTTTTTGTTTTATTAATTCAGAAAATATTTTTAAAACATTTTAAAATAAGAAAAACAAAAAGAAAATTAAATAAATCATTCAAAAGATGGACAATATGATTATATTTGAAATATGAGTTGATATTATTATAAATATAGATTACCAAGTGGGTATTTAATAAAAACACATAGTACAAAAATGTGAATTGATAATATAAATGATGATGTTATAAGTATAATACTAAGTATTTGATTTCATGCTTTGTGTGTTCAGCAGCAAATATATTATTCTTGGACGCACCTGTTGGCGTTGGCTTTTCCTATTAAAATCCATCTCTAGACAATTTAGGAGACAAAATCACAGGTTTGTCATTTGACACAAATATTTTATACACATATTTATCTGATTGAGAAACTGTAATTTATGACCTGATTATATATGCAGGATAATATTTGGGGAATTACAATTTATTTATTGATAAACGGAAGTATTCGAGCTCAAAGGGAAGCCTTGCCCCCCTCAATTTTTTTTTCTTCCAAAATTGTTTACTATATTTTTATAATTTTTTTTTAATTTAAATATTAGCCTCTATTTTTTTCTTTTCACGTTGGCCCCTTCAGGTTAACTAACTCTCTTCATCTTAAATTATGAAGTTTAACTTTATATTTTTCTTTTTCTAGAAACGTAAAATCTATTCAAACAAGTCCATACAATCACTTTTCTATTTATTTACTGGGGTTGCTTGCCAAATATAATAACCTAAAATATAAAAATATTAATTGATATGGAGTAAATGTAGTGTTAAGTATTTGTCAAAAAAAAAAAAATGTAGTGTTAACTAATACAGATAAGTCTTTTAACATTAACTTTTTGTGTGAACTATATATTAGTGAGATACCTTTGACATTAGTGTTAAATATATATGAAAATATCAAAAGTTGATTTATTTGTTTTAATTTATTATAGTATATAACACATATAGATCCATCGGCCATGTGATGGACCGGAAGGGCTTAAACAAGACTCCAGATCAGAGCTTTATATATAACCTTTGACCAAATTATCTTTCTCAAATCGAAGCTCTTGCCTTCAGTGTTTCATCAGGTTCGGATGCCGTAATCCCATCTCAATTATAATTCTATTGATATTGAGGGTGTTTGGCACCTTAATTAAAAAATTATTTTTTGTTTTTAAAAGTTAAAAATTATTTTTTTGAAAATAACTTAGGGGGTTTGTCGTTGTTTTTAGAAAATTATTTTAAAACAAAGTTACACAAAACAGAAAATATTGAGAACAACAAAAGAATTGTTTTCTATTGTTCTCAAATTTTATTTTCTTATTTTCTCCCTTCTTATTTTTCATAATTTTTTCTTTCAAATTATTTTATCTCATTAATTATTACATACTTTTAAAATATTTTTCTCTTTGTAAATATTTTTGTTCATTTTTTATTTAAGATTTAAAAAAAATAAAACTAAAAAATTATTTTTAGAAAACATTAACCAAACACTTCTTGTTCTTTGAAAACTATAAAAACAGTTTTCTGTTATCATTTCTGAGAACACAATTTCGAAAACAAAAAATAAAAAACAATGCCAAAAGCAACTTTACTAACTTCTTATTACTTAGTTGACTTGGAATTAATTGAATATTCAAACTCAATATCCTTCTGGCATATAAATATATATTGAAAGTTTTGGGTAGTAATTATTTTTAATTACTACGGATAGATATTTTTAATATGTTTGATATAGGGTTTATACTTTTTTAGACCCGATGTTTTGTCACATTATCTGTTTGGATTCTGTGTTTTGACAAATTACTTTTTAGACCCTATATTTTGTAAAATAGTTAAAATAGAACCCTAAACTCAATTTTGATGAAGAAAAAATTGAATATAACAACACAGTTTTTAAGCAGAATAATTTTATTTTTGTTCTGAATTGTTAGTTTGATAAATTATTTGTGATTTTAGTTGAAAAAACATTGACCAAAATCGGGTTTAGGGTTCTATTTTAACAATTTTACAAAACATAGGGTTCAAAAAATAATTTGTCAAAACACAGAGTCCAAACAGGTAATAGGACAAAATACAGGGTCCAAAAAAGTATAAACCCTTTGATATATATAGATAAGTTGTAACTCTATTTTTTTTACATGACAATAAATAATATAGTTACATGAGATATTTTACAAATTTTTAGGAAATTCCAAATAATTTAGGATGCCGAAATCATGATTTAAATTACTTATTATACGCGCATAAAAATATTGAAATAGGCAACAAGCTGTTTGAATCTTGATTTCGACATCATAAATTATTTAGAATTTTCTCAAAATTTATTGAAGGTCATCTATAACTATACTATACACTATCATGTAAAAAAAAATAGAGTTGTAGCTTATTCAAGTATCGAAAATACTAAAAATATCTACAAATAAGGATTAAAAACAATCATAGAAGTACCTATTTATATATATACTAAGTAAAAAGAACATGCAATGCATGTTTGCTTCGTTTTAAAGTTATAAATATGTTTATTCAAATATGTATTTAATTTTCTTATATTTTTTTAATTATCATATAAATTTTAAATAAATAAAAAATATCATAAAAATAAATATAAGATGTTTAATAAATAAAAATACACAAACAAATATTAATGACATAAATGTATTAAAAAAAATTAGGGCAAAACATTCTCTATAATTTTAATAAAAACTACTTCATTTTAATATATATATATATATAATATAATAAATTATAGATCTATAATATATATAAATATTTATATCAATAATTTCTATACATATGATATCTAAACACGACATTGACATAAATATATATTTACATGGTTACATGACATATATAAATATAAATTACAATAATATTTAAAAAGAAATCAATAATAGAATAAAATAAGAATAGAAAAAGTCATAATGTAGAGTAACATACAAGCATTAACTATTTTTAGTTTTTAATGTATCTCGCAATGTCTTTCGGTCAATTGATTAAGAAAAAGAGCTCCAATCACTTGATAAAAAACAAATTATCACACAAATTTTTAAGATAAAAAAATGATATGCATGACTTTATTATTTTTGAATAAATATGCTTTAGTTGTTTAAATTATCATAAAATATCTTATTTTAATTAATTAATTAATTAATTTTTGTTTAAGTTTATGTTTGTCTCTAGTTATGAATTTTACAATATTATATTTGGATATAGAAAACTCTAGAAGCGTTAGCTTAGGTAGGTATTTTCATGAAGATAAAATCTACAGCTCGTAGGAACTAACTATAGACATATATTGTGAAATCTTACTATATTACCTTGTGTATGCTATTTTGACAAATTTTTTATTTTGCTACAACGTTTAAGAGTTAACTTTGGAAAGAGGAAGAAATAAAAGAATTACAATACCCGGTGATATTATAAACAATATCTTAAATTTAATAAAATATTAATATTAATATTATACGTGTATTTTAAATTTGAATTTTTTTTTTAAAAGAAGTTTATTGCTAGTTAATAGAAGATTATATTATATTATATGTTTAATATAATATTATTCTAATACCTCATGTTTAAGTTTAAGTTTAATTGAATTTTATTTATGCTATAAAACATATGATTTTATTATTTTTAAATAATTATTACTGTAAAATATCTAAAAATATATATTATTTTTAATTTATTTAATTTTATTTAAGTTTAAGTCATGTTTACAATCTACCATTAAATTTAAAAATACTTGGTTTTATTATTTTTAAATAAGTATCATGGTAAAATATCTAGCAAATATATATCTTATTTTAATTTGTTTAATTAGTTTTTTTTTTTTTTTAAAGTTTGTTGCTAGTTGATAGTAGATTATATTATATCATATACTTAATATAATATTATTCTAATACTTGAAGTTTAAGTTTACGTTTAATTAAATTTTATTTAAGTAATATATGGTTTTATTATTTTTAAATAAATATTATTGTAAAATATCTTATTTTAAGTTATCTAATTTTATTTAAGTTTAAGTCATGTTTACAATATACCGTAAAATTTAAAAATATTTAATTTTATTATTTTTAAATAATTATCATGATAAAATATCTAAAAAATATGTTATTTTCATTTGTTTATTTTATTTTATTTAAATTTAAGTTAGGTTTACAATCTATCGTTAAATTTAATAATATTTTATTAAATATAAGAATATTACATTAAAATTAATGAATTTTTTTTTAAAAAATTATTAAAACAAAAAATTTACGTTATCTCTGTACGCTTTTTATATAGAAGAAATATATATATAATATATATATAGGGGAATTCTCCTATAGGAGCTTCACTTTAAGCCCTACTGGTAGGGCTCTCAGTGTTTACAACCCGTGAACAGTTTTCGGCACGATTTTTTTTATGATTGTGTATATTGTAGCTATTTAGAGCATCTTGCAAATTTTCAAAAAATTCCGAATAATTTACAGCACCGAAAACTAGATTCAAACATGTTGTTGCACGCATGACTAATTTTTTTTATGCGCGTGGAAAACAATATGTTTGAACCTAGTTTTTGGTACTGTAAACTATTCAGAATTTTCTAAAAATTTGCAGGATGCTCTAAATAGCTACAATATATACGGTCATAAAAAAAGTCGCGCCGAAAACTATTCATGGGTCGAGAAACACTGAGAGCCCTACCGGTAGGACTTAACGTGAAGCCCCTGTAGAAAAAAATAGAAAGATGAGACTTTATTTTTTAAGTGGAAAAGAGGAGACTTCAAAAGCTACTAAAAAATTTGCCACCTATATAGTTTACATACATTCCCAAATTTAAGGGGAAAAGAGAAGACTTCAAAAGCTATATATTAAAATATTTTACACATTCATAGTTCAAAAGCTATAGTCCCCAAATTGCTACACTTCCTATTCTTATTTATTTATTTACATATATAAACATCAAAATATTCGTATGTATACTGGTGGACCTAAATGTATCTGGGGGCAGCTATATTTTTATAAATAAATAATATTTTTGCCCCTTTGAATTATTACCACTATTTGATTGTGTCTTCCAAATAATTTATAATGTTAAAAATTTCTCTTAAACTATGCATGTTACTGCAATATGAGACTTATGTTAAATTTCGTCATAAATGGCTAACAGATTGATGATGTGACATTTTGTCTGTTGATCTGGCACTGTCATGTATAAATAATTAGCAATTTTGTCCCCCGAACTTTGACTAGTACCAAATAATATCCCTTTTATTAAAAAAAAAATTAATTGTTTTTTCTAAAATAATAATTTTATCCTTAATAAATTAAAATTTTAATTAAGAACAAATAACTCTTTTTTACTTTTATTTTTTCTTTTGTTTTACAATATAAAATGAATCTATTTTAGAATGAAAATTTAAAATAAATACTAAAACAAATAAAAAAAACATTTAATTAAAGAGGATCACGAATGACGAATGACTTAAATAAAAAAAAATTAATTTAATAGGAGGAGGGCGAAGGGAAACAAACCTATTTATTTTTAATTTTTATTTTAAGATATATTTGTTTTATATTGTAAAAAAAAGTACAAAAAAAATTATTTGTCATTAATTAGATTTTCAATTTTTGAGTATTTGAAAATCTATTTAATTAATTTGAAACTTTTAGTATTGTTTATTTTCTTAATCTTTTAAAATGATTTTTTTTTAATTTTTAAGGATATAATTATTATTTTTAAGAAAAGATGATTTTCTTAAAAAAAATTGTTTTAATAAAAGGGCACAATTTGATAGTGGTCAAAGTTTGAGGGGCAAAATTACTAATTATTCTACACATGACAGTGTCACATCAATAGACAAAATGTCACATCATCAATCATTTAGCCATCTAGGAAAAAATCTAACAAAAGTCACATATTTCAGTAACGTGCATAGTTTTGAGGGAATTTTGAATATCATGAATTATTCAAGGGACACAATCGTATAGTGGTCATAATTCAGCAGACAAAAATGCTATTTATTATATTTTTATTACATGTTTTATATGTACTCATTTTTAGTCATTTAATTATGTGTTTATATTTTTTTGAACATTTGTTTTGTCTAATTACCTGTTTGAATTTTGTGTTTTGACAAATTATTTTTAGATCTTGTGTGTTTGTAAAATGGTTAAAATAGAACTCTAAACTCAATTTTGGTCAAAGTTTTCTGAACTAAAATTACAAATAATTCACCAAACAAACAATTCAAAATAAACAAAATCATTTGGTTTAACAACTGTATTGTTATATTCAGTTTTCTCTTCATCGAAATTGGATTTAGGGGTCTATTTGAACTATTTTACTAAACACTGATAGGGTTTTATGCCCTAATTAAAACTCAATTTCTTTGTAATCTCATTTATTATCAATAAAAGAATAGAAATCATTTTTTGACTTGGTCAATCACTTTACTCACATGTGTTTATTTTTATGATTATTTGTTTAATATAAACTTCTATTAAATCCCAGGCGTATAGCTAATCGTATTTATAGTGACGTAATCACAGTGGAATATAAATATGATTATATGTTCAAACATAAGTTAGTCCTAAGATTAGTCAGTGCACAGGATTTACACTGACTTGCCAATCTACGATATGATCTACTTACACATTGTAGTGTTATGTTCTTTCCAGAGTATTAACAAAGTAGATGGGATCAGATGTATTTGTTACATCTGACATGACTGATTTTGACAGTAGATAGGATAAGTAAACATACCGTTATTATCTATTCTAGTCATATCATATAGTTGACCATATGTCAATTCAATCTCAATTCTGAGTGGTTAGTATTCTAACTGATTGAATTATTTAAGTTCTTTGACTTGTTTGTTACCAGCTTACCCTACAGACTAGCCCACACTTACATCTTGGGAACTCGGTAGTATAATTGAGTGTGAGTGTTAATCATAGATATGAACATCTATAGCTTTTAATGAAGAAGTGAAATGATGGTTTCCTTTTAGTTTGGCTCAAGGTGCTAAATGATAGAGATCTCATTTCAGTAATTAATATTAGTTTACTGAAATATCATTTATAAGGAACTAAGTGTTTTAAGGATAAAATACAATGAGGGGTAAAACGATATTTTAGTCCCATCTCATTGTAGACCGCCTATAGAGGATTGAGTGAAAATTATGTTTGTAACAATGGATAATTAATAACATATCTATATTTCTTATAGAGAGTCCTATGAATTCAAGAGTGCAATTCTGAGTCTCTTTAGTGGAGTCATGAAGAATTAATAAGTAAGTAAATTTATTTGTTAGATTTATGATAACTTATTGGAGCTTTATTTCATAGGCCCATGGTCCCCACTGTACCTTGGATAAAATCATCTAGATAGTCTCAATTAATTTATTTAATTATCAATTAGAATTATCAAAGTTGACCAAGTCAATTTTGGATAGTTTCATAGAGTTATACAATTTAGAGAAGAAAAGAGAAATTATGACAGATTTATTAATTAAGATAAATTGGTATATAAATTAATAAATAAATTTAAATTAAAGTTCAAATTATAAATAATTATTTTGATAAAGGATTTGAATAATTATTTAATTAATTAAATCAATAGAAAATAATATAGACCTTGATTTTATGTCCGATGGGCTTATAATCAAATGAGAAATTTCACGGGCCTAAAGCCCATGATAATGTCGACCTAGAGCTGATTATTGGCTATTATTTTATTGATTTTTTAATTAAGTATGTTGACACCGTTTTTCGTCAACTTAAATCGTAGAGCAATTAAACAACATATACTATGAAGCGAATGAATAATGAAAAAAGACAAGAGGGTTTTTACGTGGTTCAGCAGTTAACTCTGCCTAGTCAACGAGTCTGTGTTATTAAGACTTGGAGTTTTCTAGAAATTCTTCAAAGATGAATTACCCAGAGTTTTATCTCCAGATATCAGATAATCGATCCCTTTACAAATGGTCATTCCTTCTCTATTTATAGGGAAGTGTTGACGCCGTTTTTCGTCAACAGTAAATGTAGAGCACGTAAACAGTAAATAATTATGGCAAGAAAAATACAATAAAACAAGGAGGATTTTTTACGTGGTTCAGTAGTTAACTCTGCCTAATCCACGAGTCTTTGTTATTAGAACTTAGGAAATTTCTGGAAATTCTTCAGAGGTGAATTCTCCAGAGTTTCTCTCAAGATCAAAAAATTTCAGTCCCCTACAAAGGTACAGGACTTCTCTATTTATAGAGGAAGTCTCAGGATACTATCCCACACGTTTCTGGGAAGTTATCCTTTACATTAATAAATTTAATGGCTTTAAAAGCCTGTAACTCCTATATACAAGGAAACGTCCCCTGAAGACCAGGGGGCGTATAACTGACTAATAAATATCCCTTTATTATAAGGGAGTTACAACTATAAATGCAGATTGCGTCTCTCCAAGTGATTCACCAAGCTATTCGAGGTTAGTAATCAACATCGACATCATTGACTTTCGAGTTGTATTATTTTCTCAAGATCAACTTGGAAAGGGTAAATACCATCGAGGCCGCCTTACCCCAAGTTCGCACTCAGGCAAGCTCAGACCACTTGATCCGAGGTTACCCGACAATGGACGTACTCCGATATTCTATCTTTTGAGCTTGTAAGAACTTCGAGGCTGCCCAGCTTCGAGGTTCGGCGCCTAGGTTGAAAACACGTATTCTAGATATTGCGAGCTTACACCTGACGAAACCAGCTTTCAAGATTACAATTCTCAAGGCTCGAAATCTGGGTGTAACATTTTGCCCCCTCAAAAGTATTTGTTCGAATCCTATGAGAAGGAAACTTTTGAACTACTTTCCCTGGGAACTGTACCGTCACACATACTAGAGTATGGACACATGTCAGTTGGGTATTACCCACTCACAGTACTCGAGTACCTTGGAAATCTGCCCACGATCGTCCGCCTGCCACCTTTTCGGTACCATTTTGTCGTATATCCCTAGCCGTTGGATTTGATAAGGATCTTGGCCAATGGCTCGGATTAACCCCTTTTTACCATTTCTGATTGTCTATATATAAAGCCTTGGACATCTTCTTCCTCTTACTTTACGTTCATCAGAGAAAAAAGAAAAGAGACAAAACCAGAGGCCATCCCAGAAAGCTTTTTGCTTTTGCATGTTCTCCCAGCCAAAGAAGCAAAGTTCCGCCAGCTTGTTCGAGACCGTGAGGTTATACCTGCAGCCTCTCCTTCAATCAACGATTTCTCTGCAATCGTCATCTTCATTGCGTAAGTATACGATGATCTTTTCTTTTTTCTTTATGCCAGTTTCTGTCTGTGCTGTTTTTTTTTTTTAATTTCTGGGAATGTGCTGGTTTATTTTATTTTTTTTAGTTTGACATGCTAGGAAGTTTTGACCGATAGGTATTAGTTTAGGTTCCCCATCATTGGTTATGAATCCAGTTCAAATGTAGGAAGACCCCAAATATGAGTTTCCTCTTTTTTTTTTCTTCTTTTTTTTTTTCTGGGTTTTCAAATTCTTGAAGATGTATCTTGTACACCAAGATATCGGGTACAAAATCTTGATTTTAAAGAATGCACGATACCCAAGAATACCATTTTTGAATAACCGCCACCTTTTCCCCTGATATTTCGGGATTCTCAAGAAATTAAATCCACTTCCCTCCCTTTTTCGTGGAATACACATCGTGACACTTAATCGGGTCTCCAGGACCGAAATCGCCTCGTATCCTAGCGCTTTCAAGCTTGACCTACCAAGATCGTCATTCTTGATTCCTTGCATGCATGACCCTCACCACTTTTTTCTTTCTTGCTAGATGTCACAGAATCTGGAAAGACGGTGGGGGTCGTCGCTTGCTATTCCATATTCGCCAAAAACTCTGAGCCCGGAGTTGCTGTATGCTCGGAACCAACGTCTGATTCGTGAATACGATCTCGCTCGCGAACAAGAAGAAACTCGAGCTCACTACCATCGCCAAATTGTCGAGGTCATAGAGAAGAAAAGAAGGATTCTCCGAGAAGCTCTTTACCCGGAGACTGGCTCTGGGCCTAGACCGATCCCCCTCGACCCTAAACTCAAAGTGACAGTTGCCTTCAAACCAGGTGACTTGCAATTTTCACTAATGGGGGAGCCCTCTAACTCGCAGCCAAGGAGGGAGTTTTTTGAGGCCGAGCACTATTGGAGCTCGGTTACCTCGTTAGGTCAGATAAACGATATCCTGGCCTTCCATGGTATAAGATTATCAGGCTCGCTAAGGTGTCGAGCCCCTACCTCCCACGAGCGAAGCTGCCATGCTCCAAGAGACGGAAATCCTGACAACAAGCTGAGATATGCGGCTTGGAGACAGGAGCAATAATGCCTCTGAAGTCTTTCTTCAAGGACTTCACCGACATCGTTGGGTTGGCTCCATTCCATCTCAACACTAATTCATACAGGGTTCTGTCTGCCCTGAGTTTGATATACCACGAGCTGAAGTGGGAAGGACCGTCGCCAGAAGAGATCCTGTATCTTTTCTGTTTGAAAAGCAATCCCTCCCGAGCTCGAGGAGGAGACGACTTCTATTACCTTTCGAGCTATCCCAAGGAGAAAAAGATGTTTGAGGACCTTCCCAACTATCCTCCTGATTTTAAGAAGGCCTTCTTTTGGACGGATGGCCTATCCCCGTCTCGATGCTATTAGTTCAGATGGATCCGTAAGTACCCCACCTCCTTTATCTCTGTGCTCGAACTTTTGTCTATAGGCTCGTACTTAGTTGAAATGTATTTTATTTTCCAGCCAACTATCATCGTCCCACTCCTTCTGACGAGATGAAGGAACATAGAGAGGCTCTGCTCCGACTCCCCTATGGCAGGAGATCTCTCTCATACCTTTTGCATGAAGGTAAGCTCCGAGCTTGCGGGCTCTTGGGAGATGGCCAGTCTACCTCGAATTGGTCTAACAAAAAATATGACCGCTGGGAGCTCGTGCCTTTGCCAACAGGCATCCTCCCTCTGAGGAGAGAGGTGAGGCCCCTGCCTCCAGTTCACCGAAGGAGCTCACAATCAGGAAATGAGGCCAACGATGAAGCCTCGAGCTCGGGCTTGGATGATCAAGGTACAGTCATCCTAAGCTCGAAAATGTGGTCCCCCACCCTATTAAAGCACAAACCCGATAGGCTAGTTCTGTGCGAAGATGATAGAAACCACTTTTATGTGTGGACTTGGGTAGATGAATGGGTTCATAGGTTCGATAGCTGGCTCGGGCAATACGATACTATGTATAGCCTGAACGAGGTATGGAACGGAATAACCGTCCAATACGGGACCAATGACTATAGGGACCTTTCGAGGTTGACGTCCACATATAGGGAAGGCACCCCCCCCCCCCCCCGCCTCTTCTGAAGATGGGGGAATTTCATGGTCTCCGAGCTCAAGCTTGAAGGAGAGTTGCAGTTAGGTTTCGCTCCACTCGCCTTTTCATCACTTTGCGTACTGGTGTGATGTTGAGTTACTTTATTTATATTTCTTTCTTTTTTTCGTTAATTCATACTGCAGTGTGACTGTGTAGGTGAGATGGACTCCGATCTCGACAATATTCTCGAGAGTGGCGGTGCCAAGAGGAGCAAGCGCCCCAGGGGGTTGTGAAAGGTTGATCGGCCTACCAAGGTCCTTAAGAGGACCGAAAAGACACCTCCTCCACCAGCTCCGCCCGCCACGAGCTCCGCCGTGGTGCCGACTTCACAGGTTGGGGCCTCCACTACGGTCGAGCCCGAATCTCCTATCCTGGTTCATCCGACGCTCGGTCCACCTCCCAAAAAACCCTCTGCTTCCCGAACCCACAAGTTGTCAGTTTCTACTCACGTTGAGGAGTGTGCAATTGACAATGCCGCTGGGTCCCATGGGGCTACGCTGGGCTCGGACGTCTTTTCCCGAGTAGGCCAGAGCTTTAGCAGTTTCGATGCTCCTCACTGGCAATTTTTGAACGATGGCCGAGACTGCAACACACTCTACGCGAAGATTATCGAGCTTGCCGCCGCGGTAACCTTTCTTTTCTCGTCATTAACTTCATTTATATATGGTCCGTATGCTAATGTTGATTTCTCTGTATGCCAGACTCTTGCTGTTTCTGCTCAGCTCAACTATAGACTGAATAACGAGGTCCATTTGAGCAAATCCTACGCTCAAGAGGCCAAGGATCATCAGCTCAAGCTGAGTGATGAACTGAGGGCAACCAAGGCAAAGCTTGAGGCAGGAGCCGAGGAGCTTAAGGCCAAAACATCCGAGCTTGAGAAGCAGAACGCTAGGCTCGCGGAGCTTGAGAAGGAGAATGCTAAGGTCGTGGAGCTTGAGAAGGAGAACGCTCGGCTCAAGGAGGCTAATAAAAAGCTCGAAGAAGACAAGGCCGCCACTTTTGATATAATTGAGGGTGAAAAGGCTCGCCTACTTGCCGAGTACAAAGAGAAGAAGGACCAGGCAGTTGACTTGGCTATGTACAGAATATGGGCCAATAACGCGACCTCGATACCAGCTTCCTAGGTCCTCTTGAAGCGAAGCTCCTAGATAAGTGGAATGCTCGGCTTAAGGCGGAGGAGGCCGCTCGGGAGGCTGCCCAGGAGGCTGTTCAGAAGGATAGTCATGCTATTCATCCTGAAGAGTCTAGTGCTGCTATTGCTGAGAAGGC
Source organism: Humulus lupulus (assembly GCF_963169125.1). Lineage (NCBI taxonomy): Eukaryota > Viridiplantae > Streptophyta > Magnoliopsida > Rosales > Cannabaceae > Humulus > Humulus lupulus. The sequence goes on along the minus strand of NC_084794.1, from coordinate 194,187,766 downwards.
TAAGGAGACTGCTCTTTCTTGAATCTCATCTCGGGGCTGCGTCCCTTTATTTTTGTAATTGTTTTAATTTATGCCCGTAGGGCTAATATAATTTCTTTTTCTTTTCTCTTAATATATATGTTTTACATTTCTTGATTCGAAATATTTTGCACATTTTATATTAAAGAATCGCGTATGTTTGTTTATTCGCACAAACATAATTTGGATTTAGGCTCGAGGCTCAATGCATTCATGCACAGTTTGCTCAAATTATCTGCTTCGATCTCGTTATTCGTCAAGGTCGGATATTACTTTAACCATGAACCCGAAAGTACTTGTATGGTGTGTAATGCAAACGGTTTAGTTATATCTTATTTTTTAGTTACTTTTTTCTCGTCCTCGGTCATCTCTCCGAGGTTATGAGTTCGAAACTATTGTTTTATAAGATACTCCAGCTTCGATCTCGACTTAACTCGAAGTGGGTTTATGTTCCAACTTATCGTTGATTAGTTTTAGCTGGTTTGCTCCAAACCTGTTAAGGTCGTGATTGGTTTGTAATCCATACACTTATATGTTTTTGATAATTCGGTTATATCCAAATTACCTTAGCTCGCGCATTTGGTTACATCCAAACACTTATATGTTTTTCGTATATCTTAATTTATTTTTCAAGCTGGTGGTATTTATATATATACCAATGATGCCCCCTTAATATCCTATGAATGTGACCATAGGTTATTAGATTAAGAGAGATTGCAAAAATAAATCATATCAGACAAAATAACTCTTTATTTGATAAAATCCAAAAGTAGGCAAAACAGTACAAATAGACAAGCATGGTTACAGGCAACATCCTTCCTACACTATTGATAGTAAGGTCTTAGGTGTTCGCCATTCCATGCTCGCGGTATTAGGCTCCCATACAATCTCGCTAGCTTGTAGACACCGGATCGGATGACTGACTCTATCTGGTAGGGTCCTTCCCAATTTGGCCCGAGCACGCCAGCTGCTGGATCTCGCGTTGCCAAAAATACACGCCTTAGCACCAGATCTCCCACACCGAATTTCCGATCTCGAACCCTCTTGTTGAAGTACCTGGTAGCTCGCTGTTGATATGCAACGTTTCACAGCTGAGCTTTGTTTCTTCTTTCTTCAATCAGGTCTAAGGTTTCTTCGAGCTGAGTGTGGTTCGAGCTTTGGTCATAAGCGTGGGTTCGAATTGTAGGAATTTCGACCTCAACAGGAAACATAGCCTCGCAACCGTACGCCAGAGAGAACAGGCTATGCCCTGTTGATGTTCAGGTTGTAGTCCTATATCCCCATAGGACTTGGGGAAATTCTTTGGGCCATCTTCCTTTTGCTTCCTCAAACTTTTTCTTTAGCGAACTCTTGAGAGTTTTGTTTACAGCTTCGACCTGGACATTCGCCTGGGGATGAGCTACTGACGAAAAACTCTTTATTATTCCATTTTTTTCGCAAAAGTTGGTGAATAAGTCGCTATCGAACTGGGTTCCGTTGTAGGATACAATTTTCCTCGGCATCCCATATCGGCATACAATGTTCTTTACCACGAAGTCAAGGACTTTTTTGGAGGTTATTATTGCTAACGGTTCAGCTTCTGTCCACTTCGTGAAGTAATCTACGACAACCACAGCATACTTCACTCCGCCCTTGCCAGTTGGGAGAGAGCCTATGAGGTCGATTCCCCATACCGCAAATGGCCATGGGGAAGTCATCATGGTCAGCTCGGATGGTGGAGCTTGGGGAATTGTGGCGAACCGTTGGCACTTATCACACTTCTTTACGTATTCGAAAGAATCCGATTTGATGGTAGGCCAGAAATAACCTTGGCGTATGATTTTCTTGGACAATCTATGCCCCCTAGTATGGTCTCCACATAACCCTTCATGAATTTCTTCGATGATCTTCTTGGCTTCGGGAAGAGTCACACACCGAAGTAATGGCATGGAATATCCCCTTCTATACAACCTTCCATCCAAAATGGTGTAACGGGGAATTTGATACATTAACTTTCGAGCCTGGTTTCGATCTTTCGGAAGGACGTCGGTCTCGAGATATTCGACTATCGGGGTCATCCAAGTAGGCTCGAAATCAATCATACACACGTCTTCCTACTTCGTCTCATTAATGCTAGGCGCCAAGAGATGTTCTATTGGCACAACATTTAGTTCATCATTCTCGGTGGAAGTAGCGAGCCGAGCTAAGGCATCTGCATTTGAGTTTTGCTCTCGGGGGACTTGTTCGATAGCATAAAACTCAAAATGTTCTAATGCGGACTTTGCCTTTTCTAAGTAAGCTGCCATTTTCGTGCCACGAGCTTGGTATTCTCCCAAAATTTGGTTAACCACAAGCTGGGAGTCGCTGTAGCAATGTATTGCTTTAGCTTTGAGCTCTTTGGCTATACGGAGTCCCGCTAGTAAAGCCTCGTATTCGGCCTCGTTATTCGATGCGTTGAAGTCGAATCTCAAGGCAGAATGAAATCTGCTTCCTGCGGGAGTAATCAAAATGACCCCTGCCCCCGACCCATTCTCATTAGATGACCCATCGACGTAAAGTTTCCACAGCTCATGGGCCGGGGTTATAACTTCATCGTTGGTCATGCTAGTACATTCCACTATAAAGTCTGCCAAGGATTGTGCCCTAATGGTCGTCCTTGGGTGGTAGGTGATCTCGAATTGCCTGAGTTCAACCACCCATTTAAGAAGTCAGCCTAACGCTTCTGGCTTAGACAAGACTTGCCTCAGTGGTTGATCAGTTAATACATGGATGGGGTGCGCCTGAAAGTAGGGTCGAAGTTTTCGAGATGAATGAATTAAGCTGAGAGCTAGCCTTTCCATCAAGGGGTATCTCGACTCTGCCCTCAGTAATCTTTTACTGATGTAATATACAGGCCTCTGTACCTTTTCTTCCTCTCGCACGAGCACTGCACTTATTGAGTGTTCGGTAGTGGCAAGATACAAGTATAGCACTTATCCCGTAATAGGTTTTGATAAGATGGGGGGTTCTGCGAGGTGCTTTTTAAGCTCCTAGAAGGCCAGCTCGCACTCTTCCGTCCATTCAAATTTCTTGCCTCCCCTCAATAGATTGAAAAACAGAAGACAACGTACTGTAGATTTCGAGATAAACCTACTTAGCGCCGCCATCCTGTCAGTCAAACTTTGGACATCTTTGTGTCTTCGAGGTGAAGGCATGTCGATCAGTGCCTGGATCTTGTCTGGGTTAGCTTCTATCCCATGAGCGTTTACAATGAAACCAAGGAAATTTCCGAATGATAGCCAAAAGGAGCATTTCTGTGGATTAAGCTTCATGTTATACTTTCAGAGCACGAAAAAACATTCTTCGAGGTCATCAACATGGTTATCGTTAAGTTGAGACTTGACTAGCATGTCATCAACATAAACTTCCATGTTGTTCCCTATTTGCTCCGAAAACATCATGTTCACGAGCCGCTGGTATGTGGCCCCAACATTTTTGAGCCCGAATGACATGACGTTGTAACAATATAGTCCTTTGTCTGTTATAAAACTCATATGTTCCTGGTCAGGGGAATGCATGGGAATCTGGTTGTATCTAGAATAGGCATCCATGAATGACATCAGTCCATGCCCTGTCGTGGCATCCACAAGTTGGTCAATCCTCGGTAAGGGAAAACAGTCCTTTGGACAAGCCTTGTTGAGGTCTGAATAGTCAATGCAGGTTCACCACGTCCCATTAGGCTTTGGGACCAACACCGGATTGGCTACCCAGTTAGGGTAAAAAGCATCCCTAATGAATCGGTTTGCTTTTAACTTGTCGACCTCCTCCTTCAGTGCCTTTTTTCTGTCGTCATCCAGTTGTCTTCGCTTTTGTTGCTTCGGTGGGAAGCTTTTATCGATATTTAGTGCGTGGCTCGCTATGTTCGGACTTATTCCTACCATGTCCGAATGTGACCACGCGAATACATCCTGGTTTCTCTTCAAGAAGCAAATTAATTGCTATTTAGTTTCCTCCTTGGAGATGTTTCCTGACCTTTATCATTTTGGAAGGATCTGACTCTTCGAGCTTGATTTCTTCGAGCTCTTCTAATGGTTCGAGGTCAGCTTTTTCCTCCACCCTTGGGTTGATTTCTTCATCTATCTCCAAGATCGTCCCATCTTTATTTTGAATAATGATGAGTGCCTGTGCGCTCGTCTGTTTCTTTCCTCTTAGGGAGATACTATAGCATTCCCTTCCAGCCAACTGGTCCCCCTTCAACGTCCCGATGCCACTAGGAGTAGGGAACTTAATGGCCAGATGCCTTACAGACGAGACTGCCCCCAGCCTTACTAAGGCGGGTCTTTCGAGCAGCACGTTGTAGGCCGAAGGCAAGTCTACTACCACGAACTCCATCATCTTGGTTGTTGAGACTGGGTAGTCTCCCAAGGTTACGAGGAGTTCGATGGACCCCATGCAAGCGGTCCCTTCTCCTGAAAATCCGTACAGTGTTGTCGCACATGCTTTCAGGTCGCGGGCGAGTCCCATTTTCTCTAAGGTGGCCTTATAGAGAATGTTTATTGAGCTCCCATTGTCTATGAGAACTCGGTGAACTCTCTTATTTTCCAGCTAGAGAGTGATGACCAGTGGATCATGGTGAGGAAACTGAACATGGGACGCGTTGTCCTCAGTAAAGGTTATTGGTTGAGATTCAATTTTTTGGCTTTTTGGAGCTCTAAGTTCGGGTTCATAAGGAGACCCGTCCCCAGTTTTTAGCTCGTTCACATATCTTTTTTGGGCATTCCTGCCCATGCCCGCAAGATGCGACCCTCCCGAGATGGTTATCACGTCTTCTCCATCAATTGGAGGGGGCCTATCTTCTTCCGTGGCTTGGGAATTGTTGTTTTGTGCAGGTTGTGGCACAGCTACCCTCTGGCCTGTAGACGCCTGATTAGTATTCTGGTTTTTGACATATTGCCTAAAGTAGCCTCTCGAGATCAATCCTTCGATCTCGTCCTTCAACTGTCGGGACTCATCAGTAGTGTGCCCGGTGTCTCTGTGAAATCGACAATATTTTCTGGAGTCCCTCTTGGACTTCTGATTTCTCATGGGGTCTGGACATCTGAAGGGGACCTGGTTTTCATTAGCCAGGTATATGTTCTCCCGAGACTCGTTGAGCTGGGGGTACACTTTGTACACGGAGAAATATCTTTCCCCCTTCTTTTTCTTTCCTCCTTCGGCCTCGGGGTTACTCCCTTCGTTCTTCTTTCTCTTGGAAGGGTTTTCTGTAGCAGACTTTGAGGCTGGTGGATCTGTCGAGGTTGAGGTAGAGTTTATGTTTATCATTGTAGTTACGGGCAGGGAGGCCATATTCAGTGTCGACCTCGCCTCCTCTACATTGACAAACCTCTGTGCTCGTTTGTTAAACTCGGTTAGGGACCTCACCGATTTTCTCTGCATGTTGTCCCAGAGAGTGCTTCTTGGGATTACTCTAGCTTGGACAGCCATTAGATGACCGTTGTCATCCACATTTCGAGCTCGGGCAACTTCTAAGTTAAACCTCGTAAGGTAACTTTTTAGGGTCTCACCTGGCTGCTGCCGAACATTAGTCAGAGTTGATGCCTCAGGTTTGACCCCCATCATGGCTCTGAACTGGTTCTTGAAGTCCTTAGATAGTTGATCCCAAGAAGTGATTGAATGTCTTTTATATTTCTCGAACCAGCTCTTGGCTGGTCCCATAAGTGATGCAGGAAATAACATACACCTGAGCTCGTAACCCACGTTACTTGCTCTCATTATGGTATTGAATGTACTCAGATGGCTGTACGGGTCGGACTTTCCCTCAAAAGTTGGGACATGAGGGATCCGAAATCCTTGAGGAAACGGAGTATTGGAAATATGGGGAGCGAACGATTCAAGCTCCTCGTCAGAATCCTCATGCCGACCTCGGCCTTGCTCATTTTGCAAAAGTCTGAAGGCCTTTTCCAACTGATCAATTCTTTCCTGGACCGGGTCCGCTAGAGGCCTTGCCTGAAATTGGTTGTCATTGATCACAATTCCAGGCTCGCGCATCCACAGGGGATCTTTACGCCCATTTAGGTGATCCCTCAGGTCCGGGTTTGACGGGTTAATATTACCCCGATTCTGATTCAAGTGCTCCCGCAGGTCGGAGCGATTCCTGCGGCTCCCAGTATTCTTTCGACCTCGATCATACATACTAACTGATCTAGTATCTCCTGAGTCATCACTGGTAAGACTCGTCGCATGATTATTTCAAGATGGGTCTCTTTCATGCTGCCTCGTCTCTGTAGTGCGAGACCGGGACATCTGACTCCTTGTAGATTGGGCGCCTCTTCGCTCCCTGAAGGCTTCTATGTTCCCTTGCCTCCTTCCCGCATGTCTTTACTCATCATCACGAACTGGATGAGCGCTCTTGCGAGGCGGTGATGGGTATCGTATAGGTGATGGCGGGAAGCGTATGGGTGAAGCTGGCTGCCACCCATTTCGAGGCCTAGATGGCCCAGAGTTTGTTCGAGATGGGTCAGTTGCATTCTGCGTGTTACCAGGGATTTGAGTCCAAGCCTCTGTAGGGGCTCGGTTATTCCCAATTCCCGCTAGTACCTCCACAGTTGAATTAACCGGAGCCCTAGCTCGAGTACTTCTCTGGGGTCTCGAGGGAGCGGATGGCTCTGCTGGTGCCGGAGGTTGCTCTGGCCTCCTTGTGGCAGCATTTTTTCGTGGACGTCCACGAGGCCTGTGGGGAGGAACATGCACGTCCCTCGGAGGAGGGGCTTGGTTTTCACGCGGAGGTGGGGGCTGAGCCGCCTGAGCCTCTGCGGCTAACCTAGCCAACTCATTCCGCTTATTGGCTTCAGCCAATTGTTGTTTCAGCTACCGGTTTTCAAGTTCCACAATGGGAACATACCGTTCAGGATTGTAGTACATATCCTCATCCCTTGGAGGTGTTGGTGGTCCCCGAGAATCGGAGGACTCGCTTCTCTCTTCAATTTCCGGGTTTACCATTGGTTGCTTCCCAGGGCGTCTTGGATAGTTTTCTTCAAGAATGTTTTGATTGTTTGCGGCCATAACTTGTTCAGGGATCGCACTGCTTAAGGCTCTCAATGAAAGCACCAAACTGTTGATTCCGTTTTTCGTCAATAGTAAATGTAGAGCACATAAACAGTAAATAATTATGGCAAGAAAAATACAATAAAACAAGGAGGATTTTTTATGTGGTTCAGCAGTTAACTCTGCCTAGTCCACGAGTCTTTGTTATTAGAACTTAGGAAATTTCTGGAAATTCTTCAGAGGTGAATTCTCCAGAGTTTCTCTCAAGATCACAAAATTTCGGTCCCTTACAAAGGTACAGGACTTCTCTATTTATAGAGGAAGTCTCAGGATACTATCCCGCATGTTTCTGGGAAGTTATCCTTTACATTAATAAATTTAATGGCTTTAAAAGCCTGTAACTCCTATATACAAGGAAACGTCCCCTGAAGACCAGGGGGTGTATAACTGACTAATAAATATACCTTTATTATAGGGAAGTAACAACTATAAATGCGGACTGCGTCTCTCCAAGTGATTCACCAAGCTATTCGAGGTTAGTAATCAACATCGACAGCATTGACTTTCGAGTTGTATTATTTTCTCAAGATCAACTTGGAAAGGGTAAATACCATCGAGGCCGCCTTACCCCGAGTTCACACTCAGGCAAGCTCGGACCACTTGATCCGAGGTTACCCGACAATGGACGTACTCCGATATTCTATCTTTCGAGCTTGTAAGGACTTCGAGGCTGCCCAGCTTTGAGGTTCGGCGACTAGGTTGCAAACATGTATTCTAGATATTGCGAGCTCACACCTGACGAAACCAGCTTTCGAGATTATAATTCTCAAGGCTCAAAATCTGAGTGTAACAGGAAGGTTAGAGGGTTCGTTCCCATATATTTCAGGAAGATATTCTGTATATCAATTCAAATAATAACATTAAATGCTATATCTTCTATATACAAGTAAATGTCCCCTGAAGACCCGGGAATAAATAACAAACTAAATGGTATCCCTTAAATATTGGGATTTTACAACAATAAATATGTACACATACAACGGGTTATCCCAGGTGACTCATCGGATCTTCGAGGTCAGCGATCGGCATCGTGACTGTCAAGACTTATGGACTCGTTACGAACTTGCCACCTTACTCTAAGACATGCTCGGAGCAGATAAATATTGTCGAGGATATCACACTCGAGCCTGCACTTCCCAATCTTGGGCTGCTCAATCCGAAGGCACTCGATAACGGATGTATCCCAATGTCATGTCATTTCGAGCTCAGAAAGAATCTCGAGGTTACACATCTTCGAGATCTTCATTTTACTTCGGGATCTTACAACTGGACCATATAATGTATTTCATATATTTCGAGCTCACACTTGACGAGTCCAGTTTTAGAGGTCATAACATCTGGTCTCGAAATCTGGGTGTAACAGTTTGCCCCCTCAAAAGTATCAGTTCGAATCCTATCAGAAGGAAAATTTTGAACTAGTCCTATTGGAAACTGTACCATAAAAAACACTCGAGTGTGGACACACGTCAAACGGGTATTGATCACTCAAAGTACTTGAGTACCTTGCAAACCTGCCCACGTCTATCCGCCTACCATTCTTTATGATACTATCAACTCACAGGTCCCTGGCCGTTTGATCTGATACGGAATTTGGCCAATGGCCCAGATTAATCTGACCTTTTACACTTCCATGGGTTTATAAATAGGACTCTATTCGTCGTCCCCATTTTATTTTCACATTCGAGTTTTTGCAAAGAGAAAAGAAGAGAAAAACCAGAGAATACTGCCTAGTTCTTGCATGTTCTCCAAGCCACGAAAACAGAACAACGTGCACCTCTTCGATGCCCGTATATTTGTCGTCCCCAGTTCTTGCAGCCTCTTATTCAATCATCAATCTCTCTGTTTTCACTGATCGTATTGTGTAAGTTTTATGTTCATATCTTCGTATGCCCATATATTTTTCATGCATGTTTACATTACTATACTATTTTTTCCCTTGCCAGTTTTGCACATTAGATTGTTTCAGTACATACTAGCCTTAAGGTTTGATATCATGGGTTCCAAACCTAGTTCATGTGTAGAAAACCCAAATATGGTTCTTTTACTAAATTTTTTGAATTTTGAATGGCGTATCTTGTACACCAAGATATCGGGTATAAAATTAGGGTTTTGCAAAATGCACGTTTCCCAAAAATTCCACTCTTTGGGTAATCGTCAACTTTTTCCCTGAAATATTGGGATCTTCAAAAAATAAATCCACCTTCCTTTCTTTCGGTGGAATACACGCTCCGAGAGACTGCCCTCGTCCATTGGATTGAGTTTTCCTTGCAGCCTCGAATATTCGAGCCTAGGTCATCCCATTTTTTCATTATTTCTTGTTCGTTTGGCCCTCACCCTTTTGCTCTCTTGCTAGATGTCGCAGAACTCGGGAAAGTGGTGGGGGTCAAAGCACGCGATTCCTTATTCACCAGTAACTCTGAGCCTGGAGTCTCCTTTCACTCGGAACCAGCGCTTGATTCGAGAGCACGAATTGAGGTGTGAGCACGAGGACATCCGAGATCACTTTTGACATCAGATAGACGAGGTCAAAGAAGGAAAAAGGAAAAAACTAAGGGTCACCATCTATCCAGATCCGGACCCCGAGCCTAGACCGACCCCCCTCGAATCTATGCTCAAAGTGACAGTTGCTTTCAAGTCAGGTGATCTTCAATTCTCGCTGATGGGGGAATCTTCTACCTCACAGCCAACCTCCGTGCCTACCCTGAAGAGGGAATTTTTCGAGGCCGAGCATTATTGGAGCTCGATCTCATCATTTGGGCAGATCTCTGACATCCTTGCCTTACACAACATCAGACTGTCGGGCTCACTGAGGTGTCAAGCTCCGGCCTCCCACGAGCGAAGTTGCCACGCCTCGGGAGATGGGAATCCTGACAGCAAGCTAAGGTATGTAGCTTGGAGCCAGGAACATATGAAGGCAGGGGCTGTACTGCCTTTGAAGTCCTTTTTTAAAGACTTCTTGGATTTCGTTGGGCTGGCTCCCTTCCAGCTCAATACCAATTCTTACAGGGTTTTGTCCGCCTTGAGGTCGCTTTACCACGAGCTAAAGTGGGAAGGACCTTCGCCAAAGGAGATCTTGTATCTCTTTTGTCTGAAAAGCAATCCCTCCCGAGCTCGGGGAGGGGGTGGCTTCTATTACCTTTCGAACTATCCAAAGGAGAAGAAGATCTTTGAGGATCTTCCCAACCATCCTCCAGACTTCAAGAAGGCTTTCTTCTGGACATATGACCTAGCTCCATCCAGATACTATTAATTCAGACGAATTCATAAGTATCTAAAAAATTCCTTCCTTTTTGTGCTCGAGTTTTTGTTTCAGCTTGCGCTTAACCATGACATGTTCATTTTTCCAGCCAACTACCATCGTCCCACTCCCACCAAGGAGATGAGTGAGCATAAGGAGGCTCTGCTCCAGCTTCGCTACGGTAGGAGGTCCCTCTCCTATCTTATTCATGAGGATAAACTCCGAGCCTGTGGCCTCTTGGTGAAGGATCAGTCAACATTCGACTGGTCCAACAAAAAATACGCCCAGTGGGAGCTTATGCCTCTCCCAATCGGCAGCCTCCCCCCGAGGCAAAATGTTAAGCCTCCATCTCCAGTTCGACGCCGTGGGAGCCCACAATCGGGGAACGAGGCCAACGATGAAGCCTCGAGCTCGGGCTCGAGTGACAGAGGTATGGTCATCCTTAGCTCGGATTTGTGGTCTCCTTCACTACTTAAGCATAAACCCGATAGATTAGTATTGTGCAAGGATGATAGGGACCATTTTTATGTATGGACTTGGGTAGATGAGAGAGTACATAGGTTCGATAGTTGGCTCGGGAAGTATGACACTATGTATAGTCTGAACGAGGTATGGAACAGAATAGCCGTTCAATACGGGACCAATGACTATAGAGAACTTTCAAGGTTAACTTCCACTTATAGGGAAGGTACTCCTCCCGCCTCCTTTGAAGATGGGGGAATTACATGGTCGCCGAGCACGAGCTCGGGGGAGAGTTCCAGTTATGTTTCTCTCTACTTGTCTTTTTATTCTTTGCCTGTCTACATCATGCTAACTTGTTTTGTCTTGGAATATCTCATTATGTTGTGTAACTGTGTAGGTGATATGGATTCCGACCTAGACAATGTGCTCGCTAGTGGCGAGGGAGCACAAAGGAGTAAGCGCTCGAGGGGGTCGCGGAGGTCAGATCGACCTGCCAAGGTCCTTAAGAGGACTGAGAAGACACCTCCTCCACCAGCTACAGTTGCTCCGAGCCTAGCTGTGGATCCGACTCCTTAGGTCGAGGCATCCTCTACAGCCATTCCTCCCACTCCTCCTTTGATCCAGGCCCACTCCGCGCTTGGCCCACCTCCAAAAAAGCCCTCAGCCTCCAAAACACATTTGCTGTCGATTTCTACTCACATCAATGAGTATGTAATTGATAATGCAGCTGGATCCCACGGGGCTACACTTGGCTCAGACATTCTGTCTCGAGTGGGCCAGAGTTTTGGCAGCTTCGATGCCCCTCATTGGCAGTTCTTGAACAATGCTCGAGACTGCAACACTCTTTATGAGAAGAGCATCGAGCTTACTGCTGCGGTAACCTTTCTCATCTCGTTGCTAGCTATATTTATATTTAGTTCATGTTATAATTTGATTTCTTTGCATGTCAGACTCTTGCTGTCTCTGCTCAACTTAACTATAAGTTGAACAATGAGGTCTATTCGAGCATGTCTTATGCTCAGGAGTCGAAGGATCTCCAACTCAAGCTTAGTGATGAGCTCAAGGCCACAAAGGCAAAGATGGAGGCTGAAGCTGAACAGCTAAAGGCCAAGACAACCGAGCTCGAGAAGCTAAATGCCTGACTCGCGGAGCTTGAGAAGGTGAACGCCCGGGTTGTGGATCTTGAAAAGATCAATGCTAAGCTTGAGGAAGAGAAGGCTGCCACTTTTGAGATTATGGAGGGCGAAAAGTCCCGCCTCCGTGCAGAGTTTAAAGAGAAGAAGGATCGGGTGGTCGACCTGGCCATGTATAGGATTTGGGCCAGTAATGTCGATTTCGATACCAGCTTCTTAGGCTCTTTCGAGGCAGATCTAGTGGCCAAGTGGCAAGCTCGGCTTGATGAGGAGGAGGCTGCTCGGGAGGAGACAGAGAAAGCTAAGGAGGATGTTGAGAAGGCCAAGGAGAATGCTCCTTCTTCCTAAATCTTGCCTCGGGGCTGCGTCCCTTTGAACACTTTGTAATAGTTTTTATTTTTTATTTTTTGCTTTTTATGCCCCTGGGGCTAAGACAATTTATATCTTGTGAAATAGCTGTTTTTTTTATGATATATATGATACCATATTTGAATTTACTTTAATATATTTGCTTTACATTTCTTATCTCGAAATTTTTCACGCATTTTATATTAAAGTGTCTTATATGTCTATTTATTCATACAAACATATGGTGGATTTAAGCCCGAGGGTCAATGCATTCATGCATAGTTTGCTCGAAATATCCGCATCCGATCTCGTTATTTGTCAAGGTCAAAGATTACTTTTACCATGCACCCGAAGGTCCTTATATGGTGTCTAACGTAAGTAGTTTAGTTATATCTTACTATTTTAGTTACTTTTCCTCGTCCTCGGGTAGCTCCCTGAGGTTATGAGGTCGAAACTATCATTTTGCAAGATACTCCAGCCTCAATCTCGACTTAACGCGAAGTGGGTTTATGTTCCAACTTACTGTCGATTAATTTAGCTGGTCTGTTCCAAACCTATTAAGGTCGTGTGTGGTTTGTAATCCATACACTTATATTCTTGATCCAGTTCACATATTTGGTTACATCCAAACACTTTTATCTTTTGATAATTTGGTTATGTCCAAACTTTCTTAGCTTGCGTGTTTGGTTATATCCAAACACTTGTATGTTTTTGATAGTTTGGTTATGTCCAAACTATCTTAGCTCGCGCATTTGGTTATATCCAAACACTTGTATGCTTTTCGCATATGCTATTTCATTTTTTCAAGCTGATGGTATATGTACCACTAATGCCCCCTTAATATCCTATGAGTGTGACCATAGGTTATTAAATTAAGAGAGATTGCAAAAAATACAGCATATTAGAATGAAATCAAACTTTATTCGAATAATTTATTAACAGGAACATAGCAAAGATAAACAAGCATGGTTACAGGTGACATTATTCCTACACTATTAATAGTAAGGTCGTAGATGTTTTCCATTCCATGATCGTGGTACCAAACTCTCATTCAATCTTGCCAACTTGTATACGCCAGGTCGGATGAATGATTCGATCTGATAAGGTCCTTCCCAATTAGGCCCGAGCACGCTAGCGGCTGGATCTCGTGTTGCCAAGAACACATGCCTCAACACCAAATCTCCCACACCAAATTTTCTATCTCGAACTCTTTTATTGAAATACCGGGCAGCTCGCTGTTGGTATGCAGCATTTTTTAGCTGAGCTTCGTCCCTTCTTTCTTCAATCAGGTCCAGACTTACTTCGAGCTAGGATTGGTTCGAAGCTTGGTCATAAGCGAGGGTACGAATTGTGGGAATTTCAACCTCGATTGGCAGCATAGCCTCACATCCATATGACAGAGAAAATGGGGTATGTCCCGTTGAAGTATGGGCTGTGGTTCGATACGCCCACATAACTTGGGGCAACTCTTCAGGCCATTTCCCTTTAGCTTCTTCCAACTTTTCTTTAGAGAACTCTTTAGGGTTTTATTCACAGCTTCGACCTGGCCATTCGCCTAGGGATGGGCCACAGAGGAGAAGCTCTTTATTATCCTATTTTTTTTCACAAAAGTTGGTAAACAGATTGCTGTCGAATTGAGTACCGTTATCGTACACAATCTTCCTCGGCATCCCATATCAGCATATGATGTTCTTTACCACAAAGTCCAAGACTTTCTTCGAGGTGATTACCGCCAGAGGTTTGGCTTCGGTCCACTTCGTGAAGTAATGTACGGCGACTATTGCGTATTTGACTCCGCCTTTGCCATTTGGCAATGAACATATGAGGTCGATTCCCCAGACCGCAAATGGCCACGAGGAGGTCATCATAGTTAGCTCGGAAGGTGAAGCTCGAGGGATTGTGGCGAACTATTGGCACTTGTCGCATCTCTTGACGTAATCGAATGAATCTGCTTTGATGGTAGGCCAGAAGTATCCTTGGTGTATGATTTTCTTGAATAGGCTATGCCCCCCAGTGTGGTCTCCACAGAATCCTTCATAAATTTCTTCTATGATCTTCTTAGCCTCGAGTGGAGTCACACATTGGAGTAATGGCATGGAGTATCCTCTTCTATATAGCCTTCCATCTATAATGGTGTGCCTGGGGATCTGATACATCAGTTTTCGAGCCTTGGTCCGTTCTTCTAGGAGAATGTCGGCTTCAAGGTATTCAACTATCGGGGTCATCCAGGTTGGCTTAGAATTTATCATGAAAACATCTTCCTATTCAGGCTCGATTATACTGAGTGTCATTAGATGTTTGATTGGTACGACATTCAACTCGTCGACCTCGGTGGATGTAGGGAGCTTGGCTAAGGCATCTGCGTTCAAGTTTTGCTCTTGGGGGACCTATTTTATCGCGTAGAACTCGACATGCTCGAGTGTTGCTTTTGCCTTTTCTAAATACGCAGCCATTCTCGTCCCACGAGCCTGGTACTCCCCTAAAATTTGATTAACCACCAACTGGGAGTCACTGTAGCAATGTATCGCTTTAGCCTTGAGTTCCTTAGCTATCCAAAGTCCTGCCAGTAGAGCTTCGTATTCAGTTTCGTTATTTGACGCTTCGAAGTCAAATCTCAAAGCAGAGTGAAATCGACTTCCTGCTGGGGTGATCAGAATTACTCCTGCCCCGACCCATTTTAATTGGAAGACCCATCAACATAAAGTTTCCACAACTTGTGGGCTGGGGTTATAACTTCATCGTTAGTCACTCCAGTGCATTCCACTATGAAGTTTGCCAGGGCCTGTCCTCTTATGGTTGTCCTCAGATGGTAGGTGATTTCGAATTATCTGAGTTCAACGACCCATTTTAGTAGTCGGCCCGAGGCTTCTGGCTTGGACAAGACTTGTCTTAGTGGTTGATCGGTCAGTACATGGATGGGGTGTGCCTGGAAATAGGGTCGAAGCTTTCGAGATGAGTGAATTAGGCTGAGAGCCAGCTTCTCCATTAAGGGGTATCTCAATTCTATCCCCAATAATCTTTTGCTGACATAGTAAACAGGCTTCTGCACCTTCTGCTCCTCTTGGAAGAGCACAACGCTAATGGCGTGCTTGGTTGTAGCTAGATATAGGTACAAAATTTCCCCCATGATGGGTTTTGACAAGATGGGAGGCTTCGCGAGGTGCTTCTTGAGCTCCTGAAAAGCTTACTCGCATTCTTCTGTCCACTCGAATTTTTTGCCTCCCCTCAAAAGGTTGAAAAATGGAAGACAACAGTCTGTAGATTTCGAGATAAACCTACTTAATGCCGCCATCCACCCAGTCAAGATTTGGACATCCTTATGCTTCCGAGGTGAGGTCATATCAATCAAAGCCTGGATCTTGTCTGGATTTTCTTCTATTCCCCGGGCATTTACAATGAAGCCTACTCCGAAAGAGCACTTCTGGGGGTTGAGCTTCATGTCATACCTCCGTAACACAGCGAAGCATTCTTCAAGGTCGTCTATATGGTTGTTGTTGTTATGTTGAGATTTAACTAACATATTGTCAACATAAACTTCCATGTTATTACCTATCTGCTCGGAGAACATCATGTTTACGAGCCGTTGGTAAGTGGCTCCAGCATTCTTCAGTTCTAATGGCATGACATTGTAGCAATATAGTCCTTTGTTCGTCATAAAACTTGTATGTTCTTGGTCAGGGGCATGCATGGCAATCTGGTTATATCTAGAATAGGCATCCATGAATGACATAAGTCCATGCCCAGCTGTGGCATCTACGAGCTGGTCGATCCGAGGTAGGGGAAAGCAGTCCTTGGGACATGCCTTATTGAGGTTTGAGTAATCAATACTGGTCCACCATGTCCCGTTAGGTTTCAGAACTAGCACTGGGTTGGCTACCCAATCGGGGTAGAAGGCATCCTGTATGAATCAGTTTGCTTTCAACCTGTCGACTTCCTCTTTTAGGGCCTTCTTCCTGTTGTCATCCAAGAGTCTTTGCTTTTGTTGCTTCGGGGGGAAGCTTTTGTCAATATTCAAAGAATGGCTTACTACATTCGGATTTATCCCTACCATGTCTGAATGTGACCATGCGAAAACATCCTGGTTCTTTTTCAAAAAGCAAATTAATTGCTATTTCGTTTCTTCAGGAAGGTTCTTCCCTACCTTTACTGTCTTCGGGGGGTTTTCTTCCTCGAGCCTGACCTCTTTGAGCTCTTCCAATGGTTCGAGGTTAGTTCTTTCCTCTATTCTTGGATCAATTTCTTCGTCTATTTCAAAGACTGTTCCGTCCTTATTCTGAATTATGACAAGTGTTTGTGCGCTTGTCTATTTCTTTCCTCTAATGGAAATGATATAGCATTCCCTCCCTGCTAGGTGGTCTCCCTTCAGTGTCCTGATGCCACTAGAAGTCGAGAACTTGATGGCCAAGTGCCTCACAGACGAAACTGCCCCCAGCCCTACTAGGGCGGGTCTCCCGAGCAGCACGTTGTAGGCTGATGGTAGATCCACTACTACGAATTCCATCATCTTGGTTGTTGAGAGCGGGAAGTCTCCCAAGGTCACGGGGAGTTCAATGGATCTCATATAGGCAATCCCTTCTCTTGAAAAGTTGTACAATGTCGTTGCACAGGCCTTTAGGTCACGAAGCACGAGTCCCATATTTTCTAAGGTGGCCTTATAGAGGATATTCATTGAGCTCCCGTTATCAACCAGGACTCGGTGAACCTTCTTATTCGCGAGCTGCAGGGTGATGACCAGCGGGTCATTATGAGGAAACTGCACATGAGATGCATCATCTTCAGTAAAAGTTATAGGTTGAGATTCAACCCTCTGGTGTTTCGAAGCCCTGGGTTCGGGTTCGTAAGGGGACTCGTCACCAGTTTTCAACTCATTCACGTATCTTTTTTTAGCATTCCTGCTCGATCCTGCAAGATGAGGTCCCCCTGAGATGGTTACAACATCTTCTCCATCAATCGGAGGGGGTCTCTCATCTTCCCTTGCTCGAGAGTTATTGTTTTGGGCAGGCGGTGGTGCAGCTGCCCTTTGGCTGGTAGAAGCCTGATTGTGGTTCTGGTTCCTTACATACTGCCTGAAGTGCCCTATTGAGATCAGACCTTCGATCTCGTCCTTCAGTTGCCTGAATTCATCGGTTGTGTGTCCGGTATCTATGTGAAATCTGCAGTATTTATTGGAGTCTCTCTTTGATTTATGGTTTCTCATGGGATCCGGACGCCTGAAAGGGACCTGGTTTTCATTAGCCAGGTAGATGTTCTCCCGAGACTCATTGAGCTCGGTGTAGAGCTTGTACATGGAGAAATAACTTTCCCCTTTTTTCTTCTTTCCCCCTTCCGCCTCAGGGTTACTCCATTCATTCTTCTTTCTTTTGGAAGGGTTTTTTGCAGAGGGCTTCGAGGCTGATGGGTCCGCCGAGGTCGAGGCTGAGTTTATGTTTGTCGTTGTAGTTACGAGCTGAGAGGCCATATTCAGCGCTGACCTTGCCTCTTTTACATTGACGAATCTCTGAGCTTGTCGATTGAACTCGGTTAAGGATCTCACAGGTTTCCTCTGCATATCTTCCCAGAGGGGACTTCCAGGCATCACCCTGGCTCGAACAGCCATTAAATGGCCGCTGTCGTCTACGTCACAAGCTCGGGCGACTTCCAAATTGAACCTTGTAAGGTAACTCTTCAACGTTTCATTCGGTTGTTGTCGAACATTGGCCAAGGCAGACGCCTCGGGCCTTATTCCGATCATGGCTCTGAATTGCTTCTTGAAATCTTTAGATAATTGATCCCAAGAAGCAATTGAATGCCTCTTATATTTTTTGAACCAATTTTTTGCTGGTTCTGTGAGTGAAGCTGGAAATAGCATGCATCTGAGCTCGTAGCCCACATTACTTGCTCTCATAATGGTATTAAACGTACTTAAGTGACTGTATGGATCAGAATTCCCATCAAACGGTGGAACATGAGGAATCCGAAATCCTTGAGGAAACAGAGTGCTGGAAATATGGGGGGCAAAGGGTTCGAGTTCCTCGTCAAACTCTTCGTCCCGATCCTGACCTCATTCATTTTGTAAGAGCCTAAACGCTCTTTCCAGTTGATCAATACTTTCTTGGACTGGATCCACCGGGGGTCTGACCTAAAATTGGTTATCATTGATCACAATTCTAGCTTCACGCCTTTGCATGGGATCCTTGCGTCCATTTGGTGATCCCTCAGGTCTGGGTTCGAGGGGTTATTATTACCCCGATTCTGGTTCAGGTGTTCCTGTAAGTTTGGATGGTCCCTTCGATTCCCAGTATTTCTGCATCCATGGTCATACATACTGACCGATCTGGTGTCTTCTGAGCCTTCGCTGGTACGGCTCGCTGTGCAATTGTTTCGAGATGGGTTCCTTTCTCGTTGTCTCATCTCAATAGTGTGAGACCGAGACATTTGGCTTCTCGTAGGCAGGGCGCCTCTATGTTCTCCAGCAGTATCCCCATTCCCAGGTTTCCGCCCAGCTTTCCTTTCCCTATCACCCTGAGTTAGTTGCGTGTTTCTCTGAGGCGGTGATGGATATCTTATCGGCGATGGTGGGTGCCTTATGGGTGATGGTGGCTGCCATCCATTACGGGGCTTAGAAGGTCCCGAGTTTTCCTATGCCGGTTCAGGAACATTCTGTGTGTTACCAGAATTTTGGGTCCGAGCCACTGCGGGGGCTCGGTTATTCCCAGTTTTGGTTGGTACCTCAGCAGTGGAGTTGACAGGAGCTCCAGCCCAGGTATTTCTCCGGGGCCTTGAGGGAGCAGGCTATTCTGCCGGTGGCGGAGGTTGCTCCATCCTTCGTGTGGCAGCGTTTTTGCAAGGTCGCCCACGAGGCCTGCGAGGAAGAACATGAACATCTTAGAGAGGTGGATCTTAGGCCTCAGGCGTGGGCGGGGGCTAAGCCACTTGCACCTCAGCAGCCAATCTGGCCAGCTCCTCGTTACGTTTCTTGGCCTCCGCCAACTGCTTTCGCAGTTGATGATTTTCAAGCTCCACAATAGGGACATATCGCTCAGGGTTGTAGTACATGTCCTCGTTGTCCCCGGTGGTCGGTGGTGCAGGTGGTCCTCGAGAGTCAGAGGATCCACTCCTCTCATCTGGGTCCAAATTCATCATCGGCTGCTTCCCAGGGCGCCAGGATAGTCAACTTCCTCTAGGATTTCCTCCTCAGGAATATTGGGATCATTCGCGACCATAGTTGATTCAGGGAGGCTTCTTCGACTGAATAAACTCACATACGTATTGCTTAATGCTCTCAATGAAAGCACCAAACCGTTGACGTCGTTTTTCATCAACTTAAATCGTAGAGTAATTAAACAACATATACTATGAAGCGAATGAATAATGAAAAAACACAAGAGGGTTTTTACGTGGTTCAGCAGTTGACTCTGCCTAGTCAACGATTCTGTTTTATTAAGGCTTAGAGTTTTCTAGAAATTCTTCAAAGATGAATTACCCAGAGTTTTCTCTCCAGATATTACATAATCGGCCCCTTTACAAATGATCATTCCTTCTCTATTTATAGGGAACGTTACAGAGTTCGTTCCCATATATTTTGGGAAGATATTCTGTATATCAATTCAAATAATAACATTAAATGCTATATCTTCTATATACAAGGAAACGTCCCCTAAAGACCCGGGAATAAATAACAAACTAAATGGTTTCCCTTAAATATTGGGATTTTACAACAATAAATATTTACACACACAACGGGTTATCCCAGGTGACTCATCGGATCTTCGAGGTTAGCAATCGAAATCGTGACTGTCAAGACTTATGGACTCATTACGAACTTGCCACCTTACTCCAAGACATGCTCAGAGCAGATAAATACTATCGAGGCTATCACACTCGAGCCTGCACTTCCCAAGCTCGGGCTGCTCAATCCGAAGGCACTCGATAACGGATGTATCCCAATGTCATGTCATTTCGAGCTCAGAAAGAATCCCGAGGTTACTCATCTTTGAGATCATCATTTTACTTCGGGGATCTTACAACTGGACCATATAATGTATTTCATATATTCTCACACTTGACGAGTCGAGTTTTTGAGATCATAACCTCTGGTCTCGAAATTTGGGTGTAACAAAGTAAATTACCTAATTGTGTCTATAAAAGGAAGGCTAAGTGATAAGTCAAAACACAAGTTCAGATTTCTGAAACACAAGTTTCTGATAGGTTTTAGATTCTCTCTAAACATAAGTCCTTTCTAAGCCTCAATTTTTCTCTTCTATTATTCTTCTCTCTGTATTTATCTCATGTGTTGAGAATTGCCCACTCTATTCTAGGTGATTCGAATGATACTTTGGAAGGTTGTGAAGAAAATTGAAGAACGGTTTAGTTTGTTAGTAATACTCTGCGACAGAAAGGATACAAGGGTTAGAGAAACTGAAGGAAGGACTCTATTATTCTGCTACATATAATGTAAGTATTCTTATCATTATTTCTCTTGAATTCAATTTTAGATAGGTATTCTAGGTTATCTCATATTAATTTGTTTAATATTAGATCTATATGAAAATAAATAAAGATCCTGTATAAGTTTCCTAACAACTGGCTTCAGAGCCTTTGGTAATCTTTATTTTCATGCATGACACATGTTAAAAATTGATTTAGATGATGTGCTGCGTAATTGGATGGATGTCATGATTTTATGAAGCATATTGAATTCTACTTGATTATTAACAAGTTTTAGGTTATTTTGTTGTGTTTTCTATGCCATTAATATTTATATATGCTTTATTTTGTTTAAGACATGGTAAAAATTAATTAGAAAAATGGTTTTGGTTTGAAAATTTGCACAAATTTTTTTTAGTCTAGCGGCTAGTCACGCGCTCGCACATGCGTGCATCACCCCCTGCGCGCGCACCCTCGATGTCCACCTGCTCTTCCGCGCGTGTGCCTTGCGCGCAGCATCCCTGCGCGCGCGCGTCACCACCCAACAGCCAGGTGAACAGTACCCGTTTCAGGTACTGTTCAGCAAATTTTATTTTTATTTGTTTTTAAAAAAATTAAAGAAAA
Organism: Humulus lupulus; assembly: GCF_963169125.1. NCBI lineage: Eukaryota > Viridiplantae > Streptophyta > Magnoliopsida > Rosales > Cannabaceae > Humulus > Humulus lupulus. The sequence goes on along the minus strand of NC_084794.1, from coordinate 194,166,475 downwards.
TAAAAATGTGAAAATTGATTATTTATAATCAAAGCTAGAAAATATCAGATTTGTTTTATCATTTTAAATTAAAAAAATTTTGTTGGTTGAAATTTAAATAATTAGATATTTTTTACAAAAATTCAAATTCAAATTTAAAAATAGGCTATCAACTTAATTTTAAATCTTTTAATATATTAGAATTAAGATATCAGATATTTAAGATATTTTCTTTTAAATACTTATTATTTTTATTAAATCTTTATTTGAAAATATAAATATATGTTTATTCTATAATTTTTACTATTTGAATTATTTGAAAATTTTTATTTGTTAGTTAGATATTTTCATAGATATTTGAATTTATTTAACTGTTTTGAGATATTTTAGGGTTGTTATAACTATTAATATTTTATTTTTTAAATGGTTAAAATATTTGCTTATAGTTGTAACAACACAATATATTTTTTTAAAAACAGTTAAGATATTTTTTCAACCAATTAATAAAATATTTTTTTAAAATGAGATTTAAATTAACTTTGGTTAATTGTTGAAAAATTTCATTTAAATTGACTTATTTTTTTAAAACTTTAATTAATTCGAATTTTTGATAAATTCTAGATGATTAATTTTGATATTCTTGCAAATGAAATAAATTGTGGTATTTTTGCATAAATTCATAGACTTACTCATATAGTAACATGATTAGGCCCATCCAATTATAACATGTCTGCATGCACTATATGTGATATTTTTGCAATTGGGCTTAGATGCATATAGTGGCCCATTAGATATATGGATTTTGCCAAATAAAATATTTATAAAATTATAGGTTTTATTTGGGCCCATTAGAATGTAAAGTTCAAATTCCTCTCTTGTGGGTGATTCCACCTGTGAATGTCAATTTGCTTTGCATGACTATAATTGACATAATCAATTAATAACAATTAATAAAATGAATGTTTAAATTCTTGTCTTTTGGATCTTGTATGGAAGTAAGGGGACCTCTGTAGTGAGAACGACATACTGGACCCAGCCCTCCTCCATACAAGTACAATTGTTAAGGCCCATTTACCTTAGTTGGACTTAATTGTATAGGTTTAGTATATTAGTTAAACCTAAATATTGATTAGCAACAAATTAATTCTAAATTAATTGAATTTGTTTCAATGTGACACTTTAGAATTAATAGGAAATTAAAGGGCTTTGGTTTTAAAAATTTAATATTTTCAAATTTTTTTTGGAGAACCATAGTCATTAATTTTCTAAAAATAAATAATAAAAATACTATTTTTAATTTTATAATGAGCTTATTTTAAGAATTATATTCGATCTCCACCGTTGGTTTAACAACGTCAATAGCTTAATGGAGTCTCAAGACGCTTTGATTTGTCCCCCTATGGAAGGTGTTCATTAGTTATTTTGACAATGTTAGATTTCGAAAGATAGATAATTGTAGGTCAAATTCTACTAGACTCACCCCTACGGTGACTACTAGGACTAAATCTATTGATTATCGAAACCGTAGGTCTAGCTCATAAAGTAAGAGATTTTGTTTTCTTATTTTGATCGAATAGTAGGTTGTTAATAGTGGTGTTCATTATTAAATAAGTTTACAACTTTATTTAACTAGTGGTATTTATGACTCTCACTAACCGGTACAAGGATATCATAAATTGGTTAAAAATCTAAAGAAATAGAGATATGATTATTTTGGTATTTTTTCTCATATCTTACATATTTTTGGATATGTTGTGCTATTTCTTGAATTTTGTGTGAATAGGAGTTTTATTGAGCATATGTGATTGATTTCTATTTTATTGATAATTTGTAGTTTCAAATATGGATGTGTCTACTCCCATCATTTCTCAACTTTCGATGGAGAAACTCACTAGAGAAAACTTCCTTAAATGGAAGCAAAACATCAACATTATGTTGATTGGTGACAACTCCAAGTTCGTCATGACTGAGGAATCCCCAGAAGTTCCAGCTGAAGGAGCTACCAAGTTTGTGAGGGATAAGTATGAGCATTGGCAGGCGACTAACAACAAAGCGCAATACTACATGTTGACTAGTATGGTTGACACTCTCAAGACAAAGATGAAAAATGTCAAGACGACCTACGGAATCATGGATCAGCTCCAAGACATGTTTGGTGCCAAGTCAGCGCAGACTCATTTTGAGGCCACCAAGAAATATGCCAATGCTCAAATGGCACCATCTCAACATGTCTACGATCATCTGATCAAAATGACAAACTACTTTCACAAAGCTAAACTGCATGGAGCAACAATAGATGAGGAAACTAAAGTTGGCTTAATCCTCAACAGTCTCTCTCCAGCTTTCTTGCCGTTCACCACCAACTATGTGTTGAATAAACTCAACTATGGTCTAATGTAGCTCATGAACGAGCTTCAAACTTTTGAGTCTATCATGGGTGGACCAAGTAAGGGAGGAGAAAAGAAGACAACTACTACTACTACTACTGCTAATCCAGCTGAGGCTGAAGCTAACTACGCTTTATCTTCGAAAGCTGGAAACAAGAGGAAAGGTGGACAGAAAAACAACCCCAAGCCTGCAAAGGCTACAAAGACGAGTGCACAACCAAATACACAGACGCCTAAGGGGAAGAACAAGAAAAACAAGAAAGGTAAAGGTAAGTAATTTCACTGAAAAGAGAAGGGGCATTGTGTAACGCCTTGGGTAGCCAAGACCATTACACTGTGTGTTTATAAAGGTGCAAGACATGCTAATCAAGTCATTTAGTTAGAAACGTGTTACTGAAGCTATAATTGAACTGGGGTTAAAAGATTTTGGCCGTAAAAGATACATTTCATTTAAATGAATATTTCATACATGGGATCCCAAAAGAAATAGAGTTTAAGGACAGTTTAAAAAATTCTAGGATATATACAACTACTCGCCACTCTGAGCGAAAAATAGACGTTTTAGGTTCTCCTGTCCCTGTACAAATCTTTGAACATGGCGGCTGATCAGCTGGCTATGTACATTCAACCCCAGAGCTCTTCAACTTATAAGTGGTCCACCTTGCCTTTGCCTTTACCTACACCATGTAGCACCCGTGAACCAAGGCCCAGCAAGAAAACTATAATGCATAGCATAAGCGACAATCAACAGACAGATAATTCACAGATCATCAATCAAATATACAACAGGTCATACTGCCCACATAATCAAGGATATCAGTCTACAAGCCAATAATCAACCATCAAGATAACAAACTTGTCACAATCGTCATATAAACAACAATAAACATGTCACAAAATATCCAGGGTTGACACCCTTAGGCCACACCCTCATATTATCCCACTAACTCTCGCTTAGGCCAAGCTCAGTGATTACGTACTTAACCTCAACTACCAATGGCCGAGCCGCATCATGTGCACAAATGTTGATTCCGGCACTCTTAGGCCATTTATCATATGTCCCCATGGCATAATACCATCTTATGACATCACATACAAGTATAGGGAACTCTTAGTCCCAACATAATCACAAAACAGGTTGCAGTTTCTTACCTTTGATTTTGAACGCTTTGGATAATTGAAATGATCCTCGAGCACGATCCCAACCAAGCCCTAGCGTACACCTAGTCACAAACGTAACATGGAACCCTCATTAACCTTAAATTCTGAAACCTAACCTCGGGACCAATCCTGAGCCCTCGGGAAGCCCTAATTCCACCAAACGAGGTGGTGGAATTAAACCCCGAGCCCCCGAGCGAAAACCCTAAGAAAATACCCAAAAATTCATTTACGAAGGCAAGGTAGTGCTACAGCGCCACAAGGTGGGCGCTACAACGCTACAAACAGAAGCAAAATCCCCCAAAAAACCCAGGCATAGCGCTGTAGCGCTCTACTGCTAGCGCTACAGCGCTATAGACAGCACCAAAAACTCCCTTGAGTTTTTCCTTCGAATTTCCCCGAGCCAAAACTCCATAAATCCCCTCCAAACCTCAACCACACTTCAAATTAAGCCTACTATCCACTACATCTCATCCCACATGGCTCAGCAACATCAAACTTGGCCACATGCATCATTAAACACAGAAAAACAAGAATTGAGTTTGAAGCTCAAAATTCAACACAAAAACCAGAAACAACCTAGAAACTCAAATGATCAAGTCTAGAATTGTTACCTTTAATGAGGAATTCGACCCTAGGTTGCCCTTTATGCCCTTCCAGCCTTTAGCTCCTTAGTTCTCAAAGCTCAAATCCCTTAATTTCCATCCAAAGTTCAAGTTCAGAAATCAACTCCAACATACTCATAAAACTCATCAAAACTTTCAAACTTTACCTTAGTTGGGTAGCTAATTCTTTCTAAATCTTCTAGCTTCACCAAGAACCCAAGCCCCAAGCTTTAGCCTAAGCTTCCTTTTTATTACAGTTTCAAAAATCCTCAAGGAGAGTGAGAGAGGAAGTGATCGATAGGGAGAGAAAGAGGAGTCTCTCTGTTTTTCTTCTTTCTTTCCTTCTCTTCTGTCCTTCAGCTTCTAATATATTTTACAAATCCCACTAAGTCTAAAAAGGCAGAAAGACCCTTATCTTCTTTTTAACCATCAAATGACCATTTTTCCCTCCCATTAAAACCTAAGCCTGTAAACATTTTAAGAGCATTTTGGTCATTTGTTCCCAATTCCCGCTAATTCCTCAAGTGTCCCTAATAATTACCACTTAAATCCCGACACCTAACTAATCACCAATTATTTTCCTCAATGTCCAATAGTCTCCAATATATTTCTCAAGTTCCCAGAAATACGCCCAGGCTTCCCCCGAGCTGGGTATAAATCCCCACCGTGACTATAACGCTTAACCGCTCACTAGGATCGCCTCGAGCCACAAGCCACAGATATATCCACATAATAATGTGGTCTAAAAAATTATTGCAAATAATTACATTTATGCCCTCAACAGGCCAAAATTATGGATATGCCCTTATAATCTAAACATGGCCTACATGCATACTAATACTCATAATCATGCATATCATATATCCATATAATCATGTAAGCATGCTTATCACATAATCATGCATTTAATCATTTAAATCATACATAAACCAATTATGCCCTCTCGGCACACTAATCAAGGCCCTTAAGCCTTATTGGTAATTTTGGGTCGTTACAACTATCCCCTCCTACTGAGAATTTCGTCCTCGAAATTTACCTGAATAGCTCGGGATACTGATCCCGCATTGCTAACTCAAGCACCCAGGTCGCTTCCTCGACCCTACTATTCCTCCATAATACCTTAACTAGAGGAATTGTCTTATTATGTAGGACTTTATCTTTCTGATCTAAAATCTATACCGATCGTTCTTCATAAGACAATTCGGTCTACAATTCCAAGTCTTCATACTTCAACACATGTGTCGTATCTGATACATACTTCCGGAGCATAGAAACATGGAATACGTCATGAACTCCCGATAGCGACGGTGGCAAAGCTAACCTGTAAGCCACTTTTCCAATCCTTTCCAAGATCTCAAAAGGTCCGATCAATCTAGGGCTTTGCTTGCCCTTCTTCCCAAACCTCCTCACCCCTTGCAGTGGTGAAACTCGCAGAAACACGTGGTCCCTAACCTGGAACTCCACGTCTCTACGCTTAGGATCAGCATAGCTTTTATATTTGCTATGTGAGGCAAGCATTCGAACTCGGATCTTCTTAATAGCTTCATTTGTCTTTTGAACCATGTTCGGCCCCAAATACTTCCTCTCACCCATTTCATCCCAATGAATAGGTGATCTATATCTCCTCCCATATAACATCTCATATGGAGTCACTCCAATCGTTGATTGGTAACTGCTGTTGTATGAAAAATCAATCAACGGGAGATACTTACTCCACGAACCCTCAAAATCGATCACGAACGCTCGAAGCATATCATCCAACACCTGAATCATCCTCTTCAACTATCCATCAGTCTGAGGATGATAGGCCATGCTGAAATTCAACTGAGCCCCCATAGCCTTCTGAAAACTACCCCAAAACTTGGAGGTAAAGATAGGATCTCGGTCTGACACTATATATTTAGGAACTCCATGAAGATGTATGATCTCCTTCACGTACAACTCTACATACTGATCCACCGTATAAGTCGTTTTCACTGGAAGGAAATGAGTTTACTTGGTGTGTCTGTCTACTATCACCCACACCGAGTCATGAAGCCCTACTGTCCTGTGGTTCTTTATGTAGATGATATCTTACTCATTGGAAACAATGTTAAGAAATTGTCAAATGTGAAGAATTGGCTGAGCACTTAATTCTAGATGAAGGATTTGGGTGAAGCATGTTATGTTCTAGGTATCCAGATCATTAGGGATAGAAATAATAATCTCTTAGCTCTATCTCAAGCAGCTTACATTGATAAAGTGCTTGAACGATTCCTAATAAAAAATTCAAAGAAAGGACATTTACCGTCCCGCCATGGAATTCATCTTTCAAAGAAGCAGTCTCCCCAAACTCTTGAAGAGGAAAATGCAATGATTAAAGTTCCTTTCGCATCTGTAGTTGGAAGTCTGATGTATGCTATGTTGTGTACTAGACCAGATATCTGCTATGTAGTGGGAGTAGTGAGCAGGTACCAGTCAAACCCAGGACTGGAACATTGGATAATAGTTAAGCATATCCTGAAGTATTTAAGGCAAACTAGGGATTATATGTTAGTCTACAAGGGTGGTATTCTGAACCTTGTAGGCTACACCGATTCAGATTTTCAAATTGATGTCGATGACAGGAAGTCTACTTCTAGAATGGTGTTTACTCTTGGGGGTGGAGCTGTGATATGGAGAAGCGTAAAGCAATATGCAATCTCAGATTCCACCATGGAGGCTGAGTACATAGCCGCATCAGAAGCAACTAAGGAAATAGTCAGGCTAAAGAAGTTCTATTCGGATCTTGGTGTTATTCCAGAAATGGATAAACCGCTTGTGTTGTTTTGTGACAATATAGGAGCGATAGCCAACTCGAAAAAACCTCAGTCACAAGAGGAGTAAGCATATAGAAAGGAAGTATCATATTATTCAAGAATATGTGGCCAGGAGAGATGTGAAGGTTATGAAGATTGCAACTGAAGACAATCTTGCAGATCTGTTTACAAAGACACTACCAGAAGCTACATTTGATAAGCATATCAAAGAAATGAGATTAGTAGAATTAAGGCATTAGTTTCAATTAGTGCAAGTGGGAGTTTGTTAAGGTTTTATGCCCTAATTAAAACCCAATTTCTTTGTAATATCATTTATTATCAATAAAAGAATAGAAATCATTTTTTGACTTCGTCATTCACTTTGCTCACATGTTTTATTTTCATGATTATTGGTTTAACATAAACTTATATTAAATCCCGATCATATAACTAATCATATTTATAGTGACGTAATCATAGTGGAATGTAAATATGATTATATGTTCAAAATTAGTTAGTGCTAAGATTAGTTAGTGCACATGATTTACACTGACTTGCCAATCAACGATATGATCTACTTACACATTATAGTGTTATCTTCTTTCCAGAACATTAACAAAGTAGATAAGATCAGATGTATTTGTTACATTGGACATGACTGATATTGACCGTATATAGGATAAGTAAAAATACCATTATTATCTATTCTAGTCATATCATATAGTTGACCATAGTTCAATTCAATCTCAATTACGAGTGGTTAGTATTCTAACTGATTGTATTATTTGAGTTCTTTGACTTGTTCGTTACTAGCTTACCCTACGAACTAGCCCATACTTACATCTTGGGAACTCGGTAGTATAATTGAGTGGGAGTGTTAATCATAGATATGAACATCTATAGCTTCTGATGAAGAAGTGAAATGATGGTTCCCTTTTAGTTTGGTTCAAGGTGCTAAATGATAGAGATCTCATTTTAGTAATTAATATTTGTTTAATGAAATATCATTTACAAGGAACTCAGTGTTGTAAGGATAAAATACAATGAGGGGTAAAATGGTATTTTAGTCCCATCTCATTGTAGATCGTCTATAGAGGATTGATTGACAATTATGGTTGTAACAATGGATAATTAATAACGTATCTATATTGCTTATAGAGCGTTCTATGAATTCAAGAGTGCAATTTTGAGTCTTTAGTGGAGTCACGAGGAATTAATAAGTTAGTAAATTTATTTGTTAGATTTATGATCACTTACTAGATCTTGATTTCATAGGCCCATGGTCCCTGCTGTACCTTGGATAAAATCATCTAGATAGTCTCAATTAATTGATTTAATTATTGATTAGAATGATCAAAGTTTATCGGGTCAATTTTGGATAGTATCATAGAGTTATACAATTTAGAGAAGAAAAGAGAAATTATGGCAGATTTATTAATTAAGATAAATTGGTATCTAAATTAATAAATAGGTTTAAATCAAGGTTCTAATTATAAATAATTAATTCAATAAAGGATTTGAATAATTTTTTAATTAATTAAATCAATAGAAAATAATACAGGCCTTGATTTTAAGTCTGATGGGCTTATAGTTCAGATTTCTGAAACACAAGTTACTGATAAGTTTTAGATTCTCTCTAAACATAAGTCCTTTCTAAGCCTCAATTTTTCTCTTCTATACTTCTTCTCTCTGTATCTATCTCATGTGTTGAGAATTTCCCACTCTAGTCTAGATGATTCCAATGATACTTTGGAAGGCAGTGAAGAAAATTGAAGAATGGTTCAGTTTCTTGGTAATACTCTGTGACATAAAAGATACAAGGGTTAGAGAAACTGAAGGAAGGACACTATTATTTCGTTGCATATATTGTAAGTATTCTTATCATTATTTCTCTTTGAATTCAATTTTAGAAACATGTTCTAGGTTTTCTCATATTAATTTGTTTAATATTAGTTCTACATGAAAATAAATAAAGATCCTGTATAAGTTTCCTAACAAACAAAGGGTCTAAAAAAGAATTTTGAGGGTCCAAAAAAATAATGAGACAAAATACAAAATCAAAAAAAGTATAACCCTTTAATTATTTATATATTTCAACAAATATATTTTTATTTGTTTTTGACTCTATGTATTATATATATTTTTAATGACCTCACATCATTTTTTTTATTGATATATATCTTTTCTATATAAAAGTGCGTAGATAATAAAAATTCTTGGTTTTAATAGTTTTTATTTTATTTTTCCGTTAACTTTAACGAAATATTATTATATTTAACATAATATTCTTATATTTAAGGGTAGATTGTAAACATGATTTAAACTTAAATAAAAATAAATCAATAAATAATTAAACAAATTAAAATATGATTTTTTAGATATTGACTTAAACTTAAATAAAATTAAATAAATTAAAATATGATATTTTTGAGATATTTTACAATGATAATTATTTAAAAATAATAAAACCATATGTTTTATAACTTAAATAAAATTTAATTAAACTTAAATTTAAACATATAATATAATATAATCTACTATCAACTAGCAATAAATTTAACTTTTAAATCCACGTATAATAATATTATATTAAACTTATAATATATAATCTTTTGTTGTCACTGTCAAATTTAAAAACTAGAACAAACATAAACTTAAACAAAAATGAATTAATTAATCAAAATAGTTTATGCATTTAAATAAATAAATTAATTAAAATAGTGCTGTTGACACAGTTTTTTGCCAACAATGTATTAATAAATTAAACAGATAGATTAGTGCTAGATTATAAACTGTAATGAAATAGTAAACACTCTCTCGAACACGCCTAAATTTTATGTGGTTCAATGGTTAAAATCTGCGTAGTCCACGAGCCAATATTATTAATTTTCTATCTCAATTTTTGTAGAGTTTTGGTAATACAAAAAAGGGCCCCATTTTCCTGCCCAATATTCCTAGTGTTTATAAGGGAATTCCATGGATAGGTTTGGGTAACTGCGTAAATAAACCGCGTGAATAAATAAGGTATATAATTAATACATATTATTCCCATTTACATTGGGATATGATTTAATAACAGTATAAATATATTCCTGCTATCTTGAATAATAAATTATAGATATGTGATACAACCTGGGCATTAATGAGCGTCTAAAGAATCTTCGAATCTCTTGGGATTCTTCAATATGCGTTATGTTCAGGTTCTCACGAGCTGAACATCTCACCCGAGCTCGTGTTTAACGACTATCTGAACCCTAGCTCGTAGTAAGCTCAGAGCACCCAAAGTTGGATTTATCGTGCTGTCGAACCCCCAAACTCGAGCTATTCACACCATTATTAACCAGATATTCTACTTGACTATTTTTCCATACATTCATCTACCACTTGTAGTGGGCCTGACGGATTTGACACACGAATCCCGAAGTATCTGGGAATTTTAAGAAATCAAGGCGCATGGCCTAGGACCTCACGTGGGACCACGCATTGAGGCTAGGGCAAAGCTTAGTTCGTATAAACTTTCAAATATCGAAAGTAAACCAATTAAATCTTTGATCTTCCGTACCTCTACAACTGTAGCTAGAAACCATCTTAGGTCGCCTACTAATAGGCTGCTTTGTCGTCAGACGATCTGAATCATGGCACCTGCAAAGATGAATGTCACGAGCTCCTCTACTCAAAACAAAAATAAAGGCAAACAGATTGCTTTTGATTCTCCCTTCCCTCACTTTGGTCTTGTGGTGGAGAGAGAGATTGTAGTCGACCCCAACGCATTCTTTGAGGCGCACATAGAGTATCTCGGACAACGACTCAGAGGAAAGTGAACAAGATCCTGCTGAGTCACAAGATTGAGATGGGAGTTGACGGTCTTGTCGCTCGAGCTGCGCTTGAAGGAGAACAGAGCTACGCTCCTTTCCAAGATGACTACGGGGCATGGAGTGATGAGCTCATGAAGGCTGGTTCCTTCCTCCCACTGGACCAGTTTTTCGTAGACTTTTTGAACTACGTCAAACTGGCTCCTTTCCAGCTCCCCCAAGCTCATACACGCTTTTGGTGGGGTTAAAATATTTGTTTATGAGGCACGAGTGGGAGGTCCCCACTCCAGCAGACATGATGTACTTCTTCTGCCTCAAGGCCAGTCTTGACCAGAAAGGGCGAGGTGATGGATTTTATTACCTCACTTGTTTCCCAAACTCCGCCTCTATCATCAAACTTCATAGCCACCCAAATGACTATAAAGATTTATTCTTTATGTCAAATGGGTTCAAGAACTGCGACCATCGATACTTAAACCATCCTCGCAAGTCTTCTATTTTTGTGAATTCAGCACATGAACTTTTATCACTTTTGCATTGTATATATTTTTTTATTTTCTTATTTTAAAGGTTCTGATTGAGCTCACTTCTTGTGCAGCTATATTCGCGAGGACAAAGCGATCTGTGACTCTCAGGGGTTAGTACGAGGCCCTGTCTAGTCTTCCTCCCGGGGAGAAAGACTATCGGCAGATCATGAACGACCCCACCATGGTGGCTTGCAAACTGATTAGAAAGGGCCAAACATTAGCTCTGAGGACCTGAGCTCCTCTTCCAGTCATTCCCGAGCTCCCCCCTTTCTCAAGAGGCCATGCCAGCCGACAAGGACGCCGAGGAGGAAGAACACGTGGTACTGCTTGTGCGTAAAAGGCAAGCTCCTGAAGATAATCAGGGGCCCGATCCTGAGCGAACTGCGTCTGGGGCAACAGTTGGCCCCTCTGGCCAAGGTAACCCATACCCTTTTAGAGAGTTAGATTGGGCTGCTGCCAGTTATAGGCTAATTCGATTTAACCCTAACGCCATCACCCTACTTATCCGGACCTCAACATAACCCTCCTCTATTGTGTGGATCATTTGGTGGTACGCTATGATCATAGCTATCCCAAAGGCACCATCATAGTTGAGAACACTTAAATTTTAGATCCACCATTTTTGAGGAGTATGGGACAAACCATAGGTCCTAGCCTTCCCTGTTCCAGGGCGCGTACGCCCCTGGTTTTAGGCAGTACATAGATGAGTCCAACCCTGAGATAGGACCTGAATCCCCTAGGATCCAGGAGGTCATAACTTTAGACTCCCCCCTTCGTCCATTAATCCTAGAGTTGGAGGTTGTGCCTAGCCTGGTCAATACCCGCTAGCTGATAGTAATAGATTCCTCCCCTAGCCCGGAGGGTAGGATTCTTGCTCTTTTTCTTGTATTTATAATATTTTTGAAGCATTACTCATGTGAACTGAATCCTCTATTTACTCTTTTTTCAGGTGAAGAGATGGAATTGCCAAGAGGTCCAGATTTGAGGGGTGCCTTTAAGGTCGGCGGGACCGGAACTGGTCCAGTGGGGAAAAGGCCTAGGGTGACGAAGATCAACTCTGAAGACGAGGGGTATCGCTAAATTCCCGTCTAAGGATAAGGGTGCTAGCACCGCTCGGGAGCAGCCACAAAGAGAGCTCCCCTCAGCTCCGGTAACAACAATTACTATTCATCAAGCTCCCCCTCCTCCTCCTCGACTCATGCCTTCCTCAAATCCTCAAGTGATTCAAAGTGAGGCCCCCATTCAAAGCGAGATTCTCGTTTGTCTGGATCCCTATTGAGCTACACGACCTAGACAAGATCCCCGAGGCCTTTAAGGGTATTATGTATGAGATAGCAAGCCACATGGTGGGCCATGCTTACAAAGCTAGTGCCAGGGATTTGAGGGCTATAGAGGAGCGCAGCCCTGAAAACGTCCTCGAATCTATTATGGTGATGAACCTTACTGTGAGTCCCTTTCACCCTCCTAACCATTCCTTTTTTTTATTGACTTGCTTCATTATTCTGCAGTCTGTCTTGGCCCAATATCGAAACATAGCTCATGTTAAATCCAGGAATGAGGAACTCCGAGCCGCCCCAAATGTCGCTCAAGAGAACGATGGTCCACCAAAGTTGTCATGAGTGTTGCTCAAGAGAATGAGCAGGCTACCAAAGCTGTTCTTACTTCTTCTCAGGAGGGCGAGCAGTCTACAAAGCCCGCCTTGTCCACCTACCTCTCAAGCTCAGATCGTGGAGGAAAATTTTTGCACAGATCAGTTTCAGGCCGAAAATGAAGAACTCAAGGCGAAGCTGATCGAGGCTGAGGCCAAGGCCAAGGAGGAAGCTGCAGTGTCGTCAACATAAATGGAGGAGATGCTTTACCATTGCTGGGCCTTTAACCAGGATGAAAACTTCTCTTTCATGCAGCCCGAGCTGTGGGATCGGTATCTTGCTAGGTTCAAGATTCGGTTCTCGCAGGAGCCCTCAGAGACCGGCGAAGCTTACGGAGTTGTAGAGGGAGATGGTGAGGAGGTGACCTCTTTGGAGCGAGATGATGGAACCCAGTGACTTTATTATTCAACCTTTTTATTGTTATTATTTTTTCAAATTTTTTTAATAGTCCCTTGGGACAAAAACAATTGCCTTTGGGCTTAATTTGAGGTTTTTTCTCCTCGAGAAGAAAAGCACTATTTGTGTTTAATTTCTTGAATATACATATGATCTATTTGTGTTTCCCTCAATTTATTATTTTCTCATGTTTATGAATCCTTAGACTCTTGTACATTCGAAATCTTAGGGATTGAATTTTAGATCGAGATAGATTTTATCGATATCTTAGTAGTATTCAAGATTTTTCTTGCTTATTTGCGTCATACCTGTTAAGGATCAGGTCTCGGACCTGGTTATATCCAGGGTTTTGAATAAACTTAAAAACATTATACTTGTTAAGGATTAGGCCTCGGACCTGGTTATATCCAGGATTTTTAATAAACTTAACAACTTTGTACCTGTTAGAAATCAGGCCTCGAGCCTGGTTATATCCAGGGTTTTAGTGATTTCTCAAATTAGTTCGCGTTTATTGAAAACTCAAGTTTTAAAAAGCCATTGAATAATCAATTTCTCCACTCCTAAGTTTTTAATCTTTATCCGAGTAAGATTAACTTTCTCAAAAACTCTCCTTGATTATGTGCCCCCCAAGGAACTAGAATGTATAAACGTTCTTGGTTTCTTTTACAATGTGAGAACCTGATCTCGTAATAATAAAACAAATAAGTGGTTATTTAATAATCCATCTGTTATTGAATTGAAATGGCTTTTAAAAATAAGCCTTACATAAATGGTAATACTATTGATAATACTTTTTTCAAATGAAGAGCATTCTGGGTCTGTGGGACTATTTCCCCACTTAGCCGGGCTAGCTTAAAAGTTCCTTCGCATAGGAATTCTACAATATGATATAGTCCTTCCCAGTTCAGGCCTAACACACCATCCTTGGGATCTTAATTTGCCAAAAAGACCCTTCGGAGCACTTGATTGCCTAATCCGAGTATGCGTCCCTTGACTTTTGAATTGAAATAATGAGTGATCTTTTATTCATAATGGGTGAGCTGTAATTACGATGCCTCTCATTTTTCTTCGATCAGATAGAGGGATGAACTAAGTAGCTCATTGTTCTAATTCTAATCAAATGTCCTTTGTGTGTAAGTAGCCACCATTGCCTCAATTGGAAGCATGGCCTCGCTTCCGAAGGTTAGGGAAAAATGAGTATGTCCCGTGTATGTCCTATGCGAAGTTCGGCAGGTCCAAAGCACTTATGGGAGCTGCTCGGGCCATAATCCTTTGGCTTCATCCAACCTTTTCTTCAGGCTTGCCTTGAGGGTCTTATTTATAGACTTGACCTAACCATTGGATTATGGGTATGCTACCGAAGAGAAACTCTTCGTTATGTCGTTTCTTTGACAAAAGTTTGTGAAGAGGTCACTATCGAACTGCGTTCTTTTGTCTGACACAATCATTTTAGGGACTCCAAATTGACATACGATATTCTTCACAAAAAAATCCAGGACTCTCTTTGAGGTGATGGTTGCCAGAGGTTCGACCTCTACCCACTTTGTGAAGTAATTGATCGCCACTACTGCATATCGAACTCCTCCCTTTCCCATAGGTAGGGAACCTATCAGGTCAATTCCCCATGCTGCAAATGGCCAAGGTGATGAAATCATGGTTATCTCAACTATAGTAGCTTGGGAAACTATGACGAATTGCTGGCATTTGTCACACTTCTTAACATACAAAATTAAGTACTTCGTTAAAGTGGGCCAAAAATAGCCCTGTCTCAGTACTTTCAGTGCTAGATTTTACCCCCCAACGTGATCTCCACAAAAACCTTCATGTATTTCTTGTAAAATGGTTTCGGCTTCCCCGGGCTGAACACACTGCAGGAGGGGCAAAGAATGATCTCGCCGATATAGGATTCCCTCAATTATTACATACCGTGGAGCTTGATAAAGTATGTTTCTCGAGTCTTTCCTATCATCAGGTAGTTTTCCAGTTGTGAGATATTCCATTATAGGAGTCATCCGAGTTGGTCTTATGTCAATCATTCCGACCTCCACCATTTCTCCCGTTACACTTGGGTTTTCCAAGAACTCAACTGGAACTACATTCAATGTTTTGGCCTATTTGGTGGTAGCAAGTCGAGCCAGAGCATCAACATTAGAATTCTGCTCGCGGGGTATTTTTTCAACAGAGCTAAACTCGAATTCAGACAACCCGCCCTTTACCTTGGTCAGGTAGGCCGCCATCTTGATGCCTCGAGCTTGATACTCTCCCAATATCCGATTTACCACAAGCTGGGGATCACTATTGAATTGGATGGCTTTTTCCTTTAGCTCTTTCACCACTCTTAGCCCTGCCAATAAGGCCTCATACTCTGCTTCATTATTGGATGCTTCAAACCCATTTCTAAGAGTTGCACTGTAACGCCCTACTTCCTTAGAGCCGTTACTAAGTGAGTTTAAAAACGTGCTTTCAACTTGCTAATCGAGGTTTTAGGTCAAACAGTGTAATTAAGTCATAAATAGAGGAAAAACTTTAGAATTAACTCCATAACATTGAAAATCATAAAATTTTGACACCTGGGATCCCAAAATACAGTTTAGAAATATTTACAACATAAAAATAGA
Source organism: Humulus lupulus (assembly GCF_963169125.1). NCBI lineage: Eukaryota > Viridiplantae > Streptophyta > Magnoliopsida > Rosales > Cannabaceae > Humulus > Humulus lupulus. The sequence continues at coordinate 194,150,567 of NC_084794.1, read as the reverse complement.
ACCAAGTCGGCTAAACGACAAAATCTAAGTTCATTTACAAGTATCTCCCAAAATCCTCTGGCTGTGGTAGCCAGGCTGGCCAAACATGTACATGCCGCTTCACGCCTGCTACACTCATGGTTGGCTGACCTTCTCTTTACCCTTACCTGCACCATAGAGCATCTGTGAGCCGAAGCCCAGCAAGAAAACCCACAAACAAATAACATATGCAACACATATATCAAGCATATAAGAAGGCCACCAATGGGCTAAACACATACGGCCTAGCCATCCCAGGCGTTTACCAAGCCCTGGGTTCGCGGTCCACACCGTGAGGATATCCCAGGTATCCTTTTAGGGACTCACCCTGGCAACTCACACTCCACGTGCTCAGCGCTGCCCCCGGCCCCTTGCCATTCTTGGCCTTACACTCAACGTGCCCAATGCCATTCCCAGCCCTTTGCCGTTCTCGGCCTACACCGTTCCCGACTCTTGCCGATCATTCACATCATAACATACATAGCACAGCAAGCAAGTACATAATTCTAGCATATCAGTTAAAGGGCTACGCCCCACAGTTCTAACATATTGGGCTCAACCCTGCATACCAATTCTATTCAAACACATTGGGTTCAGCCCTGCACACAAGCTCTATGGGACACAAGGGTTTTCTTACCTGAGTCCTGAGCTCTCCGAGCACCGATGTCCCGAGCACAGTCCTCTAACTTGAGCCTCTCTGAAACCCTAGTCACAACATATTAACAATATCCATCCATCAAATTCCAATCCAATAAATAACTTTAAGCCATAACCCCAACCTCCGGGACCTTGAGTTCTATCAATCCGGGTGATAAAATCCATCCCGAGCCTGAACCATTGAATTCCCAAGCCTAAACACCCTTAAAAACGCAGACTAGCACTAAGAGCTGCGGCCCCACCCTCAAGAGCCGCGGCTAGCCTCAAAACAGAGGTTAGCACACCCCTGCAACACACACGGGCCGCGACGCGCGCACCAAGCGTCGCGGCGTGCATGAACTCCTCGGCCACACTTGGCCGCGTGCGCACACGGGCCGCGGCGCGCCCGTCACCACCGAACCCAGATTTTCTCACCATCTTTCTACACCTTTCCTCAAGCCAATTCACCCAAAACTTGGCTAACAATCCTAGATAACCAACACAATTATTTCAGCTCAATAATAGCACCAAAACCCCATTAAAATCTGCTCCAAAACTCAGCTAAGACACTCAAGACAGATCAAATTTAACTAACATGCAACTCCAGCAAACTAGCAGCAATTCTAGACATAACCTTAATAATTACAGCTTACCTTTGCTAAACTCAATCCCTAAAGTTGATCCTCAATCCTCAAAATTCAAGCTCCTAAGATTTCTCAGCTGAAATCCTTCTAGTTTCTAGCCAATTCCTCCAAATTTTCCTTTGAATTTGCCTTAGAGAGTGAAAGAGAGAAGAAGATGAAAGCTATCTCAGCTGTGAAAGAATGTGTATGTCGGTTTCTCCAAGTTTCCCTACTATTCCTCTACTTTTTTTTATTTAACTTAGTCTATGTGGTTACCTCAAGGCTTGGGGTACCAAAACGTCCCCGAGGGCAAAATGGTAAATTTCCCCAATATTCCCTCCTAGACATTCTATCCTCAAATATATCTCCAAATATTTATTTTCATGTCCCGATAATCCCATGACGCACCTAGTACCCAAATTACCCCTCGACTCGCTCCGAGTCCGAATCTCAACCCCGTTGTGACTTCCCGACTAACCGCTCCCCAGGACTGTCTCGGATCGTGCTGCACAGACATATCACATATATATCGTATTTATCACATTTATGCCCCTAATATCCAGATGGGCCCCACATGTACATTTAACTCAACTAAACATGCATCATTATCATATATTCACATAAATCCACATATAAGCATATTAAATCATTTATTGCCCTCCAGGCACACTAATCAAGGCCCTAAGGCCGATTAGCAAATTTTTGTCGTTACAACTATCCCCTCCTTACAGAAATTTCGTCCTCGAAATTACCTGAACAACTCGGGGTACCGCTCCCTCATCTCTGACTCAAGTTCCCACGTCGCCTCCTCAACCTTGCTGCTTCTCCACAGCACTTTCACCAAGGCGATGGTATTGTTCCTCAAGACTTTATCTTTTCAGTCAAGAATCTGAACCGGCTTCTCCTCATAGGACAAATCCTGATCAAGCTCCAGATTCTCAAAACATAGAACATGCGTTGAATCTGACATATACTTCCGGAGCATGGATACATGGAAAACATCATGAACCCCTGACAAAGCTGGAGGCATCGCTAATCTGTAAGCTACCTCTCCAACCCGTTCCAGAATCTCGAAGGGGCCAACAAACCTAGGGCTCAACTTGCCCCCGAACACCAAACTGTTTCACACCCCTCATGGGTGAAACCCTAAGGAACACATGATCACCAACCCAAAATTCCACGTTCCTGCGTTTCAGGTCTGAATAACTTTTCTGTCGACTCTGGGAGGCGAGTATACGCGCTCTAATCTTCTAAATTGCCTCATTGGTCCTCTGAAGCATCTCTGGACCTAGATACCTCCTCTCACCTGTCTCACCCCAATGGATATGTGATCTACACTTCCTTCCATAAAGCATCTCGTACGGAGCCACACCAATGGTCGCCTGATAGCTGTTGTTGTACGAGAACTCGATCAAAGGGAGATACTTACTCCATGATCCCCCAAAATCAAGCACACATGCTCGCAGCAGATCCTCCAATATCTCGAACTGGCTAAGTTTAATGGCCCATTTTAAGAGACGTCCCGATGTTTCAGGATTTTGCAATACATGCCTTAAAGGTTGGTCAGTTAAGACATTATGGACTGAGCTTTATGGAAGCCAAAATTAGACAAAATTCCACTTCTCTATCAATGGGTATCGTGATTCAACTCCGAGAAGCCTCTTGCTTACATAATATACTGTTTTCTGCACCCAATTTTCTTCTGAACTAACACGACACTGATCGCATTTTCTGCCATGACTAGGTAAAGAAACAGAGATTCTCTAGATGTCGGTTTGGATAGTACAGGGGGTTCAACTAGATGCGTCTCCAGATCATGAAATGCCTATTCACATTCTTCAGTCCAATCAAATTTCTTGTTTCCCCTGAGCAAGTTGTAGAACGGTAGACACTTGTCAGTGGATTTTGAAATGAAGTGATTTAGAGCCACCACCCTTCCAGTTAGGCTTTAAACTTCCTTACGCGACATGGGAGAAGGCATATCTAACAACGATCTAATTTTTTCTGGATTAAGCTCTATCCCCCTTGTGTTGACTATGAACCCCATAAAATTTCCAGATGCCACCTCGAAAGTGCATTTATGGGGATTCAGCTTCGTGTCATACTTTCTCAAGATGCCAAAACATTCTTCCAGGTCGGATACATGGTTATTGGAAGTCTTTGACTTGACGAGCATGTCATCAACATACACCTCCATGTTTCTCCCGATCTGGTTAGCAAACATTTTGTTGACCATCCGTTGGTATGTAGCCCCGACATTTTTCAATCCGAATGGCATAACTTTGTAACAATATATGTTATGCTCGGTCATGAAACTGGTATGCTCTTGGTCTGTAGGGTTCATTGCGATCTAGTTATATCCAAAATACGTGTCCATGAAAGACATGAGCTCGTGACATGTTGTGGCATCTACCAACAGGTAAATCCTTGGCAGTGAGAAACAGTCCTTAGGACAAGCCTTGTTGAGGTCGGAGAAGTTGATACAGGTTCTCCACTTCCCATTTGGCTTCAGGACTAGCACGGGATTAGTAACCCAGATCGAGTATTTTGCTTCCCTGATAAACCCGTATTTTAGTAGACGAGATGCCTCTTCCTCTAATGCTTCAGTTCGTACTTACCCCAAAAGCCTTTGTTTTTGGGACTTTGCAGACACGCTCTTGTCCAAGTTTAAGGTATGCATTATTATACTTGGACTGATTACCACCATATCCTCATGCGACCGGCAAAAACATCCAGGTTCTTCTGTAAAAACTCGACCATCTCCTTCTTCCTTTTGTCTTCAAGATTTTTCCCAATTTTTACAACCTTGGAAGATTCTTTCGGGTCGATGTTTACTTCCTCAAGCTCTTCTATGGATTTAAGCTTAGACTTGTCTTTGCCTAGCTGCAGATCAATGTCGTCACGTTGGGCGACCTCACCATCTTCTTCTTGAGGTTCTTCTGTCCCACGAGTGACTTCCATTTCCTAGGACTCCTCACCTCCCTCATTCATGACCATCGCCTGCTGCCCGGGTCGTGATTTTCCCTTCATAGAAATGATATAGCATTCTCTGGCAGTGAGCTGGTCTCCTCTTACTGTGCATATCCCTAATGTTGAGGGGAATTTCATTGCCAGGTGTCAGATTGATGTGATAGCTTCGAATTCCATCAGCGCGGGTCGGCCCACAATCACATTGTATGTGGTCGGACAATCGATTACCATGAACCCAAGTATTTTGGAGACAGTTTGTGACTCTTCTCCCAATGTCACCACTAGTTCCATTGTCTCTATGGCTGTTGTTCCTTCATCCAAAACCCGTACAGAGTCATTGAGGTTGCCTTCAGATCGGATATGGAAAATCCCATTTTTTCCAGGGGGTGGACTTGAAAAGTAAATTTACGAAACTTCCGTTATCCACCAGTATTCTTCATACCCTTCAGTTGGTGAACTACACGATTATCAACAATGGATGATTGTGTGGGAATTGGATGTGGCTAGCATCCTCTTCCTTGAAAATGATTGGTTGTTTTTCCAACTGTTGTTGCTTCGATAACTGCTGCTCCGGGATGAACCCCACGGTGTTATGATCCTTCAACTCATTGATATACCTTTTTTGGACCCCACTACTCGTGTCTGCCAAATGAGGTCCTCCGACAATAGTGGTTATATCTCCTCCTACTATCGGGGGAGGATCGACTTGATTCGTCTGAGCTCCAGATTGACCTATCAGAGCTTCTGGCATTGACTGAGAATTCTGCCCGGTAGTTTGATTAGGAACTACCCAATTTCGGGCGTATTGGGCCAATGGTCCAGCTCGAATAAGAGTCTCAATTTCATCATTCAGCTGCCGACAATCATCAATGTTATGACCGATGTCATTGTGGAATCAATTTTTTTTTTGAAGGATCTCTCTTTGCCCTCTGGTGCTTAAAGGTTCTTGCTTCTTCCATGGGAGGCGATTAGAATTAGCTAAGAAGATACACTTTTGGGTGTTTGTTAGGTCGGTATAGGTGGCATAAATGGGCTTGAATTTCTCCACAAGCTTGTTCTTCTTCGTTCCGTTTTGGTCACCCTCACCATTCCCCTTCCTCTTGTTATTTCCCCCTTGGTTATTTTGGGTAACAGCTTGAGACGTAGCTGCAACATCCACTACCGCTCCAATGGGTTGGACAGGGGTCTGGCTGGTTCCCGCGACAGAAGCTCGTGCCTCCTCCAGATTTATCCACTCCTGTGCTCGGGCCAGAAATTTGTCTACGCTTTTAACTCCTTTCTTTGGAGTTCTTGCCACAGGTCGCCCCCACGAGGTGTTCTCATTGCCATGAGCTTGGAGCTGTCATCAACGTCCCTAGCTCTTGCAGCAACATTGGCAAATCTGCTCAGGTATGCTTTCAATGTCTCGCCAGGTTGTCGATTTACGTTGGCCAATGAATTAGTGATAACTCTATAAAAATAGAGTTATTTAACTCTTTTTGTGCATTAAAATAGTTTTGTTCTCAAGTATTTTTAGTTAAATTTAGTGACTTTTAATTAGTTTTATTTAGTTTTTAATAAATATTAATTTTGACATTATTTAGTTTCCTATCTATAATTATTAATCTCAATTTTGTGTATTTTTAGGAGCTTAAATGGAAATATTGAAATTAAAGGAGATTAAAGAACAATTGATGCCTCATTCAAAGTCTATGTACTCACCAAAAGCCCAAATTGATTAGTGGTTATTTTAATTGGACACATTTCCAATTGGATTGGGCTCATGTCTAATGGACTTTATTTGAGAAAGCAAATGGGCCACATGATTAGCCTTGGACATTGCAACCAAGGGTATCATATGCATATGATATATATATATATATATATCATCAAAGGAAAAGAAGGGGCGGCTGCTACAGAGGGGACGCCGACAAAAAGCAACCAGAGAAAAAGAGAACAATGAAGAAAAAGAAGAAGAAAAAAAAAAGAAGAGAAAGTTTATTTAAGTGTTATTTAGGGTTTTAGTTTTGCATTTTAATTTTGAGATTGGCAAATTTTCAAAGGAAGAAGAAGAGGAATTTGGAAGAAAAACTTAGAGTCTTGTGACAACTCTAAATTGGGTTTTTATTTCTATCTTTCTCTCTTTTTCAATTTTGTAATTTTTGCACAATTTATTATGAGCTAAACTTTTGAGACTTGAATGGTTAAAGACCCCCTTTTTCATGTATTTCAAGTTTGAATGCATTACTTAAGCTAAATTTCCATTGTTCATTCAAGTGAGCTTCATGTGTTATTTACTGTTGTTGTTTGGAAATTAATGGCATGTTATTAAGCTAGATTTAATACTGGAAAGGTTAAATCTAGTAGTTGGTACTTGAATGATGCAAGAGAACACCCATTTTCTAGGTTGTTCTTAGTAAGTAGAATAGGAATATTTTACTACCTTGCATAACTTTGATAATTGATGCTTAAATTATGTTCTTGAATCTGATTTAATATAGGAATATATTGGGTTAGATGATTGAACTTATTTCATGAGTTTTGGAAAAATCTCATGGGCTTGTAAGGAATTCTAGTTAACTCTGTGCGTTTTGCTGAAGTAATGCTGTAACAACTGGGCAGATAAAACATAGGGGGGATTTAGCTATTCAAGTCTATCATTCCATAGATACTTTTTCTTGCAGTTAAGTTTCCAGCGTTTGTAGTAATATTTTAATCTTTATTCCAGTTTAATCATTTTATTTTAGTTCACAACATTTAATCTATTTATTTTCTTAAAATTCCAAATTATTAAATAATTGGTTTTACATTAAATTTGACTTGCAATCCCTGTGGAGACGATCTTACTTATCACTTTATTACTTGTTTGATGATTGCGTGCACTTGCGTATACAATTTTCACAACAAGTTTTTGGCGCCGTTGCCGGGGATTGTTTTTAGTGAAATTTTTCTTGTTAAAATAAATTGCTTTTCAATTTGGTTTTTATTTTTCATCTTTATTTTTCTTGTTCCTTTTTACGTTTTTTTTGTTTGATTGTCTTGCAAGGAGCTTGAGATGTCTCATCGGCAAGTTCTCATGAATTTTGTTCAACACGACTTGGAGCCCTTGTATGAAGCATGGTGGAGATACAAGGCATTTCTAATGAGGTTTCCATATCATGGGCTGTCCAAAGAGTGTCAATTAGAAGTATTCCTCAATGGGCTGAATTCCACAACAAGGGAATGGGTAGAAAAAGGAGATGGTACCACCAATTTCTACCAATTATCATTGGAGGAAGCCTATTGGATGTTGGAAGATATGGCAACATACAATGAATGGTGTTGTAATTGTCCAAACAATGACCATGTTTGGGAGGACAACTACAACAATTTGGAGCAAAATTTTGACACTTATACTCAAGGACCAAATGATGAGATTTTGGAAGATTTTCAAGAGTTCAACATAGAAGAAGAGCCTCATCAAATGGCTCAACCAAGCTCACTTGAGGTGTTGATGATGGAGTTCATGGCTAAAAATGATGCCTTAATTCAAATCCAAGCTTCATCCTTGAGGAAATTGGAGAACCAATTTGAGCTTTTGGTCAACGAGTTGTGTGATAAACCCTATGAAACTTTGGGTAGTGATATGGAAAATTCAAAGGAGGAAGAAAGAAAGTGAAAATGTCATTTTGAGGAGTGGTGATGAGTTGGAGATGCTTGGGGAAAGTTTTGAGCAATTACAAGAGCCCACTTCAATCCAAAGTAGTGAAGAAAAGGATGAGGAAGCAAGCTTTTCAAGTTTGTCAGCATTTATTGCTGCTCATAATGCTGCAACATTTTCACAGCAAAATCACCCAGATTTTGACAAAATTCAGCAACAAAAAGTTTCCATTCCTCAACCTAGTGAGTCATTAGTCATGGAAGCCTACACCTATAAAGATCCTTTTTGGCCACTACCTCCTCCTCCACCATTGGCATGGTACCTTGGCATCCATCATGTGCATTCATCGAAATCAAGTCAAGTTGAGCATTTGGCCTATTCAATTCCATATCTCGCCAAGCTTGAGGGCGTCCACAACAAAGACCCATTTGTGAGGGCATATGCCACTCTCTATGGGCGGAAGCCGCTCTTTGACGAATGCTTCTCAAAAATTCAAGCCGACGACTTTAAATCAAGCGCTTCTTGGGAGGCAACCCAAGCTTTCTAAACTTTGTCTTTGTTTTGTTTTAAATTCAATAAATATGCAATGTTAAATGGTTTTGACAATTGCATTGTAGTTTTTTCTTTCTTTCTTTTCTTTTTCTCTCTTGTAGGTGCAAGCATAAAGTCAAATGGAATTGGGTGCACTTATGGAGGTTGACACTAGCAAGTTTGCACATCATTGACTAGGGGAGTTCTTCTTTATTTATTTTTAAACTTGCTCACACATATTTGAGAATTTTGTGCTCAAACATGTTTTGGGAAACTAAATTTTTCTTTTTATTTTATTTTGCTTGTTTGAATTTTTTTTTTTTTGAGGCATATGTGCTTTGGTTTGGTGATTTTCCACATTCTAATACATGATTGATAGTGTGCATAGCTTGTTGAAAAATGTAAATATTGTTTGAGCTTGTGACTTGTTCTTGTGTTAGTTTCATTTTGATTGAGATATGTCCAATTTTGAGCACAAATGCCTTGATCTCTAAATTGTGTGTGATTTGGTGAAAGTTTATGTGAATATGAGATTTTGTGATCTCATAAGTCTTAGAATTTGTTTGATTCTCTCTTGAGGCGAAATCCTAGACGAGACTAAACCAAGGACATGATTTAGGCCATCTTTGGACCGTTTGAGCCTTTTAAGCCAACCATGATATAATTTCTATCCCTAGTCACCCCTTTTGAGCTTAATTGATCTTTTTCTTGTTAGCCACATATTAGTCTAGCTTTAAAATTATTTTTCAACTTTTTCACCTTTACCTTAAGCACTTTAATTTTTTTTTAGGCATATTTTGAGTGGTGTCATTTAGGGGAGGGTGAAAAGAAAGTTTGGAGATTTTTTTTTATTTTTTATTTGTTTGTATAAAAAAAAATGATGATGAAAAAAAAAAAAAAAGAGAAGAAAGAGAGATTTTGGTGAGAGGTTGCATTAGCTTCTTTTCTTGTTTTCAACATTGGGGACAATGTTGATTTTAATTTTGGGGGTGAGGTATATGTTTCTCATTGAGTCACTTCTCTTTGTGTATATATATTTTGTATTTAAAAAAAAAGATGAAAAAAAAAGAAAAAAAAATTAAAATAAAGAAAGAAAAGAAGTGCTACACTCAAGTATTTCATAGCAAAAATATAAGTTTAGGGTGTAGCATCTAAAAAAAATATTCAATAAAATGTTTGTGGCAAGAGAAGTGACTATAATTTTTGTGAGGTATCCAAGTAGGGAAGTGATTGTGAGCTCTTTATTTGGTCCTAAAAAGGTTAATGTGCTTAAGGTGATTTGAGCCCAAATTTATATCTTTTATCATGCCTTCACCCAAACCTAACATTACAAGCTTGAAAAAGTCCTATTGATCTTTGGTTTTGTGTTTGTCTACATTAGTGGAGAGAGAGATGAAAAACAAACATATGAGACTTTTTCATTTTAGAGATTTTGTGCTTAATTCATATTTGCATAAATTGATCTAAATTTCATGCAATAATTTGAGAAAAGGCATTTCACACACACACTTGGAGTAATCAAAATTGGAACGAAACTTGTTCTTGAACGTTTCACAATCATCGGACAATCTTTATATTTTTCTCTAAGCTATGTTCACTAATCAATCTCTAAGGGAAATTTGGAGATCACCAACTTTAGTGTCATATTGCCCCTTGCTCTTGTTTTATTTTGTTTATTTTTCTTTTTGCTTGAGGATAAGCAAAGTTTTAAGTTTAGGGTGTGCTTCAACACGAGCTGCTTGCGAATCTCAGAATGCTCTTTTAAACTTGGAGGAAAGCTTATTTAATGCTTCTTGTATTGTTTAAACCACTGTCTGGCAGGTCCGACCAGAGTTGCAGGGAAAAAGATATATCTTAGATCGAGCTCGACATTGTGGGCCATCATCATGGTGTTAAACATTCTGAGTTGATAAGACGAATCTACGTCTCCATCAAATTTACGACATGTGTGGCATCCTAAAGCCAATAGGATATGTTGCCACTACAATGTTTGGAGCAAAAGGTTCGAGTTCCTCATCTGAGTCGCAATCGTCCTTTCCCTTCCCAGATAAGAGTCTTTTCATTTGCTCTTCCATCAAAGCCATTCTTTCAAGGGTTTGGTCCTTGGTCCCTAGGTTAGTTGGGGATATTCAATAACTCCCATCCTATTATACACATTTGATGGGTTGTTGTCCCTCCAAGTCCGAGCTAGGTTAGGTGGGACATTCCCATTGTCGCGTACAATGGACGAACCTCCCTCATGCCGAGTATGGCTAACATCCTGATTCTGAGCTGGATACCTTCTCTGTGAGTTCAAATGATTACACAGGTTGGGTTGTGGATCATATCGAGGACTTTGTGCTGAACTCAAGTGATTTCTCAAGTCCCTCTCGGACCTGCCTCCACATTGGCTCTTCCTCCAAAAAAATTTTGTTTGCAAAACTTACAGCTCGTGGGTTAGATCGAGGACCTAGATTCTCAGCACGCGTTCGTGGGGCGTGAGTATTTATGGGATAAGTGAGTTTTAGACTCATTTATCTATGTGTTTTTCAGGTAAAGTATTAGGTGTTTGTTTTGTTTTGTTCTATTTTACGTTTGTTTCGGTATGTTTTCAGGTATCGAAGGACTTAGGTGATTTAGGTGTGGAAACATGGTGGAAGCATAGACAAAATGACAAAAAGTGGTGGAAATTGCATTTCGGAGCACTTCCTGCGACCGCAAGAAGTGTGTCTTACGGCCGCAGCTTCAAAGGAGTTTTGCATTCCAGAGCATTCCAGCGACCGCAGGAAGTGTGTCTTGCGGTCGCAGCTTCAGAGGAGTTTCACATTCTAGAGCATTCCTGCGACCGCAAGATACGCCTGAAAAAGAGAAAAACGCAGATTTTAATTAAGGGGTTTTTAGTCATTTGAAGCTAAACAAAACAGGGATTAGGTTAAAAATGACGACTAATTAGACGGAGGCAAGCGTTTTTGGAGTGCTGAATAGAGGGAGACGACGACGGAGAGTGGAGGACATCATTGGAGGATCCATTCTTGAGTTTTCATCATCTGTCTTTAATATTTTCATGTTTGTAATTGAATTCTATGACTGCTAGAATGAATATTATGGGCTAATTTCTTCTTTAGGGCTATTATGTGAATCTTTTGGAAACCCTTTTTATGGATTAATGCAGAATTCATGTTCTTCTTCATCTCTTTCAATTCCTTACAATCTGTGTTACTTGTGCAATTATTGATTGATCACCTGTAATTGTTATTTCATGAATCAAATTGAAATCTGAAAAGTGAAATTTGATATGCTTTGATTGTTTGGATGCAAATTCAATTTAGAACGAAAGTATCTAAATTATTTGCCTATTTTTTTGAGTTGCGTGTTTAATGCCTTCTTCATGATTCAACTTACCATAGAAATATAGGAAGTTGTCATTTAGATTGAATTTTGTAAATCTTAACCAGATTATGAATTGTTTTTGCAACTTGTTCTTGAATAGGGAGAAGGGGATATAATTCTTGCATTAGGAAATAAAAGGGTGGAAAATAGAGGATCATAATTGTCCTAATTTCATTTTCTCTGTTATTTTGTTTAAATTTTCATTGTGCATCGTTAGTATTCTTCTTTGTTTGAAATCTCTGAAATTGTTTAATCAAATAGAATTAAAAAGATTGATTGATTGGTAATTGATAAATCAGTCCTTGAGAACGATACTTGGTTTTTACCATTTTATTACAAATTGCGTTTGTGTGCACTTGCATAGCTTAAAAATTCGCAACACTTCCCAAGGCCTTCCAAGTTGGTGCAATAGTGGCAAAATCACCACCAACTTGGAGGAGCTATAGGAAAAAAATCCTCCATAAGAATGAGGATTACATTTTGGAAGAGATCCAAAAACACATTAGAATTGAAGAGGAATCGAGAATAAGAGACAAGGGTTCACACAAGCATCCAAAGAGCAACAACAACAACAAAAGGGGTAGTGGGAACCATTTAGGTCCAAAGAAAGATCATGGACAATTCAAAGACGTGAGAGGACATTGTTTTGTTTGTGGAAAACCCGGGCACTATGCTAGAGTGTGTAGGTACCAAAAGGACCCACATGAGAATGAGGTAAATGCTATAGAAAAGGAAGAAGAGATCCTAGCATGATTACCATGTTTATGTGCCTTATTGGGAAAATTGTTATTTTGTAATAAAGCTTGTACTCTTGAAAGCTATCAATAAAGTTAAAGTATTATTCTATGATGATTCTTTATTGTGCTATGAGACATTTGTGTGATACATTAACAAAGTTTCAAAATGAACTTGTTAAAATGATAGGTAAGTGTGTAGACCTATTATTTCATAATGTGATTATTTGTTTGAGAAATTCTCACATTACACTTTTGTTCACATTTTATTTTGTGAAATATATAAAAGAAAGCAACCAAGTGAAAGTTACTTTCAAATAAGTGTGCCTTGCTTTAGCAAGTAAATGAATCAAGATAAACATTGAGGTTTTTATCTTGATCTATTGAGTGTTTATCATGAAGCTTAAGGACTCACAATGAACTTTGAGAATCATAGGTCTAGATTTATCTTGGAGGATAAAGGACTTAATAGAAATGAAGAGATTTCTATTTTAAAGCGATATTTTATTATCACTATGTGAGAAATGTGGGGGTGATGCTCTAAAGTTAATCAATTTATTTTGTTGTTAATCAATTGATTAATTTGGTCATCCTATCAAATAGGTGATTTGGAATTCCACATTTTAAATCACATTGGCTATATGTGTATAGAATGGATAAATCTAGACATGCTTGGTGTCTAAAGTTACTGTTTGTAATATTTTGATTCAAGAAGGAATCAATTTAAAACATAAAGGAGAATTTTAGAAACAAAGAGATTTCTAGAATTGATATTCAAATGTTTATCTTGGATATTAAACTATAAAATAGTGGGGGTGTTGACTATGGTCAAAATCACTATTTTAAAGGGGTAACTATTTTAATCAAACTATGGCTAGCAACAAAGTTTGAATAAAATAGTGAGAGTGTCTAAGTATGCATACATGAGAAAAGAAATGATTCAAATGGAATCATTTCTACATCTCAAGGGGTGGGACTTAGACTCCCTAAAGAGATTCACGGTTGATGGTAACCTATCTTAATACTAGTAACCAAACTAGTATTAGGTTCAATAGGTAATAACAAGTCAATCAAGTGAATAGATAGTAGTACTCAAATTTTGTCCCATCTGAGATATGAGTACTAGTGTGTTACCAAAATGAGGGTTAAAACCGAAAGGTTTTTTAATAGAACTCAGTCTTGAAAAGACAAGTATTTTAGGGTAACAAAATACTGTAAGAGTTCTACCTATATAGACCTAGGGATGGTGCCGCCCCTCATGAGAATTTGGAGTCATTCTCAAGAAAAGTCTATGAATGGAATGTGCACATGGCCATTAACGGTGCAAAAGCGAGACATTGAGGTCTCAAGTGAACATAGCAAAGGTGTGTGTGTTATCACCGGTTTGTTATCAAGGGATAGTGGTTCAATGCTTTGGCAACCAAAATTTCAACAAACTTTGTAATAATTACACTAAGGTAAAATTCAAGTCGAAAGACATTTTACTTTATGCACCAATGCAAAGGTTTCTATAGAGAGTGATTATTTAATCAAGTGGGGGAATATTATATTTTAATATAATGTTTGATTGATTAAATAAGTGTTACAAAAAGTGATTATTTAATCTAGTGGGGGAATTTTATATTATTTCATATAATATAATATTAGATTAAATAATGTGACAAAATGTGATTTGTCACACCATGTAACATATTATTGAGAGTCACAAAATTGGACACATGTGTGTGTCCAAATGTGACATATTTTGGAGTTACAAAATTAGTTACAAATTTGTAACTCCCAAATATTACCCAATAATGTGTATATTATATGTTACACATTTGAGATTGGATTTCATAAAGCCATATGAGAAATGGCTGATAGAGATGTGATTTTAACTCCCATATTGTGTATGGAAGTTACAAAATCAAGTGGGAATAAATTGGAACGTTTTGGAAAAAAATGAAAAAAAATTTGTTGTTGAACTTGACTGAGCGCCGCGGTGCCTGGAACATGTGTCGCGGCCCTAGTGGCTGAACTTGACTGAGCGCTGCGGCGCCTGGAACAGGCACCGCGGCCCTAGTGGCTAACAACTTCTTTGAATTTTGGTTTTTATCCAATTTTGAATGTTTCCAACAGCCAAGTAACTCCCAAATCTCTATTTTAATTCCATAAAACATCCAATTAAACATTGGTAACAGCCATGGGGTTGGTGGAATTTGAAATTCAAAGGGGTATCTCAAACTCTATAAATAGGAGCCTAATGCTCACTTGTATGACACACCATTTTTCATCCACAAAGCACTTGGCTGAAAAATACACCTTGAGGCTTGATAATTCTAGAGAGCTATTTCCTAGAGAGATCCCTTAGTGCTTAGAGAATGGGGGGAAATAAGCTTTTGGACAATGGTCTTGAACCTTGTTCAAGTTGGTGATCCCCATTACTCTACACTTTGGTTGTGTGAGAGTTTGTGTTTTCATTCTTTTGTTCTTCTTATTTACTTGTATTGTTATAGTATTGAGTTTGTAATCTTCTTCTTCTACATCTTTTTATTTACTTGTATTTTGAGCAATTGAGTTGTAATACTTATTTAATCAATATTATCTTGTCCATTGTATTTTTGCATAGAGTTGTATTTGGTTTTTCCATAATTTCATTGAGCAATAATATATATTCTCTAACAGGCTTAAGTTAGAGGACTGTGCTCGGGACATCGGTGCTCGGAGAGCTCGGGACTCAGGTAAGAAAACCCTTGTTCCCATAGAGCTTGTATGCAGGGCTGAGCCCAATGTGTGAATTGCAGGGCGTAGCCCTTTGAATGTATTTGCTAGTATTCTGTACTTGTTTATTATGCTATGAGTGCAATTATGTGAATGATTGGCAAGAGCCGGGAACGGTGTAGGCCGAGGTCGGCAGGGGCCGGGAACGGCAAAGGGCCGGGAACAGCGTTGGGCACGTTGAGTGCAAGGCCGAGTACGGCAAGGGGCCGATAGCAACGTTGAGCACGTGGAGTGCGAGTTGCCAGGGCGTGTCCCTAAAGGATACCTGGGATATCCTCACGGTGTGGACCGCGAACCCAGGGCCTGGTGAAGTGCCTGGGACGGCTAGGCCGTATGTGTTTAGCCTATTGATGGCCAGTTTATATACTTGGTGTATGTTTTGCATATGTTATCTGTTATGGGTTTTCTTGTTGGGCTTCAGCTCACAGATGCTCTGTGGTGCAGGTAAGGGTAAGGAGAAAGCCAATCAACCATGAGTGTAGCAGGCATGAGGCGGCCACAGCCAGTGGATTTTGGGAGATGTTTGTAATTAAACCTAGATTTTGTCATTTAGTCGACTTGGTTCAATTTATATGTTGTAAATGTTTCTAAACTGTATTTTGGGATCCTAGGTGTTAAACTTTTATGATTTTCAATGAAATGGAGTTATTTCTAAATTCTTTCTTTTGTTTATGGCTTAATTACACTGTTTGACCTAAAACCTCGGTTAGCGAGTTGAATGCACGTTTTTAAACTCACTTAGTAACGACTCTAAGGAAGTAGGGCGTTACAGGTCAAGTAGCCGCATATGTACACATCACCACCTAAGCTCTCTACTCAAGGCTGGGTGAGCTTTTCTTTCCCTTTACCTGCACCACATTGCACCCATGAGCCAAAGCCCAACAAGAAAACTCATGACTGCATGTAAATAATATCAAATGATGATCATGATAATCATACAGAGCTTATAGCCCTGAACAGGTGAGTGAATATGACTCTGAGATTCAGTTTAACAATGATGGGGCATATAGTCCTAATCAGATGAATGACAGATGAGTAGTCACTAGCTTAGACAGATGAGTGACTGATGAGTAGTCGCTAGCTTAAATAGAAGAGTGACTGATGAGCAGTCACTAGCTTAAACCAGATGAGTGACTGATGAGTAGTCACTAGCTTAAACAGATGAGTGACTGATGAGTAGTCACTAGCTTAAACAGATGAGTGATTGATGAGTAGTCACTATGGGGGCTCAACACCCATAGCGATGTGACAATGCAGTCACCTGGGCCTTTTGGCCCTGGCTCTAAGTGACTAGCCATAGGCTAGACAAGCGCTTTTAGTTTTCATCGAACTTGAGGTTGGTCCAGCATTAATGCTCATGATGAGTCATTCAATGCAGATGTTAATTAGATCTAATCTTTTCGGCTTGCGTTAAACATGCTAAGACCGTTCTTGACTCTTAAGCCAATACCATATGACCAGTGCTCAGTACTACTGTCGAACTGAGTCACAGCTTCACAGTTAATACCGACACCATTGCCAATTCTGACTAATTAGTCAATGCCATGCACAAGTGAGCAAGATTTTCTAAGCATTTGATATGCAATCAATGTCCACATTTAAACACTCAACATGCCTCAACAATAACCATGCATGTCACATATGGGGTGCAGTTTTCTTACCTTTGATTCGAGATAGTAAAAGAACGACCCTTGAGAACGATTGACCTTTTGATTCCTTAGCGGTCACCTAGTCATAACCAATTATAACTTACATTAATGAAAATCAACAATAAAAAGGGTCTTTTCCTAAACCTCACTCCCGGGACCCCGAATTGTACCCAACCGGTGAGTAGATTCGATCCCAAGCCTTAGGAATTAAAACCCCGAGCCAAAAACCCTCAACAATGCCAAAAACAGGATTATGGAAAATCAGGGTAGCGCTGTAGCACTACCCCCCTAGCGCCCCAACGCCCTTGGCAGAGGAGAATCCCTCATGGCTAGCGCTGTAGCGCCCACTGATGGGCACTATAGCTCTACAACCAGGGTTTTCAACCTTGGTTTTCCCATCCTTATTCACTTCCATTTCCAACCTGAAATACCAGCTTCCAAACCTCATTTAAAGTCCCAAATGAATCCAAAAACCATCCACACATGTCCTAGGCATCCTAACCCAAGTAACCCTAGCCAAAAACTCCCATCAATTCCCATTATCAACTATAGAAATCCAAGCTGAAATCCAAAACAAAAACAGAGCAAACCAGAGTTTTAATGGCTATAACCTTACCTCAAGCTCAATTTAGAACCCTCTTCAATGGCGGAACACAATCCTAAGGCCTCAAGGTCCACTTCCTTAGCTTGAATCCTCAAAAGAAGCTCAAAAATCCAAGAAGAAAAGAGAAGGAAATGATGTACGGGAGAGGAGTTCTTGATACTTAGTTTTGGCTAAGCTTCTACAACCTTCAATGGCTTAAACATATCCTAGGGTGAAAAGACTAAACTGCCCCTAGGCTATTTAAAATCCTTTAAAGGCTCCCATGGGTAAAACCTTCCTTTCCCACCTATTTCATTAATCATAATTAACACCCTCTAATTCCTGTTGTTCCCAAAATTCTCAAATACCAATAATTCATATCCTGTTACCCTTTAATTCCCGGAAACATTCTAATCACCAAATTACCCCGAGACTCGCCCCAAGCCCCGAACTTAATCTCGTTATGACCAAACCGCTAACTTGCACTCAAAGATCGTCCCATGCCGAATGGCTCGAACAAATCCACATTATTATGTGGCCGCATCAATGATTCACCAACATGCATGAAAATATACAATTACGCCCTCAACGGGCGAAATTCCCAAAATTCCCCTATGATGAAATGTGGACCCACATGCATGCATTTAACATCATATTATAATATAATTCACATAAACATGCACATAATAATTTAATGGCATAATGAATCAATTATGGCCATCCCAGCCTACTAATTCAACCATTAAACCACATTAGGAATTTTGGGGCATTACAAGTAGGTTTTGAGCTGTCTATGTCTTCAGCAGCTGAAAGTGCAAAGGCTATAAATTCTGCATATCCCAATCAGTCAAGAGGTCTAATATCTCTTCTTTCCCTATCTTTGGCTAACTAATATGAATTATGTAACGCCCTGGATAGCCAAAACCATTACACTGTGTATTTTAAATAGTGTTGGACCTGATAATCAAGTCATTTGCATATAAACATGTAACTAAGGATAATTACTGGATTAGGGTTTAAAGATTTTGATCATAGGAATAATTGTTTTCATTAAAAAGTTTGATTCTGTACATGGGATCCCAAAAATAAGTGTTTACAAGGAATTTACAACTCCCAAAAATAATTACAACGTAAGTCGGCCTAAGCGGCAAAATCAAAATTTTGGCTCTAGTCCCTGTTGATCCCTCGGTCATGGTAGTCGAGCAGTAGCAAATGTACATGCCACCCATAAAGCTCTTGAACTCATGGCTGGTCCAGCTTCCCCTTTCCCTTACCTGTACCACATAGTGTTGGGAAAACTTATACAGTATCTTGATCAACCTAGAACATGTTTCTACAATTGAATTTAAACAGAGATAATGATAAGAACACTTACATTATACGCAGCAGAATGTATTAGTCATTCCTTCAATTTCTCTAACCATTGAATCCTTTCCGTCGCAGGGTATCACCAAGAAACTGAACCAATCTTGAAATTTCGTCACAGTCTTCCAAAGTATCCTTAGAATCACTTAGACTAGAGTGGAAAATTCTCAACACATGAGACAGATACAAAGAGAAGAAGAATAGAAGAGAATATTTATGCTTAGGAAATGACTTATGCTGTAGAGAGAGTCTAAAACCTAGAGCATCAAGAATAGATCTTCTAATCTTCTCAAAACATGTGATTTCGACTCTCACTTAGCATTTCTTTTATATGCTCAATTAAGTCATTTATTTCAATTAAAAAATCAATAAAATAATAAATAATATCAGCCATTAGGTTTAAATTATCATGGGCTTTAGGCTCGTGAAATTTCCTATTTAAATATAAGCTCATTGGACTTAAAATCAAGGCCTGTAATATTTTCTGTTGATTAATTAATTAAATTATTTATCAAATTAATTATTGATAATATGAACCTTGATTTAAATTTATTTATTAATTTAGACACCAATTTTTCTTAATTCATAAATCTGCCCTAAAATCTATTTTCTTCTCTAAATTGTAAAACTTTGTGAAACTATCAAAAATCGACATGGTCAACTTTGATAATTAAATAAATTGATTGAGACTATCTAGATAATTTTATCGAAGGTGTAGTGGGGACCATGGGCCTATGAAATTAAGTTATCATAAATTTAGAAAATAAATTTACTAACTTATTAATTCCTCGTGACTCCACTAAAAACTCAGAATTGCACTATTGAATACATAGAACGCTCTATAACAAATATAGATACGTTATTAATTATCCATTGTTACAACCGTAAATGTCACTCAATCCTCTATAGATGGTCTACAATGAGATGGGACTAAAATACTGTTTTACCCCTCATTGTATTTTATCCTTAAAACTCTTAGTTCCTTGTAAATGATATTTCATTAAACTAATATTAATTACTGAAATGAGATCTCTATCATTTAGCACCTTAAACCAAACTAAAATGAAACCATCGTTTTACTTCTTCATCAGAAGCTGTAGAAGTTCATATCTATGATTAACACTCCCACTCAATTATACTACCGAGTTCCCAAGATGTAAGTATGGGCTAGTCCGTAGGGTAAGCTGGTAACGGACAAGTCAAAGAACTCAAATAATATAATCAGTTAGAATACTAACACTACAATGTGTAAGTAGATCATATCGTAGATTGGAAAGTCAGTGTAAATCCCGTGCACTGACTAATCTTAGGATTAACTTATTTTTGAACATATAATCATATTTATATTCCACTGTGATTACGTCACTATAAATATGATTGGCTATATGCTCAAGATTTAATAGAAGTTTATATTAAACAAATAATCATGAAAATAAAACATGTGAGCAAAGTGATTGACCAAGTCAAAAAATGATTTCTATTCTTTTATTGATAATAAAAGGAGATTACAAAGAAACTGTGTTTTAATTAGGGCATAAAACCCCAACACATAGCACCCATGAGCCAAGGCTCAACAAGAAAATTTAAGTCGATAGATTCAAATAAGAAACAACATATAAATAATAAACTTAGCAGTAATAACCTTCTCAACAAACACATAATCAAATTTAACAATCAATGAGTTAGACAAGTGCAATCAACACTTCTGAATATTTAGGTGACGTTCACACTCGGCTCTCTTAGGCCAAGCTCTCAGATTTTTTTGCCGACCCCGACTCTCTTAGGCCGAGCTGTGTTCCACACACTTGTTGTCGGCTTCAGTTCCCTTAGGCTGAGCTTTCAGATTAGATATAATCAAACATATAGATTGCATAGCACACATTCAGATACAACATATTCAAGCATGCTTAGTCGAATAATCACATTTATAACCATAGTCATATCCATTTACATGGGTCCATGTTCCGATTACAACTAGGGTGCAATTTTCTTACCTCGAATCTTGAGCAGACAATGCATGGATATCCCGAGCATGATCCCTACTCCCGAGCCCTAGTGGTATAACCTAGTCACAACGCAATAACTATAATCATCAAGATCTAAACTAATTAAAAGCTTCAAAATTACTTACTATCCTTTGAGACCTCGAATTCTACTAAACCGGGTAGTAGAATCCTTTCCGAGCCTTTAGATTTGAGTTCCTAAGTTAAAAAACCCTATTTGGCCAAAAATCCCTATTTGAGCTGCGACTCACCCCACACGTGCTTTATCCCTCAACAAGTTAGAGATAAAAATCTCTATATTTCTTAGACATGTGTCGGGGTGCATCCCACCCAGCGCCGTAGTGCTAAGGCGGTTCAGCGAACCCCCTACGCTTCTGAGCTCATGCGGGCTGCGACGCTCGAAGAACAACGCCGCGGCATAACCCTGCAAACTCAGAAATTCCAATGTTTTTGCTGCATTTTCCCAGAGAAAAAATCACCAAAATTCACCCTTGTTGACCTGTGAAATTGGGCAACGGTGGTATGTACAATATATGACACCTTTTGAACAGAATGAATCTAATATAAGACATAGTACAAATATCTAAACAAACACACATGAATTTATAGTGGTTCAGCCCTGTTCTTCTGAACAGTAATAACCTAATCCACTTAGTCTTTAGTATTGAATCACTCGATAGACAATTACAAAGATCATCTCAGAGTTCACTCCTCACAAGTTCATCCAAAACATTGATAAAAAAAGTCCAGAAAAAGAGTTCTTTGAAACGAAGCCCTGGGTCCTTTATTTATAGTACTCAGGGGCTATTACATGATCAGTAAGAGTGGGATCGTGGTTTGGTACACGATCATTAGGAGTGGAGATACGTGTCCACCTTTCCATTATTATGATATTGTGGGTCTTTCCGTTGTCTTCTCTAGATCATGGTCGACAATGCACGATTGAGACCTTCGAGAAAACGCTAAGTCTTGATTAGTCTATGAGACTTAGGTGCTAGGCTCGAAGACCCTTTAGAGCTTGGGTACTAGGCCCTTTGGTCCTTTGGGTGCTAGGCCAGTGGTCTTCTGGGTGCTAGGCCTGTTGATCTTCTGGGTGCTAGGCCTATTGACCTCAGTTTGAACGAGCGTGAGTTTTACCCAGTGAAGTGTCTTTGGGAGTGTAGGCCGACCACCCTATGAAGGATAGGGTCGGCCGACCACCTCAAGGGGTTATTGGGCATGCTAAGGCTGGCCACCCCTAGGGGTTGGGGTCAAGTCGACCACCTCTAGGGGGCCAATGCCAGGCCGACCACCCCTAGGGGGTTTAGGCCTGGTTGACTTTCTATAGGTCCTTGACCTATCTTTTTTGCTCATCAATCTTTTTTCAATACTTTGTTGTTTTTCCCTAATTTGTGATGCCACATGTCTTTCTCATTCGCCACATCATCTTTGGATTTTTGAGAGATAACATTTCCCCCCCAAGTTACACATTACGGCAAACTTGATCTGGCCCGAGAAACATATTGTAGTAGTACTTTAACACCAAAGTCCATCGGGAAATTACATAGTACTTTTATTAATTATCGATAATTTGCTCAACACGAATTTTTCAAGGATAATTGTAATTTCTAAAAATAATTATATTTTTCAAGGAAATTATGAAATCCTAAAAACATAATATATTTTTCAAGGAATTTTTAAGTCCTAAAAATATAATATATTTTTCAAGGATATTAATACCAAAAAATAAAAAATATTTTTCAAGGAATTTGAATTCCTAAAAATATAAGATATTTTTGAAGGAATTTGAATTTTTAACAATACCCGATATTTTTCAAGGATTTTGAATTCCTAAAAATATATGGTTAGCCTGAGAGGCTATAAGTAGCATATTCACTTCTCAGTTCTCTGCTCTGTGCTCCTAAGCTGTAGGGTTCTCCAAGCGTGATTTCTTTAATTCTTCATCAAACTCAGATCTTCACTTGGGTAAGTATTTTCTCCTAATCTTTACATCATTTAATTTAAATGTGCATAGATTTAGAAGAAATACTTTGAATCTTTGAGGAATTTGTCTGAATCTCCTTGTGTTTGTTTTATTTTCATCCAAAATAATTGACTTGTTTGAATCAAGTCTATGATTTCCTTAGTCTGGACGATTTCCAGGGTTCCAAACCCTAGCATAGGCAATTTTAGGCTTGTCAAACCCTAGGCCGACCACCCTTAAGTTTCCTTGGCCTTGCGATTTCCAGGCTTATAAGCATTAGGGTTGGACGATTTTTCAGGGTTTCAGATTCTAACATAGGCGATTTCAAGGGATGGAAATTCCATCATGGGCCTACCACCCCTAGGGATTCCATCATGGGCCTAATACCTCTAGGGCTTCCATCATCATGGGCCAACCACGTTTCCCTTGCATTTCCCTTGCCTTTTGCAACTTCCGGGCCTACATATCCCATCATGGGCCGAGCACCCTAGGGTTTCCATCATGGGCCGACCACGCCAAGGGCTTCCTTAGCCTGGGAAATTTCTAGGGTTACACGATCCAACCCCAGACTGCACTCCTATGCCCTGGGTGATTTCCAGGGTTACAAAATTCAACTTTATACTGAATTCCATGCCCTAGGCGATTTCTAGGGTCCCCAGTCCTGGGTGGACGACCCAAACCTTAGCATAGGCCGACCATCACTCTCCCTGGGTGACTTCCAAGGATCTAAGATCCAGGGTGGTCGACCCAACCATATGCCGACCACCTGGACCCTAAAAAAAAACTTTCCTTCAGTTTCTTCAATTTTGCTCCTTAGTTAATGGATATGCCCCCAGATATTGGCTTCATTATGTTCACTTACTAACTTTACTATTTATTTTTCCTTTGTTGTATATGTCTAGCTCTTCTTCGTCAGATAAGTTTGTAAGCGAGTGTACTCCACAACCGTTCTTGGAAAGGGTGAAAAGGATTCTCCCTTGCTTCGCTTTATATCTATTCAGTGAGGAAGATTTCTTGAAAAAGTATTGTCCTATGGCGAGAGTGAAATAGACAACTCTACAACCCTCCGAAGATAATCCTCACATTGCCAGGCACATCAGTCAGGACTCTTCGCCTGGCTCATCGTATATCTCTTCTCATCATTGTACTCCTCGTGGCTCTCAAGGCACATCTCAGCGAAGTCACACTTCTCAGCGGAGTTTGTCCGGTCAGCGGGACTCCTTGCCACACCCTTTGAACTAGGATACCAGTCGGGTTCCCCATCACTCTTCTTCTCAGCGAGAACATACTGAGGGCTCTCAATGTTCCTAATCAAAACATGTTACTACTCATATGAGATAGATGCTTTAATTAAATATTGTGTGAGTAATATGTATGACATGTTACAATGCATGACAATGTTATTAAATACATTTAATACATTCAAAATATTTAAATAAATAAATAAATGTGAACCAATTTTTTTTGGTATTTCTAGAAAAATTACAACACTTGCAATAAATTACAAAATAAAACCAAGGCTTCATGTCAAATCTCCATCTTTTGGGCCTTCTATTAATTTTATGTCATTAAGCCAAATTTTTAATTATAAATAGCTTCAATAATGGTTAAACAATCTTTTAAAAATATTGAACTTGGCTAATTAAAGCTCAATTAGTTATTTCGACCCATTTTCAATTTGGCCACTTAATTCAAAATTGAATTAGAATTTTAAATAATAATTAAAATTTGGGCCAAGCCCAACAATTCAAGGAAATGTCCAATTGCCCTAGGGCTCTTGTGAGGAGCAAGGAGTGGAAATTTACAATTTTGGGCTTGGCTTGGTGTGAGTGGCTCGAAAGCCACCTACACACCTGCAGCCACGGCAAGGGCGTGGCTAGGGCATTGCGCCAACCAGACAGGCGCGCAGGGGCGCAGATCTGGCATGCGCGCACGGGTGCGAACTAGAAAGGTGTAGGTAGGTGCGTAAAGGTGCTGGTAGGCGCGCGGGTGGCTCGGGCCTAGTGCGCTCAGGCAATGGGTGCCAAGTGGATCTCGACACTCTTGGGGCTTGGGGCTCGGGATTACAACTTTTGAAAAAGATTTCAATTGCAGAAAATTCAATAACAAAAATCCTATGCCCTAAATGGCATACATTCTATTGATCTAGAAATTTTTTTAAGAACAATTCCTAAATCCAAAACATCATAAATTAACTACTCTTAAGAAAAAACATTCATCAAATAAACATCCATCAATTCATCACATATTACATTAATATAAGAATGCATATTTTAACCCACACATCAATTAATGTATGTAGAGATTCATGACCGCTATGGTACCAATTGTTGGTAATTGGTTAACCATGTGCGCAGCATAATGTACAGGGTCAAGGGCCTAGATTTCAAATTTTTTATTTAAACAATATTTAAATAGCTGGATCCATTAACATGCATACATTAATCAATGACATAGAAAAAGATAAGGAATTTTACCGGTTGTAGAACTATCAAGATTACTCACTATCTTTTTGTATCTCCTACGACCATCCATTCCTTAGTAGCCTCTAAAATACTCAGACCAAGTTCTTTCAAGATATATCTCTACACCTCAAGACCCAAGTGGACCTGTAGAGTTATGGTGGGAATTTTTTGATTCACAAGATATTATCAACATATGAGATTTTAGAGTTTTCAGGTCTGAGATAATTTTTAGGGATAGAGAAAAATCATACGATATTTATTTTTCTCTCTCTGAAAGGCTTAGAATTCTCTTGAAACTTTTTTCTATCAGATAAATTTGTAAAGGAAAAATAAATACAAAATTTAAAATTCAAATTAAAAAATAATTATTAAATAATAAATTAAATAAATAAAAATATCTTAGACCCGGTCTTGATGGTTATTACATGCCAGTCACAGTGCAAGCACTGTGACTGGCATGTAACACATGCCTTTTTTCAGGGCATGTGTCTTAACCAATTTTATTTATTTATTATTGAGTAATATTTTTATTCAAAAATATCTAAAACTGAAAAACTAATCTTCTCGGATTAATATTTTAATTAATGAATAAATTTTAAACTAATTCAAATCAAATTTGAGTAAATAGATTTATCTTTTCACATTATTTAAATAAATAAAACTAATTAATTGAAAATTAATTATTCTAATTATTTAAATACCATTTTTCAAAGTTACAATTATATTTAAATAATTATTTTAAAAAATTCAATTAATTAATTAATTTTGAAAATTATTATATCAATTAATTATTTAATTAATCTCAAATACATATTTGACACTGAAGAACAAATTTCTTCCAAATATGTCTTTTCCTTGAGTTTTCTCAGTTTCATCTCTTACCTTGAATAGTGTTGATAGAGCCATCTCAGGGAGCGATGAAATTATAATTTCAAGCTCCAATAAATTTAGGTTATTAATTAAAAATCTTTCATATAATAACCTTAATTTATTAATCTCAATATTATTCCACTAAAAATATGAGACATCACTTTTGCAATTATAGACATTTATTTATTTAGTACTTTTAAAGATAATATGTAACGCCCCACGTTTCATGCAACTACTAGTAACTGGTTCGGACAGGTGAAAACTTATACGGATCTTATTTGGATTAATAATATAGGCCTGAGAAGCCAAAATCACATTGTTTATGATAGCCATTAATTTTGATGTGTGATTGTAGCCAAATTAGAAATTTCAGTCTTGGACCAACACGAGAAGAACATACAACTCGCTTGGAACTAGTTATGCAAAGGTTGAAAGAGGAAAAGTTATATGCTAAGTTCTCGATGTGTGAATTTTTGCTGTAGAAAGTGAGTTTCCTCGGACACGTGATGTCAGGGAATGGGATTTCGGTGGACCATATCAGAACGAGATTGTTAAACAGTGGAAACCGCCAAAGAATGCACAATAAGTTTGAAGTTTCTTATCGGCGATTCATGGAAGATTTTTTCTAAGATAGCATTGCCATTGACCGCTCTATCACGGAAGAACATCATGTTTGAATGGACCAATAAATGTAAGCAACACTTTCAAGAACTGAAGAAGAGGTTAACTACTGCTATAGTACTTAAATCCCGAACGACACCAAGGGCTATGAAATTTATAGCAATGCATCAAGTTAAGGGTTGGGGGCAGTGTTGATGCAGTGCGACAAGGTCATAGCCTATGCTTCGTGACAATTAAAGAACTACGAAAGGAGCTAGCCAACGCATGATTTGGAGTTGGTAGTGGTATATTTTGCACTAAAAATCTGGAGACATTATCTGTATTGGATTCGCTGCAATATCTACACCAACCACAAAAGCCTCAAATACTTCTTTACTGAGAAGGTGTTGAATATGAGGCAGAGATGATGGCTAGAATTATTCAACGATTATGTCTACGACATTCTGTACCTCCTGGGAAAAGCCAACAAGGTGGCAGATGCACTAAGTTGACAACCAATGGCCTACGTTCTGATGGTGAAAGAGAAATCGTAAGAGTTGCAAACCGACATCTCCACTCTGGATTTGGAGATTGTAGTCGGTCAACTAGCAAACCTTGTACATCCAACCATCATGGAAGTTATTCAGGAGGACAACTTGCTGATCCATGTCTACAAAGATTGATATATGAAGTGAGAAAAAAATTTATTGTCAGGGTTTCATATATCAGAAGATGGGGTGTTAGGATTTAAAGGTAGAACAATGGTCCAGACAACAGTGAGATCACGAAGTTGATTTTCTATTAGGCACACAACACCTATTACGTTATGCATCAAGGAACCATGAAAATGTACCAAGACCTGAAGAAATATTTATGGTGGCTGGGAATGAAAAAGGAGGTAGTAGAGTACGTAGCACACTACCTAACTTGTCAGCAGACCAAGGCCGAGCATGAATGACCAAAGAGTTTATTACAACCATTGGAAATTCTGGAATGGAAATGGGAGATGATTACTACGAATTTTGTCACTTGTATACAAACCAATCCAAAGGGGACGATGTGATATGTGTTATTGTGGATAGGCTAACTGAATTTGCGCATTTCTTGCAAACCAAGATAACTTACTCCGCAGATAAACTAGTAGATTTATACATAGGAGAAATTGTGCGTCTGCACGAATTACCTATGTCCATCATATCTAATCGAGATGGACACTTTAAATCAAAATTCTAGAAAATAATGCAAATGACACTAGGTACCAAGCTGAAGTTTAGCACTGCTTTCCACCCGCAGACCGATGGTCAAAGCGAGCGAACAATTCGAACCATAGAGGATATGTTAAGGGCTTGTGTGTTGGACTTTCAAGGTTCGTGGAATGTGAAATTGCCACTAACAACATTTGCGTACTACAACAGCTACAATAATTCCATTAAGAAGGCCTTCTACGAAGCACTATACGGGAGGAAGTGCCGATCACCGATTCATTGGCATGAGGCATGTGAAAGAAAATTTTTGGGATCGGATGAAGAGGATCAGATCATTGAGGATAATCAACAAATATGTCAAAGATTGCATACCTCGGTGGATGGGCAACATAAATATGCAGAACGACGTTAATTGACACATACAATAAATAATTTTGAAATAAAACACTTTTTATTATAAAGAAATAAAATGTGAATAACAACCTGAACGTTTAAAAAGAAAAGAAACTGCGAAGTTTCATAAATACTATTTAAGCCAATAACAACATCATTTGACTCCATAACAAGACTCAAGACGTCATTTGAAATGAGAATAAAGCATATGTTAAAACTGAACATAAAACATTAAAGCTTTCAAGTAGGCCCGACCCCTAACGGCCGTGATATCCATGACATGTACACCCTCGACCAAATATTTCCAACTCATTGCCCTATAACAACTTCCTTACCTTTACCTGCAACACAGAGCACCCGTGAGCCAAGGCCCAGCAAGAAGAGCTATGTCGAAGACAACCCTCTTAAAACATACCCAAGAACATAACTCAATTCAAAACAAAATTATATGATTAAATCATAGATATTAACAATAAACAACATGTCACATCCAAAGTATAATAAACATATTGCATTAAAGCACATAAGAACATAAGCATGCACCTCCAACATATCAGAAGCATGCTACTTTGTTACATAGACAAGCATTTATGAACATAAGCATGTCAAGCAAAATATCACACTTACAGATACAAACATAAGCAACAATTAATATAAAGTCCTTAAAGCATATAACATTCCTTAGCATAGCCATATATAAAGAATAGGTAAATAAACCATAAATAAATCTACCAATACGAATAGGTGTCCACTCTTTTTACCTCAAGTCCAAGTAGTAACAATAATCCCGTCCCTTTAAATTTTTTCTTACCAAGCCCTATTCACAACATGGAATGCCACAATCTTAATTTCATAACAAAACCATAGCTACATCACAAATTCACCCATGCCCTTCCTAAAATTGACTCAAACTCAAAAATGTCCTAATAAAAGTCCCAAAACCATTTCAAAAGAACCCCTAATTGAAGACACATGATTAAAAATCGACATATAAAACTAACAAAAAAATCCCTTTTCTGGGTGAGTTGCGTGGTCGCGCTAGGGTTTGGGCGCGATCGCACTCACAGAAAGTTATGGATTTGTGCACTAGTAGCGCAGTCACACTCGACGTCTTCTCAAAAATCGCAAGATGAGATTTTAACCCCATTTGGTAAAAAAAAAACTCGAACTTAGACATCACCAAACCCAGATTCCAATATACAATAAATCCATAATCAATAAACAACATTCCCAAACATATTTAATCAATAATTTGTCATCAATTCATGCATTCATTACTTAAGATCCATGGTTACGGTGCAAGAAGCCTAACTTTATCCTAAACCTCTAGACAACCTATTAACCATAACCTTTAAATCATTACCCAAGATCCAATCCCTAGAAGGTTTCTATCATTAAATTACAACCAAAATATTTCAACAACAATGCAAAAACTAAATCATGATTTCTAGATCAAATTCCAAAAATAATTGATAGTCAAAACCTAATTCTTTAGAGTAATAAAGTCTTACTAGAAAATTGATTCTTAGTTCTCTAATCTTTTAAGCTTCCACTTCAAAGAAAATTCTTGCTTTGATTGATATAGTGATCGACAATCATACGATAGACTTAACATAATTTTTATTTTAGTCTGCAAATACTAACCTAAAACCAAAATAACAATTTGCCCCTAAATCTAACCCTCTGATAATTAGGATAAAGTCCTTTTAGTAATTTCAAAACTAATAGTTTCCAATTTTCCTAATTAACTTATGACCCAAAAGTTCTCTAAATTACACCATGGCCTGTACCTAAAAAATTCGTGACACTTATGTCCTTGCTACTTGAAGGAATCGTTATTGTTGCTCATTAATGTACAAAACTTGAGAAATTATTCGCATAATCATATTTCAAATCAAACATAGTCAAATAGACACATAATCATGTATTTACATGAAATTATAAAAATAACCCTGATGATCAATACACCATACTAATGGAAGTAGATATTACATATTTCTTATGTACACATAGCTTTAGGTCACTTGGGGGGGGGGGGGGGTTGAAGTTAAGGAAAAAGCTAGAAAAGAAGTCAGACTATCAAAGGTAAAATCTTAATTCTACTTTGTCAAAGTTTGAGTTTTTGCTCTTATTTAAGTTTGCATATTGGTGTAAAATGATTTTTGGTAATGTGAGGAGTATAGAAATATAGAGATAAGGCTAAGAAAATGTGTGAAGAGCTAGAAGTCACCTAGATCACAACCAAGGTCATCAAGAGGTATATGGTCACCTCCCATGAGCTTTTATTTAATATTTTTGTTAAATTTGCAATGTTTAATTTATTTGATGTATTTAAATTATATATTGGGATTGTAATAATGTTTATTCGCTGGTTGATCATGCATGTAAGAGTGTATAAATATTTTTTAGGGTTGGAATCCAATATTCCATAGACAAAACTATGATTTTGCAAGAAAAATGTTTAAGCCTTGATTTCCAAGGGGTCAAACAAATTATATATTATTAGATTCTAGATTTTCTTTTTTGTATGATTAATTTTGTGATGTGTAGATATTAATATCATTTAGAAACGAGCAAAAAGGATTTAAAATGACAAAGTTGAGATTTTTATAAAATTTGCGTTTAATCTAGAAAATATCTTTTCAAAAACTGGGTATATAGCTGACTTTGAGTTATGTTTTTCATGGGAAAATAATATAGATTTTGGCTCATTTTTGGAATGAACCTTATTTTTTATTGGTAAATAAATATGTAAAATTAAAAAAAAAATGATTGAAAGGCTGAGAGTTATGGGTTTTCAAAGATAGATAAAAATTTATGGAAACTCAAAATAGATTTTGGACAGCCAAGTTTGGAAATCCATTTTATTAAGTAATTTTTTTTTAAATAACCTAATTTTTGGTATAAATAAACTTTACATATCTTAGTATAGGCATAATAAATTTTAGACCTAAGTAACAAACTAAAAGATTTTATGAACCTCCAAAGTTCACTAAAAAGATTAGTTTTTCCTATAGGCAGTTTTGTAATAGGGATTTTGAAATTAGGCTTCACCAAGTAAAAAGGTTTAGTTTATAATGAAATTTGGCAAGGAGTTTCTTGGAATATCCAAGTTTAATTCTTAAAAGTTTGAAGATAATTGGAGGTATATTTTTTAAAATATAAATTTTTAAAGTGGGTTACCTACAAACTTAAATTTACAAAGTTTTTACTTAAGAAAAAAAATGGAAATTGTTCTAAGTAGTTGACTAAAGAAATGTGTGTTAGTTATAGTAATTATTAATGTAGGTTTAATCCAATAAATAAATTAAGATTAATCTGAATATTAGAAATTTAATATTTTATGTATGTTGTATTTATTTGGTTTGATAAAATTAAAAACCGGGGTCCAAAACCCAAATTTTTCCAAAGCTTAAATTTAAAATAATCTTTTTAATTAAAAATCAACTTTTATTCCAATTTCTCTTAATTTACCTAAAAATAATCAAAATTTATTATAATTTTTATTAATTATTTAATTCAACTAAATTACCAAAGTTTATAATTAAAGTGATTTTATTAGATAATATGTGATTTGTTTGGTAAAATCGGTTAAGCTTGAAAGCTTCCGAAACTAGATTTTTTCGGCTAGCTTCAATAGTAAGAACGGAGTGGGAAATGTTGTAAAAAGCCGAATTTCAAATAACTTGACTTGTTAAGAGAAGTTTTGTCGAATGTTTTAAATTCCACTTAGAGGGCTAAACTAAGTAAGGGAGATAATACCCTTAATAAACTTTAACGACTAAAATGCCCTGATGATTTATTAATTACTTAATTACCATAATTAATTCGAGTATATCGTATGAATTGCAGTATTGGCTAAAAGGACCGTGTAGTTGTAGTTTAAGGATGTATGCTTGGACCAAAGGAATCCAAGAAAGTCAACCTTTGACTTCTCTGGCTACAACATGAAACTTACTAATGTATTAATTGCTAGAAATAGGATATTACACTAATTGTGAGAAGGGGATCAATTAGAGACAATAACTAGGGGGTGCTTAGACCCATTATGGGATTGTGTGGTAGGTACCCTACCTATGTTAGCAAATTGCAGACAATTTTTGCCTTTGACATTCTTTTAGTCTTGTTCAAGTTCGTGACCTTCTATCCAGTTCAAATTTGTGACCTCTAGTCCGGTTCAAGTCCGTGAAATCTAGCTATGTGTTAAACATACTGCTAAAACCTAGAAATCTCTATGAGCCGGTGTAACTCTGGTTACACTCTTGATAAGAGCTAGATCTCCACTATTGTTTGTTTTAAGGGGGCTCCCGAATTCCTTGACTTTATTGGAAGCTCCCAAGTTGGCTTCTAGGATTTTTGTTTAAGAATATTGTTTCTATATATATCTGCTTGCTCTGGGATTTTCTATGTGCAGGGCTGATTTGATTATTTCTGGTTATCAGACATAACCATAAGTTTGCCAAGATGCTTAGGTGTTTTTTAATTGTCTGTTCTTGAATCTTTATTGGCTTTTCTTTATTAGAAAGGTTTTCTTGCACATTCAACAACTTATAGCTAAGAATATGAGATGGGTCAAAGACATACTTGCATAATATGGACACATGAAAAATATTGTGCTCTCCCGCTAGTGCTGGAGGCATAGCTAACCTATAAGCCACTTGCCCAATTCTCTCCAAAATCTCGAATGGTCCAACAAATCGATGACTTAACTTTCCTTTCTTGCCAAACCTTTTAATTCCCTTCGTAGGAGAAACACAAAGGAATACATAATCTCCAACTTGGAACTCAACATGCCTACGTTTAGGATCATCATAGCTCTTTCGTCGATTCTATGAAGCGATCATGCTAGCTCTTATCATGGAAATAACAATGTTCACTTCTCATAACACTTTCGGGGCAAAATATTTAGTTTCCCCATTTCATCCCAATGAATTGGCAATCTACACTTTCTTCAATAGATTATCTCGTACAGTGCTACCCCAATAGTTGATTGATAACTATTGTTATATGAGAACTCTATCAATGGAGGGTACTTTATGATCTAGTGAAATCCAATACACATGCTCTGTCTATCTGTCTGGGGATGGAATGACGTGCTGAACTTCAACTTAGTACCCACAACTTTCTGTAATCCTTCCAACAATTTGCATAAGAATTTTGGGTCCTTATCCGAAACAATTGACTTTGGTACTCCATGAAGTCTCACAATTTCCTTCACATAATGTTTCACATATTGCTTTATTGTATACATTGTTCTGATAGGTATAAAATGTGCCGATTTTATGAATCTGTCAATGATCACCAGGACCGAATCATGTTGCTTTGTGGTCTTAGGTATCCCCACCATGAAATCCGTAGAAATATCTTCCCATTTCCATTCTGAGACATTTAACGGTTGTAATAAACCGGACGACCTTTGGTGCTTTGCTTTGACTTGCTATAATGTAAGGCACGTAGCGACATACTCCACTACGTCTTTCTTCATTCCAGGCCACCAATATAACATCTTCAAGTCTTGAAACATTTTCGTAGTCCTTGAATGTAATGAATAAGGAGTAGTATGTGGTTCATCAAGAATATCCTTCTTAACCTCTAGATCCACATGCATACATATTCATTCCTTGTACCTTACTGTCCCAATGTCACTGAGGGTGAAATCCTTGTTACGTCCATCTTGAATCCCTTGTTTATACTTTTGTATCCGTGTGTCTTTGTACTGTCCTTCTTTAATTCTTTCTAACAGAGTCGAGTGTAGTGTCTAGTTTTGCAAATCCCCCCACGATAAGCTCAATACCCGCTCGTTCTATTTCTTCCATCAATTTAGTAGATACATCTCTTATAGCCAATAATTGGCCTTGGCTCCTACTACTTAGGGAGTCAGCTACCACATTCGTCTTCCCCGGATGACACAATATTTCATAGTTGTATTCCTTGACCAATTCCAAACACCATCGTTGCCTCATATTTAACTCCTTTCGGGTAATGAAGTATTTCAACCTCTTATGGTTTGTATAAATCTCACATTTCTCCCCATAGAGATAGTGTCGCCATATCTTCAATGCGAACAATACTACTACCAATTCTAAGTCATGTATCAGGTAGCGCTACTCATACTCCTTCAACTATCTAGATGCATATATGATCACCTTCTCTGCTTGCATCAATACATTGTCTAGTCCTTGTTTCGACGCGTCACAATATTCTATGAACTTTTTCGTTATCTGTTGGCAGACTTAATACAGGTGTCGTGATAAGCCTATCCTTCAACTCTTGAAGGCTCCGCTCACAATCCTTAGTCCATACAAATTTTATGCAATTCCTGGTCGTCTCTGTGAATGGTGTGGCAATCCTTAAAAACCCTTCTACAAATTGTCTGCAATATCCTGCCAACCCAAATAAACTTCTCACCTTCGAAGCATTCTTGGGTTGTGGCCAATCTTTTATAGCTTTGATCTTTACTAGTTCAACTTTTATACCATCCTTGCTAACAATGTTTCCTAAGAATGCCACCTGCGTTAGCCAAAACTTCTTGAATTTTGCGAACAATTGGTGCTCC
This sequence comes from Humulus lupulus, assembly GCF_963169125.1. Lineage (NCBI taxonomy): Eukaryota > Viridiplantae > Streptophyta > Magnoliopsida > Rosales > Cannabaceae > Humulus > Humulus lupulus. The sequence continues at coordinate 194,115,655 of NC_084794.1, read as the reverse complement.
CTCAATCTTTGCAATGTCAACCATAGGTGTTTTGTAACGTCCCAAATTCCCTAATAAGACTTAGTGTCTTGATAAGGGGGCCAGGAAGGCAATAATTGGAATAATTATGTTTTTATGTGATATGTGTATATTATTATGAGAATTATATTATCATATGACTATGTTTGCATGTTTATGTGTATTAAATATGCATGTGGGCCCTTTTCTTATTAGAATGGTATTTTCGTAATTTTGACCTGTTGAGGATATATTTGTAAATATATATATTTTGTGATTTAGACCACATTATTATGTGGATATATTTGGATTATTTGGCACGAGACGATCCTAGTGAGTAAGTTAACAGTTTAGTCACAACGGGGTCAAATACCTTGCTCGGTGTGAGCCTAGGGGTATTTTGGTGATTTAGTACATTAGTGGGATTTATCAGGTATTGGGAAGTTATTTGGTGATTACTTGGAGATATTAGAATTAATTTGGAATATTGGTGTTAATTGAGATTAGTGGGAAATGGTGGCGAAAGACGATTTTTCCCTTGAGAGCATTAAAGAGAAAGTATTTTGGGTGAGGGGCATTTTAGTCCTTTCATGCCCACAAAATTATCTTAGTCACCTAGAAGCTTTTGGAAAACAGATAACCATGATCGTGAAAATATGATACGCAAGTGCACGCCATCGATTCAAGTAATATAGATAGTAAATAGAGTATCGTTCCCACAAAGACTATTACCCAATTACCAATAATTGTTCTTTAATTTCTATTTGGCAAACAAAATTTAGATGAATAAATCTATTTATAAAATTTTAAATAACTGTGAACAAAATGACTAATTAAAGGTTGAAAATCAATAATAAAAAGACCTAGGGTATTAACTTCATCAACTTTTTATTCTACTTATTTTATTAATAAGTTCTAAATTTCTTCATTCTTATTCAAATAACAGGTTGACATAAATCGATTTCTATTCTTTTTCAAGATATAAGATCTCATCCTAGCATATTTTCTACATCTCTGTGGTAAACTTAAACATATAGCAAACATTAAGCATAGAAACTTAATTATTACGCAAGCCATACAAGTACTTTCATCCAATATGTAACCTATGTATATATAACGATAGCATATTCAATTCTCATCTTTTGAATTTTGAATATCATAAATCAAGAACATATTAATCAGGTATTTACTACCATTAAGCAAACATTATATAGATTAGAATAAAGAAGAAAAATCAATAAAACATCATAATTAAATTATATAGAAATCCAAGTGACTACATTAAACACTAGAATAAAATGTTTAGTTCATATCAGACATGACTAAATCAACAAAATAATAATTCAGAAACATAAGATTCAAAAACTTGAAGAAGAAATAAAAAAATATGAAAGTACAGAAAAACTAGTCTGAGAATCAAAATTAGTCTCTAAAAAAGTAATTAAAATCTGACCTAATTTCTAATTTAACCCTAAGTCTAAATTTAAAGTAAAAAAATTCACAAATTCGTTTTTTTCCATAGGCAGGCCGCGACTTGGCCTCCCTAGGTCGTGGTCCGTGTCTTCTTTTAAAGCCCCTCTGAGTCTACATATGTCTTCAGGCACCGCGACTCATGCACTATCAAGTTGTAGCTCGTGTCTTTGATGCCCTCCTGATTTAGCCTCTGACTTCCACTAGCGTCGTGACTTATAAGGGCAAGTCGCGGCCCTAATTCCCTTCATCAGCTTTGTGTTTCTGACTTGCTTAGAGTCACGACTTTAAACTCCCAGTCACGGACCTAATTCCATTCTTTCCCAATTTAAGCCTTTCAACCTCATTCTTTCATCAAAAACAGATTTTAACTTGTCCTTAGCACCATTTTGAGTCAAACAACCACCAAGAGCTTTGTTTTCCCACAATTTTCTCTTCTTTTTACATTTTTCGCATGATTCGACGCACCAACCTACAACAAAGACAAACAAAAGCGTAATCTTGCAGAAAACAAACATAAAGACTCAATATTACCACAAAATCACATTCTTAAACAACACTAAGTTATCAAACTCCCCCAAACTTACTCTTTGTTCGCCCTCAAACAAAGGAATCAAAACAACCTAAACTCTAACAACTAAGACAACATCCACAACTTGAATTATACCAACAACAACAATTATGCCTAAAAATCATGAATGTTGATCATATAATTCTCAGAAAACTACTTAGCAGTTTATTCAATCTATAATTTCGATCAAAACACTCCATCAATACACTTTAGTCTACTAACATTTTGGATTACCAAGTCATGATCATTAAATAAACATATTTGAAATCAATTATGCTAACCAAATTATGTCCATTCAAACCAAATAATTCCATAAGCTCACTTACTTGCTATTCTCCACTAATATAAATCATGATATGCATAAGAATCAATAGGACTTGTATAAGCCTGTAATGATGGCTTATGTAAAGGTAGATGAGAAAGTAATCTTTAACTCTTTACTATAAGCACATGACCCAAAAATCACCGACTTTACATCCATAGTAATACAATTCCATAATCCCATTTATTATTTTTATTTAGAGAGATGTAATTTTTTTTCTAGATGATAACTACACTCCACCAAACTTGATTTTGCTATATATTCATATTGGGAGTGTATTGAACTTTTTTTCTTCAATATATTAATTCTCTCTAATCTTTTGCACTTTTCATTTTCTAAACTCACTAAATTCACAAATAAACCCCATTACACATCAATCCCCATAAAAAAAATTTCCAATCATATGCTCATAGTATATTAGGGACAAATATATAACCAAGTTTCAAGTATTAGGCTTAAATATTAGTTTAGAACAAAAAGATACAATGTTAGGCTCATAAGGGGTAAACAAAGGATCAATTTAAGGTTGGCAAGAAAAGCTCTAACGGTCCAAATGATAGCCTAAATCATATTCCTAAGCATACATGATATATTATTTCGCCTCAAATAACAAGTAAGAAATTTCTAGAATTGTGACAAAATAACCAATTTCAGCAAGCATAATCAATATCAAAAACATCAATTTAAATATCATGACAAAATATTCAACAAATATTGTCTAAACTAAAACGAACTAACGGAGTGTTCAATCAAGCACACAGATTTTTTTTTTCAGATTTCATTTTCTTTGGATTATTCTCATAACATTCACTTTATTATCATTGGCACTTGTTGTCAATCATCATTCATGTTGGTACTAAACACATACTAAAACAAAACTCCAAAAAACTAACATAAACTAAACAAAACTAACAGAAAAATAAGCTCCCTCCCCCAAACTTAAGCTAAACATTGACCCCAATGTTGAAAAATAAGTAAAGAAAGAAACTTACTTGGTGTGAATCACTTCAAAAAGGTAGTGGATCTGGAAAAGGATACAAAGGTGGTGGATAAAGGAAAATACTATCTGTCCGCCTCCTGAATTGACCATCGGTAAACCAACTCATTTTGTTTGTCAACCTGAGCTCGATGATAATCATGAAGCTCCCCCAAATAATTATGAGTATGTTGGTTTTGCCGAATGATATAATGCAATCTGGCCAAGTGCGGATTCGGTGGAGCCTCAAGTGCCAAAAATTGAGGATATTCTCCTCTACTATCCTCCTCAGCTGCCCTTGATTCTTCTAGTTGATCATTAGCAGGGATGGGTTCCTCAGCTGCATCTCTTTCTTTTTCAACCCTCACTTGTCATGGCTGTGGTGTTGGTGGCTCCAAAGATGGGGCATTGAATTTAAACGCCGAAGCATGAGAAATAGGCCCCATTTCATTCCTATAAATATCACTAGGATATTTAAGTACCTCCCACACTTCACATAAATCAGTAATCATTGATCCATGCCCCAAACTGGCAGTGGTAGTCAGTTGGCATAAATCCCAGATACTCGTGCGGATAACTCGACCAATATCGAAAGAGAGTCCCGTCATAATAGCATAAAGAAAAAGACACCGATCAGTTCCTACTTCATATAAATGAGTGTTGGGCATAATTCGCGCCCTTACAAAGAGAGTCCAGGCCTTCGCCAGCTGATTCATTTGATACCTTCGAAAATGCTTCGGTTCTCCATTTTGAATGAAAAAAGTATTACCAAGAATGCCTAATGTTTCTGCCACCTCAACCCAATCAATTTAACTATTATAAGCCAATTGATAATATTCATCATCTTCTCGTGACAACATCGGTAATTGATATAAGGCATCAATATTATCAATATCACATTCTACCAAAACCCCTCGCACAAACAACTTTCTATTAACTGCTCCTGGAAAATTTTCATAAAACTCATAAACCATTGAGAAATTAGCCTTGGGCATTTTATCATCCACAAAAAGCTTCCAACGATGGCGCTGAATATAAGCCTGAATGGGATTATAAGTTTGTTGATGATATGGGTCTTCTTGATATTCCATTCCTCTCCCTTGAATTACCAGACATTGAGATAACCTTTGATGATGATCAAAGGCATCCTTACTAATAAACCGAGTTGGACCAAATTCTTGAATTGGTTGTGGTGGCGACAGGGTTGGCTGAGGTTGGGATCGTTGGGTGCGGGATGTGGAAGGGTGACTGGCGCTTTTAGAAGAGGCAACCCTACTAGGTAGCTTTCGGGGACCCATAATCACACAATGTATCAAATATGACAACAAAAATTGGGCAGCACTTCCTCTAATTTATTGTACTTTCCTGAACGGATTAACCCAAAAATACCAACTCAAAGACACTAAATAGACTAACAATGTAGTTCAAAAATCCAATTCAATTTCTTGGCACATAATTACTTCAATCAAAACTTCAAGAACATCAAAAAGGAAAACTTACGTGCCTTTGAATCTTGGAGACTTCCCACTCTTCAATTTCTTGACCAATCTTCCACTATCACAATAGAAAAAATTAGGGTTAATTAAAAGAAAGAAAGAAAAGAAATATAGAACTAAGAATTAGTGGCGATGGCTTTAGGGTGATTTTAAGTAGAAAGAGAATGGAAGAAATGAGAGCTTTTGCAAAAATAACTTGTGCTGGAATTAAGGAAATGTGAAATGAGGGGTATGGGCTGAGGAAAAATGAATTTACCCATAATTCCCCTTTCTGACACTGGCGCGCCGCGACCTAGGCAGAGCAAGTCCCAGTCAACCTCAAATTTATGCAGATTTTTTCTTTGCAGGCACCACGACCCAGCCTAATTAAGTCGTGGCCTGCCCCTGTTTGAAAAACTCATTTGCTCTTGGACTCATCTTAGGGTCACGACTTATAAGCTCAAGTTGTGGCTTGCCCCTTCCTTCAATTTTCACACTCATTGACTTGTGTTAAAGCCCCGACTTACAAGCTCAAGTCGTGACTTGACCTGTAGACTAATTGGAAAACAACTTTTTCACGATTTGAACGATTTTTCTTACAAACTTTGTACTAAAAATAAATAAAAATTTAAACCAAAAAAATCTTCACAAATCCAAAATGAAATTAAATAAAATTGTTCACTAATTAAAAATTAAAACAAAAACTAAAATAAAGTATAGGAATGCCTCCTAAAGCGCCTTCGTTAACGTCATTTATCCAGACTCTGAATACCCCATTTAAAAGGGTTCCAAAACCATCACATACTTGCACTTTTCCACCAGTCCTTCCAAATAATGCTTTAATCTCTAACTATTCACTTTAAAATGTCCTGTTTCCTCGCTATGAATCTGAACCGCTTCATAAGGTAATGAGACAAAAACTGTGAAGGGTCCCGACCATCTAGACTTTAGTTTCCCTGGAAAAAAGCTTCAATCGAGAATTAAATAACAACACCTTGTCTCTCAGTTTGAAATACTTTCTATCTATCCTTTTATCATGAAAGGCCTTAGACTTTTCTTTATAAATCTTTACATTTTCATTAGCTTCATTTCGAAATTCATCAAATTCATTCAACTCTAGAAGCCTATTTTGTCTTGCCATAAATAAATCAATGTTCAGCTTTTTCACTGCCCAATAAGCTCAGTGCTTAGTTTCTACTAGTAAATGACATGCCTTCCCAAACACCAACTGATATGGTAATATACCAATCACAGTCTTAAAGGCTGTGCGATATTCCCACAATGAATCATCAAGATTTTTCGACCAATCTTTCCTTGATGTGTTTACAGTTTTCTCTAAAGTACTTTTAATCTCCCGGTTTGACACTTTAGCTTGACCATTAGCAAGTGGATGATAAAACAGGGCCTTCCGATGATGAGCTCCATAATGAGCATATAAAGTTGTGAATGATTTATTACAGAAATGACTACCTCTGTCATTAATAATTGCTCTAGGAGTACCAAACCAGGTACAAATATTTTTATGAAGAAATTTAATTACCTCCTTTCCATCACAAGTAGGAGTTTCTGCAGCTTCCACCCATTTAGAAACATAATCTACTGCCAACAAAAAGTACTTATTATTATAGGATGATGGGAAAGGCCCCGTAAAATCTATACCCCACACATCAAACAGCTCAACTTCAAAAATTCCAATCATTGGCATTTGATCTCTTCTTGATATATTACCAATACTTTGGAAACGATCACAACTCTTAACAAAGACAATATCATCTTTGAATAACGTAGGCCAATAAAACCCACATTGAAAAACTTTTGTTGATGTCATTGTTCATCCAAAGTGACCACCACAGTGTAAAGTATGAGAGTGAGTAAGTATGGAAATCATTTCCTCTTCTAGGATATATCTTCTAATTACTTGATCAACATAATGACGAAAAGAATGGGCTCATCCCAATAATAATGCTTAACTTCCGAATAAAAATTTTTGAGTTGTTTCCTTGACATGTTCGGAGGCACAACTTTAGCTACCAAATAATTGACATAATATGCAAACCAAGGTAGTTTTTCTTCACTTTCAATCGAAAATAATTGTTCATCCGGAAAATTTTCATCAATCTGCTCCTCTTTCTCATTATGTTCTTCTCCTTTTTCCAATCTAGATAAATGATCTGCAACTAGATTTTATGTCCCCTTCTTATCACGATTTTCCATATCAAACTCTTGCTATAATAGGGCCCATCGAATCAGGCGAGGTTTAGCATCCTTTTTGGTCATAAGGTACTTAATAGCTGAATGATCTATATAAACAATCACCTTATTACCAATTAAATACGGCCTGAACTTTTCGAATGCAAAGAAAATTGTAAGCAATTCCTTCTCAGTAGTTGCATAATTTAATTGAGCATTATTCAAGGTTCAACCCAATTGCTTCCTCTGAGCCTTAATACTAGGCTTACTATCCTCCTCCATTAATATGCGATGCATCACTGTTGAAGGAATGATACCCTTTATATCTGCAAAGTCCACCCAATTGCTAGTTTGTGAGCCCTCAACACCCTAAGAAGCTTATCTAATTCAATCACAGACAATGAAGTTAAAATAATAACTGGGACAGTGTCATTCTTACCCAAATAAGCATACTTAAGATGATCAGGTAAATTTTTTAACTCAAGAACTGGTGGCTTTTCAATAGATGGGAGAGGTCTCTCAAGCACTTGCCCCAATTCCTCATATTTATTTTGATAAATTTTCCCCAATGAGTTCAGCCACTCCACATATTCACTGGCTTCAGTACCAGCACACTCTTCAGGACTTGCAATCAATCTCAACTCAAGTGGATCCTTAATAGACTAGACCCTTTTACCGGGTTCCTCCAATACACTACTACTAAAACAACTGCCACTAGTTGAAGGATATTTCAAGGCATTAAAAATATTAAAAACAACCTCATCACCTTGTACTCTGAGCCTTAACTCACCCTTCTGAACGTCTATCAACGCTTTCCCCGTGGCTAAAAATGGTCGTCCCAATATAATAGGCACATCTTCATCTTCCTTGATATCTAATACAATGAAATCTACTGGGAAAATGAACTTATCAACCTTCACTAGAACATCCTCTATAATACCTCGGGGGTGTTTTAATGAATGGTCAGCTAGTTGAAGAGTAGCAGTAGTGGATCGAGCTTCCCCCAAACAAAGTCTTTTAAATACAGATAGTGGCATGAAATTAATGCTTGCACCAAAATCACATAAAGCTCTCTCACAATGAAAGTTTCCAATGGTGCAAGGTATATTGAAACTACCCAGATCTCTTAACTTTTGAGGAAGCTTGTAACAACCCAAAATCACTAATAAGGCTTAAGGGCCTTGATTAGCATGACGGGAGGGCATAATTGGTATATGTGTGATTTAATGGTTTAATGCAAGATTATGTGGCATGCATGATTAATATGATTATATGACTATGTGACATGCATGTTTGTGAATATTAGATATGCATGTGGGCCCTTTATAGCTTATAAGGTCATATTTGTAATTTTGGCCCATTGAGGGCATAAATGTTATTAGTTGTGATAAATTGTTGAGACCACATTATTATGTGAATATATTTGCAACATATGGCTTGAGACGGTCCTAGTGGGTGGATTGGCAAAATAGTCACAGCGGGGTTCAATACCTGGCTCAGAAGGGGCCTAGGGGTATTTCTGGGAATTTAGAGAATAATTTGTAAATTATTGGACATTGAATAAATAATTGGTAATTAATTGGATGACATGATTAGTGGGTAAATATTAGGAACATTTGTGGAATTAGCGGGAATTGGGGAGAATGACCATTTTACCCCTAGGAACAACTTGAGGACTAGTGACCTTAGAAGGGCAAAAAGGTCTTTTGTTTAGAGATTAGAGATATACTCAGGTTTAAAAGTCAGTAGAAGTTTTAGGAAATATTATAAACTCTCCTCTTTCTCTCGCATGTACTCTATCTCTCAGTCTCTCTCTCTCTCTCTCTCTCTCACTCTCTCATTGTGCTTGATGTGGGAAAAGCTAAAGGAAGGAAGGGTTTGAAGGGAATTTCGCTGGGAGTTTTGGAGGAATTGAAATTCTTAACCAAGGAATTCAGCTAAGGAGCTTGGGGGTTTAAGCTCAAGGTTAGAAGAATGAAATCTGGTGGGAGATTCAATCATAGCTAAGGTAAGTTCTTGTTCTTGGTTAGTTTAAGAAAGATTCTGATTATTTGGATGGTTTTAGACTGGGTTTTTGGGTAGAGAATTGCTGCTGAATTGGAGTATTAGCTTTAGTAATATAACTATGGTTTTGTGTTTGATTGAGTAATCAAAATCCTTAATTCTTAGCAGACCTGGTTCTGAATGGGGAGGTTTGTTTAGGTGAAGTGCTTGGGAAAATTGGCTGGGCACCGTGTGGAAGGAACCCATAATATCTAGGCTCGAAGGGGTGCGCTGCGACCCAGCCCTAGGGTGCCACGACACATGTGGCCATTTTGGCTTGGGTATGCTCTCTGTGATGGGGGCGCACTGCGACCAAGAGAGCCAAGTCGTGGTCCGCCTCCCCTTTGGCTTGGGTCCTTGCTTTCTGACTTGGGGCAAGTCGCGACCCACTAAGCCATGTCACAACACGGTTGGGGATTTCAACCTTAGAGTTGTTTCTAGAATTGGTAAGGCTCAGGGGGTTCGAACCTAGGCACTCGGGATAATTTCTACTACCCGATTTTGTAGAATTTGAGCTCTCGGAGGCTAGTTTCTCTCTCCTTAGTATTTATTTGAATTGGAAGTTAATAATTACCCATTGGACACTATGACTAGGTTTATCGCCAAGGCTTGGGGCTGAGGATCGTGCCTGAAACCATTCCATTATCTCCGCTTGGAATTAAAGGTAAGAAAATTGCACCCTTGTGTGGCTATGTTGGGACTGAGATTCCCTGTATTTGACTACATAAGTTGTATAACTTGTATAATGCCATGTGAGCATGAAATGAACGGCCTAAGAGTGTTGGGGGATGATAATTTGCACATAGGACGTGGCTTGGCCACTGTGAGCTGGGGTCAGCTATATAAACACTGAACTCGATCTAAGTGATCCGGAGTCAGTGGATTAAATAGAGGGTGCGGCCTAAGGGCATTGACCTTGAGTATTGCATGTTGATTGAGATGAATTGATGAATATAAATGTTTACTATTGTTAGCTTGATGCTAACTGTCTTGTGATATAATTGATTATCATCATTGAGTATGTATTATTGCTATGGTTTTCTTGCTGGGCCTTGGCTCACGGGTGCTACGTGGTGTAGGTAAAGGCAAGGGTAAGCTGGACCAACCATGAGTTGGAGAGCTCTAGGGGCGAGATGTACATTGTCAGCTACTCATCCACCATGGTCGAGGGGAAGTACTGGGACAGAAGCCTAAAAACTTTTATTTTTCCATTAGAGTGGCCACTGAATGTATATGAATTTTGAGAGTCTGTAAATTGTCTTTTAAACACTGTTTTTGGGATCCCATGTACCAAACATCTATTTTAATGAAAATTAACCGTTTATGATCAAAAGCTTTTAGCCCTATCCTGATTATGACTTTAGGGTCACGTTTTATTTAAATTACTTGATTAGCAAGTCTGACACTATTTTAAATACACAGTGTAATGGTCTTTGTTATCCAGGGCGTTACAACTTGGTATCAGAGCGGTCTAGGTTTAAGGGTTCCTGAAGACTGGCTGGACATGTACACTCGCTGCTAAAGACAAGCTCTACTCAGGGTTTGGTAATTGTATACATATGATTATATGCTTAAGTGCTGGAATGAATAATAAATACTTTACTACATGATTAATATGGAGCATGAGATACTGGTAGGGCCTGGCCCTTGACTACTGTGTGATGATATTGAGGCATGCTTATTAGCATTGCTGTTGCATGTGAGTGAATATTGAAATGATTATTTGCATCTTGACTGCTTGTGATTGGTTGAGTTCCAATGATGGACTATGGAAAGAATGTTACCCTGTTATCATTGCCTGACCACTGAGTCTTTGATTGAAGATATACTTGGTTATGCATCCAAGGCGATCCATATGACTATCCAACACAGGATCTAAGGCTAGAGATGATGACTAGGGCCAGAACCCACCGCCAGTCCCTGAGAAATGGAAGCAGATACTTGTAGACGTGCAAGCTTGATTACAGAGTCAGGAAGGGTAGATTCTCTTATTGAGACAGTAGGCTCTGTGAGGGAGTGTTGTACCTATGGTGCCACCTGTTATGGCATCAGTCGTACAGGCACCTGACGTTGGGAACAGATGGGAGCCACTATATGAGCGGTTCAGGAGGCATCATCCTCAAACCTTTGAGGGAGGACTGGATCCACTGAAGACCGAACAGTGGCTGAGTATGATTACTTCTATCTTGGATCTCATGAGGGTGGAAGGTAATGGCAGGGTGGCCTGTGCCACCTATATTTTTAGAGAGGATGCTATAATTTGGTGGGAAGTAGCATCACAGACCAGAGATGTTTCTATGCTGAGTTGGGATGGGTTCAGAGACTTGTTCATCCAGAAGTATTATAACATAGCCATTAGGGCGGCAAAAGTGAATGAGTTTGTGGGGTTAGTGTAGGTCAATATGACAGTTACAGAGTATGCCCTGAAGTTTGATAGACTTTCAAAGTTTGCACCAGATCTTGTGCCTACAGATGCAGCCAGACAGGACTGTAACACCCTACTGCCTTAGAGTCATTACTATGTGAATTTAAAATGTGCAATTAACTCGCTAGTCGAGGTTTTAGGTTAAAAGTGTAGCTAATCCATAATAAAAGTCATACTATTTAGAAATACTATTTGTAAAGTGATATACATTTGGGATCCCAAAATACTGTTTAGAAATATTTACAACTCAAAAATATAATTAAAAGTCGTCTAAATGACAAAATTAGGTTTAGTACAAACATCTCCCAAAAATACACCTGGCCATGGCAACCAGGCAGGCCAAACATGTACATGTCGCTTCACGCTCTCCATACTCATGGCTAGTCGACTTTCCCCTTGCCCTTACCTGCACCATAGAGCACCCGTGAGCCGAAGCCCAGCAAGAAAACTCCACACAAGCAAGTAACACATGCATAACCATTAATTAACACATAACAAAATCGCCAACAGGCTAAACACATAATGACCATGCCATCCCAGGCGCTTTACCAGGCCCTGGGTTCACAGTCTTCACCGTGAGGATATCCCAGGTATCCTATAGGGGTCTCACCCTAGCAACTCATACTCTGCGTGCTTAACGTTGTTCCTGGCCCCTTGACGTACTCGGCCTTTGCCATTCCCGGCCCTCACCGTTCTCGGCCTTCACCATTCATTCACATATATGCACATATAGTATAATTAAACAAATACTTAAACACATATAGACATATTCAATGGGGCTACGCCCTGTAATACAATCGTATAGGGCCGTGCCTTGCAACACAGTCAATAGGGCCTCACCCTGCTCTACAGGTGCAACAGTTTTCTTACCTGTGTCTCGAGCTTTCCAAGCACCGATATCCCGAGCATAGTCCCCTAGTCCGAGCCTCGCTGAAAACCTAGTCACAACGTATCAATAACATCCATCCATCAAGTTCTAATCCAATAAATAACTTCAGGTTACCATTCTAGTTTCCGAAACCTTGGATTCTATCAATCCAGGTGATAAACTCCATCCCGAGCCTTAATAATTGGGTTCCCAAGCCAAAAACCCACAGAAAAACCAACACTTTGAACTAAGGTCGCGACCTAACCCCTAAAGGGTCATGGTATGCCTCAAAACAGAGGCAAAATTCCTCCCTGGAAGGAGACAAGGGTCGTGGCATGCTTAGCCCAGCACCACGGCGCACCTCAAGGATAGAGGCCTCCCTAAGCCTCACGCGCACACAGGCCGCAGCATGCCCCTTCAAGGGCCATGGCTCGACCTACAAACCCAGAAAATTAGCTTTTCTCTCAAGTTCTTCCCCGAGCTTAATCCCATTTTTCACACCCCAAACTTCAGCTAACCCGAGAACTAAGCCCATAATTCATATCCATATAGCCTAAACATCCCAATAAGCTCATAAACCAACTCCTACACCCATCAAACATTCAAAGCCAATCTTGGAAATCAATTCATGCATGCCTATGTTCTAGCAATCAAAACCAGCAGAAATTTTAGCTTGTTCATCAAGTTTAAAAGCTTACCTTTGAGCTTGATTAAACCTCTGAATTAATCCCCTAAGTTCCAAGCTTCTAGCCCCAAAAGTTCTAGCTTTGAATCCTTCCTTTACCCCAAAGAAGATCAGCTCTTCTTCCTCTTCTTTTCTTAGCTTTTGCTTTCCTCTAGAGCTTCCAAAAGATGATTCCAGTATATGCCCAGGTGAAGAAAATGTGAAGGACTTTACCCCTGCCAGTTCTACCTATTCTTAAAGCCAAATTCCTTTTTTGCCCCTTAAACCTATCCTTAACCCCTAAGTAATCCCAAGGGCAATTTAGTCATTTACCAAATCCCGTTAAGTCCCCGAGTATTCCTATAAATTCTCATTTAATCCCAACATATCTCAGCATTACTAAATTACTACATGTTACTCAATAATTCTCGAACACATATAATATTCCCAAAATACCCCAAAGCTCCTCCTGAGCCGGGTATTTGACCCCGTTGTGACTTTCTAGCTAAACTGCTCCCTAGGACTGTCTCAGATCGTGCATCTCAAATATATCACCACTCACACATAGTGTCAATCACAATAATCACAAATATCGCATTTATGCCCTCAACGGGTTAAATTTTCAAACATTCCCCTAATAACCAAACGGGGCCCACATGCATAATTAATTCACCTAAACATGCATTTCTAATCACATACTCATCAAAATCACATATTATAATAATAAATCACTTTTTGCCCTTCCAGGCACGCTAATAAAGGCCCTAAGCCTTATTAGCAAATTTGAGACGTTACAAGGACAGACTTATTAGAGGGCTTAATGCTATGATAGCCTGAGATGTGAGAATTACAATAGTACCTGAGGGCAACTTATGCCCAGGCTGTTGAGAAGGATCTTACCGCTGAGGAGGCAGAGAATAGGAATCGGAGGGAGAACATTGTGAGACAGGAGGTTCGCAGGGCAGTGCCTCCATCCATAGGGTTTGGTAGGGGCGGAGGCCTCAGTTATCTGAAGAGGAAGACCCCTGACACTTTGGCCACTGCTGGTTCTGATAGGAGGGGTCGGGTGTTCAGGGTGGCGGTGAGACATGGTGGAATTACCCTGAGTGCACGAGGTGCAGAAAGCGCCATTTGGGTGAATGTCGAGCAAAGGCTTGCTATCAGTGCGAGATGGTGGGACACCTCAAGAAATACTGTCCAACAACCAAGAAAGAGGAAGCAGGGAATGTGGATAGCTTAACTTCAGCTCGAATGTTCACCATGACGCAGGCAGAGGCCGAGGCTAGTCCCTCGGTGGTGATAGGTAAGCTTTCTAGCGTTGGCTCTCCTTTTTCTATATTGATTGACTCTGGTGCTACACAATCATTTGTTTCTAGTAAGGTAATTGATAGATTGTGTAGACCTAGAGAGTATTATACTATGGGGTTTGGGACTATACTACCTACAGGGTAAACTGATGGTGTATAGGAGATGGCTTCGAGCACTGCCAGTGATGGTTGATGGTAGGGAGCTATTAGTAGACTTGATTGAATTAGGTATGGAGGATTTTGACATGATTCTTGGGATGGATTGGCTGGTAAGATATGGGGCTACCATTGATTGCAGGAAGAAGATGGTGATTTTTGAGCCTGAGGGAGAGGATCCCTTTATTTTCATGGGTGCGGTACATGGACCTTGCATACCCATGATATCAGCGGTGAGAGATAGAGACTTATTATAGAGAGGTTGTATAGGTTTCCTAGCTAGTGTGGTGGATACTACCAGAGTTTTGCGAGCAGGGCCAGGAGAGACCAGATTAGTTCATGAATTCTTGGATGTGTTTCCTGCGGATTTACCAGGGCTGCCGCCGCACATAGAGATTCAGTTCGTCATTGAGTTAGCGCCGGGGACAGAGCCAGTGTCGAGGGCACCATATTGGATGGCTCCAACAGAGCTGAAAGAATTGAAGATATAGTTGCATGAACTTCTTGATTTGGGGTTTATCAGGCCTAGCTACTCGCCATGGGGTGCTCTAGTTTTGTTTGTGAAGAAGGATGGGACTTTGAGGACGTGTATAGATTACAGGGAGTTGAACAAGTTGACCATCAAGAATAAGTACCCTTTACTAAGAATCGACAACTTGTTTGATCAGTTGTGGGGAAAGACGGTGTTCTCGAAGACTGATCTTCAATCTGGTTATCATCAGCTGAGGGTCAAGGACGATGATACACAGAAGACGACCTTCCGAATGGGGTATTGGCATTATGTGTTTCTGGTCATGTCGTTTGGTTTGACCAATGCCCCAGCAGCATTCATGGACTTGATGAACAAGGTGTTCAAGGACTTCTTGGATAATTTTGTGATTGTCTTCATCGATGACATTTTAGTGTACTCCAATTCAGAGGTAGAGCATGAACAACATCTCTGACAGGTCTTACAGAAGTTGAGAGAGCACCGGTTGTACGCCAAGTTTAAGAAGTTTTAGTTTTGGCTACCAGAAGTGACATTCCTTTGACATGTTGTTGGTGAGAATGGGATTAAGGTTGATCCATCTAAGGTGGAGGCAGTGAGAAATTGGTCGAGGCCAAGGAACACCTAAGAGGTTAGGAGCTTCCTTGGATTAACAGGATATTATAGACAGTTTGTGGAAGGGTTCTCGAAGATTGCTACACCGATGACAAAATTGACACGTAAGAATATGAAGTTTGTCTGGTCAGATAAGTGTGAGAATACCTTCCTGGAATTGAAGCGACGACTGATTATGACGCATGTGTTGAGTCTCCCTTCGGATAGAGGGAAGTTTGTGGTATATTGTGACGCATTGAGGTTGGGTTTGGGATGCGTGCTGATGCAGAATAAGAAGGTTATAGCTTATGCATCACGACAGCTGAAGGAATATGAGCAATGGTACCCTACCCATAATCTGGAATTGACAGCGGTGGTATTCACACTAAAGGTATGGTGACATTATCTGTATGGAGAGAAGTGCGAGATACACACTGATCACAAGAGCTTGCAGTATGTCTTCACCCAGAAGGATCTGAACATGAGGCAAAGGCATTGGCTGGAGTTGGTAAAGGACTATGATTGTGATATCCTTTACCACCCAAGGAAAACAAATGTAGTGGTAGATTCATTGAGCCAGAGGGGCTTGGGACAGTTATTTATCTCTGCTCAGATATCGAGAGAATTGGCTGAGGAGATGTCCATGGCGAGGATAGAGTTGGTTGTGGGGTGGTTGGCCAATATTACTTTACAGTCGATCCTGTTAGAGTAGATTAAAGAGGGTCAGTTGGTAGATGCACATTTATAGGAAGTTAGAGGGAGAGTCTTAGCGAGAGTGGCTAAGGACTATTCCATTTTAGAGAGTGGATTATTACGGTATAAGGGTCAGATTTGTGTCTTGACTGATATGGGGATTAGACAAGAGATACTCAACAAATCCCATACTATGATGTACTCACTGCATCTAGGCACCACAAAGATGTATCAGGATCTGTGGACATTATATTGGAGGCCTGAGATGAAGAAATATGTGGTTGAGTACGTAGCCATGTGTTTGACCTGTCAGTAGGTGAAGGTTGAGCGTCAGCGGCCAGTGGTATTGTTACAGCCTTTGGGTATTTCCGAGTTGAAATGGGAGGACATTACGATGGATTTTGTGGGACGTTTACCCAGGACAGTGGGGCTACATGACTCGGTGTGGGTGATAGTGGAGAGATAGACCAAGTCAGCTCACTTTCTGTCGGTGAAGATGACCTATACTATGGATCAGTTTGCAGAGCTGTACGTGAGGGTGATTGTACGTCTCTATGGGGTTCCTAACTCTATACTATCAGATCGGGATCCTATCTTTACCTCCAAGTTTTGGGGTGAATTGTAGAAGGCTATGAGGACTCAATTGAAGTTTAGTACGACCTTTCATCCTCAGACTGATGAACAGTCTGAGAGGATAATTCAGGCATCTCAGAGCGTGTGTGATAAACTTCGAGGGCTCTTGGATTAAGTATCTCCCATTGATTGAGTTTTAGTACAACAATAGTTATCAATCAATAATTGGAGTAGCTCCATATGAGATGTTATATGGGAGGATATGTAGATCGCCCATTCATTGGGATGAGATGGGTGAGAGGAAGTATTTAGGACCGGATCTGGTTCAGAAGACTAATGAGGCTATCGAGAAGACTCGAGCTCGAATACTTGCTTCGTAGAGCAGACAGAAAAGCTATGCTGATCCTAAGCGTAGGAACGTGGAGTTCCAGGTAGGGGACCACATATTTCTCCGAGTCTCACCATTGGAAGGGGTGAGAAGGTTTGGGAAGAATGGAAATCTAAGCCCTAGATTCATTGGACCTTTTGAGATTCTAGAGAGGATCAGGCAAGTAGCCTATAGATTGGCACTACTGCCATCGTTGTCAGGAGTTCATGACATATTCCATATTTCAATGCTTCGGAAGTATGTCTCAGATACGACTCATGTGTTGAAACATGATGACTTAGATTCGCAGACAGATTTGTCTTATGAGGAGCAATCGGTTCAACTCTTAGACAGGAAAGACAAGGTTCTACGAAACAAGATAATTCCTCTAGTCAAAGTGTTATGGAGGAATAATAAGGTCGAGTAAGCGACCTGGGAGCTTGAGTCAGCGAGGCGGGATCAGTATCCTGAGTTACTCAGGTAATTTCGAGGACGAAATTCTCAGTAGGAGGGGATAGTTGTAACGACCAAAAATTACTAATAAGGCTTAAGGGCCTTGATTAGCGTGTCGGGAGGGTATAATTGGTATATGTGTGAATTAATGGTTTGATGCATGACTATGTGGCTTGCATGATTAATATGATTATATGACTATGTGACATGCATGTTTGTGAATATTAGATATGCATGTGGGCCCTTTATAGCTTATAAGGGCATATTTGTAATTTTGGCCCGTTGAGGGCATAAATGTGATTATATGTGATAAATTCTTGAGACCACATTATTATGTGGATATATTTGCAACATATGGCTCGAGACGGTCCTAGTGAGCGGATTGGCAAAATAGTCACGGCGGGGTTCAAAACCCAGCTTGGGAGGGGCCTAGGGGTATTTCTAGGAATTTAGAGAATAATTTGGAAATTATTGGACATTGAATAAATAATTGGTAAGAAATTGGATGACATGATTAGTGGGTAAATATTAGGAACATTTGAGGAATTAGCAGGAACTGGGGAGAATGACCATTTTACCACTAGGAACAACTTAAGGACTATTGACCTTAGAAGGGAAAAATGGTCTTTTTTTAGAGATTAGAGATATACTCTGGTTTAGGAGTCAGTAGAAGTTTTAGGAAATATTATAAACTCTCCTCTTTCTCTCCCACATACTCTCTCTCTCTCTCTCTCTCTCTCTCTCACACACACACACACACACACACACACTCATTGTGCTTGATGTGGGAAAAGCTAAAGGAAGGAAGGGTTTGAAGGGAATTTTGTTGGGAGGTTTGCTTAACAAAGGAATTCAGCAAATGAGCTTGGGGGTTTAAGCTCAAGGTTAGAAGATTGAAAGCTGGTGGGAGATTCAATCATAGGTAAGTTAAGTTCTTGTTCTTGGTTATTTTAAGAAAGATTATGATTATTTGGATGGTTTTAGACTGGGCTTTTGGGTAGAGAATTGCTACTAAATTGGAGTATTAGCATTAGTAATATTACTATGGTTTTGTGTTTGATTGAATAATCAAAAGCCTTAATTCATAGGTAACCTGGTTTTGAATTGGGGAGGTTTGTTTAGGTGAAGTGCTGGGGAAAATTTGTTGGAAAATGTGTGGAAGGAACCCAGAATTTCTGGGCTCGAAGGGGCGCGCTGTGACCCAGCCTTGGGGCGTCGCGGCGCGTGTGGCCATTTTGGCTTGGGTATGCTCTGTGTGATGGGGGCGCGTTACGACCAGGAGAGCCAAGTCACGGCTCGCCTCCCCTTTGTCTTGGGTCCTTGCTCTCTGACTTGGGTGCAATGCGATCCACTAAGCCAAGTCACGACCCGATTGGGGATTTTAGCCTTAGAATTGATAAGGCTCGGGGGGTTCGAACCTAGGCGCTCGGGATCATTTCTACTACCAAGATTGGTAGAAATTGAGGTATCGAAGGCTAGTTTCTATCTCCTAAGTATTTATTTGGATTGGAAGTTAATAATTACCCATTGGACACTATGACTAGGTTTATCGCCAAGGATTAGGGCTGAGGATCGTGCTCAGAACCATTCCATTATCTCTTTTTGGAATTAAAAGATAAGAAAAATGCACCCTTGTGTGGCTATGTTGGGACTGAGATTCCCTGTATTTGAATACATATGCTGTATAACTGTGACAATGCCATGTGAGCATGAAATGAAAGACCTAAGAGTGTTGGGGGCTGATAATTTGCGCGCAGGATGCAGCTCAGCCACTGTGAGTTGGGGTAAGCTATATAAACACTTGACTTGACCTAAGTGAGCTGGATTCAGTGGATTAAATATAGGGTACGACCTAAGGGCGTCGACCCTGAGTATTGCATGTTGATTGAGATGAATTATTGAATATAAATGTTTACTATTGTTAGCTTGATGCTATGGCTTGTTGAATATCTGGTTAACTGTCTTGTGCATTAATTGATTATCATCATTGAGTATGTATCATTGCTATGGTTTTCTTGTTGGGCCTTGGCTCACGGGTGCTACGTGGTGCAGGAAAAGGCAAGGGTAAGCTGGACCAACTATGAGTTGGAGAGCTCTGGGGGCGAGGTGTACATTGTGAGCTGCTCGTCCACCACTGCCGAGGGAAAGTACAGGGGCAGAAGCCTAAAAACTTGTATATTCCCATTAAAGTGGCCACTGAATGTATATAACTTTTGAGAGTCTGTAAATTGTCTTTTAAACACTGTTTTTGGGATCCCATGTACCAAACATCTATATTAATGAAAATTAACCATTTATGATCAAATTTTTTTAACCCTAACCTGATTATGACTTTAGGATCACATTTCATTCAAATTACTTGATTAGCAAGTCTGACAGTGTAACGGTCTTGGTTATCTAGGGCATTACAAAGCTTCTTTTGAATAATGGCACTACACTCTTCAATTAATGCAACAGTTTCATTATAACGCCCTACTGCCTTAGAGCCGTTACTAAGTGAGTTTAAAATGTGCAATTAACTCACTAGTCGAGGTTTTAAGACAAAAGTGTAATTAAGTCATAATCAAAGTCATAAACTTGAGAGTAAACCTTTTATTCAAAATATATAATACATTTAACATTTGGGATCCCAAAACATTGTTTTGAAATATTTACAACTCAAAATATAACCAGAGTCGACTAAACGACAAAATCCAAATTTTGTACAAACATCTCCCAAACACAACCCTGGCCGTGGCAGCCAGACAGACCGGACATGTACGCGCCGCTCATTACGCTCACCACACTCGAGGTTGATCGAATTTCCCCTTGCCTTTACCTGCACCATAGAGCACCCGTGAGTCGAAGCCCAGCAAGAAAACCCTCATAAGCAGATAATAAACACATATCAAACACTTAATATAAATCAAGCCAACACCAGGTCATACATGTACGTGTTGGATTAGCTTATACAGAATCTTTATTTATTTTCATGTATATCTAATATTAAAAAAATTAATACGAGATAGCCTAAAACATGTTTCTAAAATTGAATTCAAAGAGAAACAAATAATAGAATACTTACAGTATACGCAGCGGAATTAAAGAGTCATTCCTTCAGTTTCTCTAACTCTTGTATCCTCTCTGTCGCAGAGTATTATCAAGAAACTGAACCGATCTTCTATTTTCTTCACAATCTTCCAATGTATCCTTAGAACCACCTAGACTAGTGTGGGAAATTCTCAACACATGAGATAGATATAGAGAGAAGAAGAGAAAATAACAAAGAGGCTTAGAAAATGACTTGTGTTTAGAGAGAATCTAAAACTATCATAAAATCTTACTTGTGACTTCTATTTTGACTTCTCTCTAAGCACTCCTTTTATAGACTCAATTTGGCGATTTAATTTAATTAAAAAAATCAATAAAATAATAGCCATTTTGAAGCCCTAGGTCGAAAATATCATGGGCTATAGGCATGTGAAATTTCCCATTTGATTATAAGCCCATTGGACTTAAAATCAAGACCTGTATTATTTTCTATTGATTTAATTAATTAAATAATTATTCAAATACTTTATCAAATTAATTATTTATAATTTGAACCTTTATTTAAACTTATTTATTAATTTAGATACCAATTTATCTTAATTAATAATTCTGCCATAATTTCTCTTTTCTTCTTAAAATTACACAACTCTGTGAAACTATCCAAAATTGACCTGGTCAACTTTGATAATTCTAATTGATGATTAAATCAATTAATTGAGACTATCTAGGTGATTTTATCCAAGGTACAATGGGGATCATGGGCCTATGAAATCAAGCTCCAATAAGTTTTCATAAATCTAACAAATAAATTTACTAACTTATTAATTCCTCGTGACTCCACTATAGACTCGGAATTGCACTCTTGAATTCATAGAACGCTCTATAAAAAATATAGATACACTATTAATTATCCATTGTTACAACCATAATTGTCACTCAATCCTCTATAGACGGTCTACAATGAGATAGTACTAAAATACCGTTTTACCCCTCATTGTATTTTATCCTTAAAACACTTAGTTCCTTGTAAATGATATTTCAGTAAACTAATTTAATTACTGAAATGAGATCTCTATCATTTAACACCTTCAACCAAACTAAAAGGAAACCATCGTTTCACTTCTTCATCAGAAGCTATAGATGTTCATATCTATGACTAACACTCCCACTAAATTATACTACCGAGTTCCCAAGATGTAAGTATGGGCTAGTCCGTAGGGTAAGCTGGTAATGAACAAGTCAAAGAACTCAAATAATACAATTAGTTAGAATACTAACCACTCAGAATTTAGATTGAATTGACCTATGGTCAACTATATGATATGACTAGAATAGATAATAACGATATGTTTACTTATCTTATCAACTGTCAATACCGGTCCAGTCCGATGTAACTAATACATCCGATCTTATCTACTTTGCTAATGTTCTGGAAAGAACATAACACTGTAATGTGTAAGTAGATCATATCGTAGATTGGCAAGTCAGTGTAAATCCTATGCACTGACTAATCTTAGGACTAATTTATTTTGAACATATAATCATATTTATATTCCACTGCGATTACGTCACTATAAATAAGATTAGCTATATGCTCGGGATTTAATTCATATTAAACAAATAATCATGAAAATAAAACATGTGAGCAAAGTGATTGACCAAGTCAAAAAATGATTTCTATTATTTTATTGATAATAAAATGAGATTACAAAGAATTTGGGTTTTAATTAGGGCATAAAACCCCAACAGTACAACCATGTCGTCCCAGGTGCTTTACCAGGCCCGGGGTTCGCGGTCTAAACCGTCAGGATATCTCGAGTATCCCTTGGGGTCTCACCCTGGCAACTCGCACTCCGTGTGCTAAACGTTGTACCCAGCCCCTTGTCGTTCTCGGCCTTTGCCGTTCCCGGCCTTCGTCGTTCCATCATTTATACACACATATGATATAACTAAGCAGAAATCTAAACACATATAAATTCAATCAAAGGCCATGCCCCGCAACACAGTCATATAGGCCTGAGCCTTGAAACTCAATCATATAGGGCGGAGCCCTGCAACACATGCTCTATAGAAACAGTAGTTTTCTTACCTGTGTCCCGAGCTTTCCAAGCACCGATGTCCCGAGCGCAGTTCCCTAGTCCGAGCCTCACCGAAACCCTAGTCACAATGCATTAACAATTTCCACCCATCAAGATCTATTCCATTAAATATCTTTGGGTCATAATTCTAGTCTCCAGAACCTTGGGTTTTATCAATCCGGGTGATAAAATCCATCCCGAGCCCTAACAATTAGGTTCCCAAGTCAAATCCCATTAAACACCCTGCATCTTGAACTAGGGCTGCGGCCCAACCCCTCAAGGACCGCGGATAGCCTCAAAAAAGAGGCTAAACACCTCCCTGGAAACACACACGAGCCGCGGCATGCTTGGCCAAGTGCCGCGGCGCGCCCCATGATCAGTGGCCTCCCCAGGCCTAGCGTGCACACGGGCCACGGCCCTCGCCTCCAAACCCAGAAAAAACACCATTTTCCCTTGCATTTCCTTCGAGCCAATCCTTCTAAAATCATCCCAACCCAACACGTAAACCCAAAAGTAAGCTTGAACCTCCCTACCACACCATCTAAGCTTCACAATAAGTCCAAAACAGTCATAAAACTCAACCCACAACCAAAATTAACTCAAGATTCTAGTTCACATGCATCTTATAGTTCTAGCTATAATTCAATGAAAAATCAAGGGATTTTAGAGTTAGACTCCTTACCCCAGCTGATGATTTCAAGTTGCCACTAGCACCTCAACCTCCAAAGCTCACCTCTTCCAAGTTCCAAGCCTCAAGCTCCCAAAATCCAAGCTCCAATTCCTCAATTTTTGATTGGTTTTCCTCCAAAATACCACTAAGTCTCCAAGTGTAGAAGATAAAACAGAGTGAGGGAAGAGAGTGGGTTGGTTTAGAGAGTTCCAAATGATTCTAGGTTTTGTTTTATTCAGCTTAAGTCTATAAGGTTACCTCAAGGCTCGGGGTACCAAAAACGTCCCCGAGGGCAAAATGGTAAATTTCCCCAATATTCCCTCGTAGGCGTTCTAACCTTAAATATATCACCAAATATTTATTTCCATAACCCGT
This sequence comes from Humulus lupulus, assembly GCF_963169125.1. NCBI lineage: Eukaryota > Viridiplantae > Streptophyta > Magnoliopsida > Rosales > Cannabaceae > Humulus > Humulus lupulus. The sequence goes on along the minus strand of NC_084794.1, from coordinate 194,091,871 downwards.
TAACCCCATAAAATGTCTAATACCCAAAATACCCCTCGACTCGACACGAGTCGGATTTTCGACCCCGTTGTGACTTTCTAGTTAACCGCTCCTTAGAACTGTCTCGGATTGTGCAACATAGATATATCACAAGTATATCACAATTATCACATTTATGCCCTCAACGGGCTAAAATTACAATCACACCCCTAATAGCCAGACGGGGCCCACATGCCTATTTTATTCACCTAAACATGCATCTCTAATCACATATTATAACCATAATTCACTTATTTTCCTCCAGGCATGGTAATCAAGGCCCTAAGCCTTATTAGCAAATTCGGGTCGTTACATTCATAATCCTCCATTTTTCTCTTATTAGACAATATCTCTTTCATAAACTTCACATAACAAGGTATTTGTTCTAGAGCCTCTGCAAAAGGGATGTTAATGTGCCTCAAGAAATTTGGAGAATTGTTTGTCAAGATTGGCCTTTCGAAACCATTGAGGATATGGAATCCTTAGTTTAGGCTCAGTGTACTTTGGCTTTTATGTCTTTGGAAGGTCTTCAGTAACCTCCTCTTGTATTGGACTAGTAACATGTTGATCCTTTGTCTTCTTCCCCTTGTCATCCACTGTAGGTCCATCATACTTAGTCCCACTCCTTAGAGTGACAGCTTGACATTGCTCTTTAGGAACTACCTATGTGGAACTAGGCAAATTCCCTTGCTGTCTACTAGAAAACATTTTAGCCAATTAACCTATTTGTGTCTCCAAATTCCTAATTGAAGACCTTGTCTCTGTAATGAATTGATTTAATTGGTTTGTCTGGATTGTTGGTGGGTTAATTGGAGGATGTGGTGGTGGATGAGATGGGCTTGGGTTTGGATCATAATAAGGTCTAGAATGTAGTCCATAAGTCGGTTGATGAGGGGTTGTTGAGGTAGGTACTGCGGATACTGCAGTTGTAACCCTTGATTATTTTTCCAAGATAGATTAGGGTGATATTTCCATGCAGGAGTATATGAATTTGAGTATGTGTTCGGTGTAGGTCTTGAAAAGTTACCAATAACATGTGCCTATTCCAAAGGCATATTATTTACATCTGTTGAGCAACTAGCTGTGCTCGGGCATTGTTCATAAGAATGCGGTCCCCCACAAATCTCACAACTCATGACATTTTGTACTTGCATTGCTTGTGCGGCGAGGTTATTCTGTTGCAATTTCTTGGTTAGAGATGCCACTTGAGCAGTCAATAAAGCAATATGATCGACCTCTAAAACTCCTGACACCTTCTTATTCTCACGCTCAGTAGACCAATTATAGTTATTCATGGCCATCTCTTCCAATAATTCATATGCTTCATTAGCGTTTTTTCTCATAAATTCTCCTCTCAATGCTACATCTATAATTGTCCTTCTATTTCCCCCCAAACAATTGTAAAATGTATGAACCAACAGGCACTTCTTTATTCCATGATGTGGGCATTTCCTTTGCAACTCTTTAAAATGTTCCCATGCATCATATAAAGACTCCCATCCAACTGATGGAAATTATTAATCTCTCCTCTTATCCGGGCTGACTTCGCAGGAGGAAAATATTTACCAAGGAATTTATGAGCCAAATCTTCCTAAGTAACTATAGAGTTGGCTCGTAATGAATTCAACTAGATCTTAGCTCTGTCTCTTAATGAAAACGGGAATAATCTTAATCTTATAACATCGTTACTCACCCCATTCATTTTGAATTTCGCACACATCTCTAAAAAATTTGTGGTATGGGGATCCTCATTTGGTAATCCCCCTAATTGTACACAATTCTGTACCATTTGAATAATTGAGGGTTTTATCTCAAAATTATTTGCCTCAACAGTAGGAGGACGAATGCTTGAATGTATCCCCGTAACATTAGGGAGTACATAGTTTCTCAATGGCGGATCGACTTTAGCTACATTACCCAAATTTGCATTGTTGTTGACAATGTTGTTTGTGTTCTCAGCCTTGGCAAAGTCCAACATTTTCTTTATCTTTCGGTTCTGTTTGCACGTTCTCTCAATTTCAAGATCTATTGGTATGAGTCTCTTTTCTCTACTTCCTCGCATATACCAACAATTCGTGAAACACAATACAACCTCGATCCGAATAAGTGTAAAGTATTAAAAAAAAATTAGAACAAACAACAATTAATTTTGATATTGGAAATTAAGTCTCCGGCAACGATGCCAAAAACTTGATCGTGAAAATATGATACGCAAGTGCACGCCATCGATTCAAGTATTATAGATAGTAAATAGAGTATCATTCCCACAAAGACTATTATCCAATTACCAATAATTGTTCTTTAAGACATGACTAGATCAACAAAATAATAATTCAGAAGCATAAGATTCAAAAACTTGAAGAAGAAATAAAAAATATGAAAGTGCAGAAAAACTAGTCTGTGAATCAAAATTAGTCTCTAAAAATGTAATTAAAATGTGACCTTATTTAAAATTAAAACCTAAGTCTGAATTTATGTAAAAAAGTTCACAAATTCGTTGTTTTTCATAGGTGGGCCGCGACTTGGCATTCCATAGGTCGCGGCCTGTAATGCCCTACTTGCTTAGAGCCATTACTAAGTGAGTTTAAATTGTGCCATTAGCTCGCTAACCGAGGTTTTAGGTAAAATGTGTAGCTAAACTGGAGTAAAAGACATTTTAAGACATTAAATATGAAAATTGTGGTCATTCATTGAAATCATAAGGAGTTACACATTTGGGATCCCAAAATACTGTTTAGAAAACACTTTACACCTCAAAATTTACAACCAAAGTCGACCTTGGCAACAAAACAATTATTACAGAACATTCCTCCAAAATCACCATGACCGTGGCAGCCAGGTAGGCAAAACATGTACCTGTTGCTCCATGCTCTCCATAGTCTCCATACTCATGGTTGGTCAACTTTACCCTTGTCCTTACCTGCACCATAAAGCACCCGTGAGCCGAAGCCCAACAAGGAAACTGAACACAAAACAAATAACATATGCATATCTATAAACAACATAAAACAAGACAGCCAATAGACATAATGCATAGCGCCCATGCCGTCCCAGGCACTTTACCAGGCCCTGGGTTCACGGTCTTCACCAAGAGGATGTCTACGGCATCCTAGGAGGGTCTAGCCCTATCAGCCTGCACTCTGCGTGTTAACATTGATCCCGGCCCCTTGCCGTACATGGCTACTTACTGTCCTCGGCATTCGCCGTTCACTCATAAATATACATCACATAATATAATATCAACAGATATCTAACACATATACTAAACTTAAACACTAGGGCTACGCCCTACAATTCAATCGATAGGGCTATGCCCCGCAATACAAACAATTGGGTCATGCCGTGCAATCAAACAATAGGGTCACGCCTTGCTCTACGTGTACAATAGTTTTCGTACCTGTGTCCCAAGTTATTTGAGCAATGCAATCACGAGCATAGTCCTCTATTCTGAGCCTTGATGAAATCCTAGTCACAACATGATCATAATAGACATCCATCAAGTTCTAAATCAATAAATAACTTCGAGATACAATTCTAGTCTATGGAACCTCAATTTCAACTAAACTCGGTAGTAGAAATTATCCCGAAGCGCCTAGGTTCGAGCCCTTGAGCCTTACGAAACTTAGAAACTAACCTAAGGATAAAATCCCCAGGCAAGTAGCGACCTATCTTAGTGGGTGGCGACTTAAACTCAAGTTAGAGAGCAAGGCCCCAAGCCAAAGGGGAGGCAGGCTGGGACTTGGCTTAGTGAGTCGCGGCGCGGCCCCATCTCAGAGAACACGCCCAGGCCAAAATGGCCACATGAGCTGCGGTGCCCCAGGGCTGGGTTGCGGCGCGCCCCTACGAGCCTAGATATTCTGGGTTTTCCTCACACCTCTTCCAGCCAAAACTTTCGAGATTCAAGCCAATTGTACATCTCACTTCGAATTAAAACATAAGAGCAAGCCTAGGATTCTAACCATAAATTCTAGGCATATTAAAACACAGAAACTCTACCCCAAATTATTCGAAATCCATCAACCAACTTATACTCAGAAACCCAGAATTAAACACAACTTCTAAGCTTCAAGTAACTCAACTCAATTCAGAAAACTAAGTTAAAATCTTACCTGAATTGATGAGCAATACTCCTCATAAACCCTTGGTTGTCTCTAACCTAGCTTCTCCTCAGTTCAAACCAGCTCCAACCCAACTTGATCACCTCAATTTTCCTTCAGCTGCTCAAGCCTCAACCACCAAGGGAGAGAGAGAAAAAAAAATGTCAAGAAGAAGGAGAGTGAGGACTGAAAGGTCTACCTCTTTCTAATTTGATCCTAAGTATTCACTGTGTATATCCCTTATTTAATCAAAAGACCAATAAGTCCCTTAAATTCATCTAAGTCCTCAAATATCATCAAAGGTAATTTTGTCATTTTCCAAATCATGCTAGTTCCTCGAGTGTTCCTATATATTCCTGTTCAATCATGTCGTGTCTAAATAATTATTAAATTACTACCTATTACTCAATAATTCCCGAACACATAAAACATTGTCAAAATACCCCTAGGCTCTTCCCGAGCCGGGTATTTGACCCCGTTGTGACTTTCTCGCTAAACTGCTTCATAGGACCATCTCAGATCGTGCATCACAAATATATCACCACTTATTCGTGGTATCAATCACAATATACACAAATATCACATTTATGTCCTCAGGGGGCTAAAATTACAAATATGCCCCTAATAGCCAAATGGGGCCCACATGCATATTTAATTCACCTAAACATGCATTTCTAATCAAATAATCATCAAATTCATATACTAACATAATTAAACCAATTATTGCCCTCCCGGAACGCTAATCAAGGCATTAACCCTTATTAGCAAATTTGGGACATAACAACTATTCCCTATTTATAGAAATTTCGTCCTCGAACTTACCTGAAAAACTCGGGATACTGATCCCGCATACCTGGCTCAAGTTTCCAAGTCGCTTCCTCCACTTAGCTATTCCTCCACAGCACTTTTACTAAGGCGATGGTCTTGCTCCGCAAGACTTTATCCTTCTGGTTGAGAATCTAAATCGGCTTCTCCTCATATGATAAACCCTTAACCAACTCCAAATTCTCATAACTCAACACATGTGTAGGATTTGATACATACTTCTAGAGCATGGATACATGAAACACATTGTGAACCCCTGATAGAGTTGGAGGCATCGCCAATCTGTAAGCTACCTCTCCAACCCGTTCCAAAATCTCAAAGGGGCCAAAAAACCTAGGGCTCAAATTGCCCCGAACACCAAACTATTTCACCCCTCTCAAGGGAGAAACTCTAAGAAACACATGGTCACCAAATTGAAACTCTACGCTCCTGCGTCTCAAGTCTGAGTAACTCTTCTAGCGACTCTGGGAGGGTGAGCATTCGATCTCTAATCTTCTCTATCGCTTTGTTGATCCTCTGAAAAACCTCAGGACCTAGATATCTCCTCTCACCCATCTCATCCAAGTGGATGGGTGATCTACACTTCCTCCCATATAACATCTCGTACGGAGCCACTCCGATGGTAGCCTGATAACTATAATTGTACGAAAATTCAATCAAAGGGAGATACTTACTCCAAGATCCCCCAAAATCTTGCACACAAGCTCGTAACATATCCTCGAGTATCTGAATCATCCTCTCAGACTGCCTGTTCGTCTGAGGGTGATAAGTGGTACTACATCAAAACTGCGTGCCCATAGCCTTCTGCAGGCTCTCCAAAAACTTGGAGGTGAAGGTGGGGTCCCTGTCGGATACTATCGACCCCGGAGTCCCATGAAGTCGTACAATTTCCTTCACATACAATTCAGCATACTGCTCCACAGTATAAGTCATCTTCATTGGCAAAAAGTCGGCGAATTTGGTATACCTATCAACATTCATCCACACAAAATCATGTTGTCCCACGGTCCTCGGTAACCCAACCATGAAGTCCATGGTGATATCCTCCCATTTCCACTCTTAAATCCCTAGAGGCTGCAACAACACTGCTGGCCTCTGATGTTCAGCCTTTACCTGCTGACAAGTTAAACACTTGGTCACATAACCTTCCACATCCCTCTTTATCCCTGGCCACCAATACAGAGTTCTCAAATCTTGCTACATCTTTGTCGTACCCAGATGTAAATAATAGGGAGTGGTATGAGACTCATCCAGAATCTCTTGCCGGATCCCAGAATCCATCAGAACACAAACTCGGCCTTGTACTTCAGTAATCCCATCTCTGAAATAAAGAAGTCTCTAGCCGCTCCAGCTAAGACACTCTATTTGTGCTCTCTTAGCTGGGGATCCTCCCCCTGTGCCTCCTTGATCCTCTCAAGAAGTGTAGACTGCAGAGTGATGTTGGCTAACTGACCAACCACCAACTCTATACCCGCTCTAGTCATCTCTTCAGCCAACTTATCTGATATTTGCCTTGAACTGAACAACTGTCCTGGGCCCTTCTGACTCAACGTGTTGGCCACTACATTGGCCTTCCCAGGATTATATAAAATATCACAATCATAATCCTTTGCCAATTCCAGCCAATGCCTCTAACGCATATTCAGATCCTTCTGAGTAAAGAAGTACTTCAAACTCTTATGGTCGGTGTATATTTCACACTTCTCACCCTAAAGATAATGTCTCCAAACCTTAAGTGTAAAAACCACTGCCACCAACTCCAAATCATGTGTGAGATATCTCTGCTCATACACTTTCAACTTTCTCGACCCATAAGCTATCACCTTTCCAGCTTGCATCATAACACATCCCAAACCTTGTCTGGAAGCATCATAGTAAACTACAAACTTCTGGTTGTCTGATGGCAGACTCAATACTGGAGTGGTGATTAGTCGCCGCTTCAATTCCATGAAATTGTTCTCACACCTGTCTGTCCATACATACTTAGTCTTCTTACGTGTCAACTCGGTCAATGGTGTGGCTATTTTGAAGAATCCCTCGATGAACCGCCGGTAGTACCCGACCAATCCCAAGAAGCTCCTAACCTCTGGTACACTACTCGGCCTAGGCCAATCTCTGACTGCCTCAATCTTGCTTGGGTCAACCAGAATCCCCTCCTTACTGACAATGTGTCCCAGAAAATGGTACTTGCAGTAGCAAAAGCTTGCACTTGCTGACCTTAGCATATAACCTATGCTCTCTCAAGCGCTGTAATACTAGATGTAGATGTTGCTCGTGCTTTGTCTCTGACTGAGAGTACACCAGTATGTCATCAATGAATACAATTACAAACTTGTCCAAATAATCCTTAAAGACCTTATTCATCAAATCCATAAAGGCTGCTGGGGCGTTGGTTAATCTAAAGGACATAACCAGGAATTCATAGTGTCCATACCTCATGCGGAAAGCAGTTTTTGGTATGTCCTCTTTAATCCTTAACTGATGGTAGCTTGACCGGAGATCGATCTTAGAGAACATTCTCTTTACTTGAAGTTGATCAAACAAGTTGTCGATCCTGGGTAGTGGGTACTTATTCTTAATGGTCAACTTGTTCAGCTCCCTATAATTAATACACATCCTTAAGGATCCATCTTTCTTCTTAACAAATAACACTGGAGCACCCCAGGGCAAAAAACTCGGTCTGATGAATCCCAAATCTAGTAGCTCTTGCAATTGAATCTTCATATCCTACAACACTACTGAAGCTATTCTATAAGGTGTCCTAGATACCAGCTCCGATCCTGGTGCCAACTCTATAACAAACTCAATCCCCTGATGTGGCGGCAACCCTGGCAAGTCTGCACGGAACAAATCTTAAAACTCACATGCCAGTCTGGTCTCGCTAAGTCCAACCGGCACTACCCTGGAGGCATCCACAATGTTTGCTAGGAATCCTATGCAACCTTCTTGCATTAGGTCTCTAGCCTTCAATGCTGAAATCATAGGTACTCGCGGTCCACTCATTGTCCCCATAAATACAAATGGTACCTCCCCTTCTGGTTCAAAAATCACCATCCTACGCTTGAAGTCTATTGTAGCCCCGTACTTTTATAACCAATCCATCCCCAGGATCATATCAATGTCATCCATCACTAACTAAATCAGATCAACAGAAAACTCCCTACTGTCTATCTCTAACCCATCTCCTAGAGACTACCAGTTCCCCAGTTGGTAACAAAGTCTGAAATCCCCTAGCATACAAATCACTAGGTCTACACAACTGATCTATCACTCTAGCATAAACAAATGAATGGGGTAGCCCCTGAATCAATCAATGCTGTAAAAGAAGAACCAGCACTAGAAATCTGACCTGTCACAACCGTGGGACCAGCCTCAGCTTTTGTCTGTATCAAAGTAAAAAATTTGGCAGGAGCAAGATTGTCGCTCTATTTTGGCTCTTCCTTCCTGGCTTACGGGAAATCCTTCCTCAGATGACTAATACTCCCACAAGTAAAGCAGGCCCTGATCCTACACTCTCCCTGATGTCGTCGTCTGCACCGAGGACGCACTAGAAAACTCCTCCAGTTGTCTCCCCCACCCTGACGGCCACTGAAAGCACCCCTTGCCCTCCTATCAAGACCAAGAGGAACAAAAGAATCTGGGGCCTTTCTCTTCTGCTCGTTGGGGCCACTACCCCTGCTGGACCCAATAAAAGGAGGCACCATCCTCCGAACATCGCGCCTAGCACCGTCCTCTCTCCATATCTAATCCTCAGCCCCCTCAGCTGTAAGGGAGTTTAAATCGTGCCATTAGCTTGCTAACTGAGGTTTTAGGTAAAAAGTGTAGCTAAATTGGAGTAAAAGACATTTTAAGACATTAAATATGAAAATTGTGGTCATTCATTGAAATCATAAAGAGTTACACATTTAGGATCTCAAAATACTGTTTAGAAAATACTTTACACCTCAAAATATACAACCAAAGTTGACCTAGGCGACAAAACAACTATTACAGAACATTCCTCCAAAATCACCCTGACCGTGGCAGCCAAGTAGGTTGAACACGTACCTGTCGCTCCAACCTCTCCATACTCATGGTTGGTCAACTTTACCCTTGCCCTTACCTGCATCATAGAGCACCCGTGAACCGAAGCCCCACAAGAAAACTCAACACAAAACAAATAACATATGCATATCTATGAACAACAAGACAGCCAATAGGCTTAACACATAGCGACCATGTCGTCCCAGGCGCTATACCAGGCCCTGGGTTCACGGTCTTCACTGAGAGGATGTCTCTAGCATCCTAAGAGGGTCTCGCCCTATCGGCTTGCACTCAACGTGGTTAACACTATTCACGGCCCCTTGCTGTACATGGCTCGTTGCCGTCCTCGGCCTTTGCCATACCCAGCCTTTGCCGTTCACTCATAAATATACATCGCATAATATAATGTCAACAGATATCTAAACACATACTAAACTTAAACACTAGGGCTATGCCCTACAATTCATTCGATAGGGCTACGCCCCGCAATACAAACAATTGGGCCATGCCCTGCAATCAAACAATAGGGCCACGCCTTGCTCTGCGAGTACAACAGTTTTCTTACCTGTGTCCCGAGCTACTTAACAACTGCAATCATGACCACAATCCTCTATTTCGAGCCTTGATGAAATCTTAGTCACAACATAATCATAATAGCCATCCATCAAGTTCTAAATCAATAAATAACTTTGAGAAACAATTCTAGTCTCCGGAACCTCAATTTCTACTAATCTGGGTAGTAGAAATTGTCCAGAGCGCCAAGTTTCGAGCCTCCGAGCCTTACCAAACCTAGAAACAAACCTAATGCTAAAATCTCCAGGCGGGTCGCGACTTGCCCCCAAGTCAGAGAGCAAGGACCCAAGCCAAAGGGGAGGTGGGTCGCGACTTGGCTTAGTGAGTCGTGGTGTGCCCCCATCCCAGAGAACACGCCCAGGCCGAAAGGACCACACGCGCCGTGACACCCCAAGGCTGGGTCGCAGCGCGCCCCTGCAAGCCTTGAAATTCTGGGTTTTCCTCCCAACTCTCCAACCAAAACTTCAAAGATTTAAGCCAATTGTACATCTCACTTCCAACTAAAACATAAGAGCAAGCCCAGGATTCTAACCATAAATTCTAGTCATATTAAAACACAGAAACTCTACCCCAAATTATTAGCAATCCATCAACCAACTTATACTCAGAAATCAAGAATTAAACACAAGATCTAAGATTCAAGTAACTCAACACAATTTAGAAAACTAAGTTAGAATCTTACCTGAATTGATGAGCTATACTCTTCAGGAACCCTTGGTTGTCTCTAACCTAGCTTCTCCTCAGTTCAAACCAGCTACAATCCAGCTTGATCACCTCAAATTTCCTTCAGTTGCTCAAGCCTCAACCACCAAGGGAGAGAGAGAAAAAAAACGTGAGGAAGAAGAAGACTAAGGACTGAAAGTTCTACCTCTTTATGATTCGATCCTAAGTATTCACTGGGTATATCCCTTGTAAATGTGGAGTTTTTTCCTTGTGAATTCTATTCACAAGTGAAGCTCTATGCTACGAGACATCCTGAAAGGGCATCACGAGATGGTGAGGGAGTTGGGGTAAGAGGGTCACCCTCACTAGGCGAGGGACTTCGGCCACTTGCCAATTCAAACTTCACCCTCGCTATGCGAGGGCCCCCAGCTGGCCATCCGCGTGCGCCCCATTCCAGCAGGCATCAAGCCTCGTCCACACTCGGAGGAAGAACGTCAGCCTCGCTATGCGAGGGACCCTCGCTATGCGAGGGTGAGGGCTGTGTTGAGGTGTCCGTGCTCCTAGCCTCGCGATGCTGCACCTCGGAGGAAGAACGTCAGCCTCGCTATGCGAGGGACCTTCGCTATGCGAGGGTGAGGGCTGTGTTGAGGTATCCGTGTTCCTAGCCTCGCGACGCTGCGCTCGGAAGGAGGAGAGGCAACCTCGCTATGCGAGGGTGAGGGGTGTGCTGAGATACCCGTGCTCCTAGCCTCGTGTCTATGCGATCCTCATAGGCCAGCCCTGACCCTCGGCACCTCGACTTCTCAGGGCATGCATAGGATGAAGCCTCCTTGGCACAGGCATGAGATCACTTAGGGGAATCTTGTTGATATGCCAAACGAACATGGAACATTGAACGGGAATTGATGAGGACCACCGAGTACGGAACACGTGCGCTGACACGGGGTGTACGGTTATGGAGAGAACAGAGGCACGACCCTATGATCTGCGTCTGAGTAGTAGTGGCGGTACGGACCTGTACGAAGAGTGGTGAGACCACTTGGACACCCCCGACCATGCGCCAGAGCCGACAGTACTATGTCCAAGGCCACGACTCTGACACCATCAGGGTAGACACCACTACGCCCTGAGCCACTACTTTATCAGAGTACCTATGTACGTCCCAGTGGTCTGGGACTTGTTTGTATCCTGGGCCAATAGAGCCTCCCCTATAAATAGGCTCCAACCCCTCAGGCTAAGGGGTTGGAAAACTGAATGTGAAAACGAAACTTATGAAATATATGCTTCTAGTTCTCATGCTTGTCTGAGTTTTCTCCTGTGGTTTAGAGTTCTTTCCATCTAACTCATAGCTTCCTATAGTATAGAGATTAAAGTTTTCTAACCATCAATCGTTGACGAGTTCTTACCGTCAACATCCCTTATTTAAACAAAAGACCATTAAGCCCCTTAAATCTATCCAAGTCCTTAAATATCATCAAGGGTAATTTTGTCATTTGCCAAATCTTGCTAATTCGTAGAGTTCCTATAAATCCCCATTTAATCCCATCGTGTATGAATAATTATTAAATTACTACCCATTACTCAATAATTCCTAAACACATATAACATTGCCAATATACCCCTAGGCTCCTCCCGAGCCGGATATTTGACCCCGTTGTGACTTTCTAACTAAACTGCTCCACAGGACTGTCTCGGATCGTGCATCACAAATATATCACCACTTACTCGTGGTATCAATCACAATATACAAAAATATCACATTTATGCGCTCAACAGGCTAAAATTACAAATATGCCCCTAATAGCCAAATGGGGCCCACATGCATATTTAATTGACCTAAACATGCATTTCTAATAACATAATCATCAAATTCATATAATAACATAATTATATCAATTATTGCCCTCCCGACATGCTAATCAAGGCCCTAAGCCTAATTAGAAAATTTGGGACGTTACATGGCCCGTGTCTTTTTTCAAAGCCCCTCCGAGTTTGCATATGTCTTCAGTCACCGCGACTCATGCACTATCAAGTCACAACCCATGTCTTTGATGCCCTCTTGATTTAGCCTTTGACTTCCACTAGCGACGTGACTTATAAGGTCAAGTCGTGGCTCTAATTCCCTTCAGCAACTTTGTGTTTCTGACTTGCCAAGAGTCACGACTCTAAACTCCCAATCGCGGCCCTTATTCCATTCTTTTCCAATTTAAGCTTTTCAACCTTATTCTTTCATCCAAAACTGATTTTAACTTGTCCTTAGCACCATTTTGAGTCGAACAACCACCAAGAGCTTCATTTTTCCACCATTTTCTCTTCCTTTTAAATTTTTCTCATGATTCGACGCACCAACCTACGACAAAGACAAACAAAAGCCTAATCTTGCACAAACGAACATAAAGACTCAAGATTACCATAAAAACACATTCTAAAACAACACTGTGGATGCCAAAAAAATTCCAAGGAAAAAAGCTTCGGTCCCTTATTGAAATAAATGGCTAAGGGTCATTTAAGACATCAAGTACATGTTGGATGTAGAAGACTACTATGTGCCACCAAGAGGCCACACACCCACGAGGCCTCCATGCCTCACGAGGCCATTCTACACCCATACGAGACACCCACACGAGTCTCGCGTGAGATGCCCCTGCCTTGCGTACATGCCTCCAAGCTGTGCCACCTCGCCTTGCACTTTAGAGAAGACATCTCGCCCCGTGCCTTCACGAGGCCGTCTTGCCCCGTGGCTCTGTGAGGCCACCTCGCCTCACGCCTCCGTGATGCTACCTCGCCTCTAGCCTACGCGAGGCTACCTTGCCTCCTGGGTCTGCATGCCTTCGCGAGGCCGTCTCGCCTTGTGGCTCCACAAGGCCACTTTGCCTCGTGCGTCCACGAGGCCTCGCCTCGCCCCTCCGCGATGCTTCCTCACCTCACATCTCAGCAAGGCCATCGTGCCCTATGCCTTTGCGAGGCCATCTCACCCCGTTGCTACGTGAGGCCACCTCACCTCATGCCTCCGCGATGTTGCCTCACCTTGTCTCCTGGGTCCGTATGTCTTCGCGAGGCCGTCTTGCCCCGTGGCTCCGCGAGGCCACCTCGCCTCGCACCTCTGCGATGCTGCCTCGCTTCTCGCCTTCGCGAGGCCATCGTGCCACATGCCTTTGTGAGATCGTCTCGCCCTATAGCTCCGCAAGGCCACCTCGCCTCTCGCCTTCGCGATGCTGCCTGACCTCGCGCCTTCGCGAGGCTGCCTCGCCTCCTGGGTACGCATGGCACATGCCTAACCAGCGCCTCACGCAACACACGACCCCTGCGCCCAAGATCTCGTGGGGCACCCCTCATGCTTTGCAAATGTATATCCATGAAGGCCAAAAGTAGAATATAGAATGGAAAAGTGCATTATTGATCTGCACTTATTTTTCCTCAAGTCTATTATATATTCTTACTTAGTTAATCTCTTACAAAACTTTGAGCTTTTCGACCTAACATAGTTGACGAGTTCTCACTGTCAACAAACACTAAAATGAAGTTATCAAACCACAAAACAAAACCCTCAGCAACTCACTCAGTTTCTCTCTCTCGTTTTCTCTCTACCTCCCTCTCACTTTGGAGAAGTTTTCAATTCTGGAGGAGATTGACTTGAAATTGAGGGCTTGGAGCTAGGCTTGGATTAAGGTGCTTCTTAGGGTCAGATTTCCCAGTTGAGGTAAGGTTTTACAATCTATTTTGATGAATTTCTTTTTGTTTATTTTGTTGTTCTTGACTTTTGAACTCAAGGTTTGAATTTTGAATTGGGGTAAGATTTTCACATAGTTCCTGGTGTATTCATGTTGCCTTAAGTGTATTATTGAGGTTTTGGGACTCAATTCTGACTTTGGTTATTAATTGGGATGAATTTTGAGGGATTTGGATTGGACAAAAATGTTGGAAATCTGGGTTTGTGGGGATGCACTCCGACGCTGTTCTTGGAGCGTCGTAGCCCGTATGAACTCAGGGGCGTTGGGGTTCTTCTAAACCACCTTATCGCCGCGATGCCTAGTGGATTGCGCCCCGGTGCATGTCCAGTGAAAACAAGTCCAGGGCTCTCTGCCTTGGGGTGCGCCGCGACCCTTCATGGGTGCACCATGACACTAATTGTGATAAATAACCAAGTGAGGTTTTAAGGTACGGGGACTCAAACTGAAGGGCCCGGAAAGGATTTTACTACCCGGTTTGGTAGAATTCGAGGTACCGGAGGCTAGGAGTCAGTCCAGAAGCCTTTATTTACTTGATATTTATGGATATCATCTATTATGGTTGTGACTAGTGTACTGCTAGGGCTCCAAAAGGGATTGTGCTCTAGGGTCTTTTATATTTATTCAGTGCTTAGAATAGAGGTAAGAAAACTACACCCTGGGTTATGATTAGGGCTCGAGCCATGTGAATGACCATGATTTTATTATGCCTGTGACTGTTTGATTAACCATGCTTGAATGTTATGTATCTGGATAATTGTAAAATGAATTGTACTTGTCTGTTTTATATGATTGAAAGGCTTGACTTATAAGTCAAGGACGACAATAACACACTTAGCGCATGCCGATATGGTTAGGCCTATCCAAAAGCATGGTATGTGCTTGATCGACCCTATGGTCACTTGGAAAATAAAGGGCCAAGTACTCTTGGCCAACCCTAAGGTTGGTTATAAGGAGAATAGGGCAATGGGCCCCAGGATGACTCTACAATCACTTATCTAGGGAAACAGGTCCTGATGTGACTCTATAGTCACTTATTTGGATTAAATGCATTCACGAGTAGGGTTATTACTGCTAGGCATGCTAATTATGAGTCTGTAATATGTTATTAATTGCTTATGAGCATGTTTAAGTTTTCTTGCTGAAGCTTTGCTCACGGGTGTTATTTGGTGCAGGTAAGGGAAAAGGGAAACTAGACCAGCCATGAGTTGGAGAGCCTCGATGGCGGCGTATACATATGCAGCTTACTTGACCACCACATCTAGGGATTCACAAAGGAACTAGGGTTGAACCCTAATTTTGCTGCTTAGGTTGTTATGTTGTATTCTTTTGAATGGTAAATGACTTTTTTGATCCATTGTACGAACTTAAACTTTTTCATCAAATGATTACTTCTTTTGACCAAAAATTTTAACCCTAACATGTTAATTACCTTTAGTCACACGTTTATGGCCAAATGACTCAATTAGAGATTCTAACATTATTTAAAAGTACATAGTGTAACGGTCTTGACTATCCAGGGTGTTACATTCTTCATGTTCCACTTCGGGTTGCGAAAGATTAGAATATCATCTATGAATACTATCATCAAGTTATCCAAATAGTCCTTGCATACTCTGTTCATGATATCCATAAATTTCGCAGAGGCATTGGTATGTCCAATAGACATTACCGGAAATTTATAATGGTCATACCTAGTACAAAATGTCATCTTCGGAATATCCTCTTCCTTCACCTTTAACTGATGGTACCTCGATCTCAAATCTATCTTCGAGAACACGACCTTCCCTTGGAGTTGATCAAAGAGATCGTCTATCCTTGGTAAAGGCTACTTGTTCTTGATTGTGATATTTTTGATGTAACGCCCTGGATAACCAAGACCGTTACACTATGTATTTTTAAAATAGTGCAAGACTTGCTAATCAAGTCGTTTGAACAATAATGTGTTCCTAAGGTCTACTATCAGGTTAGGGTTATAAGATTTTGATCATAAATAGTTGATTTTCATCAAAATAGATGTCTAGTACACGGGATCCCAAAAACAAGGTTTAAAAGAAAATTTACAATTCTCAAAAGCTATATTCAACCACTGGCCACTCTAAAAGCAAAATACAAATTTTAGGCCCTGTCCCTATAATATCCCTCGGCCATGGCGAACGAGTGGCTAACAATGTACACCTCGCCCCCAAAGCTCTCCAACTCATGGTTGATCTAGCTTTCCCCTACCTTTACCTGCACCACGTAGCACCCGTGAGCCAAGGCCCAGCAATAAAACAATAACAACAAATACATAATTAGTAGTAGCAATCAATTAATCATAAAACAGCCATCTTGAAATTCAGCAAGTCATAAGCATCAAATTATTATCAGTAAACATTTACATTCAGAAATATATCTCAACCAATATACGAGTGATCAGAGTCATTGCCCTTAGGCTGAGCCCTCCATTTACTCAACTGACTCCGACTTGCTTAGGCTGAGTCCATTATTTATTTAGTTGACTCCAGCTCACAGTGGCCGAGCTGCGTCCTGTGCGCAAGTCATCAGCCCCGGATCTCTTAGGTCGTTCATTTTATATTTCACATAACAATATCACAGTTACACAACACATATATCCAGATACAGGGAATCTTCGTCCCAACACAGTCACACAAGGGTGCAGTTTTCTTACCTTGAATCCCCAAGAGAAGAAAAAATAGAACGATCCCGAGCACGATCTTTAGTCCTGAGCCTTGGCGATAAACCTAGTCACATTGGCCAATGGGTAATCATCAATTTCTAATCCAAACAAATACCTAGGAAACAATAGCTAGCCTCTGAGACCTCGATTTCTACTAAAATGGGTAGTAGAAATCATCCCAAGTGCTAAGGTTTGAACCCCTGAGCCTTACCAATCCTAGAAACCAACCTAAGGAAAAATTCCCTAGGTGGGCCGCAACCTGACCCTAAGGGTTGCGGTGCGCCCCCAAGTCAGAGACTTCAAGCATCAGGGGGTAGGCAAGCCGTGACTTTCCCCCCTAGGGACGCGACGCACCTTCAAGACAGAGACCACACCCATGCGTTCTAGGCATATGGGTCGTGGCGCGCCCTTACAAACCCATAATCTTTGGGTTTGCTCCTCATCCTTCCCAGCCAAAACCTCTATTATACAAGCCTAACAAGCTTCCCAACCAATGCCAAACTCAGCTACGAGTTTAGGACTTTTAATCACATATTTTAAACACCAAAACCTTAACAATTATACTGGAGCCACCATCCAAATTTAGTAGAAATTGATACTCATGCCAACCCAAACTCTTAACACAAACTCAGCAGAATAAGAGAATTAGACTAGAACTCTTACCTCTAATTGTAGCCTAGTTTCCACAACAGTATCCTTGAATGAACTCAGCTTAATCATTAGGTTCCCAAAGCTGAATTTCCCTAGTTCCAATCTCTAATTTACCCAAATTTCCTCAAGTTTAAGGGAAAGAGACAGAAGCACGTATATGAGGGAGAGAAAGGGAAGGCTGAGACTCACTTAACACTTTCTGGTGAGTTCTAGCTAAGGCTAAGTACAATTGATCATATCCTTCAATTCAAAAGGACTATTATAGCCTTGAAATCCAATCATCCTCTTAATTGTGTCTAAGGGTAAAATATTATTTTCTCCCTAGTTCCCACTAATTCTTGGGGTGTTCCTAATATTTACCAATTAATCGCTTCATGTCTAATTAATTACCAAATACTTATTCATTATCTAATAACTCCCAAAATATTTCTCTATGTTCCCAAAAATACCCCTAGGCTCTCCCCAAGCCGGGTATTCAACCCCACTGTGACTATTTCTCTAATACGCTCACTAGGACCGTCTTGAGCCATATACTACAAATATGTCCACATAATAATGTGGTCTCAATCATTTATCACATATAATCACATTTATGCCCTCAACAGGTCAAAATTACAAATATGTCCATATAAGTTATAAAGGGCTCACATGCATATGTAATACTCATAAACATGCATATATCATATCCATGTAATCATATAAATCATGCATGCCACATAGTCACGCATTTAACCAATTAACCATACATATAAACCAATTATGCCCTCCAGACACACTAATCAAGCCCTTATGACTTATTAGCGATTTTGGGTCGTTACAGTTGTGCTCCCTATAATCAATGCACATCCGCATTGACCAGTCCTTCTTCATTACAAACAACACTGGTGCTCCCCACTGTGAGTAACTTTGCCTAATGAACCTTATGTCAAGTAGTTCCTGCAGCTAATCTTTCAAATCCTTCAACTCCGCTTGCACCATTCTATAAGGTGCTTTCGAGATTGGAACTGTTTCCAGTGCTAGTTCAATAAAGAACTTAAACTCCCACTGTGGTGGTGATCCTGGTAAATCCTTCAGAAATATATCCAAGTAATCACGTACTATTCTGGTGTTTTCCAGTCTCTGCGTTCCATTTTTTATCATGTTGACCACGCTAGCCAAGAATCCCATACTTCCATGCCGTAACATCTTTCCCGCCTCTAGTGCTAAAATGATTGGTATTCGTAGTCCCGTTGTTGTCCCCATGAACACGAAAGGCTACTCTCCATCTGATTTGAACACCACCAATTTCTTCTTACAATCAATGATAGCGTTGTACTTCATCAACCAATCCATTATAAGGATAACATCAAAATGAGTCATGCTAAGCTCAATCAAATCTACATATAGCTCCCTACAATCTATCCACAAAGGCAAAGCTTTATTACCACCTCCCCGATCATCAACATAGTCCCATACCCCTTAGCTTGCATTTCATAAGGTCTATTATATTTATCCACTAACAAATAGATGAGTGGCACCAGAATCAATTAAAACATGACAATCAATTCCACCAATAAAGATCACTTGAGACCACAAAAGTACTTGCTTCTGCCTGAGGCTTGGTGAGAGCGAAAACACGTGCTGGCACCAACTTGTCGTCCTTCTTTGGTTTCTCCTTTGCACCTTCTTGACTCCTCTGTGGGCAGTTCCTCATGATATGCCCTTCCTTTCCACAACTGTAACATGCATTTGCCCGACATTCACCTTGGTGGCGCTTCTTACACTTTCAACACTTTGGGTACTGCACCCATTCCTTGTTCCAAGGGCAGTTGCTTCCTTTATTATCTTTCAATCTTTTATCATGCCCTGATTGTCCCGCATTGTCGCTTCGTTTCCTCTTCTGATCATTTGAGTTTATATTCTGGGAGGCGTTCCTTTTTGCCACTCTTCTAGCTGCACCTTCTTTCCAAACCCCATCTTCTATTCTCTCTACAGTAAGAGCCCTTTCCAGAACCTGAGCATATGTATTGCTACCCCCAACTAACACAATCTCTAGGTCTCTAGCTATAATGGGCTTCAAGCCGTGAACAAAATGGTCTACTCTTGTCGCTTTAGTTGGCACTAGATCTGCCATGAACATGCCAAGTCTATCAAACTTCAATTGACACTCATTCACTGTCATATTCCCCTGGCTCAAAGTAGCAAACTCATCCACCTTTGAAGCCCCCATCGAAAATATTGTAGTACATGCAATTAAATATTTGCTTAAATTCTGCGTAGGTCATTGCAGTATCATCTCTTGTCTGAGAGATCAGTTCCCACCAGATCCTTGGATCATCTCTCAGCATGTGAGTTGCACAAGCTACCCTGTTGTTCCCCCCAACTCGCGTGAAGTCCAAAATTGACCCCAACATGCTTATCCATTGCTCAACCTTCAATGGATCAGTGCTCCCTTCGAACACTTGGGGATGTTGCTTCCTGAATCTTTCATACAGTGCCTCCAAATGATTGCCATCTTCAGGAATAGCCACAAGAGGTGCTAAGGGTTGTTGAATGTCTCTGATTATTGGTGTTGGCTGAGCTTGTTGCTACCTCAGTTCTCTTAACTCTTCTACCTTCCTTCTTATGTCTTCTTGCATGGCAATAAACTGCGCTTCCAACCTTTTGCAGGTAGTTTGAGGATCTGCATTGTGCATATTTCCCCCATTAACTGGTAGAGGGTTGCCATTGTTGTTAGCTTGCATATTAGGCATCGTAGTAGGTGGAATTTTAGGTTGCGGTTAACTTCAACATTCCTTCATATTGATCTTCTAGGAGGCATGATTTCAGTTCGTTCCTGAAACCAGCAACATATCTTAGTGAAACTTTTCAAAATCAGGAACCATAACATGATTTTTAATCCATCAAAAAACTAATCTCCATCTATTTATAATCCCAAAATATCTTGATACATCCATCATTCACAAAGCTCACAAACCAAAGTAAAGAAAGTCAGACTAAAACCAATTTGCATGCCGTGAAACGTCTACAACCACATTTTATGCACAGGAAAAGAACTTTTGAGCTTATCCAACAACTTTACAGATTTTCCTTGATCAAATGGTTCGTTAGCCAGCTTGAGCCCTCATGTTCTTGTGTAAGCCATAAGTGTTTGTTTATACTTAGCGCCTTCCAAACCCCTATCTTAAACTTGCTTCCATACCACTTGAAAAACTACCTGCATCCTTCTTGAAGAAATCATGTCTATAAGTACTTTGCACTTTGTCTTACAACTTAACAATCCTCTTTCCCAGACCACATCTTGAATGCGCCAGTTGGCTGTCACACAATGATCCACTAATTCCTGAAAGCTCCATTATGCAAAACGTCGCATCCTTATCCTTCGTACCTTTCTTATTCTTCTTGTTAGCTTTTTTTTCGTTGAGTCTTGTTAAAGCGAACCTTAAGGACTCTAAGCACACAAGCCATGATATGTAAGTAAAGCACTAAAACACATAAGGCAAACAATCGCGTAACCAAAATAGACTCAAATAAAGCTTACAGGGCAATAAGTCAAGCTTTTCTTCAGTGGCGAGAGTACATGTCAGGACGGTCTACAGGAAACAAAACCATTTCTCTAATACCAACTGTAACGCCCCAATTTCTTGAAACATTAACTTACCCACGCAATATATAATTTTGAAATAAAACACTTTTTATTATAAAGAAACCAATGTGAATAATGACCAGAACATTTAAAAAGAAAAGAAACTCCATAACAAGACTCAAGACATCATTTGAAATCAGAATAAAACATATGTTAAAATTTAACATAAAACAGTAAAACTTTCATGTAGGTCCGACCCCTAACGGTCGTGATATCCATGACATGTACGCCCTCAACCGAAATCTCCAACTCATTGCCCTATAACCACTTCCTTGCCTTTACCTGCAATACAGAGCACCCGTGAGCCAAGGCCCAGCAAGAAAAGTTGTGTAGGACACAACCCCCTTAAAACTTACCTGTGAACATAACTCAATTCAAAACAGCATTAGATAATTAAATCATTGATATTAACATTAAACAGCAGGTTAAATCCAAAGTAAACTAAACATAGTACATTAAAGCACGTAAGAACATAAGCATGCACTTCAAAAATATCATAAGCATGCTAGTTTATAACGTAGACATACACTTAAGAACATAAGCATATTAAGCAAAATATCACACATACATATAAAACATAAGCTACAATTAATGTAAACTACTTAAAGAAAATAACATTCCTTAGCATAACCATATATAAAGCATAGGTAAATAAACTATAAAGAAATATACTAATACGAGTCGTCAAGTGTACACCCTGCATGCAGGTGTCCACTCAACTTACCTCAAGTCCAAGCAGCAACAATAATCTCGTATTCTTCAAGTTTCCTTACCGAGCCCTAGTCACAACATAGAATGCCACAATTTTAATTTCATAACAAAACCATAACTACATCACAAATGCATCCACGCCCTTCCTAACGCTGACTCAAACTCAAAAATGTCCTCATAAAAGTGCCAAAATCATTCTACACAAAACCCCTTATCGAAGACACAAGATTAAAAATTGACATTTAAAACTAACAAAAAATCACTTTCCTGGGTGAGTAGCATGGTCACGCTCACAGAAAGTTAAAGCTTTCTGGACTAGTAGCGCGGTCGTGCTAGCTGTGGGTGCGATCACGCTTGATGTCATCTTAGAAATTACAAGATGCGATTTTAACCCCATTTCTCCAAAAACTTGTACTTAAACATCTCCAAACCCAGATTCAAATATACAATAACTCCATAATCGATAAACAACATTCCCAAACATATTTAATCAATAATTTGTCATCAATTCATGCATTCATTCAAAATTATCACAAATGCATTGTTAGGGTTCAAGAACCCTAACTTTATCTTCAACCTCTAGACAACCTATTCACCATAACCGACAAATAATTACTCAAGATCCAATCCCTAACATGTTTCTATCATTAAATTACAATCAAAACATTTCAACACTAATGCAACAACTAAATCATGATTTCTAGATCAAATTCCCACAACAATTGATAATCAAAACCTAATTCTGTAGAGTAATCAAGTCTTACCATCAACTTGATTCTTAGTTCTCCAATCTTCTAGGCTTCCATTTAAGAGAAAATTCTTGCTTTGATTGATATAGTGATTGACAATCATACAATAGACTTAACCTAATTTTCATTTTTGTCTACAAGTTCTAACCTAAAACCAAAAGACCAGTTTGTCCCTAATTCTAACCCTCTCATAATGAGGATCAAGTCCTTTTAGTAATTGCACATTTGACAATAGTTTTCAATTTCTTTAATTAACTTATGACCCAAAATTCCTATAAATTATACTATGGCCCATAACTACAAAATTTGTGACACTTATGCCCTTACTTGAAGGAATTATTCTTGTTGCTCATAAACATACAAAACTTCAGAAATTATTCACATTATCACATTTCAAAGTCAAATAGACACATAATCATGTATTTACATAAATTTACAAAAATACCCTTAACGATTAATACCCCATATTAATGGAAGCGGATATTACATCTTTCTTCTATACACATAGCTTTAGGTCACTTGGGTTGGGTTTGAAGTTAAGAAAAATGCTTGAAAAGAAGCTAGACTGTCAAAGGTAAAATCTTAACTCTACTTTGGCAAAGTTTGAGTTTTTGCTCTTAGTTAAGTTTGCATGTTGGTGTAAATTGATTTGTGGTATGATGGGGAGTATATAAACGTAGAGATAAGGCTAAGCATAGTTTTGAAGAGCTAGACTTTGAGTTATATTTTTCATGCAAACAGAACTTGACGTTGGCTAATTTTTGGAAAGAACCTTACTTTGTTATTTGTAAATAAATTTGTAAAATTTCAAAGAAAAATTATTGAAAGGCTGAGAATTATGGGTTTTCAAAGTTAGATAAATAAATTTGGAAGCTCAAAATAGCTGGATAGCAATGTTTGGAAATCTGTTTTATTAAGTAAAAATGGTTAACATAACCTAATTTTTGGTACGCACAACGTTTACATATCCTAGTGTAGCCTAATAAACTTTAGACCTAAGTTATAAACCAAAAATATTTTTTGAACTTCCAAAGTTTAGTAAAAAATTTGGTTTTTCCTATAGGCAGTTTTGTTATAGAGTTTTTTAAATTAGGTTTCACCAAGTAAAAAAGTTTAGTTTATAATGAAATTTTGTAAGAAATTTCTTGGAATAACCAAGCTTAATTCATAAAAGTTTGAAGATCAATGATGCTATAGTTTTTAAAATATAAATGTTTAAACTCGGTTACCTACAAACTTAAATTTACAAAGTTTTCACTTCAGAAAAAGAGAAAAAGGTGGCAAAAGTACCCAATGTTTAACAAAACTTGTGATTTCGTACCCTAGTTTTTTTTTTCACAAGAAAAGTACCCAACGTCAAGTTATGTTTGCATCCATCGATACCCACTCTAACGAAGTTGATTGGTTGGACACGTGGTGTATTATAATTGGTCCAATATATATTATTTTCAAAAAAATCAAATTAATTTATTATAAAAGAAAAAAAATATTAAAATATTAAAGTAATATAAAATTAAATCAAACAAGCGTAAAATAAAAATGTAGTCATCAACATCAACAACTTTCTTTCTGCAACTTCCATTGAAGCACTTCCAACATCGTTAATAATATGCTAATCCAATTAAACCCCCAAATCAACCTTACTGTGGATTCGACCATGTATATACACAAGATCATCATCATCAGCAGTCATATATAATTTTGGGGTTCTGTTGATTTTTTCAATTATAAGAAAAAAGATCCAGAGCAAAAAAACAAAACGATTTAATTTTTCTATTAAGAGGTTAGCCTCTCTTCTTTCTTCTCTTTTTTTTATTGTTCTTTTTTTTCCCATGGCTCGAACATTGGCGGTTCTACTTATCCTATCATTGCTGCTCCTCGCTTCAACCACCCCAACCCCGATGCATCCAGTTCTCTTTCTCGCAAATGCATTACAACCCCAGGTCGTCGAGTTCAGCCGTCTTTGTCACTGCTGTGAGAAGCGTGGTCAGTTTCGCCCACCTCTTTCTCGATTGCGTATGCTCAGCAACTTCGTCCATCTTCGTCGCCACCTGGAAGGACCTTGACCAAGCTCCATAGATTCCATCCGTTGAGCAATAAAAAGAAGAAAGGAAGAGTAGCAGAAACAGAAGAGAGATATAGAGATTGGTTTAAATTTTTTAAAATATGTTTTAAAAAAAAAATTAATGTATTTTATTAATTTTTTCTATTTTAAAATTACTTTAAATTAATTTTTTTTAAAAAAATATTAAGTGGACCAATCATAATACACCATGAGTCCAGCCAATCAACTCTGTTAAAGTGGGTACCAACTGATGCAAACAGAACTTGACATTGGGTACTAAATCGCAAAATTTGTTAAACATTAGGTACTTTTCCGCCTTTTTCCCTAAGAAAAATAATGGAAATTGTTCCAAGTAGTTGACTAATGGAATGTGTTTTAGTTATAGTAATTATTAGTGCAAGTTTTACCCACTAAATAAATTAAGATTAATCTGAATATTTGAAAGTTAATATTTTAGAAATGTTTTATTTATTTGGTATAAGAAAATTTAAAAAGGGGTCCAAAACCCAAAACTTTCCGATGCATAAATTAAAAATAATCTTTTTATTTAAAAATGAACTTTTATTTCAATTTCTCTTAATTTACTTAAAAAATTTATAATAATTGTTTACTAATTATATTAATTCAACTAAATTATCAAAGTTTATAACTAAAGTAATTTTATTAGAAAATGAGCAAAATGCTCCCCCCCCCCCCCCCCCCCCCGGAACTATTGCACTTGTAGAGTTTTGCCAATCGAATTTTTTTGCTTGACAAAAATACTCTCTGAACTATAACATTTGTAAACGTTTGCCTCTTCCGTCCAAAATAGTAACGGTTTGCTGACATGACAGTTAAAACATATTTTTCATTAATCCGTTTATTTTAAATTAAAAATCATGTTAAAAATAAAAAAATTTAATGACTACTAAATTTTAAATTTGTTAAATTATATAAAAATACAATAAATAAAAAATCTGTAAACATAAATCATTTTTAATCCAAATGTCATTTTAAAAAAACTAAACTCGATATTTCTAAACTAAATTATACTTATAACTAAATTAAATTAAAATTATTAAATTTTTACTTTATTGTTTTCTAAATGTGTTTAATTATCTACATTTGAAATATAGATTTGGTTGAGTTTTTAATTTAATTTACTTTAAAGATTTTTGTTGTACCCTAAAAATACGAGCTTGATTATCTTGATCGGGAGCTAGCAATAAATAAATAAAGGAAAATGGACTCCAGAGACATTTCATTAACTCCAGATCAAATAGCTTGAGGTTGTGCACCAAGTTTGGGGCAGCTTCAGATCCTTTAGATTACCTTAAATGCCAGTGACAGAGATCGAGATATGGTGTCCAAATCGCCCTCATCAAGTTCTGAGCATGATCCAAGTCAGATCATTATGCATCCATAATATCCAGTCCGAGTAGTGCATCCAACTCGCGAAAGAATCCCAATAGTCTCGAAGATTCTTCATGCATAATAAATATTTATAATTGTTAAGTATCCAATGCTCGATATAACAATCGCATGTTTAATTAGGGCATTTATGTATTCAATTATTTGGGAAGGAAAAAGGCAGAAATCGTCTGCAAAGTCCTTTGCTCCTCTAGAGCTATTTGCAGTTCTTGAACTTGTTCAGCAAAAGTAGGATGATTTCGTTGTGCTCTTATTATGAGTGCATTGGTCATTCATACGTAGGCTTTCCTTTAATGAGATAACAAGGAGAAATCAATAACTACACAAATAGTTACTTAATATAAAATTAAGTACACCAAACATAACCACATAACACGAAAAAATCAATACACAAAGCAAACATGAAACCTTACTAAAACTTTATTCAAGGTTCCAAAATTTGGGCTCGATTAACATATGGATTTACAAAAATTAGCCCTAGGTGTCGGTTGGTTGAGCTTAGTTATCCTAACGGACTTACAAAACATAGCTCTAACACATAAGTTCTACGACTGCAAAATAAAATACATCGCCATATATATAGTTACTATCCCAAAATATACATAGCCACATAATCTATCTATGCGCTCAAGCAATGATCTCGATGTCGGAGTCGGTCTCCTCGTCTGAGTCAACTTTTATAAGGTTCTACAGATTCTCCTCCAGATCTTCTTCTGGATTCTCTTTTGGGTCCTCTTCGGGATCCTCATCGAGGTCCTCTTCTGGATCCTCTTCGGGATCCTCTTCTAGATCCTCTTCGGGATCCTCCTTGAGGTCCTCTTCTGGATCCTCATTTGGGCCCTCTTCTATAACTTCTCCATCCTGTGCTACTACTACTGCCGCATTCTCAGCTGCCGCTTCCTAAATTGCTTCTTTTTGGATCTCTTGGCGGTTGCATGCTACTAACGATGCTTGATATTAACGAAAGGATCTACCATTGTGTGGCTCAAAGGCAAACTCGATCAAAATACGAAAGTCTACCTATGAGGTGGTGTTCGGGTTTGGATGTCAGAAATGATACCTTCTGTAAGCTTCTCCACGGAGATATAGGCTAACTAGCCTTACCAAAAATTGGGCAGGAATATGACTATCGCAAAGAATATGGTCCATACCATATGTCCTTGGCCATATATTTGACTCATCTTGGTCTACTCTATCAAACAGCTGAGGTCCTATCTCGTGGAATCGCTCATAAAAGCTTATCCTCTGTTCTATGATGTAAACTATAGGTGGTTCTACAACTTCAGGGTTTATAATTTCTGGTTGTTCTTCCATCTCTACCAAAAATTTATAGAAATTTAGGTAAGTAACAAACAACAACTCAATCATAAACAAATTTAAAATAGTAGTTATAGTGAGTGTTAGTCTACAATGAGGAATGTACATGTGAGTTTGTCTATAGAACTGGCTCAACTTGACAATTTGAATTCTAATTTTGTAGAACAAAAGTCATTTATAACATTAAATATGTCTCAAAAATCCAGATACAAAAAAACTTATAATATAATGTGTGCACACACTAAAAATAGTTACAAGAAACTTTAAAAACATTAAAAAGTATGGTGATAACCCAACATATTTTATAAACATAAGAAAAAAACTCTTTTCCGAAGGTGCATACACCCATAGGTTAGGCCACATGTACACGCTCGCAGGTAGGCTCCAACATCTCACTGGTTCAACTTTTCCTGCCCTTACCTACAACATGAGCAACTAGGTAAGCGAAAATGCTTAGTATATCAATTTAACAACATATAGAAGCAAATAATAGGAATCGATGATCTCATCATTGTCCTCACAATACATAGCATACCACACTTAGGGTTTCAGATAAATCTGGGTCATAATCAAACAATTTCAAGAATGCCTAAGCATCTTGGTGGTATAACAAACCTTAAGTATAAACAACAAAGTATAAGAATCCTGCAGAAGAATATTCAAACTAGAGCAGAAACAGAACAATAATAATATCCAATATTGAAATTGACCCTAGAAGTCAATTGGAGAGTTTCCTAAGTATACCCTAGCATCTTCGCTCAATTCACAGTCGAGACAAAAGTCTCACCACTGATGTCTAATTCAAAAACCCCTCCCAAGGGTAACAATCAATTACATAGGGTATTTATACTAATTTCAAATAATGAACGGGGTTGGTGGATCCACACTGGCTCATTGAAACTCCTAGTCTATCTGGCTTACTTACCTCCAAGCCAATTGTCACGGTAGCTAACTGGACCAATAATGTCAAGGGCAGGAACCACCTGCACAATGAATAAGTGGGCAGAAAATGTTCGTGCTACAAGTAAATGGGTGGAAACCATCCACCACTAATGAGGTAGGCCAAAGGCAAGAATCGTCTACACCACACTACATGACAACTTGGAAACCGTCCCCGTTTATGAATTACAAATGGAGCATATGTGCTACCTAATCATTGCCTCTAAATGAGCCCTCTCTTTCTAACTAGCGTAAGAAGTCCTATTTCTAGCAACCAATACACCAGTTAACTTATGTTGCAGACACACAAATCATAAAGCCACTTACCGAACGTCCTTAGATGTGCGCAACGAATCTTCCTAAAAAGAGTTCCGCTTTGTTAACCCACACTGTAACTAACATACAGTGTACTCGGGTTAATTATGCCATTATAGTAGATCAATACTCTATGTTAGGCATTAAGGTAATAACAAAATACCAACCAAGGTTATTTTTGTCCTCACACATTTTAAGCCATAACGACATTTAAAACTTTCAGTAAACTTCCCTTAATAAGTTTAGTTATTTGAGAGTTGGTTTTTGAAACATTTCACATTCCGTTCTCAACATCAAACCTAGCCGAAAAGGCTTACTTTCGAAAACTTTCAAGCTTAACCGATTTTCTCCTTTCTTTGAATTTTACCAATAAAAATTTCATATTTTCTAAATAAAATCATTTTATTTATAACCTTTGATAATTTAATTTGAATTAATTAATTAAGAGACAATAATAATAAATTTTGATTAGTTTTAGATTAAAAAAGAGAAATTGGAATAAAAATTGATTTTATTAAAAAGATAATTTTAATTTAAGTTTTGGAAAAATTTGGGTATTAGACCCCTTTTTAAAATCTCTTAAACTAAATAACTAAAACCTTAATAAAATATCAATTTACTAATATGTAGATTTATTAAATGGATTAAACCTACACTAATAATTACTATAACTAAAGCACATTCTTTTAATCGAATACTTAGAATAGTTTACATTATTTTTCGTAAGTAAAAATTTGTAAATTTAAGTTGTAGGTAACCTACTTTAACATTTTATATTTTAAAAATTATAGTTCCAATGATCTTCAAATTTTGCATAACTAAACTTGGCTATTCCAAGAAGCTCCTTGCAAAATCTGATTTAAAATTAATCCTTTTTACTTAGTGATAACAATGTTTAAAAATCTTACAATTAAACTGTCTATAGGGAAAACCAATCTTTAAAATGAACTTTGGAAATTCATAAAATATTTTTGGTTTGTTATTTAGGTCTAAAATTTATTAGTCCTATACTAGGATATGTAAAGGTTATGAATACCAAAATTAGGTGTAGAAGAAAGAGTATGAGAGAGGAGGTATTTA
This sequence comes from Humulus lupulus, assembly GCF_963169125.1. Lineage (NCBI taxonomy): Eukaryota > Viridiplantae > Streptophyta > Magnoliopsida > Rosales > Cannabaceae > Humulus > Humulus lupulus. Next base: position 194,062,402 of record NC_084794.1, on the reverse strand, counting down.
GATGAGAATTTCTTGAAGAAAAATCAGATGGTGAGCTTATGGAGTGCTCGGTCACCTAAGAAGGGAGAGGATTTAGAACGAAGAAATGTAACGATCCAAAAATATACTAATAGGGTTTAATGCCTTGATTAGTGTGTCGGGAGGGCACAATAGGATACGTATGCGATTATGTGATTTAAATGCGTGACTATGTGGCATGCATGATATATATGATATGTGAATATATTAAATGCATGTTTATGAGTATTAGATATGCATGTGGGCCCTCTATTGTTTATAAGGGCATATCTATAATTTTGGTCTGTTAAGGGCATAAATGTGATTATATGTGTTAAATAGTTGAGACCACATCATTATGTGGATATATTTGCGGTATATGGCTCGAGGCGATCCTAGTGAGCGGATTAGCGAAATAGTCACAACGAGGTTTAATACCCTGCTCAAGTGAGCCTATGGGTATTTTGGGAACTTGGAGAATATTTTTGGTTTTATTGAGTAATGAGAAAGTATTTGGTAATTAGTTGGGAATGAAGGGATTAACTGGCGATTGGTAGGATGACTCGAGGAATTAGCGGGAATTGAGATAAATGACCATTATGCCCTTATGGGTGATAAATGAGGCTGAGTTTGTTAGAAGGGTATTTTTGTCTTTTGGGGTTAAGTATATCCATAGATACTTTAGAATTTACCAGAGAATACTAGGAAATTACTAAGTTCTCAGCTCTCGCTCCCTCCCTCCATCACATGTTCTCACTCTCACTCTTGAACCTAGGGGAATTTTGATGAATTGAAGGAGAAAACTTAGAGAATAGAAGCTTGGAAATTTGGGAAATTGAGGCTAGAAGTAGATAGACTATAGCTGAGGGATTCAAGCCAAAAACTTAGGTAAGTTTCAAGCTTTAACTTGGTGATTCTGCTGGATTGTAGTTAGAATTTAGAGTTTGCATGAATTTTGGATTGTGACTGGTTTTGGGTGTTTGATGGGAGTAAGGAATTGTTTATAGGCTAGATATGATGTTTAGGCTATAAGTTTAAGAATTCTGGATTTAAATTTGAGTTTGGTTGATTATTGGGGTATGAATTTGGGGCTTAGGCTCAAGGAAAAACGCTAGAAAAAGGTATATTTATGGGTTTAGGGGCTCAGGTCGCGACTCTGTTCTTCAGGCGCCGCGACCTACATGCTCAAAGTGGTTGGGATGCCTCTATTTTGCCAGGCAAGCCGCGACCTAGGGGGTGCAAGTTGTGGCCTGTGTCCTTCAGCAGGGAGGGCCTTGCCTCTGTCTAAGGTGCGGGTTGCGGCCCTAATGGGCAAGTCGTGACCCTAAATTGAAAGTAAAGGAAAATAAGGATTTTAGGCTCGGGGATTCAAATCTAAGCGATTGGAACGAATTCTACTACCCGACTTAGTAGAATTTGAGGTCTCGAAGGCTAGTATTGGTTTCTAAAATATTTAATTGGATTAGAATTTGATAATTTATCCATCATTGATTGTGACTAGGATTACCATTAATGCTCAAGACTGAGGATCGTGCTCGCAACCGTTCTTTATCCATCACTCGGGATTCGAGGTAAGAAAATTGCACCCATATGGTTGTTTTTGGGATTGAGATTCCCTGTAATTGAATGTATGTATTCTGTAATTGTATGGCTATTATATGCAATAAGAAGGTACGACCTAAGGGTGTCGGGGCTGATGATAAGCGTACTGAACGCAGCTTGGCCTAAGCGAGCTGAGATCAACTAGTTAAACAGAGGGCTCTGCCTAATTGTTTGTATTACTGATCGAGATATATGTTGAAAGTATATGTTTATCGCTGCCTAGCCTTATATCTGTATTCTGCTGATTAGATAAACTAATTGGATTAAAGATGATTACATGCTCTTGTTGTTATTTATGCTTATCGTTTATGGTTTTCTTGTTGGGCCATGGCTCACGGGTGCTATGTGGTGCAGGTAAAGGCAAAGGGAAACTGGACCAACCATGAGCTTTGGGGGTGGAGTGTACATCATCAGCTGCTCGACCGCCATGGCCAAGGGAATTTACTGGAATTAGAGTGCTAAACTGTGTTTTGCTATTAGACTGGCTTTTGTTGTATCAGACTTTGAGGGTTGTTTTCTGCAATGTAAATACTATTTTTAGGATCCCATGTGTCAAACACTTGTTTTAATAAAAATTAACCGCTTAAATCAAAATCTTTTAACCCTAACCTGTTAGTTGACTTTAGATAACACATTTATGTTTAAAGGACTTGATTAGCAAGTCTCACACGATTTTAAACACACAATGTAACGGTCTTGGTTATCCATGGCGTTACAAAATTTTTTTGAGAGATAAAGTGTTTGTGAAAGTGAAGACTTTTTTACTTTTGACCTATTTATAGGTGGTAAAAATTGACACCAAAAAGACCCTTATACCCCTCTAGCTGCGGCCCCCCTTAAGCCTAGTTACCATTTGGTTAATTTCCTAAATAATCTAACTTAAGCTAATTAACCTTGGTCTAATGGTAATTTTTCCAAAAAGCTACTATTGTAATAATTTTTTTTCTTATTTTTCTAAATTGAAATTTCAACCTATGGTAATTAAATTAAATAGACCTTGCTAGTTAATTTAAGTGGTGACTCCAATATTTGTATCTCAAAATAATTTAATAAGCCAGGATCCCATTTTCTGTAAAAATATGAATTTTTCACAAAAATGCATTTTAAAAGATTTTTCTCACAAAAATCAAACTTCTTAACCTTAATATAAATTAATCATATAATTAAATGCCTAATATTATTTTTCCTTAATTATGCTTCTCAAATGCTCGGTTTTTCACCAAACTGCACATTACACACTTAGGCTAACATTTGCCACATCAAATTTGATTCTCAAGCATATATTTTTATTTATAACCATGTCCACATATATCACACTACCCCGTTCCTAGTTAGTAGTAGGTGCCCGAAGCGCAGGGCGTAACAGTTGGCTAGGGCATTGACCTCGAAGTGAACCTTCTGAGCAGCTATGAAATGTCTTCGGAACTCAATGGAAATTTGGTGCTAGGAGTGTATAGAGCTTGGTTTGTGCTTCTTAAGCCACTAATCAGATGGTCCCGTTAAGGTTAACGAGAGGCAATGACACCTTGCATCCTCGGACACACGGTGAACGGACATCACCTTGTTGAACTTCAACAGGTGGTCAGAAGGATCTAAAACTCCACTGTAAGGAGTGATCTCTTGCATCTTGAAGCCTTGAGGTAACGGGGCTTCGACAATGTGTGGATCACAAAGCTCCTGATCTTCATCCTACGAATCGGAGTCTCAGCCCTGTCTCTGGGCCATCTTCAGCACTATCTTTTTTAGACTCTCCAACTCTGTGCGGAGGGAATCATTATTGGCACTTTTGTGTTGGGTGTGCCCCCTGGTAGGGCATTGCTTCTCACCTCTGATCGTTCAGCTTATCTCAAAGGTTCGGTTATGGGTAGCATCAGGGGAGATCCTCGGGGGCTGCCATATTTTTGTGAGTGTTCAAATTGTCTCGCAAGTTAACTTGCGCATTCCCGTGGAAGCCCTTATAGTGGAATCATACTTTTATTTCCCCATTCGACTCTACATATTCATTCTTAACTGAGTAACTAATTTGTTGTCCTCAGTTACAGAGACTTCTCTCTTATTGGCTCCTCGTCCGAGGTTTCCCATCGCTGATGAGGCATAAAAGAAATTCCTCCTCCAGGCCTCACACGGTCAGTCGTAGCATGATTGGGAGGAAGGCCCTGGGCTCCACGAGCATTGTTGGCCTGGCGGTTACCTCGGACCATGTGAGCTTCTTCGGGGTCATATGCCCTTCTTGTGACATTGAAGGGCTCAAAAGCCCAACGAGTGCTCTTCCCTTTCTGGCTAACTTTAGCCTTATCTTCCCTACGGGCAGGAGGCATGGATGGTAATCCAGCTGGGTGCACAGGTGGCACGCTAGCCGGTTGTTCATGCACCCTGTAAGTGGGGTGTGCAGGTGGCATGCCCACTGGTTGCACATGTGGCACTCCAGCTGGGTGCGCAGGTGGCATGCCAGCTGTCTACCTAGGTGGTACTTCACCCTGAGGGTCCACTTGTAGCCCTTGAGCCGCCAAAGTTGCCTTCATGGCATTAACCACCACTTTGAGCATCCATCTCACGTTTATGGGAGGCAAATTGGCCTCTATGGGCCACCACTTCTGCTGGCTCCTCTGTATGGTACAATGGAGACTATTCACTCTCGTAGTAGTCATCTCCATCTTCGCCAATGTACTGTGGTGATGGGGGGAACTTCTTCAGGGAGGTTTCTTCTAGTGTATTCCTTTGTTGCAACTCAAAGATTTCTTCAAGCTCTCAATGAAAGCACCAACATGTTCACTAGCTATTTTGCTAACAACTAATTAAAACGAAGCTTAAAGAAAATGAAAGTTGAGACATACAGTTTTACGCAGTTCAGGTTATGAATTAACCATAATTCACGAGTCACTAGTATTTAAGATGATAAAACTTGTAAATGTCAAGCTTCTGTGGAGGTTTTCAAGCAACGTTTTGGCAATGCTCTAATTACAAGAAGGTAAAATCACAGATCCTTTACAAAGTGTGTCTGTAACGCCTTGGATAGCCAAGATCATTACAATGTGTATTTTAAACAGTGCTAGACTCTCTAAACAGGACATTTGGTCATAAACATGTAACTAAGCGTGATTAACAACTTAGGGTTAAAATATTTTGGACGAAAGGAATAGTCATTTTATTAAAATGTTAAGTTTGTACATGGGATCCCAAAAAAAACATTTGAAAAGGTTATTTACAACTCAAAAGATTACAACAAGCCAACCTAAGCGGTAGAATAGGGTTCAACCCTAGCTCCTCTAAGAAACCTCGGTCGTGGTGGTCGAGCAGTCGCGTATGTACACGTCACCACCAAAACTCTCCAACTCAGGGCTGGTCCAGCTTCCCTTTCCCCTTACCTACACCACATAGCACCCGTGAGCCAAGGTTCAGTAAGAAAACTTAAACATGCTCATAAGGAGTTAATAGCATATTACAGAATCATAATTAACATGCCTAGGAGTAATAACTTTATTCGTGCATGCATTCTATTCAAATAAGTGACTACAAGGTCACACCAGGGGCCCGTAGCCCTAGGATAAGTGACTACAGAGTCACCGTGGGGTCCAATGCCGTATCCTTTGTATAACTAGCCTTAGAGCTAGCCAAGCGTACCTGGCGCTTTATTTTCTAAGCAACCATAGGGTCGGTCAAGCGTATACCATGCTCCTGATTAGTCCTAACCATATCGACTGGCGCTCAGTGTCATGGGCCACCAACTTGACTCCTCGAATTGGCGGAACGTGCGATACTTGTTAGCACACTCAGCTATCAAGTCAGCCTAAAACTCACACCAGTGGCGAAAAATCCCAATGGTTAGCCACGATACAAGACTCGTGCATGTAAGGGAAATGATGAAGCATGAGCAAGCACAAAGCAAGCCATCCAAAGAAAACATTCCATACAACAACTAGAGCATACAACATAGGCAAGTGGCGAGCGATGGCCCAACAAAGGTAACAAACAAGCAACACATAGACCATAAAGAAAGCATACACAACGGGACATGGATGAACATCATTTTATTCATATATGGCCTTGATAGGGCAAGAGAGTACACAGCTTAAGCCCCTATCTGCTGGTGGCTATGGTGCTTCCCTAAGTCAACAGGTCATCTCCCCTTAAGGAGCATTCTATGGAAATAAAGTCTTCCCAGGAACATATATGATTTTCTCCTAGGAGACATATACATAATTACAAAAGTGTCATCCCCTACCCCTGAGGTTACTCGGTGCAAGACTTGACTAATGATCAAGCACCAATGGATGCTCATACATACAAAATGGCCCCCTGGAGGTGTGTCATGTCGCAGCACGTCACACTTTCCCCTGCTTGAATTTTCGGCATCCTCAATGAACCTACTCCTTATTGATCTTTAATCTTCTGTGTAAGCTTGTGCAAATCCTCCGCCCTTTCCCAGTAAATTTCATCTCCAAGCCCTTTCCACTTAACCAGAAACTCTTTTTGTCCACAACCTTAGTCCTCTCTACTAGGATTTCTTCAAGTTGTCTGATGCTATGTGGCTTGACATTGACTCCTTCTCTGGTAGACTGGTTGCAAGCTGGATTTTCTGGATCTTCATGATACAGTTTGAGGTTGCTGACGTGCAAGACCAGGTGTATCTTCATCCATTCTGGTAAGCTAACTTTTAAGGAGGTTAGACCCACTTTCGAGATGATTGAAACATGACCCTAGTATTTGTATATGAGTCTGATGTCCTTATTCCCTTGGAATCTTAGTTGTTTAGGCCTCAACTTGATCATCACTACATTGCCTACTTTGAATTCAAGCAGTCGTCCTTTCTGATCTGCCCACTTTTTCATTCTCTTTGAAGCCTTCTCCAGATAGGCTTGGGCAATCTCAGTGGTTTTCTTCCAGTATTTCATGACATTAAAGGCTCTTGGATTTCTTCCTTGATACTCATCCAATGTGTGGGTAACAGTGGTTGCTAGCCATTGACAACTTCAAAAGCGCTCTTGTTTGACGAAGAAATCTTCTAGGAGTTGAAGCAAAATTGAGCTACATCCAGTAGTTGATGTTTAAGGATGGTGGCTTGAGGAAATGTTTAGTTGTGACCCCAAAATGTGGAATAAATCAAACCAAAAGGTCCCTTTGAATCTTCCATCTCGGTCACTGACTATATTTTGGGGTACTCCCTAATACTTAGCAATGTACTTAAAGAAAAGTCTTGTTGTTTCTTCTACAAGCAATACTTCGACACCAGTATGAATGTTGCATACTTTCAAAATATGTTCATGATCACTAAGATCACACTCAAGTCTTCTGTCTTCACTAGAATAGTAATGAAGTCAAACGATACACTCTCCCATGGTCGGCTTGGGACTAACAACCCTGGCGTCTTGTGTCTTTCCACTTTGTGTTGCTAGTAGGTGAGACCGATCTTGGTATACTCCACTATATCATCGTGCATTTGTGGCCAGTATTACCCTTGCTTCATCAGGGCATGCGTTCTCTGCCACCCTAGGTGACCCACCCACAAGGTGTCATGACACTCACTCATTAGTGTCCTATGCAAATATCCCATCTTTGGAACATATAAGCAGCCACCCTTGGCCCACAAAAGATCGTCTTCCACCCAAAACTGGTGAGCTTTTCCTTCTTTTGCAAGATTCATGATGGTCTTTACCACCGAGTCTTTCTCCAGGTTCTCCTTAATGCGATGGGAGTAGCCCCCGATCTAGCCAACATGTTTTCTAGCAATTTTGGAGCCGCTAACTCAGCTTTGTGACTCAGGGCATCAGTTGCCTAGTTTAGACGACCCGCCTTGTGTTCCTTCAAATTGGTGGGGCGCTTCCATTCTTTACTATCCCTTACCTTCACTAGATCAATGCAGATCCAACCACATTCCACAATGTCGCCTAGGAACTTGATTCTCTCTTGTGTGAAGGAGCACTTCTCTCGCTTCACATAGAGTTGGTTCTCTCTCAACTTCTGAAACACTTGAGCTAAGAGTCGTTGATGTTCTTCTATTGTGGCACTATAAACCACAATGTCATCCAAGTAGACTACCATGAACTTATCTAGGTACTCGTGGAAAACTTTGCTCATCAACGTATAGAATGTGGCTGGTGCGTTTGTCAACCCAAATGGTGTGACTCGGAAATCGAATGCTCCATATCGATTCACAAACATTGTCTTCAGCTCATCCCCTTCTGTTATCTGCACTTGATAGTAGCCTAATCACAAATCCAATTTTGTAAAGAACTTCACTCCACTTAACTGGTCGAACAAGTCTTCGATCAAGGGGCTGGGGTACATATTGCACACTGGCCTTGTTGAGAGCCTGGTAATCAATACACAATCTCAAGCTCCCATCGTGCTTCTTCTAAAATAGCATGAGTGCACCAAAAAGTGCCTTCGATGGTCTGATAAAGCCTGCCTCTAGTAATTCCTTCAACTACGTCCTCAGTTCTTCTAGTTTAGGGGGTGCCATCCAATAGGCCTCCTTCGCAGGTGGTTTGGATCCTGTCACCAGTTCGATCTGATGATCAATCCCTCTTTTAGGTGGCAAGGCTTTGGGGAGTTTATTTGGTAGAACATCTCCATACTTCTTCAAGACCATTCGAATCTCTAATGGAATGAATTCATCCACCATATCCTCGTATAATGTTGGTAGGGAAACATACGTGGGCTCTTGTCTTTTCACGCCTTTCTTCAGGTGCAAGGCTGACAATAACTTGCTTTCTGGGGGCTGCTCCACTTTAGCAGGCATCACTACAATTGTCTCTCCCATTATGAGTGAACTTCCCGTAGCTTGGGATGGGAATGGCCCCCTTCTCCGTAAGAAAGTCCATACCCAATATTACATCAAAGTCGTCCATTTACATGAACACCAAGTCTATTTGCCCCTCCCACAAGTCTATCCTCACGTTCACCTTCCTAGCCACGCCGGTTGTGGCTAAGGCTTCTGAGTTAACCCCTTTCATGCAGCCATAATCTTTCTCCCATTTCATTCATAGACGTTTAGCTTTGATCTCCAAAATGAACTTGTGAGTGGCGCCCGTGTCGATCATCACGCTTCTGGCAATTTTACCATTTAGAGTGGTGTCCACATATATTAGTCCTTTTCCAAGGGGTTTCTTCACTTTCGCACCATGTTTCTTGTGATAATTTAACATTCGGAGGGCACCCATGTGTGTATATTCCTCGTCCTCCTCTCTGCTGGCTTGCTCCCCTTGGGAAAATGATGCCTGGAAGGCAGTCTTCTTGGATTTGTGAGGACATTCTGTAAACTTATGTTGTCTGATACATATCCAACATGTAAGAGGCTTCTTGAATGGGGGGTTACTACCTTTGTTAGGAGAGTTAGACTCCACGCTCCTCTTCTCTTCTCTCTTCCCCCAATCTTTCCCTGTCAATAGTTTCCCGCCTTCTTACCCCCAACATTTCTTTCGCTAGGTGAAGGATTAGTTTTCTTTGATTGAATGTTCCCTGATGAGTAATTGGTTAGTCGTTCAACAATAGCTTGAGCAGTGGCCAGGTCAGCCACTCGCTGTCTCTCGAGCTCTTGCTTTGCCCAAGGCTTCAAACCTTCAAAAAAGGCAAAGAGCTTGTCCACTTCAGACATATCTTTGATATCAACCATCATCCAAGAGAAGTTCTTCACGTATTCTTGGAGTATTCCAGTGTGCTTCAGCTCTCTCAATTGGCGTCGAGCTATGTAAGCAAAATTTTCAGGGAGAAACTGCGCCTTAAATTCTCTCTTTAGATCTTCTCTTTTGCTATGGTGTATCTGTCATTCTGAATGTCATCGTAGTTCGTCCTCCACAACACTTTGGCATTCGCAGACAAGTACATTGTTGCCACGCCAACCTTTCCATCTTCTGATTCAGCTCTCACGACTCTAAAGTAATGCTCCATGTCAAAGAGGAAGTTATCCAAGTCCTTTGCATCTCTAGCCCCGCCATAGGTCCTTGACTTAGGCACTTTTACTCTTCTGTATTCCATGTCAATGGGTCCAGCTGCAGGCTGATTCCCAACTGCCTCATGGTAAGGTTCATCATAGTGTTCATCTCCAACATCTTGTCCTTCAATGCCTCAACTGACCCCCTACAATTCTCTACGAGGTCATTTAGTGTATCTTGTAGGTCTTTCATCGCTCGTTCCACTGCCTCAATACATTCCTCCCTCTGAGGACTATTGGATGTACTTGAAAGGTTCTCCCTTCGCACGATTGCAGATATGAGGACTAGTAAATTGGTCATATCCTGCTCCAACATAGCCACGCAGTTTTGTGTGTTGTCCAACTTTGAGTCTAGCCTGACATAGCTAAGATCCCTGACCCTCTCGTCCAAACCATCTAGCTCTCCAACACGCCTCTCCAGCGCTTTGATCATTTAAGTTCCATTCACCATCATGCAGGGTCACCAAGCTTTCTCTAACCTGACTCTAATACCAACTGTCATGGGTTGCCAACCTGACTCCTCAAATTGTTGGAATGTGTAGCACTTGTTAGCACACTCAGCTAGTAAGTCAGCCTAAAACTCACACCTCCGGCAAACAAACCCAACGGTTAGCCACGATACAAGACTTGTGTATGTAAGGGCAATGACTAAGCATGAGCAAGAAAAAAGCAAGCCATTCAAAGACAACATTCCACACAACAACTAGAGCATACAACATAGGCAAGTGGCGTGTGATGGCCCAACAAAGGTAACAAACAAGCAACACATAGACCATAAAGAAAGCATACACAACGGGACATGGATAAACATCATTTTATTCACATATGGCCTTGATAGGGCGAGGAAGTACACAACTTAAGCCTCTATCTGCTGGTGGCCATGGTGCTTCCCTAAGTCACCAGATCACCTCCCCTTAAGGAGCATTCTATGGAAATAAAGTCTTCCCAGGAATAGATATGATTTTCTCCTGGGAGACATATAAATAATTACAAAAGTGTCATCCCCTACCCCTAAGGTAACTTGGTGCAAGAATTGACTAATGATTAAGCACCAAGGCATGCTCATACATACAAAATCGCCCCTGGAGGTGTGTCATGTTGCAACAAGTCACACTCAGCGCGCTATTGCCGCCCTTGATTTATAAGTCAATCATTTTCAATAAGATAATGTAGACAAGGATACATCATTTGAAAATTATCCAGATACAGAGCATTCAAGCATGCTTAATCAAAAAATCACATACACAATCATAATCATGCTCATTCACAGGGGCCCAATCCCTTAATCATAACCATGGTTAATAACTAGACCAAACCCTAATGTATTGGGTGCAGTTTTCTTACCTAGGGTCCAAGCACTGGCTAAATAAAAATGACCCTCGAGCACGATCCCCATCCGAGCCCTAGCAATACCCTAGTCACAACCATAATAAATGTTATCCATCAATATCGAGTAAATAAAGGCTTCCGTACCGAGTCCTAGCCTCCGAGACTTCGAATTCTACTAAATCGGGTAGTAGAACCCTTCCCGAGCCCTTAGGATTGAGTCCTCGAACTCACAAACCTCTTTTGGCTAACTTTCCTAACTAGCGTCGCGGCGCACCTCTAGTCAGAGAGCTCCCACCCCTATAATCCTAGGGATTCAGGGAATCGCCCTGGCCTCTGAGTTCATGCGGGCTGCGATGCTCCAAGAATAGTGTTGGGGCCCAACCCTGCAAACCCAGTTTTTCAAGATTTCTCTGCAAGCCGAAACTCTGCAAATTTACCCCAAAGTTGTGCCAAAACCATAATTGAGTCCCAAAACCTCTATACTACACTTAAGGCAACATAAATGCATCAAAGACTAAATCAAAACTTCATCACAACCCAAAATCCCAACATTGAGTTCAAACTCAAGAACACCACCAACCCAACTTGAAATTCAATATAAACAGGAAAAAGATACTTACCCCCACTCCAAATTATGACCCTAGGTCGGCCCTTGATTCAATACTCAACTCTAAATCCTTCCAAGCTCACCAAATACAAGCGTTTACATCAAAATTTCCAAGAACTACAAGGCACACCAAGGGAGAGAGAAGGGTAACGAGAGAGAGAGAAGACAGGGGAGTCAGTTGAGTGTTTTGTGTATTTTGGGTGATCCTACTGCTGAAGGAACCTAGTGACTAAGTCACTCTTTGAAATGAAAAGACCAAAATGTCCCTACTTATTTTCTTGCTCTCTAATGCCCTCGAAGGAAATTTAGTCATTTACTATATTTCCCACTAATCTCAATTAACACCTTGTAATTCCCCAAGTAATCATCAAATAACTTCCCATTACCCGATAAATCCCTGTAATGTACTAAATTACACAAAATACCTCTTGGCTCACCCCGAGCCGGGTATTTGACTCTGCTATGACTACACTGCTAACTTGCTCACTAGGATCGTCTTGTGTCGAATAACTCAAATATATCCACATAATAATGTGCTGTCATTCATAAAACACACATATTTACAAATATGCCCACAACGGGTCCAAATTAAGAAAATGCCCTTCTAATAAAAAATGGGCCCACATGCATGCTTAATACACCTAAACATGCAAACATAGTCATATTATAATATAACTCACATAATGCACATAATTATGCAAATAATCACATAATTAATTGAATTATTTCCCTCCTCGTCCCCTAATGAAGGCACTAAGCCTTATTATGAAAACTGGGATGTTACAGTGCTCTAGCCCTATTTACAGATGATTGAGGGAAAATAGTTCCCTAATGAAGGCTAATTACTATCATCCTCCTTTAATAGGGGGTTAAATGTACAATGAAGGGTAAATTCCTCCAGATAATGTGTTGGTGGGCCCCTGCGTATCTCAGTGGGCCAATACGAGGTACCAACCCACTACTTTATTGAGAAACACACTCTTGATAGTGTCAAGAGGGTAGCAGCATGTTTTCCTATGTCAAGTGGCGTCATGAGATATCCTGCTTGTCACTTGTACGGGATCGACACCACAATCAGTGTAACAGTAAGTATCAAATGACTGCTTGTGTTCCAGGGTCACTATGCTTGACACCTGGCAGCTCTGTTTCACATTCAGAGGATGGATCTCGCATACTTGGAGGACTTGAATATAAGATACTCTCTTTCACTAAGACTTGGAACAATATCCTAGAATATGGTCCTTGAGAAGTAGAGTATTCTCCGGAGGACAAACTCCTTTGGTGGTGTGAACTGTGATTGAAGGCAAGACTTACCTCCCGTGGAGCTCCAAGGGACTTAATTAACTTATGTGAAGACTTAATTACTCTTTAATGTGTGTCACGTGTCACTTGCCGAAAACACAGACAACAATATGCTTTCTGCAACCTGTTTTGATCATATTTTTTTATTAGTTTTGCTCTAATTTGTATTGAAACTATCATTTTGATCCACTATGTTTAATTGAAATTCATGTAATGTCTCCTTGTGTTTTGTAATCCGATTTAAAATGGACTACTAATTTGGTCAAAATATTTTCAAATAAGACCAAACTACCATTGAATATTTTAAATTAATGAATTTTATTTAATAATTTAATATTTTAGAAAAATAAAATCATTTAAAAAAATAAAAATATATATATAATTTAAATTTAAACAAAAATATAATATTCAATAACTAAATCCAAAAAAAACGTAAAATAAAGTACTAAACTTATACAAAAATTTAAATCTAAACTTTTATTACATTAAATCAAACTAATATTTTTTTATTTCTCTTTCTTTTTTGGTCTTTCTCTCATACTTCTAGCATCGACATTGACAGCCAGTCTCTTTCTCTCCTCCATCCCACTTCTCTTTAGTAAACGAACTCAGCCACACCATTATCCCTCCACCATTAATGCAAATTAATAGAAAAGAAATCAAACAAGCACAAAATACATCAAAACCTTTCGCACTTTTAAGCCAAATTGTAATATTCATACTTCTTTAAAAAAAAATCTTACCCGTATTCCCCAACTCAACACTTATAACCACAAAGGGTTTGACTGATTTTTTTAGAATGAAAGATCTAGGTTAAAAAATTTGTGGTTAATGGAAAAAAAAGGTTTTGGGTTCAACTACTTGTACAATTGAGAATGGATGGGATCCTCGTCGATCGAACTTTCAGTTACATAATAGCTTGTTCCATTTCGGTGGGGGTAGAAATTAGCAATTGCACTGGAGAAGATAACATCTTAGGTTGAGAAAGAAGAAAGGTTGATAGGCTATTGATGGGATCCTCATCAAGATTCCATTCCACAACAACTTGTATGATTCTAGTGGGGTCATGAATCAACAACGATGCTAATTTAATAAAAAATAGTATTTTAGTTTATTTCATTCCGTTTAAGATTTAATAATATTGTTCAATAAATTAATTAAGGGGTATTTGCGGCATAAATACCTAATATTTTTTTTTCATACACTTATATACCCATTTTTTTTTACGGGTAAACTACATAACATTACGTTTTGGTTGGTTCCGTCACTACCAGGTCCGTTAAATGGACATGGCAGACACGTGGAGGGCCTAGATTACTTTCCTTTATTTATTTTCTTAAACACAAATATAATTACAAATAACATTTTAAAAACTTAATCAAAATTTGAAAAAAAAAAAAAAAACTAATTAGAAAAAATAATTAACCCAGAACTCATACCTCCTAAATTCCTTAACCATTTCAACAGAAGAACCAAAATTACCCAAACATTTCTGGCAAAAAAAAAGGCGAAGCTCTAACGGAGCTAACCAAGAGAGAGGAAGATGACAATGACTCCACCTGCACTTTGCTCCAACAATTTTGACTGCTTCGACAACGATTGTGGTCAATGCCCCTTCGACGGCTTCGTGTGGATGACCCCCCTGAGAATGGTAAGTTCTAAAGTTCACTAAGTCTTACTATGCGTTTCTGTAGCTTTGTAATGGGTTTTGTTGCTTTTTATGGGTTTTGTCCTTTAACATGTGACTTTGACGAGGTGTATTTATTTATTATTGTTTGTGTTGGTAAGTTTTGTGGAATTCTTAGTTAGTTCTAATATTAAATTTGTGTGGGGTACTTGTGTTTGGAAGGATGTGTAGGTACCCATGTGCATTGACTGTGTGAGTACCTTTTTTGGTATCTTATTGACTGTGTGAAAGGGACTTTGTGAAAGATGCTTTGGGATGTGGGGTTTTTTTCTGTCTTAGTCATTTGCGAACTAAACAATGCATTTTTTTTTTTTATAGATTTGGAATATAAGTTGTTCATAGTTATAGTGCATCATGGTGGAAGATGGTACACTTATTTTTTAAGAGAAAAAATATGCGAGGGGTAAGGTTGAATATTTTGATTACTATGATCGGGAGTATTTCAGCGGGTATGACTTGGAGATTTTTGCAATGGATCTTGGGTATGAGCTGCCAATTGATTTTTGGTGGAGGCCATATGGGAACTTGGTCAATGATGGTGCAATGCTGGTTTCAGATAAGGACATTAGAATGATGATATTTGACATGAGGCACAGAAGATATGGAGAAGTGGACATATTTTTGGTGATGCCAGAGAAGAGAGACATAGCTGATGGAAATGGTTCTAAGCAGTCCCAACCACATCTTGCGAGTCCAAAAAAAGTGAGACAAAAGTGCACAATTGAAGAGCTACCCAATGATATTGATGTGGTTGTGGATTTTGTAGTGAATCCACCAGGTTTTCCAGAGGGATTTGTCAATGAATCAGTCGAGGATGATGAAGAAACTCAAACGTTGACACTGATGAAGAAGGCTATGATGATGATATTGAATCCCCAAGTGTTGATATTATTGACTTGGGCAATGAAGAGGATGATGTGGGCCAACCTCCTGTGTTTGAAGCCCATGATGACCATGAAGCCCAAGTCCAGTATGAAGCCAAAGTTGACCATGATGCTCATTATGATCATGTTCAGCTAGAGGTGCAAGCCCAAGCAGGCCTTTATGATTCAAAGAATGTTAGGGTTGATTTAGAAAAGGATATGGTTGATTTAGAGAAGGCTAAGGTTGAAAAGAAAAAAGGCAAGTAACCTCTAAGGAAGTGTGGCAAGAAGAAGGGCATGAAGGTTGTTTCTGAGGCAGAGGATGATTCTGATTTTGTCTTGGAAGAGGATGAATATGTTGATCAAGGAGACCATAGAGATGATCTAGATAGTACAACAGATCCAAAGAAGTGGTGGTCTTCAGTTACACAATTTTGTAATGATAGAGATGATGTTCATTTTGAAGGTGTAATGTCTGAAGATGACCTTAACAGCTTATGTAGTGATGATGGGGAGGAAACAATTAAAAGGACCAAGAAGGAATTCAACCAACGGGCAAACCCAGATGAGTTCCAATTCAAGCTTGGTATGGAGTTTCCTTCAATGGAACATCTTAGGAATGCATTAAAGGAGTACTATATAACGATTGACAGAGAATACAAGTTTTTTTTTTTAATGACAAGTCTAGGCTAAGGGCCAAACGCAAAGGTAATGGTTGAACTGGGTTATTTATGCCAAACTGCAGAAAGTGGACAACAAGATAGTGAGAGTTAACAATTTGGTTGATAAGAACAATTGTGGGATAGTAATTGACAACAAATTGGTGACAAGTTGTTGGTTATCCAAGCATTTCATAGAACAGTTCAGACTTAATCCGAATATGGACTACCGGGATTTAGGGAGATGACATCTACTGCAAAATTTAGCAATGTGTCATGTTCGATATTCTATAGGGCTAAGAACAAAGCAAGAGAGATGTTAGAGGGCTCAGTGAAGGAACAATATGCAATTCTTGATGATTATTTTAGGCGGCTGATGGAAACAAATCTAGGTACCACAGCTATTCTTAAAACTAGTATTGTTGATGAAAAGAGAGTTTTTGAGAGGGTTTATATATGCCTGCAAGCCTATAAGGAGGGTGTCAATAAAGGTTGTAGACCTTTTTTAGGACTGGATGGTTGTCTCTTGAAAGGATATTGTAGAGGTATCCTATTTGGCTTTTGTAGGTATAGACCCAAACAACTCTCAATATCCAGTAGAATATGCAATAGTAGAGAAGGAAAACACAACAGTTTGGACATGGTTTTTGAAGTTAATAGTGTTAGGATTAATGCTCTAAAAGCATGTAAATAAATTTTATTGGTTTTAAATAAAAGTATAATTTTATTATATTTGAATGTTATAATTATTATTTGAATTAATTACATCAAATATCAAGAAAATTCCCTATTCATTCATGAGAATATGATCTTGTATTAGTACGAGAGAATTAAGATCATATATAATGAATAAAATAGTTAGTAACATATTAAATTAATGAATCTTTAATGAATGGTTACTAGTACGATTTCTAAGCATACGAGATGCAAGTAATCTAGATTCGAATTACTGATGTGGATAGATATCTTAGTAAATGTGTTGTATATAATAGATATTATATATGGCAGGACCAATAAGAATTAATTATCTTTATAAACATGCCGTTTTACATAAAGATTTAATTCTTATCATAAAAGATGATCATTTGTAGATCAGTCTAAATCCTGAGTATTCATGAACTCTTGTTTATGTTTATTGGATCATTTGATTCACTCGTTAAGGTCTCTTAGAATAATGAGGCTAATGCCTTTTGTTTTGGAAATTCAATATCATGGATGGCTAGGAACATGAATTACAATAATGAAATCCATGCTTTCCTAACGAATCGAATATTGGTTCGCTTAAGGGTTGAATTTGGAAATCTATAATTAGATTATAGATTAATTATTCACTAGTGAATAAATGATAATTAAGGATCAAGAGGTAATTAGATGGGTAAAATGGTAATTTTGATTAGCTTTAATTAACGAACCAATAATGGAGGACAGGACTACATATATTGATTATATTAATGCACTACTAGAGAAAACTCTAATATTTATAGTATAGAAATCATGGAATTAATAAAAATATTATTAGATTAAAGAGTTTAATTAATAATCTGGTTTATTGGAGATCATATTATAGGTCCATGGTCTCCAGATCACCTCTGTCCTAGATTGTCAAGGGTAAGGATATCAAAAGAAAGATTTGTTAAGAGAAAGAACTAAATTGCAAAGGAATTAATTTTCCAGGGCAATGAAATAATTATTTGATAATTATGGGTGTTGTACCCTACTTTTAGCTCGAGTCATCCACTCAGTTCGGGTACAGCTGGCAAATAAATATACGGAGAAATAACCAAGGGAATGATGTTTGCTTATTATCAATGTAAGTAGCTCCAGTTTCAGATGGGCACATGTGGTGTTAGGGGTCCTGAGTTTAACCTGAGCTACAGACATGAAGGTTGTGAAGTGCAAGCTCGTAATATTTAAACAGTTGTCGAAGTACAAGCTCGGAGAGATATCCAACTCGTGATAACTCAAATATATTGCGAACCCGCGGATCCCCAAAGACTCGAGTACATTTATATGATTATTTATGACTAGCTTGTCATATTTAATCTCCCAGATATTAGGAGACCATTTATTTGTGATCAAATCATATCCCATTACAAATGGGAATTGTTTGTATTAAATGTAATAAATATGTAAATCCATGATTGACTCACGCGGTTACCCAAATCTGTCAATGGAATTTCTCTATAAATACTGAGAATATTGGACAGGAAAAGGGGACCGATTATTTTGTAATGCTGAAACTCTGCCAAAATAGAGAGAGAACCAACAACAATATATACTCGTGCACTAGGTGGATTTTAACCACTAAACCACGTAAAAGATTTGTGTTGTGAATTCATTTCATCTTTCGTTACTGTTTATTACTAAGCACTAATCAACCTTATTATTTCTTAATACGCTATTGGTGCAAAACCGCGTCAACAGTTTGGTGCTTTCATTGAGAGGGAAATAAGTGCTTTCATCAAAATCCCAGTCAAGTCTCATCATGGTGCTCACTCGTTCAATGCACGACAATGAGATAGAACAGCCTGGTGGGTAGGAGGCCCATCATACCGTTGCTTTAAACGAGCATGGCCCTGAAGTCCAGCAATGTCTGGGAAAGCAACCAGTGGGTCATGATGATACTAGGAGTTCAACGTCATTGCTACCGAATCAAAACACAGACTACTTAACTACATTTGAGTTGGAAAATATGTAGTTAAGAAGCCATCTTGCTAAGGAAACACATGCAAATTAAGGAGGTTTTGGATCGATTACCCTCTCTTGCAATCGACGTTAATGTCGGAAAGAGGAAAAGTGTGTCTCAAAGTCCCACAGGAATAACCGATCCAAACCAAGTCGGTCAGTCAGAACAACCACCCCAAGTTCTGTGCCTACAGTGCGAGATCGCCAAAATGCTCAACCTAGTGGCCATTGTAGGGGTCATCAGCATATCAGTCGATCGGTTAGAACCGCAACCCCAAGTTCGGTGCCTCCTTCACAAGCACCTATGAATGCCCATTGCAACCCACGAGGGGGGGCTGGGAAAGGCTCAGAGAGACAAAATGTTCCAGCAAAGGCAGGCTACTTTAGTTAGACATGATGGGACAAGGATTGCCTCACTAGTTAGGCATCTCCCGTCACCCATAAGACATCCGACGCCACCTCATCCTACATGGGACATTCTTACTTATGGAGACAGCAGGAGAAATCCTCCTCCACCTGCCCCTACCTATGTCCCACAGACACATGTCAAAAATCCAGATCCTCGACCTCAATCACGAACTGTAAGCTTCGCAAATGGAAGTTATTGGACTGAAAGTCGTCGAAGTGGTAGGTCTAAGGGCGATCTAAGAAATCATTTAAGTTCGACACAAAACCCTCGGTACGATCCACAGCCTGATCTGCGTGATCGCCTGAATTCACAAACAAGAAATTCAGCTCGAGATGAGGGTGTTAGTTATACTCGTCAAGAGGGGGGTCCTTCTGAAGTGTGTGATAATGGGAATGCCCCATAAAACCAAGCTCGAGATTGGAGGGACAACAACCCATCAAACGCGTACAATAGGATAGGAGCTGTTGAACAGCCCCAAAATAACCTAGGGACCAGGGACCAAACCCTCGAGAGGCTGGTTCAGATGGAGGAGCAATTGAAGAAGCTTCTATCTGGAAAAGATAAATACTATTGTGACTCAAAGGATGAGCTCGGGCTTTTCACTCCAAATATTGTGGCGGCCACATATTCGGTGGGCTTCAGAATGCCACATTTGTCAAGTTTAACGGAGATGGTGATCCGTCTGATCACCTTGGGATGTTTAACACCATGATGATGGCCTACAACGTTGGACTATATCTAAGGTGCATTTTATTCCCCTCAACTTTGATTGGGCCAGCCAGACAGTGATTTAAACAGTACAAGAGGCATTCAATTAGCTCATGGAAGAAGTTTTCTGCTGATTTCAAGAGAGTATTCAGGGCTTCCCAGACAGCTCGGGTTAAGGTCGATTCATTAGCTAATGTAAAGCAGCAATATGGAGAATCATTAAAGGCATATCTAAGTAGGTTTGCCAATGTCGCTGCACAAGCTAGAGGTGCCGACGACAGCTCCAAGCTCATGGCAGTGAGGACGGGAATCCTTGTTAGAGGTGACCTGTGGCAGGAATTACAGAGTAAAGGAGTTAATAGTGTGGATCAGTTCTTGGCACGAGCTCAAAGATGGGTTAACCTAAAAGAGGCACGAGCTTCTGTCATAGGAACCTGCCAAATCCCTGTCCAGCTCGTTGGAGCTATAATATATGTTGCAGCTACGGCTCAAACCGTTGCACGGAATAACCAAGAGGGAAATAATAAGAGGAAGTGAAGTGGTGAGGGTGACCAAAGTGGAGCAAAAAAAAAAAGTCTAGGGAGAAATTCAAACCTATTTACGCAACTTACAATGACCTCACGGATACTAGAGAGCACATATTCTTTGCTAATTCTACTCGCCTTCCATAGAAGAGGCCAGAACCATTGAAAAACCAAAGAGCGAAGAGAGATCCTTCAAAATTATGTCGATTCCACAATGACATCAGTCATAACACTGATGACTATAGAAAGTTGAATGATGAGATTGAGACTCTCATCAGAGTGGGGCCTTTGGCCCATTATGCCCAAAATCAAGTGATCCCTAGTTAGCCCACTGGACAAAACCCTCCGTCAGGTGCTGAAGCTCCAATGAATCAAGCTAGAACTCAAGCGAATCAGGATGATCGTCCTCTGATAATAGGGGGAGATATAGCCATCATTTTGGGAGGACCTCATCTGGCAGGCACAAGTAGAGGTTTTCAGAAGAGATACATTAACGAACTGATATCCCATAACGGAGTGGAGTTCATCCCGGAAAAGTGGATATCAAAGCAATAGCGGTTGGAAAAACAACCAATCATTTTTACGGAGGAAGATGCTAGCCATGTCCAGTTCTCACATGACGATCCTTTGGTCGTTACCATTTAGCTCGCAAACCGGAGAGTACGAAGGATACTAATAGATAACGGGAGTTTTGTGAATCTACTTTTTAGGTCCACCTTCGAAAAAATGGGGTTGCCTATAACCAAGCTGAAGGCGACCTCAATGATTCTATAGGGGTTCTCTGGTGAAGGATCGGCTGCCATCGGAACGATCGAATTAGTGGTAACATTGGGAGAAGGTTCATGAACTGTCTCCAAGCTACTTGAGTTCATGGTAATCGATTGTCCAGCCACATACAATGCGATTTTGGGACGTCCTGCGTTGATGGCATTTGAAGCCATAACCTTTATCTGCCACCTAGCAATCAAGTTCCCCTCGGCTGCGGGAATATGCATCATCAGAGGCGATCAGTTCACGGCAAGGGAATGCTATAACATTTCTATGAAGGGAAAATCACAACCCAACATCAAGCTATGGCTGTAAGTGACGGAGGTGAGGAGTCCCAGGAAGTGGAAGTTACTTGTGGGACGGAAGAACCTCAAGAAGCAAAGGATAATAATGTCGTCCCACGTGATGACATTGACCCATGAATGGGCGAGGATAGGTCAGAGCTCCAGGCCATTGAGGAGCTCGAAGAAGTAAGTATAGATCCCGAAGAAGCTTCAAGAGTTGTTAAGATTGGAAAAAATCTTGATGATGAAAGGAAGATGGAGCTAATCAATTTCTTACAAAAGAATATGGATGTCTTCACCTGGTCACATGAAGACATGGTGGGAATAAGCCCGAGTGTAATCATGCACACTAGAAACTTGGACAAGAACGTGCCTACAAAATCCCAAAAACAGAAGTGTTTGGGAATAGTCCGAGCTGAAGCACTGGAGGAAGAAGTTGCTTGATTGCTAAAGTGCGAGTTTATTCATGAAGAAAAATACCCGATCTGGGTTGCCAATCCCATGCTGGTCCCAAAGCCAAACGGGAAATGGAGGACGTGCATCACTTTCTCCGACCTGAGTAAAGCTTGCCCCAAGGATTGCTTTCCACTGCCAAGGATTGATCAGTTGGTAGATGCCACGGTAGGTCACGAGCTCATGTCCTTCATGGATGCGTATTCTGGATATAACCAAAACGCGATGAATCCTGTAGACCAAGAGCATACTAGCTTCATGAACCCAACTAATATATACTGTTATAAAGTCATGCCCTTCGGGCTGAAGAATGCCGGAGCTCCATATCAGTGATTAGTCAACAAAATGTTTGTTTATTAGAATGAGAGAAATATGGAAGTATATGTCGATGATATGCTTGTCAAATCCAAGATTGTCGAGAACCATGTATCTAATCTGAAAGAATATTTTGAGATCTTAAGGAGGTATGACATGAGGCTGAATCCCCAGAAGTGTACTTTTGGAGTAGCATCGGGAAAAGCTATGGGATTCATAGTCAATACGAGGGGAATAGAGGTGAATCCTAATAAAGTCCAGGTTGCGTAAAGAAGTTCAAAGCCTGACTAGAAAGGTGGCAGCTTTGAATTATTTTATTTTGAAATCTATTGACAAGTGCCTGCCATTCTACAACTTGCTTAGAGGAAACAAGAAATTTGAATGGACTAAAGAGTGCGAGCAGGCATTCCTCGACCTAAAAATGAACTTGGCCGAACCTCCAATATTATCTAAGACTATGTCTGGAGAGCTTCTATTCCTTTATCTAGTCGTGACAGAAAATGCAATCAGTGCTGTGTTAGTTCGAGATGAAGACTGTGCTAAAAAACAGGTATATTATATAAGCAAGAGGCTTCTTGGAGCTGAATCACGGTATCCACTAATAGAAAAGATGGCATTCTGTCTGATATTGGCTTCCAGGAAGCTCCGGCCATATTTCCAGTCCCATTCAATCAACGTCATGACCGGCCAACCTTTAAAGTAGGTGTTGTAGAAACCTGAAACATCAGGACGTCATTTAAAATGGGCAGTTGAACTCAGCCAGTTAGAGATATTGTATGTGCCACAGACCTCAATCAAAAGTCAGGCCCTTGCTGATTTTGTGGCTGAATGCATCGGATTTCAAGAGGAGCTTTTGACGGAATCAGTGCAGGAGTTGTGGAAGATATTCGTAGATGGATCATCGAACGAGAACAGAATGGGAGCTGGGATTATACTAATCTCCCCAGAAGGACATCGATTCCATACAACTCTGAGATTCGGCTTCGAGGCATCTAACAACGAAGCCGAATATGAAGCCCTACTAGCTGGACTGAGAGTGGCGAAGGAGCTCAAAGCAAAGGTCGTCTGATGCTATAGTGATTCTCAGCTCATGGTTAATCAAGTGTTGGGAGAGTATGAAGCTCGAGGCACCAAGATGGCGCCTTACCTAGCTAAGGTGAAGGGGGAGCTATTCGAATTTAAGTACAATACTGTTGAATAGATACCTCGTGAGCAGAATTCTAATGCTGACTCTTTGGCAAGGCTTGCCACCACCAAAGAAGCTGAGACCTTGAATGTAGTGCTAGTAGAGCTTTTGGAGAGTTCGAGTGTGACAGAAAAAATAGTAGAGGTCAAGATGATTGACACAAGATCGACCTGGATGACCCCCATAATAGAAATCATGCAAGAAAAATACTTTATTAAGTTCCGAGGTATGTGATAGTATATGGGACATTGTACCGACGTGGTCATTCATTGCCTCTCCTACGGTGTGTTCTGCCCGAGGAGGCTAAAACCATTTTGCAGGAAGTGCATGAAGGCTTTTGTGGGATCATGCTGGGGGGCAAAACCTAGCACTGAAAATATTGAGGTAGGGCTATTTTTGGCCCACTTTAACAAAAGACTCCATCTCGTATGTTCATAAATGCGACAAATGCCAACGCTTCGCCATAGTTTCTCTAGCTGCTCCAGTCGAGCTAATGATGATCTCATCCTTGTGGCCATTTGCGATGTGGGGAATCGACCTAATAGGGTCTCTTCCTATGGGCAAGGGAGGAGTTCGTTACACGGTGGTGGCAATCGACTATTTCACAAAGTGGGTAGAAGCTGAGCCTTTGGCAACCATCACTTCAAAGAATGTTCTGGACTTTGTGGTAAAGAATATTGTATGTCGGTTTGGGCTTCCTAAAAATATCGTGTAAGACAATGGGACACAATTCGACAGTGATTTCTTCACTAACTTCTGTGAAAAATACGGTGTTATTAAGAGCTTTACCTCAGTACCGTATCCACAGGCCAATGGAAAGGTCGAGGCTGTGAAAAAAACCCTAAAGGTGAGCCTTAAGAAGAGGTTAGATGAGGCTAAAGGAGTATGGCGTGAACAGCTCCTGCAAGTAATTTGGGCATACCGAACTTCTCACAAAACCTCCATGGGACACACTCCTTTCTCCTTAACTTTTGGAAGCGAGGTCATCCTTCCAGTCGAAGCCATGGTAACCACTCATAGGCAAAGGACATTTAGTCAGGAATGGAATGATGAATTACTTAATGCATCTCTCAACCTGATTGATGAGAAATGAGAGGATTCGTAGTTATAGCTCGCCCATTATCAACAAAAAATCACTCATTACTTTAATTCTAAATTCAAGAGGCGTAGGTTCGGATTGGGCGACCTTGTTCTCCGAAGGGTCTTTCTGGCGAATAAGAATCCCAAGGACAATGTCTTAGGCCTGAACTGGGAAGGACCGTATTAGATCGTGGAGAATGTACGTGAAGGAACCTTCAAGATAACTTGGCTGAATGGGGAGATAGTCCCACGGACCTGGAATGCCATGCATTTAAATACAGTATTATCAGTAGTACCATCATCCATGTAAGGCTTAAGTATAAAAGCCATTTTATTAAATAATAGATGGATTTTTAAATAATTTTTCTTGTTAAAGTTGTATCAGCTCGTGTATTTGATGTTTGTAAAAGAAATCGAGAAAGTTTCGCTGGATAAGTTGAAATTACTTAAAACCCTAGATACAACCAGGTCCGAAACTTAGAAGCTTGGAAAATTGATTATTCGACGGCTTTTTAAGAGCTCGAGATGTCAATAAACCTAGCACGAACTAAGTTTAATTTACTTAAAACCCTGGATACAACTAGGTCTGAAACTTAGAAGCTTGAAAAATTGAGTATTCGATGGCTTTTTAAGAGCTCGAGATGTCAATAAACCTAGCATGAACTCAATTTTAATCATTTAAAACCCTGGATACAACCAAGTCCAAAACTTGGAAAGTTGGGAAAATTGGTTAAAATCAAGGGCTTTTTAAAGCTTGAATTATCAATTAACCAAACACGAACTAAATTTTAATTATGTAAAATCCCAGATATAACTGGGTTCAAGGCCTAATTCTTAACAGGTATGATATAAATCAATACATAAAGTTTGGATATAACCGAGCTTAAAATATCTATCCCAATCTAAAAATCGATTCCTAAAATCTCGAATGTACAAGTCTAAGGAGTCATAAACATGAGAGATAATAAAGGAAACATAAATAAATAAAATTTTAGATATATAAATTGAAAATAAAATTATCCCGAGGAGAAAAACCTCGAACTGAGCGCAAAGGAAATTGTTTACAAAGAAATATAAAAAAAAAAAACTAAAAGGAAAAAGGGTGTCACTGAGCTCCTCCAGGTCACTCTGAGGATGTAACCTCATCGCCATCCTGCTCGCCTGCTGCAAAAGCATCCCCCATTTCTGACGGTTCTTACAAAATACGAGCCTTAAATTTTTCAAGGTACAGATCCCACAGCTCGGGAGCCATGAAAGAAAAGTTCCCTTCCTGGTTAAAGGCCCAGCAATGGTACAACATATCCTCCATGGATGACTATGAGGCCACCTTCTCTTCTTTGGCTGTGGCCTCAACCTCAAGCAGTTTTGCTTTGGCTTTATCAACCTCGGCCTGAAGTTATGCATTTTGAGCCTGGAGGGCAGTCAAGGCAATCTTCACTGCCAGCTCGCTTTCTTGGGACTAGGCAAGACCAGCCTTGGCCTCGTGTTCGTTTTTATGAGCAGCTGCCAAGGAAGTTTTGGCAACCTTCTCGGCTTCTTGAGCGGCTGTCAAGGCAATATTGGCGGCATTTACTTTGGCCCAGAGCTTATCATTTCTAGCCTTAGCACGGACTATACTACGATATTGAGCCAAGACAAACTGCAAAATAACAATGCAAGTCGGAAATATCCTTAGATGCAATAAAAAGAAAGATGTCACCAAGGATGGATAACTTACAGTAAGGTTTATCCCCAGGGCTGACTCCAGGACGTTCTTCGAGCTCCGCTCCTCAATAGTCCTCAAGTCTTTCAAGTTGGCCTTATAGGCGTACCCTACCATATGGCTCACCGTCTCGTAAATGATCCCCCGAAAGGCTTCAGGATTTTCTCTAGATCCTAAGGATCTACTGATATTCAGACGGTCGCAGCTGGGACAGGGGGAGCTGGAGGATCAGCTTGTATTACTTGGTCCCGAGGAGGTGCGAATCGAGGAGGATGAGGAGGAGGAGGAACCGTAGTAGTAACAGTAGACACCGAAGCTGTCGAGCACCTGCCTTTCCCCTTAGTAGTGGATTTTGAGTCATTTCCTGCTGCTGGAGGGGTCTTCTTCGTAAATATGGGCCTCTTCGCAATGGGGCCCGAGCCGGTTTTCCCAGCCTGGAAGGCAGTACGGAGATCATGAGCTCTGGCTTGTTCCATCTCTTCGCCTGAAAAGAGCAAAAAGGGGATTAGTTCACAAATAAAGTCAAAAACATATACAAGGAAAGAAAGTAAATAAAGATCCTACCCTTCGGGCTGGGGAAGGAGTCTATAATCACGACCTCCGGCCTTGGGACTACTGTAGGAAAGGGCGAGTCTATGACTAGTGTTACTGGGATCCTAGGAGGTTCAGTCTCAGGTTCTTCCTCGGGACTAGATTCCTCTACATATTGTCTAAATCAAGGGGGAAAGGCACCCTGGAGAAAAGAAGACTAGGACCTACGGTTGGTCCCATACTCCTCAAAGATGGCGGACCTAAAGTTTAAGGTATTGTCGACAACAACTGTCCCCCTTGGGTAACTATTATCATGACGCACCACTAGCGGTCTACACATTGAAGCAGGGTTATGTTACGATCTGGATTATGAGGATCATGATGGACGAGCTGATTTGGGTTAAACCTTTATTGACCTAAAATCGGCAACAACCCTATCTAGTTCCCTATAGGGGTATTAGTTACCTTGGCCGGAGGGACCGGCTGCTGCCCCTGACACAACAAGATCTAAATTAGGTTCTTGAACAGCCTCCAGAACCCGCCTTTTCCGCATAAGAGGCACCTCGTCCTCTTCCTCATCCTTTCCTTCGGTGCCTGGCAAGGTCTCCTCTTGTGAGGATGGGAGCTCATGGAATACCGGGAGGGTAGCCGGGGTCCTTAAGGCCAACGTCTGGCCTTCGCCAATCAAATGACACGTCAGCATCATGACGTCATTCACGATCTCGCGGTAGTCCTTCTCATTTGGGGGGCAGCCCAGACAATTTCTCGTACTAACCCCCAAGAGTCGCGGACTTTTCTATCCTCGCAAATATGGCTACACGAGAAATAAGCTCAATTAATACATGTACAAGGGAAATATCTTGGAAAGAATAAAATTTCACGAGCTGAGGTCAGAGAATAAGGAACTTACGAGGACAGTTGAAGTATCTATGTTCGCAATTTAGGAACCCTTTTGACATAAAGAACGAGTCTTTATAGTCGTTGGGGTGGCTAGGAAGCTGGTTGACGAGAGCAGAGTTGGGGAATCTTGTGAGAAAGTAGAATCCGTCACCTCGACCTCTCTATTCCGGGCTAGCCTTGAGGCAGAAGAAATAGAGGATGTCTGCTGGAGTGGGGACCTCCCACGCATGCTTCAAAAAAAAAAAATATTTCAGCCCCACCAAAAGCCTATAAGAATTTGGGGGGAGCTGAAATGGAGCCAACTTCACGAAGTTCAGAAATTCTGCAAAGTATTGGTCCAAGGGGAGAAAGGCTCCTGCCTTTAGCTGTTCGTCACTCCAGGCCGCGAAGTCGTCCTGGAGAGGGGAGCAGCTCCGTTCCCCTTCAAAAGCAGGTCGGGCAATGAGAACTCCGATCTCGACCTCAATATTGTGGCTCAGCATGATCTTGTTCACCCTCCCCTTGGTCGTGATCTTGGATATAATGTGTTCAACCTCAAAGAAGGTGTTGGGGTCAACCACCACCGGACAGAAGTGGGGAATGGGAGGCTCAGGGGCGACCTCCTTCCCCTTTTTCTTTTGTTGAGCGAACGAGCTGGTTGCATTCTTCTTGGGAGCCATCAGATTGCCTAATGAACAGAACGACCTAATTAGTAGGCGACCTAAGAGGATTTAAAGGTTACAACATGGAAGTACGTAGAGGGAATGGTTTACTTTTGATATACGAGCTGAGTTAGCCTCAGCCCCATTGCGTGACGCCAAGCGCTACCCTAAGTTATGCGTCTTTGTTTCCTAACAGACCCCCTGATATTTAGGGAACCGTGTGTCAGAAAATCAGACCACTACTTTCCTTGGGAGGCGGTTTAGTGCAAAACCACCCAAGAAGCGTGACCCCTAAGCAACCTGGTTTGAACCCTAAAAACTTTTCATCTCCAATATCCCGAATGGATAGTTTCTAAATTCATCATGGAGATTACCCAAGTTTACCCAGAAATTACCCAATTTTATTTATGTCGTAGTTCTAAAGATATTTTAGGACCTACCCATTGAACCTAAGTCGAGGCCTATTCACTAAAAGCATTTGGGAAATAGCCTAATATTGATTACATTGAATAGTACGGATGAGCATGGTGAAGAACAAAAAAGACCAGTAAAAAAAAATTCCAAAACAAGTTATCAGAGGTATTTATAGTATGTTCTTCGATGGTAAGACGTAAGATTTTGCATAGGAAGGTTCTTGGAAAACTCCTGAGTAACGGGATACAGTGAATGATTTTTGGAGATTTCTGAGAAAGAAGCGGGATTCAGAATTGCAGAAGAGGAAAAATTTCAAATGAAAGGTGGTGAAATCTGAAAATTACCTATCCTATTTATACGTAAACTGCATAAATTAATTTGGGCCATCCGATTCGGTTTGTAAAAGATCCAAGGACCATGGTTAAATAGACAAAACGGCGGCAAAAAGGTGCACGACAATTATATCAGTCCTCGAAACCCGAACAGATATCAATTGCGGTATACCACGTGTCTATTACTCAAGTAGTAGGCAGGCATGGTTTTTTGTAACAGAAGACTAAAAGCCCTTACTGTGTAGGTCAGAAAATGATGACGTCATACACAAGCAGGAACTTGGGGGGCAAATGTTGTACCCTAATTTTAGCTCGAGTCATCCACTCAGTTTGGATACAGCTGGCAAATAAATATATAGAGAAATAACCAAGGGAATGATGTTTGCTTATTATCCACGTAAGTAGCTCCAATTTCACATGGGCACGTGTGGTGTTAGGCGTCCTGGGTTTAACCCGAGCTACAGACATGAAGGTTGTGAAGTGCGAGCTCGTAATATTTAAACAGTTGTCGAAGTACGAGCTCGGAGAGATATCCAACTCTTGATAACTCAAATATATTGTGAACCCGTGAATCCCCAAAGACTTGAGTACTTTTTTATGATTATTTATGACTAGCCTGTCATATTTAATCTCCCAGATATTAGGAGACCATTTATTTTGTGATAAAATCATATCCCAGCATAAATGGGAATTGTTTGTATTAAATGAAATAAATATGTAAATCTGTGATTGACTCATGCGGTTACCCAAACGTGTTCATGGAATTTCTCTATAAATGAATATTGGACAGGAAAAGGGGATCGATTATTTCGTAATACCGAAACTCTACCAAAATAGAGAGAGAAACATCAATAATATAGACTCGTGGACTAGGTGGATTTTAACCACTGAACCATGTAAACGATTTGTGTTCTTGTGAATTCATTTCATATTTTATTACGGTATATTACTTAGCACTAATCAACCTTACTATTTATTAATACGTTGTTGGCGAAAAACCGCATCACCAATGGGTAATCGATTAATTGTGAATTAATTAATTATTTAACTATACAGTTTTCAGTTTGAAAAACTATAGGTTAAAATTAATATTAATCTTGTTATATTAATATAAAGAGAGAATAAAAAATATCTTATTCATAATATGATATATATTTATATAATTTATAACGATATTTTAAGACAACGTTAATTTTAAATTAACTGATATTTATGTTGGGATAAATATCTTGTCTTAAAAGCTGATTAAATAAACAAATGAAAAAATTAGGGCAAACCTAATAGGGCTGGGCAACACCCACTGTACAGTACAGTGTGTCGCGCCTAGCATCAGGGATTTTTTATCCTTGGGATTTGAATTTTGAATTTCAAATAACTTTGTTTAATCAATTATTTAATTATTCTTTTTAAATATTATTTAAATAAATAATTAAATGAAAATATCTTATTAGTTTTTAATTTGAATTATATTATAATTAAATAAAGATTATTTAATTCGATCAAATATCGTTATGAGTCTAATAGTATGTAACTTTAAAAAAAAGGCTTAATTATTATTTTTGAATAATACAAATACAGACTCTTTCTCTAAAGCGATAGTTTTCTCTAAACCTGAAAACTATTCTAAACCTTCTCTTTGTCAAAAACTCTCTAGATATCATGTCTTGAGTACATCAAGGGAGTCACACAAATCAACATTTTGAATCCTACGTGCCCACACACATCCTTGTATGTTTGAGGATTGGTCTGGAAGATCAAGGTGTGAGATCTAAGAACACTGAATAGGAAGATCATTGATTTATACAAAAAGACTCAAGGACACTAGATAGGATACAAGAGGTAACCCCTAATCTATTTTTATGTGAATTAATATATATATGTGTGTGTGTGTGAGTGTGTGTATGATCCTCGCTGGTATTAATATTTATTAAAATGGGTCCATATATTCCACTGCGTACCTTCGAATTGATCATCTATAACCAACAATTGGTACCAGAGCAGTCTATACATATATGTATTTAATCCCCAAAATTTATGTTCGATGACGTAGCAATCAGAAGTGACACATGGCAATGCATGGTCATCAAGTGGCACAATAATGGTCAATCAAAATGTTGGGCAAGGGAAGTGTAAGGGTTAGAAGATGACCTATAGAGTTGTCATATCACTGTTCATAAGAAGATTGGTCGAAAAGATGGTTTTACCTAGTCAGGAAATGATGTACTGTAACGCCCTACTACCTTAGAGTCGTTACTAAGTGAGTTTAAAAATGTGCAATCACTTGCTAATCAAGGCTTATAAAGCAAAAGTGTAAATGAGTCATAATCAGAGTAGAAATTTTAGAAATAACTCTATTTCATTGAAAATCATAAAAGTTTAACACTTGGGATCCCAAAATACTGTTTAGAAATATTTACAGCACATAAATACAACCAAGTCGGCTAAACGACAAAATCTAGGTTTTATTACAATCATCTCCCAAAATCCACTGGCTATGGCAGCCAGGCAGGGCAAACATGTACACGCTGCCTCATGCTTGCTACACTCATGGTTGGTTGGCTTTCTCCTTGCTCTTACCTGCACCATAGAGCACCTGTGAGCCGAAGCCCAGCAAGAAAATCCACAAAAAGATAACACATGCAAAACCAACACATAGCATATAAACATGCCATCTATAGGCTAAACACATACGACCAAGCCCTCCCAGGCGCTTTACACGGCCCTGGGTTTGCGGTCCACACCGTGAGGATATCACAGGTATCCTTTAGGGACTCGCCCTAGTAACTCGCACTCAATGTGCTCAATGCTGCTCTCGACCCCTTGCCATACTCGGCCTTGCACTCAACGTGTCCAATGCCGTTCTCGGCCCTTTGTCGTTCCCCGGCCCCTGCCGACCTCGGCCTGCGTCGTTCCCGGCCCCTGTCAAACATTTACATAATAACACTCATAGCATATTAAACAAATACTGAACACTAACAAATTCAATCAAAGGGCTACGCCCTGCAATTCAGACATATTGGGCTCAGCCCTGCATACAAGCTCTATGGGAACAAGGGTTTTCTTACCTGCGTCCCGAGATCTCCGAGCATCGATATCCCGAGCACAGTCCTCTAACTTGAGTCTCGCCGAAACCCTAGTCACGACACATTAACAATATTCTTTAATCAAGTTCTAATCCATTAAATAACTTTGAGCCATAATTCTAATCTCCGGGACCTTGAATTCTATCAATCCAGGTGATAAAATCCATCCCGAGCCTTAACCCTTGAGTTCCCAAGCCTAAACACACTTAAACACACAAAAGGCCAATAAGAGTCGCGGCCCTACCCACAAGCGCCGCGGCTAGCCTCAAAACAGAGGCTAGCACTTCACTGAAGCACACACGGGCCACGACGCGCTTGGTCAAGCGCCACGGCGCGCATCAAACTTCACAGCCTCCCATGGCCGCGCGCGCACACGAGCCGCGGCATGCCCCTCCTAAGGCCGCAGCCCTCGCCTCCAAACCCAGAATTCTCCATCTTTCCCTGCATTTTCTTCAAACCAACTCATCCATAATCAAGCTAACAATTCCAGATAATCATCACAAAGATGCTAACCCAGTTTTAACATCAAAATACATCTAAAACCTGCTCCAAAACTCAGCTAAACACCCTAGAACAGATCAAATCCTACTCACATGTATTACCTAAGAAAACAGTAGTAATCAACCATAATTCTCAGAGTTAGAACTTACCCTTGCTGAGTTTTGATTCAGAGTTGATTCCCCTAGTTCCCAACCTCAATTCCTCAAGCTCCAGGCCCTGATTTTCTTGTTAGAGTCTCCCCAAGCTCAGCTTCAATCCTTAGTTCTTAACTAATGGCCACCCAAAGCTTATTTCCCTTGAGTTTATCTTAGAGAGTATGGTAGAGTCTAAAGTCGGTTTCTCCAAATTTCCCAACAGTTCCTTTACTTTGTTTTATTTAACTTAAATCTATAAGGTTACCTCAAGGCTCGGGGTACCAAAACGTCCCCGAGGGCAAAATGATAAATTTCCCCAGTATTCCCTCCTAGACATTCTAACCTCAAATATATCTCCAAATATTTATTTCCATACCCCGATAACCCCATATAATAACTAATGCCTAAATTACCCCTCGACTCGCCCCGAGTCGGATTCTCAACCTCGTTGTGACTTTCTGGCTAATCGCTCCCCAGGACTGTCTCGGATCGTATTGCACAGATAAATCACATACATACTGCATTTATCACATTTATACCCTCTACGGGCTAAGATCACAGTCATACCCCTAATATCCAAACGGGTCCCACATGCATATTTAATTCAACTAAACATGCATCTCTATCACACATATTCACATAAGTTCACATATTAACATATTAAATCATTTATTGCCCTCCAGGCACGCTAATCAAGGCCCTAAGCCCTATTAGAAAATTTGGGTCGTTACAACTATCCCCTCCTTACAGATATTTCATCCTCACAATTACCTGAACAACTCAGGATACCGCTCCCTCATCTTTGACTCAAGTTCCCACGTCGCCTCCTTAACCTTGCTGTTCCTCCATAGCACCTTCAGCAAGGCGATGGTCTTGCTCCGCAAGACTTTATCTTTCCAGTCAAGAACCTGAACTGGCTTCTCCTCATAGGAAAAATCCTGATCAAGCTCCAAATTCTCATAACTTAGAATGTGCGTCGAGTCTGACACATACTTCCGGAGCATGGATACATGGAAAACATTATGAACCCCTGATAAAGCTGGAGGCATCGCTAGTCTGTAAGCTACCTCTCCAATCCGTTCCAGAATCTCGAAGGGGCCAACAAACCTAGGGCTCAACTTGCCCCGAACACCAAACCGTTTCACTCCCCTCAAGGGTGAAACCCTAAGGAACACATGATCACCAACCTGAAATTCCACGCCCCTGCGTTTCAGGTCTGAATAACTCTTCTGACGACTCTCGGAGGCGAGCATACGCGCTCTAATCTTCTCAATCACCTCATTGGTCCTCAGAACCATCTCTGGACCCAGATATCTTCTCTCACCTGTCTCATCCCAATGAACAGGTGATCTACACTTCCTTCCATAAAGCATCTCATATGGAGCCACTCCGATGGTCGCCTAATAACTGTTGTTGTACGAGAACTCGATCAAAGGGAGATACTTACTCCATGATCCCCCAAAATCTAGCACACAGGCTCGCAACATATCCTCCAATATCTGAATCGTCCTCTCAGACTGTTCATCTGTCTTAGGATGATAAGCGGTACTAAATCGTAACTGTGTACCCATAGCCTTCTGCAGACTCTCCCAAAACTTGGAAGTGAAGGTGGGGTCTCTGTCGGATACTATCGACCTTGGAGCCCCATGAAGTCGAACAATTTCCTTCACATACAATTCAGCATACTGCTCAACAGTATAAGTTGTCCTAACAGGTAGAAAGTGGGCAGACTTGGTGTACCTATCCACCATCACCCACACCGAGTCATGCTGTCCCACGGTCCTCGGTAAACCAACCACGAAGTCCATGGTAATATCATCCCACTTCCATTCTGGGATCCCCAGAGGCTGCAGCAACCTTGCTGGCCTCTGGTGCTCAGCCTTGACCTGCTGACAAGTTAAGCATTTGGCCACATAATCCACCACGTCCCTCTTCATGCCCGACCACCAATACAAAACTCTCAAATCCTGATACATTTTCGTTGTACCCGGGTGAAAAGAATAGGGAGTGGTATGCAATTCATCTAAGATCTCCCCCCGGATATTAGAATCCATCGGAACGCAGATCCGACCCTTGTACTTCAATAATCCCATCTCTGAAATTGAAAAGTCCTTAGTCACTCCGACTAAGACATTTTCTCTGTGACCTCTCAACTGGGAATCCTTCCCCTACGCCTCCTTGATCCTCTCAAGGAGTGTAGACTGAAGAGTGATGTTGGCCAACTGACCAACCACCAACTCTATACCAGCTCTAGTCATCTCCTCGGCTAGCTTATCAGATATCTGCCTCGAACTAAAAAACTGGCCTGGGCCTTTTCGACTCAATGCAGCCACCACATTAGCCTTCCCATGATGGTATAGGACATCGCAATCATAATCCTTAACCAATTCTAGCCACCGCCTCTGGCGCATATTCAGGTCCTTCTGAGTAAAGAAATACTTTAGGCTGTTATGGTCAGTGTATATCTTGCACTTCTCACCATAAAGATAATGCCTCCAAATCTTAAGTGCGAACACCACCGCTGCCAACTCCAAATCATGTGTGGGATATCTCTGCTCATACTCCTTTAACTGTGTCGATGCATAGGATATTACCTTACCAGCTTGCATCAGCACGCACCCCAAACCCTGTCAAGATGCATCACAATAAACCACAAACTTTTCATTATCTATCAGCAAGCTTAACACTGGCGCAGTGATCAATCGCCGCTTCAACTCCATGAAACTGTTATCACATCTATCCATCCAAACATACCTTGTCTTCTTCTTTGTCATTTCTGTCAATGGCGTAGCTATTCTGGAAAACCCCTCAACGAACCGCCGATAGTACCCCGCTAAGCCCAGAAAGCTTCTCACTTCAGGAACATTGCTCGGTCTAGGCCAATCTCTGACTGCCTCAATCTTTCTTGGGATAACCAGAATCCCCTCCTTACTGACAATATGGCCCAGAAATGTAACTTGTGGTAACCAGAACTCACACTTACTGAACTTAGCATATAACTTATGCTTTCTCAACCGTTGTAGAACCAACCGCAGATGCTGCTCATGCTCTGTCTTTGACTGAGAGTACACCAAGATGTCGTCAATGAACACAATCACAAACTTATCCAGATAATCCTTGAAAACCCTATTCATCATGTCCATGAAGGCTGCTAGGGCATTGGTTAATCCAAAGGACATAACCAGGAATTCATAGTGTCCATACCTAGTTCGGAAAGCGGTCTTTGGTATGTCCTCCTCTTTAATCCTTAACTGATGATAACCTGATCTAAGGTCTATCTTGGAAAACACTGTTCTTCCCAGTGACTTGAGGTGAGGCCCGCTGTCGCAACCTGCGGAACTGGCAGCCCAGTGACCTGATGTGAGGTCCGCTGCCTCAACTGTCGCAGCTCTTCCTCTGTTCGCTGCAGTCTCGCTTCCATCTCGGCAAACATTTCTTGCCAATTCTGTGGGGCAGGTGGAGGGTCCTGACCCTGGTTGTCATCCTCGGCCCTACTGCTGCGAAGTCTAGCTGATTGTCGAGGCATCTCAACAAATATGCCTGTAACCAACGATGTCACTCATCAGGCATGATAACAACATCCAAAACCACCTCCCAAGCACATCAGCCATCCACAAACAGTAACTCATATAGCATACAGATAGCATCTAACACACAATGGGCCATGCCCTGGCATCATGCATATGTTAACCCATTCATCATGTTCTATATAAGATAAGCAGGCAAATAGGGCATTCAAGCACATATTCAAGCATATTAATCAATCATACCAACCAACCCTGAGTCGAGCTTGTCTCTAACAGCGAGCGTACATGTTCGGCCAATCTCTAGAACCAATAACCTTGGTTCGCTCTGATACCAAGTTGAAACGCCCTACTACCTTAGAGTCGTTACTAAGTGAGTTTAAAAATGTGCAATCACTCGCTAATCGAGGCTTATAAAGCAAAAGTGTAAATAAGTCATAATCAGAGTAGAAATTTTAGAAATAACTCTATTTCATTGAAAATCATAAAAGTTTAACACCTGGGATCCCAAAATACTGTTTAGAAATATTTACAGCACATAAATACAACCAAGTCGGCTAAACGACAAAATCTAGGTTTTATTACAATCATCTAACAAAGTCCACTGGCTGTGGCAGCCAGGCAGGGCAAACAAGTACACGCTACCCCATGCTTGCTACACTCATGGTTGGTTGGCTTTCTCCTTGCTCTTACCTGCACCACAGAGCACCCGTGAGCCGAAGACCAGCAAGAAAACCCACAAACAGATAACACATGCAAAACTAACACATAGCATATAAACAAGCCATCAATAGGCTAAACACATATGGCCAAGCCATCCCAGGCGCTTTACCAGGCCCTGGGTTTGCGGACCACACCGTGAGGATATCCCAGGTATCCTTTAGGGTCTAGTCCTAGCAACTCGCACTCCATGTGCTCAACGCTGCTCTCGGCCCCTTGCCGTACTCGGCCTTGCACTCAATGTGCCCAACGCCGTTCCCGGCCCTTTGCCGTTCCCCGGCTCCTGCTGATCTCGGCCTGCGCCATTCCCGGCCCCTGCTGAACATTTACACAATAGCACTCATAGCATATTAAACAAATACTGAACACTAACAAATTCAATCAAAGGGCTACGCCCTGAAATTCAGACATATTGGGCTCAGCCCTGCATACAAGCTGTACGAGAACAGGGGTTTTCTTACCTGCGTTCCGAGCTCTCCGAGCACCGATATCCCCAGCACAGTCCTCTAACTTGAGCCTCGCTGAAACCCTAGTCACAACACATTAACAATATTCTTCAATCAAGTTCTAATCCATTAAATAACTTTGAGCAATAATTCTAATCTCCGGGACCTTGAATTCTATCAATCCGGGTGATAAAATCCATCCCGAGCCTTAACCTTTGAGTTCCTAAGCCTAAACACACTTAAACACACAAAAGGCCACTAAGAGTCGCGGCCCTACTCATAAGCGCCGCGGCTAGCCTCGAAACAGAGGCTAGCATTTCGCTGAAGCACACACGGGTCGCGACGCGCTTATTGGTTATTGGTAACTCACCACGTGGAATAGACTACTAGGATATTCACTAAATCTCTTATTGGTTATTCAATTTTTTGGATTCAACTAGTCGGACTTTTATTATTTAAGAAAGTTACTGACCAGGCACAAGCTTTTGGATGACATGAATAACAACCAGTTAGAGAAAAAGTTTATTATATGAGAAAATCATATAATAAACTTGGGGGGAAATGTTATCCGCAAAATTACAGGCTGATGATGTAACAATCAGAAGTGACACATGGAATTGCATGGTCATCAAGTGGCACAATAATGGTCGATGAACATGTTGGCAAAGGGAAGTATAAGGGTTAGACGATGACCTTCAGAGTTGTCATGACATTGGTGAGAAGAAGATTGGCCGAAAAGTTGATTTTACCTGGTCGAGAAATTATTTACCTGACCAGGTAAGAATTTACCTGGTCAGGAAGTGATTTACCCGACCAAGTATGAATTTTCCTGGTCAGGAAGTGATTTACCCCACCAGATAAGAATTTCCTGGTTAAGGAGTGTTTTACCCGACCAGATAAGAATTTAAATGGTCAAGAATTGATTTACCCGAGCAGATATGAATTTTCCTGGTCAGGAAGTGATTTACCTGACCAGATATGAATATTCCTGGCCAGCCAGTGTTTTACTCGACCAAATAAGAATTTACTTAGTCAAGAAGTGATTTACCCAAGAACATATGAATTTTCCTGATCAGCGAGTGTTTTACCAGACCCGGTAAGAATTTACCTGGCCAGGAAGTGATTTACCTAAGCACATATGAATTTGCCTGGCCAGGGAGTGTTTTACCTAACCAGTAACATCAGAGAGGAGATTTACCTAACTAGCAACATCAGAAAGGAGATCTACTCAACCAGCTACATCAAAAAGAA
Source organism: Humulus lupulus (assembly GCF_963169125.1). Lineage (NCBI taxonomy): Eukaryota > Viridiplantae > Streptophyta > Magnoliopsida > Rosales > Cannabaceae > Humulus > Humulus lupulus. The sequence continues at coordinate 194,023,835 of NC_084794.1, read as the reverse complement.
GATTTACCCGACCAACTACATCAGAAGGAAGAATTAGCCAACCGGGTATGTCAGAGTCTCGAGAGTTAGCTGCCCAGTGAGTACTTTACAAAATGTCAGTAATAAATACATCTAGAAATGCTCGTAACTACCGCGCGAAACTCCCAGATATCCCGAAGTAATAGCTATATTGTTGTAATTTGCATTTGTTTATTAATTTATTAAATAAAATAGGTTAAAACAACCATGTACTCCGTCGAAACGAGATATTTTTCATGTAAGATCCATGAGCCTATAAATAAAGAGCTCATGACATCATTTTATGGGATCTGATCTTTTGGAGACTTTTAGACTCTCTAATTTTGAGACTTTTGGACTCTGACTTGGGGCATTCTTGGGAAATTTTCTAAGTGAACTTAGAGAGGAAAACAATGTATTTTTTCAACTTATACTTAAGAAACTCAGTTGGCTAAGATTCATCTGATCTTAAGCATAGGTACATATATAACAACTCCAAGTGGATTAGGCTATTACCAACAAATTGCGGTTGAACTAATATAAAATTGGTCGTGTCATTTTTTTTTTGCTATTCAAGGTTGTTGTCTTCATTGTCATTTTTTACGTCTACTCGTCGTTAGCCAAAATCGTGGTCAACATTTTTGGTGCTTTCATTGAGAACCTGAATAGAAGAAACACACTACCACCCTACCATTATGACGCCTAAGAAGCCCAATATGACAACTACAAAAGAAAATATTACACCAGAAGGTCCTACTGCACCTGAGAATCCTGACACTGAGCCCAGAGTTACTCTCGATGAGATAACACCAAAGGTTGAACAACTCCAGGAAACCATGGGAGTTTTTCAAGAAGAAGAGATGATGCAATTCAATGCCCAGCATGAGTCTTTTGGTGAAGAAATGGTCAGGCAAAAGGCTGCGTTTGAGCAACAAAAGCGTGATATGGATGCCAGAAGCAAAGAGATTAGACGACGACAGGAGGAAGCTGACAGACGACATCACAAGGCATCACTCACTCTAGAAGTGGCTATCCAGTTGGCCCAATCCAATACTCAAGCCAAACGAGTTGATGCCCAGGGAGCACGAAACGACAATGCTGGTCGGAAGTCCCCTACTAGGAAGATCAACTCTAGAGGATCTGATCGGAGTCGAAGTAATCAGACTGTTCAGATAGATGATGGCACCTACTATAGAATTGGGTCAACACAAAGAGACAATTCTAGAAACCCTATAAGAATTCTACCAAGTTGGATGGCATCGACCATAGGAATGTTAGCCCTTTCTGTAAAATTGAGCAGTGTTCAACTGGTCGGTAAAATTGAGAAGTGTTCAACTGGTTGCTAAAATTGGGCAGTGTTCAACTAGTCGGTAAAATCGAGTAGAGTTCAGTTGGTTAGTAAAATCAAGCAGCATTAAAATGGTTAGTAAAATCGGGCAGTGTTCAACTGGTCAGTAAAATCGAGCAGTGTTCAAATGGTCAGTAAAATCAAGTATTGTTCAACTGGTTGGTATACTCGAACAGTGCTCAACTGGTTAGAAAAATCGAGAAGTGTTCAACTGGTCAGTAAATCAAGTAGTGTTCAACTTCACGACATACTTGAATAGTGTTAAACTGGTCCGTAGATTCGATCAGTGTTCAACTGGTCTTTAAAATCAGGCAGTGTTCAACTGCTCAAAAAATTTCCATATATTCCCATGTGTTTCACGAGTAATTAACCTTTGATCACCTGGGGGCAAATAGATTATATTGGTATATATAGTATCTCGCTACTTCAATTCCAGGGTGAAAGATCGAAAGTTCCAGGTTGAAGATTTGGTCATGAGAAAGGAGTTCAAAATTTCATCAAAAATGTCATCCTCATCTTCCGACGATGAATTGTCTTCTCTGAGGAGCTTAATGACTTTCCCCTTTCCAGGCATGGTAGGGAAGGCGGGTTGGTGAGGATCTTCAGGAAGAGGTTCTCTAATGATAAGATCACCTGGTCGGCGTGGCTGAGAAGATGGTTCAGGAGAGAACTGGTCAGTCACTACTTCGGTATCTACATTTGATTGGTCAGTCGTGTTTGCTTCATCAATAGTGCTGCCCACATAAATTTCTTGGTTGATCTATAACAACCCCACCAATTAAAGATTCTTCAAGAGGACCAATTGCTCTCATCTTTCTCCTCAATGGGCATGTTAGCGAGATCCTCTGCCGGGGAAGGCATTTCCCTGGTCGGGAGACGTTGATAAAAAGGGCCAGCATGTGTAAAAGCCATGTTGTTAGGTTTAATGTCTGTAGTAAGAAAGTATTTCGTATAATACTTTCCACTGTTCGATTTATGAGCAATACCATGAAGATACTTAACCCCTTTTTGCCTCTGAAAAAGGTGGAAAAAACCTATATTCTTGTGGCTGGGATTGGTCCTAAAATTGAACAAATATTGTCCCTCATGAGGAGTAGGTGGGTTCCAGCTCTGGAAGTGGAAGAGAATGTATAGAGAAGACAGGGCTTGTATCCCATTTGGAGCTATCTGGAAGGGAGAAACTTTAAAGTAATCTCAATTGACCGAAAGAAAGAATGCAAATGCATAGTAGCTTCTGCATATATGTGATATCTAGACTACACACAATAGGCTCCACACGGATTATTGGCTCTCTAGTGAGGGTGCAGACATATCACGTTCACTCCTTCAAGGCCCAAAGTTTGAATGTGTCTATTGAGTATTTTGGAGTTTAGCTTGGAGGCTTTAGCTATGAACCAAGAAGGCACATGATCTTCTTCTTTCCTCGATTTGAGTATAGCAGTTTGTTGGATCTCTGTTGCAAAAGTCTGGGTAGCATTTTTCTTGGGTTTACCAGCTTTCCGGACTTGGAGGGGGGGCCTTGAAGAGGCTTCAATCTCAGCTTCTACTAAATTCTCTCCTGCGAGGGGTTCTCGTTCCACTACATATTGTGTCGCTCTTTGAGCTACTTGGGGATCTTGGTCCTGAGGAAGTCGATTGGAATTTTTCACCCTAATTGGTTGATGCTGACACTGTTGCGTAAGGATTCGCTCTTCATGAAGGAAATATAAAGATGACCGATGAATGATTTTCTTGAGACAACGAAGATGGTCCTCAGGAATTCGTTTACTATGAGATTTTGATGAAGAATCGCTGCTCTGAGGAGTGTCACTTGACTTGGGAGATGTAGAATCAGAGTCTGTTTGGTTGTTACCTCCCTTATAGTTGAAATGATTCATCTACAAAAAATATGGGGAGGTGAGTAAACCATACAGAAAATGAATGCAATGTAAAAATATTTACTACCCAGTGAAAAATTTCGCTGAGTAGTGAAAACATTTTAATGCCCAGATAAAAATGTATATGAGGTGGTGTATACCCGATCAGATAAAACTTTACCAAGTAGGAGGTTTCTAAATGGCTAAAGCCCATGTCAATCGGCCTGGAAGAATTATGAGGAGACAAGGCAGCCAAAGGTACCCGAGTGACAAGGGATTTCCGAGGAGCTAAGCAGGGAAACTGAGGGGCTAAATGGGTAACCCAATCGACTAGAAGGTTTATGAGGAGGTAAGCAGCTAGGTGGAATCTGAGCAGCAATGAGATTTACGAGAGGCTAAAGGAGAATCTGAACAGTCCAAAAGGTGAAATTAACTGGGGTGAAATGAGCAGCTCATTCCGAGTAGCTCGCAAGTGTTTTGAACAACTTATAAGGAATACCTGATTGGGTTTACAAAAAATCCGACCAGTCGAGTCCTATTTCAAAATATTCAATCAGCTAAAAATGTGGGGGCACAAACACGTTTTCTTATTCATGGGGCACAAACAAGATCAAAGAGGGAATTTCAAGGGTTTCAAAAAGTTTCAAGAAAACATCAAAGTTCATACAAACCCAAGAACCCAAAACTGCAATGGAAGATGGGAAATTGTTTTTTCTCTAAAATTTCATGAAATTGGAAGTGAAATTGGCCAACCCAAAGCCTAAAAAACATCAAAATTGCCACAAAAGCACTATTTTTCAAATTATCATCATAAAAATTTCAAATAGAGCATTCCAAAATAAGGTTTCGGCTACCACAAGTTCTAGCAAAGTGTGAGCAGAATTTGAAAGCTTCAAAATGTTTAAAAGTAAATTTAAAGAATGGAAACCTTACCCAAATGGATGAAAGAGCCTTTTATTTCTTAAAAGATTCCTTTGATTTACTTGAAGAAAATGGAGCACTCTTGGGAGCTTTGGGGGAGAATCGGCCAAGACAAGGATGATTTATTTTTGTGATATATTTTTTGACTTGAGAAGGCTAGGCATGTGTGGGCTTATTTATCAGGAAAGAGGGAAACCCTCAATTACCCTACAACTCCTAGTATTTTCTTTCTCTCATTATCCCATTATCCCACTATTTGGGAAATTGATAACTGTCATTTTCATGGACTGAAAAGTTCAATCGTAGGTCTATTTGAAAAGGTGGGATAATTTTAAAGTCATTTTTTGGAAATTCGGGACATAAAAAATATTTAGGTTATTAGTAAGTCACCACGTGGAATCAACTACTAGAATATTCACTAAATCTCTTATTGGTTATTCAATTTTTGGGATTCAACTGGTCATAATTTTATTAAGGTTTAAGACCTTGATCAGGAGGCCGGGAGGGCCATAATTGATTTATTATAGTATTTAATGGTTATATGCATGTCTATGTGAATTATATTATTATATGATGGTGAATGCATGCATATGGGCTCATATGTTAATTATGAGGGTAATTTGGTAATTTGGCCACTGTGGGCGTAATTGTATATCTTGGGTGCGTGATTGTGATTAATTAATATAGCCACATTATAAGGTGGATTGGTTCGAGCTATTTGACATGAGACGATCATGGGGTGTAAGTGTTCGGTCTAGTCATAACGGGTTTAAGTTCGGGGCTCGGGGTGAGTCTCGGGGTGAATTTAATGATTAGAGCATTACCGGGAACTAAAGGGTAATGAGATATGATTTAATGGTATTTGAGAATATTGAGAATAGCGGGAATTGGAGAGCGTTAATTATGATTAACGGTATGGGTTGTAAAGGACGATTTTACCCTTGGGAGTGCTTAGAAGCCTTTAAAAGACCTAGGGGAATTTAGGTCATTTGGCTTGGATATGCATGAGGTTTAGAAGGCTGTAGAAGGCAGAGTAAAACAGAGTATCTCTTCTCTTTTTTCCTTCCATCCCGTACAAGCATCCTTCCTCACCTTTCTTTGGATTTTGAGAGCTCAAATGGAGGTGTTGAGCTAGGAAATCAAAGGTGGCAGCTAGGGAACCTGTAACAACCATCAAAGGGGATTCAAAACTGTGTTTAAGGTGAGTTCTAGCCAATGAATTCAGGTGTGCTGTGTTTTCAAGTTTTGGTTTTCAGCTTTTGATTTTTGTGAGAAGTTTGGATTCAAAGGGGTTTTGATGGGTGATTAGATTGGGTTTTGATGAGGGGAGGTTATGGGTGGTGTCTAGAGGTTTGAATGAGTGTTTGGAAGGGGTTTTGGACTAATTTGAGGGGCTGGTTCTAAGGGAAAACGCAGGGGCAATTCTGAGTTCGAGTGCTGGTTTTAGGCTGAACTGGGTCGGTGCCGCGGCACAGCTTTTGCGTGTCGCGGCCCAAGCGTGTCTGGCAGATGGGGCTTGGAGGCGTGTCGCGGCACAGCTTTTGGGGGCCGCGGCCCATAAGGCCAAATTTGCTAAAAAGTGGTTTTTAGCTTAGGGATTCTTACCATAGGCCTCGGGGTTGGACCTAGTACCCGGTAGGGTAGTATTTGAGGTCTCGGGGGCTGGGATTTGGTTTGGGAACCCTCAGTTATCATTTTTATTAATGATACCTTATATTTGGTTATGACTAGGTGACCGCTAAAGGACTAAAAGTTGATCGTTCTCAAGGGTCGTTCTTTTAATCGTTCTAGCTCGGCTCTGAGGTAAGAAAACTGCACCCTGTGTTTATGTGACATGCATGGCTGTTATGATGCATGTTAGTTGATTAATGAGTATGACATGTGTGGTTATCATTGATGCATGTCGGTTGATTATTATGTATGACATGCATGGCTATTCTTGATGCATGTTGGTTGACTATTAAATGTGACATGCATGGCTGTTGTTGGTGCATGTTGGATTGCTGGATATATGGCGTATGATGCATGAGAAACATGTGATTGGGACATGCTTTATATAATGGGTATGATATTGTTCAGAGCTTGAGCCTTTGTGGTTGTGCATGGTCCTAATTGTACTGGTATCTGTTAGTAAGCGTGCTAAATACCTTGTTATGTATATGGAACATGTGAAATATGATTGGTGGCATGTCTTACTCGTGAACGACACTGACTAGTCAGGGACCGACTCTAAAGTCGATGATCACGCATTGAATAGCTCTATGGCATTAATGCGGGACCGACCCTAAAGTCGAAGAACTTGTAAGCGCTTGCCTGGTCTACGACCAGATGACTATAGCCAAGGTATATGACCCCGGTGACCGTTTGTCACATGGCTAAGGGATGTTGTCCATAGTTTCGACTCTAGAGTCGTGAGGAAGGTTATGTTGGTGACTAATCACCTTGCACCTGTCCTAATCAAGCTTAAGTCGAGAATCATGCATTGAATGGCTCTATGGCATTAATGCCAGACCGACCCTAAGGTCGAAGAACTATTAAGCGCTTGCCTGGTCTATGACCAAATGTTTATGGCCAAGGTATATGATCCCGGTGACTGTTTGTCACACGGCCAAGGGACGTTGTCCATGGCACGACTCTAGGGTCGGGAGGAAGGTTATGATGGTGACCATTCACCATGCACCTGTCCTAATCAACTTATGAAAGGATCACGTATCAGTTAAGCCCTGGTGACCCTATCGTCACATGGCTAAAGGGAGCGATGCTCATTATTGTGACTTTTGGCTATTGTCACCTATTTGCTTGGACTGATAGTCCTGAATGGTTATTATGATCGTTGTTGACATTATAACATACTTTATTGGGTTTTCTTGCTGGGCTTCGGCTCACGGGTGCTACGTGGTGCAGGGAAAGGCAAGAGGAAGCTGGACCATCCTTGAGTTGGAGAGCTTAGGTGATGACGTGTACATATGCAGCTGCTCGTCCGCCACGGCCGAGGTTTAAAGTGGAGCTAGGGTTGAACCCTGTTTTGCCGCCTAGAACGGCCTGTTGTAAATATTTTCTGTCATAAACTCTGAAACTTTATTTTCGGGATCCCAATGTATATGTTAAACGTTCTACTGAAACGTTACATCCTAACCAAAGTTTTTAATCCCTAAACCGCTAATCATACTTAGTTCACGATTTTGGCCAAATGACTCGATTAGCGAGTTTAGCACTGTTTACAAGGCACACCGTAACGGTCCCTGGAGTTTGGGATGTTACACTAAGCATGTTTACTGGTCGGGTAAACTGGTCCCTCGCTAGTCAACACCATCATCAACATCCAGAAACTCCTCTGGTCAGAATGATAGAGCAGAAGAGGCAGGCACAACACTAGCTGGAAGGGCTGCCTCCTCGACGGCCTTGGCTTCACATTTGGCAAGCTCTTCCACCCCTGCCTCTTCAGAGAGAAAGTCGAGGTTGAGACGCTTGTTTAATTTCCATATCTGATAGAAGTAGTTGAAGTAGATTTCTTCGTAACAAGCCAGATCAGTTTCCTTGTCTTGTTTCTGCTCTTCATTCTCTTGAGATTTTTCTGCCAGCTGGTCTATCAACGTCTTGTTGGTCTGGATTTGCTTGTTATTCTCATCAGCCAACTCTTTCAGAGATCTATCCCAGTCAGCAACTGCTTTTTCTACCTGCTCAGTCTTTTCTTGGAGATCTTTCTCAGACTTAGTCACAATTTCAATCTTTGCATGGGCTTCCACCAATTGATCATTTAAGACCTTGATCAGCTCTTTATGTTCAATTGCTCGGCATTGAGCATGACTAACAGTGATGAATCCCATAAATAGATAGCAGAAAGAGTATTCAGAATAAGAACAATCAATACGAAAGTGAGCACTTTTTACGATAAGATACTTACACTCATTATTTCAACGAGGCCTTTGTGAAGGAAAACTTCATCGCTTTGTCTGGGTAAAGTCTCAAAGGTTTGATTTGTCGTTGCATGGTGAAGAGTGTGGTCTAATAACTCTTTGCCATAAGTGAAGGGGCTCACTCAAGCCGGCTGGTTGGGTAGTTTTTAGGCTAGCAGAAGGTGGAATAAGCGAAGGAGTCAAGCGCGGGATAGTGACTAACTAATTAGATGGTCTCCCCTGGTTGGGCGGTATAGTCCTCATGATCTTGCTTGGAGGATTCAACCTGTTACCTTCACCAGTTTTCCTCTTTCTGGCAGAGGGAGTGTTAAATTGCCTGAACATGGCAGGATTTGCAAAAAAGTAAAGCAAAAACCCGATCAGTGGAAACAAGATATAAATATAAGTGAATGAAAATTTTATTGTGACCACATGACTCAACAAACTTTCATCATAATTATTCATATTGATGTAACTATGGTAACTGTTAGTAGAAAAACCTGAGTTCAAAATTTCATCGAAAATATCGTCCTCGTCTTCTAACGATGAGTTGTCTTCTCTGAGGAGCTTAATGCTTTTCCCTTTTCTAGGCATAGTAGGGAAGGCGGGTCGATGAGGATCTTCAAGAAGAGATTCTCTAATGATAGGATCACCTGGTAAGCGTGGTTGAGAAGATGGTTCAGGAGAGAACTGGCCAGTCACTACTTCACTATCTGCATTTGACTGGTAAGTTGTGTTTGCTTCATCAGTAATGTTGCCCACAACAATGTCTTGGTTGTTCTATAACAACCCTGCCAATTGAATATTTTTCAAGGTGACCAACTGCTCAACATCATTCTCCTCAATGGTCATGTTAGCGAGATCCTCTGCTCGGGAATGCATTCGGGAGAGGTTGATAAAAAGGGCCTACAAGCGTAAAAGCCACGTTGTTGGCTTTAATGTCTGGAGTAAGAAAGTATTTCGTATAATAATTTCCAAGAATCGATTTATGAGAAACACCATGAAGAACCCCTGTTTGCCTATGAGAAAGGTGGAAAAAACATGTATTCTTGTGGCTGGGATTGATCCTAAAATCGAACAAATAGTGTACCTCATGAGGAGTAGGTGGGTTCCAGCCCTGGAAGTGGTAGAGAATGTATAGAGCAGACAAGGCTTGTATCCCATTTGGAGCTATCTAAAAGGGAGAAACATTAAAGTAATCTGCTATTGACCGAAAAAAAGAATGCAAAGGGATAGTAGCTCCTGCATAGATGTGATATCTAAACTACACGCAATAGGATCCACCAGGATTATTGGCTCTCTAGTGAGGGTGCAAACATATCACGTTCACTCCTTCAAGGCCCAAAGTTTGAATGTGTGTATTGAGCATTTTGGAGTTAATATTGGAGGCTTTAGCTACAAACCAAGAAGGCACACGATTTTCTTCTTTCCTCGGTTTGAGTACATCAATTTGTTGGATCTCTGTGGCAAAAGTCTAGGTAGCCTTTTTTTTGGTTTACAAGATTTCCGGACCTGGAGGGGAGGTCTTGAAGTGGCTTCAATCTGAGCTTCTTCTACTAAATACTCTCCTGCGGGGGGTTCTCGTTCCACTACCTATTGTGTCGCTCTTTGAGCAACTTGGGGATCTTGGTCCTGAGGAAGTTGATTGGACTTTTTCACCCAAATTGGTTGATGCTGACACTGTTGCTTAAGGAACTACTCTTCATGAAGGAAATATAAAGATGACCTACGAAGTATTTTCTTGAGACGACGAAGATGGTCCTCGGGAGTTCGTTTACTATGAGATTTTGATGAAGAATTGATGCTCTGAGAAGTGTAACTTGACTTGGGAGACGAAGAATGGAAGTCTGTTTGGTTGTCACCTCCCTTGTAATTGAAACAATTCATCTACAAAAAATATGTGGACATGAGTAACCCAAATAGAAAATGAATGCAAAGTAAAAAGATTTACTACCCAGTGAAAAATTTCTCTGAGCAGTGAAAACATTTTACTGCCGAAATAAAAGCGTATATGAGGTGGTGTATACCCGATCAGCTAAAATCTTACCAAGTAGGGGGTTTCTGAGCGGCTAAATCCCAACCCGATCGACCTAGAAGAATTATGAGGAGACAAGGCAGCCAAAGCTATCCGAGTGGCCAGGGAGTTCCGAGGAGTTAAGCGAAAAACCGAGGGGCTAAACAGGTAACCCAATCGACTACAAGGTTTCCGAGGAGGTAAGTGGCTAGGTGGAATCTGAGTAGCCACGAGGTTTATGAGGGGCTATGCGCAAATCTGAACAGCCCAAAATGTGTAATTGACTGGAGTGAAATGAGCAGCTCATTCCGAGCAACTCACAAGTGTTCTGAACAACTTATAAGGAATACTCGATTGGGTTTACCAAAAAAATTCAAGCAGTCAAGGCCTATTTCAACATATTCGATCAGCTAAAAATGTGGGGCACAAACACGTTTTCTTATTCATGGGGCACACAAACAAGAAGAAAGAGGGAATTTCATGGGTTTCAAAAAGTTTCAAGAAATCTTCAAAGTTCATACAAACCCATGAACCCGAAAGTGCAATGGAAGATGGGAAATTATTTTTTCTCTAAAATTTCATGAAATTGGAAGTGAAATTGACCAACCCAAAGCCTATACTACATCAAAAAAGCCAAAAAAGCTCTATCCTTCAAAGATTCATCACACAAATTCCAAATAGAGCATTCCAAAAGAGGGTTTCGGCTACCACAAGTTCTGGCAAAGTGTGTGCAGAATTTGAAAGCTTCAAAATGTTTAAAAGTGAAGTTAAAGAAGAGAATACTTACCCAAATGGATGGAAGAGCCTTTGATTTCTTGAAAGATGCCTTTGATTTACTTGAAGAAAATGGAGCACTCTTGGGAGCTTTGGGGGAGAATCGGCCAAGACAAGGAGGATTTGTTTTTGAGATATATTTTTTGGCTTGAGAAGGATAGGCATGCTTTGGTTTATTTATAGGGAAAGAGGAAAACCCTTAATTACCCTACAAGTCCTAGTATTTCCTTTCTCCCATTATCCCATTATCCCACTATTTGGGAAACTGATAACTGGCGTTTTCATGGACTGAAAAGTTCAATGGTGGGTCTATTTGAGAAGTTGGGATAATATAGAAAGTCATCTTTTGGAATTTTGGGACACAAAAAATATTAAGGTTAATTGTAAGTCACAACATGGAATCGACTACTAGGATATTCACTATATCTCTTATTGGTTATTCAATTTTTCAGATTTAACTGGTCAGACTTTTATTATTTAAGAAAGTTACTAACCAGGCACATGCTTTTCAACGATATGAATAACTAACAATTAGAGAAAAAGTTTATTATACGAGAAAATCATATAATAAACTTGGGGGGCAAATGTTATCCCCAAAATTTCAGTTTGACGATGTGGTAATCAGAAGTGACACGTGACAATGCATGGTCATCAAGTGGCACAATAATGCCCAATGAACATTTTGGACAAGGGAAGTATAAGGGTTAGAAGATGACCTATAGAGTCGTCATGTCACTGGTCTGAAGAAGACTGGCCGAAAAGATGGTTTTACCTGGTCAGGAAATGATTTTCCCGACCAGGAAATAATTTACCTGGTAAAGAAGTGATGTACCCGACCAGGTATGAATTAGTATGGTCAGGAAGTGATTTACCTGACCAGATATGAATTTTCCTGGTCAGGGAGTGTTTTACTCGACCAGATAAGAATTTACCTGGTCAGGAAGTGATTTACCCGAGAAGATATTAATTTTCCTGGTCAGGAAGTGATTTACCCGACTGGATATGAATTTGCCTGGTCAGGGAGTGTTTTACCCGACTAGAAAAGAATTTACTTGGTTAGGAAGTGATTTACCCGATCAGGTATGAATTTTCCTGGTCAGGAAGTGATTTACCCGATCAGGTATGAATTTACCTGGTCAGGAAGTGATTTACCCGACCATAAATGAATTTTCCTGGTTAAGGAGTGTTTTACCCAACCAGATAAGAATTTATCTGGTCAGGAAGTGATTTACCCGACCAGGTATGAATTGGCCTCATCAAAAGTGATTTACCCGACCAGATATGAATTTGCCTGGTTAAGGAGTGTTTTACCCAACCAGATAAGAATTTACCTAGTCAGGAAGTGATTTACCCAAGTAGATATAAATTTTCCTGGCCAGGGAGTGTTTTACCCGACCATGTAAGAATTTACCTGGTCAGGAAGTAATTTACTCGACCAGATATGAATTTTCCTGGTCAGTGAGTGTTTTAGTCGACCAGCAACATCATAAAGGAGATTTACCTGACCGGCAACATCAAAAAGGAGATCTACCCGACCAGCTACATCAAAAAATAGATTTAATCAACCAGCTATATCAGAAGGAAGATTTAGCTAACTGGGTAAGTAAGAGTCTCGAGAGTTAGTTGCCCAGAGACTATTTTACAGAATCTCCATAACAACTGGAACCAGAATTGCCCGTAACTACCTCGCGAATCTATCAGATATCCTGAAGTAATTTCTATATTGTTGTAAGTTGAATCTGTTATTACTTTATTAAATAAAATTGGTTAAAACAACCAAGGACTCCGTCAAAACGGGAGATTTTTCATGTACGATCCATGAGCCTATAAATAAAGATCTCATGGCATCATTTAAGGGGATCTGATCTTTTGGAGACTTTTAGACTCTCTAATTTTGAGACTTTCTGTCTGTGACTTGGGGCATTCTTGGGGCATTTTCTGCGAGAACATAGAGAGAGAGAAACTTTGTATTTTTCAACTTATACTTAAGAAATTCAGTTGGCTCAGGTTCATCTGATCTTAAGTGTAGGTACATATATAACAACTCCAAGTGGATTAGGCTATTACCAACAAATTAGGGTTGAACCACTATAAAATTGCTCATGTCATTTTTATTTTCTATTCAAGGCTATTGTCTTCATTGTTGTTTTTGCGTCAACTCGTCGTTGGCCAAAATCGTGGTCAACAATATATATATATATATTAAATATTGTGTGGGTTTCTTGCATTTGTTATGTGTATGTTGATATGTATATTGAATGGATGGATGTATGTATGTTTTGAATGTATGGTTGAATGATGGATCGTTAATTATATGATGATATTGGGTTAGGAATTTAATTATTTTTTTAGATCTTGTGTAAGTCATAAATGACATAGGATTTTTGTAAATTTATTTGAGAAATATGTATTTAAAAAAAAGTGTACACAAAGATGAGGAGGAACTCGAGCCATGCACCTAAGAGGCACACGACCCGAGCCCTCTCACGCTGGCCAGCCACCCTACCTGAGCCCTTGGTTCCTTGTGCTGCTGGCCCTAGGGCACCATCTTGGTGCCCAAAACCCTAATTTCTAAGTTGTTAAAAAAATATCTTTTAATTAATTTTTAAATTATTTAAATTTAAAAGTTTAATTATCTTATTTTATTTTATTAGAATATAAAATATCTTTTAGTTGGTTATGATATTTTAATATCTTAAGTTCAAATAATTATTTAAATTTGATTATTTAATTATTTACATTCAACTAAATTAAAAAGATGGCAAAAATGGTTATTTAATTAAAAGCTAGTTTTAATTAAATTAATTAATTAGAAAAAAATTTCTAATTAATAAATTGGGCAAAATAAAGTTCCTAAAGATTAGCAAGAAAGCCTAAAGGAGAGGAGGAGTATTCTTGGAGAGTCTTGAAAGCTACACAGGCTTAGATTGCAATTTTATTTCTAATTTTTTCAAAGGGTTGTAAATCTTAGAAATACCCATTAGTACTGGGTTGATCATTTATTGTTGATTTATTTATTTTATTTATTTAAATAAATGTTCATTGATGTTTGATTGATAACATGATCATGCATTAGTCAATTACATGCCATTCATGAAACCCCACACAATTTCTCATTAATCATGCATCTTTTAGGAACATGATTATCTAGGATTGTCCTATTTGTTTATATGAATTGTTTTGGAGAAACCAATTGCATGTAAACTACTAAGCATTAAATTAGTTAAAATATGGTTACTCACACCATAATAAAGACAATAGGTTTTATAGGCCTTTAAGATAACCAACTTTATGTAAAAAGCGTTTTAGTAAAGTTAGATGAATGTAATGGATAATTATTTAGAACAAATTAATTATAGATATAGACTCTTTTATAATTATGATTTTGTGGTTAATTATATTCATATGGTTATTAATAAACTAGTAATTAATTTGGAATTAATTGATCAGTTTAATAAAAACACATTTAATCTAAAATAGTAAGTAGAAGAAGGTGAACATCTCAATGTTACCTATGGTCTCCATTATTAGTACAACACCGTGAGATATGAATAGGGCCTCGAGGCGGCTTTTTTTCCATCCCCGTAAGGAAGTTTCTAGACATATTAATACCAAGGTTGGCTTCTTACGAAGATAGGAGGAAGTGATATAATTTAGGCTTGACCAACCCTAAGGAGGGACTCTCTTAGTTAAGTCATGAATTCTGAAATAATGGATTACACTTACAAAGATGTAATTAAGCTTTTGCAGTAAATAATTACATCTTGACCAAACCAGCGGTACTTTATATTTAAAAGAGAAAATAAAGAGTTATTTTAAGTTTTAAATTATAAAGATAAGATTGTCTTATAATCTATCTGAATTTAACTTGACCGACCCTAAGGCAGCACTTTATTTGTTGGGTAGTTCGTGGAAAAGTAAATGTTATTTTATGTGTTTTAATTGTTGCATTCATGCATCATGTTTACTTTCCAAAACATTGATATTTTTTAAATGATAATATTACTGTGTTTTATTTTCAGTCATAAAATGTTTCCACTCAATTATTTTCCTATAACATGCCCAGTAATGCATAAAAAGATTAATGATCATATAAAGAGAGTAAAAATGACTGAAGAGAATAAAGATAGATTGGCAAATTCAAATTTGTTCGTTTGTCTAGCCAAAAATCTTAAACATATCTATAATGATAAGAGGCCTCCTCCTGTACCATCATGGGATGAAAGCAAAGAGGAACATGAGAAATATGTTGATTGGATGAGATAAAATCACATGGCAAGATTTTACTATCTTAGTACCATGGAAGAGAAGCTAAGGAAAAAGTCCGAACACATTGAATATGCTCGTGATTTGTGGGATGCTGCCTTTGAGGATTTACGTATAAGACAACAATCACGGAAAAGGTAGATATGATTTACCTTTACCGTAGGGTTAATAGTGGATAATGATACATAAAGTTCTAAATCATTGATTTAGAAACCACTAATCATATTTTTTGTTATTTGTTCTTCTTCACAGGCACTTGAGTAATCAAGAGGAACTTGCAGATGGAGACAAAAAGTTAAAGAGGAAAAGCATATAGTTCAAGAAAGCGTTAAAGAAAGTCAATTTATTTAAAATTCTTTAGTTTTATTAAAAGAAAATTTTATTGTTATTTGAACAATGTTTAGTTCATTTTTTTTTAGTTATTTTGGAATTTTATTGCATGTAATGACTTTAGAATGTTTAATTTATAATTTGATTATTCTTTATATTTTCTTTAGACATGCAATTGAATATTTGGACATTATCGCTTTCATTAAAATGAACAAATGCTCAATAATTCAGAATTATTTAAAGTAGCAAAACCGCAAGGTAACAAAAGAGAAAAAGTATCAAACGAGGATGACACATATCTTTGGCATCTTAGACTTGTTCATATAGGTCTAGATAGGATAAATCAGTTAACAAAAGATGGACCTTTGAGAGAACTAAGAGTTGAAACTCTTCCAGTATGTGAATCTTATCTAGATGGAGAAATGACCAAACGTCCTTTCTCGGCGAAAGGCAATAGAGCCAAAGAACCTTTGGAGCTTGTACACAACGATGTCTGTGGTCCAACCAATGTACAAGTAAGAGGTGGGTATGAGTATTTCGTCACTTGTATTGATGATTACTCAAGATATGTTCATACTTAACTAATGCTTAGGAATCTGAAACATGTGGTAAGTTTCAAGAATTTAAAGTTGAGGCTGAGAAGCAGTTAGGTAAGACTCTAAAGAAACTTCGATCTGATCGAGGTGGAGAATATTTGGATTTAGAATTCAAAGATTTCTTGCTGGAGCGTGGTATTCTATTCCAACTCACAGCACCACGAATGCCACAACAAAATGGTGTTTCTGAAAGACGAAACAGAACCTTGTTGGACATGTTCAGGTCTATGTTAAAGCTACTCTTCACTTCCTCTCTCATTCTAGGCATATTCACTTCAAACGGTGACGTACATTTTGAATATAGTCCCATCTAAGACCATTAGCAAAACGCCACTGGAACTGTGGAATGGAAACAAACCTAGTTTGCACCATTTCCGCATTTGGGGCTGTCCTGCTCATGTTCTTAGACCTAAATTAGGGAAACTTGAATCAAGGTCAGAAGTGTGCATTTTTGTTGGCTACACTCCAGAAACAAGAGGTGGTTATTTCTATAGTCCCAAGGATCAAAAGGTATTTTTTTCCACAAATGCAATCTTCCTTGAACATGACTATATGAATAACTATAAACCTTGGAGAAAGGTAGTATTAGATGAACTCACAGCTGATAAGATTCCATCACAATCATCTACATCATTCAATGATAAACGACAAACCGAGGAAACCATGATTCTTGGAAAAGAAACCCTAATGCAACGTCGTAATGGGAGGATTGTGAGACAACATGTTCCCTACGAACATGAGGCACATGTCCTTGTTTCTGATACAAACAAGGATGATCCATTAACCTTTAAAGAGGCAATGGATGATTGTGAAGAGGAGAAATGGAAAGAAGCCATGAACCAAGAAATGGAATCGATGTATTCCAATTCTGTCTAGGAACTTATGGATCTACCTAAAGATGTTAGGCCAATAGGGTGTAAGTGGATATACAAGAAGAAAAGAGGTGTAGATGGGAAAGTAGAGACTTTCAAAGCGAGGCTTGTAGGCAAAGGTTACACTCAGAGAAAAGGTGTTGATTATGAAGAAACATTTTCTCCTATGGCCATGCTCAAATCCATTCGTATCCTCTTATCTGTCCAGACATGTTATTTAATGATTGTATGCATGTTTATGTGAATTATATTATTATATGATGGTGAATGCATGCATATGGGTTCAATTTTAATTATAAGGGCACTTTGGTAATTTGGCCTGTTGAGGGCGTGATTGGGTATTTTCATGCATGTGGGTGAATTATAAAGAATACCACATTATATGTGGATGGGTTTGAGCCATTCGGCATGAGACGATCATGGAATGCAAGTTTTCAGTCTAGTCATAACGGGATTAAGTTCGGGGCTCGGAGTGAGTCTCGGGGTAATTTGGTGATTAGAACGTTGTCGGGAATTAAAGGGTAACGGGATATGAATTATTGGTGTTTGAGAATATTGAGATTAGCGGGAATTGGAAAGCGTTAATTATGATTAACGAGATGGGTGGAAAATACCGATTATACCCTTGGGATGACTTTAGAAGCCTTTATTTGACCTAGGGGCAATATGGTCATTTGGAAAAGGATATGTATCATTTAAAGGCTGTAGAAAATGTATGAAAAAAATAGAGCATCATCATCCTCATCTTTCTTTCTCTCCCGTACCTATTCCTCCTCCATCTTCCTTTTGATTTTTGAGAGCCAATTTGAGGTAGCAAGCTAGGAGAGCAAGGCTTGAGGGCTTAGGACCTTGGTTCAATCATTGAAGGATATCTAAATCAAGCTTGAGGTAAGGAATTCAGCCATGAAAATCTTATTATACTCTGTTTTTCCTTTTGGTTTTTCAGTTGAGAATTTGATGTGGATAGTTGGAATTAATGGGAGTTTTTGAGTGAGATTGATTGGGTTTTGAAGATGTTGTGATGTAGATGAAGTTTAGGGGTTGAATTGGATGTTTGGGTGATGTTTGGGATTGATTTGGAGGGTTGGTTTTAAGAGAAATCGCAAGGAAGAAGAACCAGAAAGTTTCTGGTCTGTAATTGGCGCAGCAGCGCTAGGCAAGGCAGAGAGCAGGGCTCTCTGACTTGGAAATAGCGCAGCAGCGCCATTTAATAGGGCTGCAGTGTTGGTCCATTTTTCAGCAAGCTTATTTTAGGACTCGGAATGACTTTTAAGGATCAGGGTTTGGTTCCTTTGCCCCGTTTGAGTATATTAAGATTCCCGAGAGTGCGGGATGGATCCCGGGAGTGTGGTTTTAGATTATAACCTTTTTATGATTTATTTTATTAATGGGATTCCATATTTGGTTATGACTAAGTGACCGCTAAAGGATCAAAGGGTTGATCTTTCTCAAGGGTCGTTCTTTTACTAATTCTTGCTCGAACCCAAGGTAAGAAAAATGCACCCCATATGTGACATGCATGGTTATGTTTGATGCATGTTGGATGTTTAAATGTAAACATTGATAGCATATCGAATGCTTAGCAATCTTGCTCATTTGCATATGATTATTATTGAGGCATGCTGGATGATTAAGTGTGATGCATGTGATGCACGAGAAACATGTGATTAGGGCATGTCGTGAATATTGATTGTGAGATTGATCAGAGCTTGAGTCTCTGTGTTTGTGCATGATCATAATTATGCTAGAAACCGTTAAGTAAGCATGATGAATGCCTACGTTAGAATGTTCGACATATGACATGTGATTGGTGGCAATGCTTACTTGTGCATGGTACTGACTCATTAGTCAGAATTAGCAAAGGTGTTAGTATCAACTGTGAAGTTGTGACTCATTAGTCAAGTTCAGCAGTGGTACTGGGCACTGATCACACAGGCTGACTCATAAGTCAGGACGGCCTTAGCGTGTTCCACTCAAGCCAACAAAGATTAGATCTTATCGACATCTGCATTGAATGACTCAAATGAGCATTAATGCCGGACTGACCTCAAGTTCGATGTCTAGCAAAAGGCTAGTCATTTGGAGCTAGAGCCAGCGAGCCCCGTGACTGTTAGGTTACATGGCTATGGGTACCAGCCCCACAGTCACGTGCTTGTCAGTCACTCATCTGATAAGAGCCATTGCAAGAAAGCCCAGGTAACGATGTCGTTACACAGCTATGGGCACTGAGCCCCTAGTGACTTGTTTGGCAGTCACTCATTATGGTTTAACAGGACCTCAAAGTGATATTCACTCATCTGATCAGAGCTATGAGCTCTGTATGATCGTTGAGATCATCATATGCATGGCTTTGGGTGCTGAGCCCCGTAGTGACTTGGTTGTTGGTCACTCAGTATGGTTTACCAGAACCTCAAGTGTTAAAACACTCATCTGATTAGGATTGACTTGATAGTCCTCCAATCAGAAGGGTAGGATTTCTTATCCTGGATACCCAGCATTGTTTGAATTCATTTGCATGCTTGAATAAAGCTATGTTTGCTAGGCATGCCAGATATGATTTGATATCATGATATGATTGTTTATGAGCATATGAGTTTCTTGCTGGGCTTCGGCTCATGGGTGCTTTGTGGTGCAGGTAAAGGAAAAAGGAAGCATGACCATCCTTGAGTTGAAGGGCTTAGGTGATGACGTGTACATATGCAACTGCTCGACCAATACTTGGGCGAGGTTTGAAAGAGGAACTAGGGTTAAACCCTGTTTTGCCGCTTAGAATGACCTGTTGTAAATATTTTCTTGTAATAGACCTATAAATTATATTTTTGGGATCCCAATGTATACAGTAAATGTTCTAATGAAACTTTATATCTTAACCAAAATTTTTAATCACTAAACTGCTAATCATACTTAGTTACACTATTTTGGCCAAATGACTCGATTAGCGGGTTTAGCACTGTTTTCAATGTGCACTGTAGAAGTCCCTGGAGTTGGGGTGTTACAATTTTGGTATCAGAGCGTGCCAAGGTTTATGTGTTCCTGAAGACAAGCTAGGCATGTACACTCATCACTGAAGATAGCTTCACTCAAGGAATGGTAAATATTTCTGTAGTTATGTGCTTAGCTGCTTAAATAGATTGTAAATGCTTTACCTGCACATTGTATTAGGGAGCGTGAGATTCTGATAGAGCATGGCTCTTGACTTTATGATTATATGCTCCGTGAACATATCTATGAACATGATCATATGATTGCCTGCTCCATGATTACATAATTGTGATATTTGCATGCTGGAAAGGAGGCATGGTTTGAATATTGGAATAACAGGGATTTTGATTGATGTATGAATGCCATGGGAATGTTTATAGCACTGCAAGTGTTTTGTGAATGTGGTGTGGTAAGATTGATCCCGTGGGGGAAAACTCTTGATATGCTCATCAGGTTTAATGGATCAAGTTATTGACTGCAGATTTGATTAGCAGATTTATAGCCAAGGCAGATTATGAGGCATGGTGGTTGCTATACAGAGGCTGGGAGTTTCAGCCAGGGGTTTAGTTCTTCATCTGCCCCTCAGATTTTTCAACAAATGTTCACAGATTTGATATGGAGACTGTAGAGGCATGAGGAAGAGATCAGGTGTCTGAGGCAACAGCAGAATCTGTTGGGGAGCACATCTTCCTATGTTGTGTCAGGAGTGGCACCAGTTTTGGCTCAGCCTAGGGTTGAGAACAGATGGGAATTCCTCTGTGGAAGATTCTAGGAGTATTACCCTCCAGTTTTCGAGGGAGGCCTAGATCCATTTAGAGCTGAGCAATTGATGGGCATGATCAGTTCCATTCTTGACAGTATGGGGCTGGTAGGTCACGATAGGGTGATCTGTACGACATATGTATTGCGAGATGAGGCCCAGACATGGTGGGAAGTGATATCCCAGACACGAGATACAGTTGTGATGGATTGGAAAGAATTTAGGCAGCTGTTCAACGAAAGATATTATTGTGATGCAGCTAAGACTGCTAAGATGAATGAGTTTCTGAATCTCGTTCGGGGAAGGGCATCAGTTTTCGAGTATGTTAACAAATTTAATGGGTTGACCAAGTTTGGTTTAGACATGGTACCCACAGATGTAGCTCGGAAGGAAAGGTTTGTTCAAGGATTGAATCCTGGAATAGCTTGGGGCATTAGAGTTGCCTCAGTGCATGAAGTCTCTACCTATGCTCAGGTGGTAGAGAAGGCTCTTGCTGTTGAGAGCATCATAGATGAGAAGAAGAGTGCCACAGAGCACGGAGCTCAGATAGTGGTATCTCCACTTATTGGAGCAAGTAAGAATGAAAGCTGGAAGACTCGTCCAATTTGCACTCGGTGCAAGAAGCATCATCTGGGAGAATGCCGAACAAGGGCATGTTTCTTATGCGACATGGTTGGGCATTTCAAGAAGGATTTCCCAAGTCTAAGAGAGCGTGAAAAAAAGGGAATGGATAGCTCGATTCCAGCTCGAGTGTTCATTCCAAGGTAGTCAGAGTCTGAGGCTGAGACTAGTTCCTCAGGAGTGGCAGGTCAGTTTTCTGGTTCTGAGTTTTGAGTTATACTAATTGGTTTTGGTGCCATGTTGTTCCATTGTTTATTGCATATATAGAGGTATAAAGTGGACATGCTGATGACATTTGTGTTGAGAGCTAGAGTTTTATGACGGAGGGATACATAGAACTCTTAGCTAGTGAGATGGATACCACTTAGGTTGTGTCGGTGGGATCAAGACAGGCTAGACTAGTTCGTGAATTCCTGGATGTGTTTCCAGGGGATTTGCCAGGGTTCCTTTATGTGAAAGAGATAGAATGGTGATTGGATTGGTACCAGAAATGGATTCAGGTTTTAGGGCACTGTATTGAATGGCTCAGTAGAGTTGTAAGAACTCGAGGCTTAGATATTGAGTGAGATGGAACTCTCTAAGGTGGATCTTGGATCTGGTTAGGACTAGTTAGAGACCAGAGAGGAAGTTATATAAAAGGTTGTGTTTGTATTAGATAAGAGCACTGGGAGTGCTGAGTTACGATTTATGGAAAAATTGGCTAACATTGTGTTGACTTGGTGAATCAGATGAATAGAGCATTCAAAGGTTTATTTGAATGGGATTTGTGATCGTCTTGGACGATGGTATTGTGATGTTTTCTCTGCGGAGATTTGCTTAGGTCAAGGAATGCCTTAGGGGTAGAAATGTCCTTGGGCGGTAAAGATATTTCAGGTGCTTTGGGAAAGTGTTCTGAGTCTTCTTGCAGATCAGGACCAGTTAGTGGACTGTTATGACACCTCAGTGATATAGAGAAAAGATTGCTTATGCAACATGTTGGTTAAAGGATCTGACCAGAACTAGAGTAGAGTTTATGGTGGGCCAGATGGCCAGTTCTATGCTTGAGATTATTATCTCAGAGAAGATCAAAAGGAAAGATGACTAAGTAAACCATAGATAAGAAAGGTTGAATGAGAAAGTCTTAGCTGGATTAGCTAAGGGTGATACAGTGTCAGATATGAATTTATTGTGATATAAGGATCGGATTTGGGATCCGATGGACACTGAGATTAAATGGGAGATTCTGGATGAATCTCATGTTACTTTCTGATTCTCTTCATTCAGGCATCATGTCAGTATACTAGTGTATGAAAGATTTATGGTGATGGCCTGGGATGGAGAGGGGCATAATGGAATGCATGATAAAGCTCTCAACCTATTAGCAGGTCTAGACAAGGCGTCAGAAATCAGCAAGGTCATTGTAGCCTTTGAGTATTTTATAATGGAAATAAGAAACCATCGCGATGGGTTTCGCGGTGGGGTTGCCTATGTAAGTGGGTCAGCATGATTGATTTGGGCCATTGTGGACCAGTGTTATGAGTAAGTTTATTTTTGTCTATAAGAATAAGTAACACAACGAATTAGTATTCAGATCTCTTTGTGAAAGAGATAGTGCGCCTTCATGAAATTCAAGGTCTATCTTATCAGATGAAGACTCTATTGTTACTTCCAGGTTATGGAAGGGTGAGGGAAGGCGATGAGTATATAGATGGGATTCAGTATAGATGATTGTTCTCAGGCTGATCATAATCAGAGGGAGAATTGTCTAGAGTTGAAAAGGTACCTTATGAGATAAGGTATGGTAGAACATGTTCGTCACCCGTTCATTGGAATGAGATGGATGAGATGTTATATCTGGATCATGAGAGGGTTCAGGGGACCATTGAGATTATTAGAAGTTAGAGCTTGTATGCTCACTTCTTAGAGTAAATGCAAAAGTGTTACTGCATTGAAAAGTAGGAGCATGGAGTTCCAGGTAGGAAGTTATGTCTTCCTAAATGAATCACCATGGAAAGGGGTGATGAGTAAAGGCAAGCTGAGCCTAGATTAGTATAACAGTTTGAGTCCTGAATAGGACTGGTCAGGTTAACTTGATTCGACCTTATTTTGGCACTGTCAGTTGTGAACAGTGTATCTTGTATTTACATGCTGTGGACACGGGTTAAAAGAACTCATGAGTTGAGTTATGGGAATCTCGAAACTAAAGTTAAGTTATCCTATAAGGAATGGCCAGTTCAGATATGAGACTGAAAGAATAAGGTTCTGAGAAACAAAGTGTACCTTGAGTTAAAGTATGTTGTAAAAATAGTGAGGTATAGAGAATGACCTGGGAAACTGGGATCAGTCGTGTGGAATTGATATTTCGGCAGTTCAAATGAATTTCGAGGACGAAATTTTTGTAAGGAGGGGATAGTTGTAATGCCCCAAATTTCCTAATAAGGTTTAGGACCTTGATTAGGAGGCCGGGAGGGCCATAATTGATTTATTATGATATTTAATGATTATATGCATGTTTATGTGAATTATATTATTATATGATGGTGAATGCATGCATATGGGTTCAATTTTAATTATAAGGGCAATTTGGTAATTTGGCCTGTTGAGGGCGTGATTGGGTATTTTCATGCATATGGGTGAATTATAAATAATACCACATTATATGTGGATTGGTTCGAGCCATTCCGCATGAGACGATCATGGAATGCAAGTTTTCAGTCTAGTCATAACAGGATTAAGTTCGGGGCTCGGAGTGAGTCTCGGGGTAATTTGGTGATTAGAACGTTGTCGGGAATTAAAGGGTAACGGGATATGAATTATTGGTGTTTGAGAATATTGAGATTAGCGGGAATTGGAAAGCGTTAATTATGATTAACGAGATGGGTGGAAAATACCGATTATACCCTTGGGATGACTTTAGAAGCCTTTATTTGACCTAGGGGCAATATGGTCATTTGGAAAAGGATATGTATCATTTAAAGGCTGTAGAAAATGTATGAAAAAAATAGAGCATCATCATCCTCATCTTTCTTTCTCTCCCGTACCTATTCCTCCTCCTTCTTCCTTTTAATTTTTGAGAGCCAATTTGAGGTAGCAAGCTAGGAGAGCAAGGCTTGAGGGCTTAGGATCTTGGTTCAATCATTGAAGGATATCTAAATCAAGCTTGAGGTAAGGAATTCAGCCATGAAAATCTTGTTATACTCTGTTTTTCCTTTTGGTTTTTCAATTGAGAATTTGATGTGGATAGTTGGAATTAATGGGAGTTTTTGAGTGAGATTGATTGGGTTTTGAAGATGTTGTGATGTAGATGAAGTTTAGGGGTTGAATTGGATGTTTGGGTGATGTTTGGGATTGATTTGGAGGGTTGGTTTTAAGAGAAATTGCAAGGAAGAAGAACCAGAAAGTTTCTGGTCTGTAATTGGCACAGCAGCGCCATTCAGGGCGCAGCAGCGCTAGGCAGGGCAGAGAGCAGGGCTCTCTGACTTGGAAATAGCGCAACAGCGCCATTTAATAGGGCTGCAGCACTGGTCCATTTTTTAGCAAGCCTATTTTAGGGCTCGGAATGACTTTTAAGGATCGGGGTTTGGTTCCTTTGCCCCGTTTGAGTATATTAAGATTCTCGAGAGTGCGAGATGGATCCCGGGAGTGTGGTTTTAGATTATAAACCTTTTTATGATTTATTTTATTGATGGGATTCCATATTTGGTTATGACTAGGTGACCGCTAAAGGATCAAAGGGTTGATCGTTCTCAAGGGTCGTTCTTTTACTAATTCTTGCTCAAACCCAAGGTAAGAAAATTGCTCCCTATATGTGACATGCATGGTTATGTTTGATGCATGTTGGATGTTTAAATGTAAACATTGATAGCATATCGAATGCTTAGCAATCTTGCTCGTTTGCATATGATTATTATTGAGGCATGCTGGATGATTAAGTGTGATGCATGTGATGCACGAGAAACATGTGATTAGGGGATGCCGTGAATATTGATTGTGAGATTGATCAGAGCTTGAGTCTCTGTGTTTGTGCATGATCATAATTATGCTAGCAACCGTTAAGTAAGCATGTTGAATGCCTATGTTAGAATGTTCGACATATGACATGTGATTGGTGGCAATGCTTACTTGTGCATGGTACTGACTCATTAGTCAGAATTGGCAAAGGTGTTAGTATCAACTGTGAAGCTGTGACTCATTAGTCAGGTTCGGCAGTGGTACTAGGCACTGGTCACACAGTGCTGACTCATAAGTCAGGATGGCCTTAGTGTGTTCCAGGCAAGCCAACAAATATTAGATCTTGTTGACATCTGCATTGAATGACTCAAATGAGCATTATTGCCGGACCGACCTCAAGTTCGATGAATATTAAAAAGCGCTTGTCTAGCCAAAGGCTAGTCATTTGGAGCCAGGGCCAGCGAGCCCCATGACTGTTAGGTTACATGGCTATGGGCAACGGCCCCACAGTGACGTGCTTATCAGTCACTCATCCGATAAGAGCCATTGCAGGACAGCCCAGGTAACGGTGTCGTTACACGGCTATGGGCACTGAGCCCCTAGTGACTTGTTTGGCAGTCACTCATTATGAGCATATGAGTTTTCTTGCTAGACTTCGGCTCACGGGTACTTTGTGGTGCAGGTAAAGGCAAAAGGAAGCTGGACCATCCTTGAGTTGAAGGGCTTAGGTGATGATGTGTAGATATGCAGCTGCTCGACCAATACTTGGGCGAGGTTTGAAAGAGGAACTAGGGTTAAACCCTGTTTTGCCGCTTAGAACGGCGTGTTGTAAATATTTTCTTGTAATAGACCTTTAAATTATATTTTTGGGATCCCAATGTATACAGTAAACGTTCTAATGAAACGTTATATCTTAACCGAAATTTTTAATCCCTAAACTGCTAATCATACTTAGTTACACTATTTTGGCCAAATGACTCGATTAGCGGGTTTAGCACTGTTTGCAATGTGCACTGTAGCGGTCCCTGGAGTTGGGGCGTTACAATTGCTCTCCCCAAGGAACAATGTCCCAAGACACCTCAGATGAATTGTTGTCCAGACATGGAATAGGATATGAGAACGTATCCCTATGCTCAAGCATCTTAGGAGAACGAAGGACTATATGCTGGTATATTCAAGGGGTGAACTAAACCCTACTAGATACACTGATTCTGATTTCCAATTAGACAAAGACAGTAAAAAATCGACATTTGGGTGAGTGTTCACTCTTGGGTGAGGAGTTGTTGACTAGAGAAGCATTAAGCAATCCAGCATAGTTGATTCAACTATGGAAGTCGAATACATAGCGACTTGTGAAGCAGTTAAGGAGGCGGTTTGGTTGAGGAAGTTCTACACTGATCTGGATGTTGTTCCACATATTGATAAGCCACTGATCTTGTACTGTGACAACAGTGGACTAGTAGCTAATTCCAAAGAACCTAGAAGCCACAAGAGAGGGAAGCATATAGAAAGGAAATACCATTTCGTAAGATAAATTGTACACCAAGGTGATGTGAGTGTTATGAAGATAGAGTCAGAACAGAACCCGACTAACCCGTTAACCAAGACACTTCCTGCAAAGTCGTTCATAGGTCACTTGCTCAATATGGGAATAAGGGAGATGCCTCACTTGCTTTAAGGGCAAGTGGGAGATTGTTAAGATTAATGCTCTAAAAGCATGTAAAGAAATTCTATTGGTTTTAAATAAAAGTACAATTTTTTTATACTTGAATGTTATAATTATTTTTTGAATTAATTATATAATAATATCAAGAAAATTCCCTATCCATTCATGAGAATATGATCTTGTATTAGTAAGAGAAAATTAAGATCATATGTAATGAATAAAATAGTCAGTAACATATTAAAGTAATGAATCTTTAATGTATGGTTACTAGTACAGTTTCTAAGCATATGAGATGCAAGTAATCTAGATTCGGATTACTGAAGTGGATATACATCTTAGTAAAGGTGTTGTATATAATAGAGATTATATATGACAGGACCGATGATAATTAATTATCTTTATAAACTCGTCATTTGACATAAATATTTAATTCTTATCATAATAGATGATCATTTGTAGATCAGTCTAAATCATGAGTATTCATGAACTCTTGTTTATATTTATTGGATCTTTTGATTCACTCGTTAAGGTCTCTTAGAATAATGAGGCTAATAACTTTTCTTTTGTAGATTCAATATCATGGATGGCTGGGAACATGAATTACAATAATGAAATCCATGATTTCCTAACGAATCGAATATTGGTTCCCTTAAGGGTAGATTCTGGAACTGAATAGTTATTGAGCTCAAATATATAATTAGATTATATATTAATTATTCACTAATGAATTAATGGTACTTAAGGATCAAGAGGTAAATAGAAGGGTAAAATGCTAATTTTGACCAACTCTAATTAACGAACCAATAATGGAGGACAAAACTACATATATTGATTATATTAATGGACTACTAGAGAAAACTCTATAAATATAATTCTATAAACAATTAGAGTGCAATTCCATATTTATAGTGGAATAATCATGAAATTAATAAATAAGATTATTAGATTAAAGAGTTTAATTATTAATTTAGTTTATTGGAGCTTCGTATTATAGGTCCATGGTCCCCGGATCACATCTGTCCTACACTGTCAAGGGTAAGGATGTCAAAAGAAAGATTTGTAAAGAGAACATACTAAATTGCAAAGGAATTAATTTTCTAGGGCAATGAAATAATTATTTGATAATTATGGGTAATTGATTAATTGTGAATTAATTAATTATTTGACTATATAGTTTTTATATTGAAAAACTATAGGTTAAAATTAATATTAATCTTGTTTGGATTAATATAAAGAGAGAATAATAAATATCTTATTTATAATATGATATTTATTTAATTAATTTAAAACTGATATTTTAAGATAAAGTTAATTTTGAATTAACTGATATTTATGTTAGGATAAATATATTGTCTTAAAAGTTTATTAAATAAACAAATGAGAAAATCAGGGCAACCCTAATAGAGCTAGGCGACACACATTGTACAGTATAGTGTGTGGCGCCTAACATCAAGAATTTTTTATCCCTGAGATTTGAATTTTGAATTTCAAATAAGTTTATTTAATCAGTTATTTAATTATTATTCTTAAATATGATTTAAAAAAATAATTATATGAAAATATCTAATCAGTTTTTAATTTGAATTATATTATAATTAAATAAATATTATTTAATTAGATTAAATATCTTTATGAGTCTGATAGTACATGACTTTAAAAAAATGCTTAATTATTATTTTTTAATAATAAAAATACAGACTCTCTCTCTCTCTAAAGCGATAGTTTTCTCTAAACTTGAAAACTATTCTAAACTTTCTCTCTCTCAAAAACTCTCTAGATCTCATGTGTTGGTGTAACGCCCTGGATAGCCAAGACCGTTACACTATGTGTTTATAAAAGTGCTAGACTTGCTAATCAAGTCATTTAATTAAAAAACGTGTTACTGAAACTATAATGGAACTAGGGTTAAAAGATTTTGGTCTTAAAAGTCGCATTTCTTATATATAAACATTTCCTGTTTACACGGGATCCCAAAAATAATAGGATTAAAACCATTTACAAAAGATTCGAGATTTAAATACAGTATTAGCCATACTAAGGAAAAATAGACAGTTACGCAATCCCTGTCCTGATCCACTCCTCGGCCATGGCGATCGAACAGCTGACTATGTACATTCAGCCCCACAACCCTCCATCTCAGGATTGGTCCAACTTTCCTTTGCCTTTACCAGCACCACGTAGCACCCGTGAGCCAAGGCCCAGCAAGAAAACACAATAACAGGGCATATGCAATCAACAAACAATCCAATATCTCATATCACATAAGCATGATTTCAACCATATAAGCATTCATGATAACCAAGTATTCAGCATACCAAACATGTCAACTCATATCAATCACCAATTTACAAATGATAACTAGAGTTAATGCCCTTAGGCCGCACCCTCTGTTTATCCCACTGACTCCAGCCCGCTTAAACCGAGCTCATTGAATATAAAGCTGTCCTTGGCTACTAGTGGCCAAGCGCACGCCCTGTGCGCAAATATTGTGTACGACACCCTTAGGCTGTTTATCGCATGTCCCATGGCATAATACCATAATTGACATTATATAGATATCGGGAGCACTTAGTCCCATCACAAACATATAACCGTGTGCAGTTTTCTTACCTTTAGATTTGCTAGCTTTGTTCACTTGATCCTTGAGCACGATCCCCCTCGATCCCTAACGCGCACCAAGTCACAACCATAGGTCATATTCATCACCAAACCTCAGGTCCAAAACCTAGCCTCGGGACCAATCCCGAGCCCTCGGGAAGCTATAATTCCACCAAACAGGGTGGTGGAATCGAACCCTGAACCCCCGGGCAAAAACCCTTAGAAATAACTCAAAAACCCATTCCTGGATGCAGGGTAGCGCTACAGCGCTCTTTGGAGGGTGCTACAGCGCTACAAGCAGAACCAAAATCCCCCAAACAACCAAGCCTAGCGCTACAGCGCCCAAAGGCTAGCGCTGTAGCGCTAGTCACAGAACCAGCACCCCTGCATTTTCCTTCCTGCGATTTCCCCGAGCCAACCTTTGTCAAAACTTTTCCAATTTTCAACCAAACTTAAAAACAAGCTTACCAACACACTCCACTCATCCGAAGCATCCCATATACACAAAACTTA
Source organism: Humulus lupulus (assembly GCF_963169125.1). NCBI lineage: Eukaryota > Viridiplantae > Streptophyta > Magnoliopsida > Rosales > Cannabaceae > Humulus > Humulus lupulus. Next base: position 193,993,895 of record NC_084794.1, on the reverse strand, counting down.
AATACATGCATCCCTAATCTCAAAATTCACCATGGTTGAACCTCAAACTCAGAAACTTCAGCGCAACAATCAAAACCTTAGAATTTAGAGCTTAGAATCTCACACCTTCAATGGGGATTCGACCTTGAGTCAGCCTCTCCATCTCCTTGGCTTACTCCTCCTCAAACCCTTGGCTTGAATTCCCTAGAGTTCCCATCAAATTCAGCTTAGACACATTAGTTCAATACCAAAACCAGAAACTGAAGGAACTTCAAAGTCTTACCTCTACTGAATGGCTTGTTCTTGCTAAACCCTTGTCAATTCTTCAAGCTTAACTCAGAAACCTTATTGCTCAGCTTGACCTAACTCTCCTCTGAACTTTGCTCCAAGAAACCTCAAGAAAATGGTGGAGAAGAGTCTAAACCGACCTTGGAAATGACCTGCTCCTCTTTCCCTTTTCTTTCCCTTCTTTCTTTCCTTTCTTTTCTTTCTTCAGACTTCTACTTCTTTCTACAAACTCCACTAAGCATAAAGCCTCAGTTATGCATATCCTCCATAAGCCCAAATGACCACAATACCCTCCCCTTTAATTCTAACTCCTTTAATCCACCTAGGGGTATTTTGGTCATTTCACCCAATTCCCGCTAATTCCTCGAGTGTCTCTAATATTTTCCACTTACTTCCCGATACCTAATTAATCACCAATTATATTCCTCAATATCAAAGTAGACCCCAATATACTCTCTAAATTCCCATTTATACCACAGGCTCGCCCCGAGCCGAATATAAATCCCCGCCGTGACTTTTTCGCTAACTTGCTCACTAGGATCGTCTCGAATCACAGATCATAAATATATCCACATAATAATGTGGTCTCAACAATTTATCACATATATGTACATTTTTGCCCTCAACGGGCCAAAATTACGATTATGCCCTTCTAACCTAATCAGGGCCTACATGCATACTAATACACATAGTCATGAATCTCAAATATTCAAATAATCATATAATATACTTTAAATCATTAAATCACATATATTCCAGTTATGCCGTCCCGGCACACTAATCAAGGCCCTTAAGCCTTATTAGTAAATTTGTGTCATTACAGTTGAGTACATCTAAGGAGTCACATAAATAAACCATTTGAATCCTATGTGCCCACACACGTCCTTGTGTGTTTGAGGATTGGTCTTGAAGATTAGGGTGTGAGATCTCAGAACATTGGATAGGAAGATCGTTGATTTATACAGAAAGACTCAACGACAATTGATAGGCTACAAGAGGTAATCCCTGATCTATTTGTATGTGATTTAATATATATATGTGTGTACGTAAGTTTTTGAACTCAAGTAAGTTTTTGAACCCACTGTCTCTGTTATACAATCTAGAATCAATTTCACGAGTTTTCTGGTGTGAGTTTTGAATGTTCTTGAGAAAATTTTTAGGGTAATTGTGTTCGTGTGGAGAAACATGATAGGATAGGAGTTTTAAGTAGTAACAAATACTTGGTAAGGCTTAGAAATTAATGTGGGAAATAGGAGTATTGTGTTTGGGCCTGAAATTGAAGTGAAAATTCGATGTTTATGCTTTCGAAAAAAACTGGGTTTTTCCCGCCTTTCTTCGGAGTCGAAAAGCTTTTCCGAAAAAAAAATTCACTTCCACTTTTTAATCTATTTTTCCAAACTGCTCGCATGTTTGGAGTGTTTACATTAGGATCCTGCTGGTCGTATAAAAGATCAACTTTTATACACGAGCAACGTTATCCTTATTTTTCTTCTTCTATTTATTGGTCGTAGATTCTCACTTCCCCTTTACTCTTCTCAGATATTCATACATGATCCTTTGGGAGGTGAAAAGCCAATAGATGATGACCTTCTTGCACTGCTATTCGAGGCCCAAGAACAGCCATCACTTCTATTCTCTGAATTCCCATCTTCACAGCAAAACCCTCCGACTAGCCCTCAGACCGGTCAACTAAACATGGGTCATGTGAAATATACTTCTCGTAAAAAGAAGAAAACAACCAGCTCGCCTTCTAACCAACCTGCCTCTCGCGCTGAGGACCCTTCAGCTAATCCTCAACCTATAAACTTCGCACTACCTGAATTCAACCCAAAGCCAGGCCTCGCGACAACCCTCGAGCTGAAGAGGAAGTCGAATGGTATCTTGCGTCTCCCAGTGTCATATCAGCTAGGATGGTGACGAGATATCTCAAGAAGTACGACCTTCCTGGGATTACATTAGTTCAGCCTACACCCGACCAGAGGGAAAACTTGCCTGAAGGTGTGTTCAAGGCCTGGTCGAGGTTTCACATGACTATTTTTTAGGGGTGGCCAACTACTTCGAGGTTGCCTCTTTCCAAATACCCAACGGATATAGAGTGCTATCAGCACTGTATATCCTCTACAACTATAAAACATTGCCTGTGCCAACACCGCACGAGAACAACTACCTTTTTTATCTCAAATATAACCCCAACCAGAATAATACGGGGTTCTTCCACTTCTGAGTGACGTCACCCATAAATCCAACATGGGAAAATACTTCCAGGAGTTCTTCCTCACGATGAACCTGGTCGCTGACAATCTGGCCTTCATGCGAAGAGGTAAATTCTACAATCTCTGGTCATGTATTTTCTTATCGGTTTTTCCTTCATTGTCCTTAAAACATTGGTGTTGTATCTAGGCCCATGGTACCGACCAGACCCCACTCTAGATATGGAGATCAGGGCTGCAGTACGAGTCAGCATGACGAACATCAAAAAGAGCGTCAAGGAGCTGGTTACTGAAAGCAACCTTAGGCTGGTAGGCCTTTCGGCACCTCACCAGGAATTGAGGGAGTTCACCGCGGGGAGTGCCACTAGAGAGGGTACCGAACCAGAAATCCCCGAGCAGCAACAAGATGTATCACAATCTCAAAGGCAACAACCAACAGGAGTGACCATCCAAGAGCCATCCAGCAATACTTGAGTTGCTGCTGCCCCTGCCCAACATGGGAGGGGGAAACAAAAATTGCTGAAATACATTGGCACTATATCCAAATCCTTTCACAAAAACGGTATAGATCTCTCGCTTTTAGATAACTTGCCTCCCTTATCATCTATTCAATAGGGATGGCAATTTTAATTTTACAACCATAAATTTTAATTCGGACTTCTTCGAGGCAAAGAGTGAGTGTAGCTGTAGTTCTATAGATAATATATCAACTAGTAATAATAACTCGGGTATACTTCTTAGAATTTCCTTTTCTATTATTTTATTGCTTCTTCAACTTCCTTGTCTGATCGTTTGTTTTTGTTTTGTAGTCATGCCTTCTGAAGAAGCTTTCGACATCTATAGTAACATCGACGTCAAAGTTCCTGCAAGCAAGAAGAAAGAAAGCAGACGACACCCTAGGGAGAGCAGTAGTGACCCCTCCAAGAAAAGGGCTCAACAAGAGGACCTTCCAGCACCAACACCTTCCAAGTAAATGACCCCTCCTCCAGTTCCTCGCAACACAACTCCTCTTGAGCAAACAAGATAAACTCAGGTTGAGGCTCTCTTGAACAACGCCTATACCTTGACTAATGACTAGCTGCAAAAACTGTCAAAACACCGGCATAGCCAAGAAGCTTTCAACAACATCCCCACCATGAAGATCAACTAGATTCTCAGTCGCGCGCTAACAAAATACTTAGTGTAAGTTACAACCTTTACTGTGTTTTAGCTGACTAACTCGCCATTTCACTGATACTAACATCGTTACTTTCTCTCTAATCGCAGGGTATTCTTTCCATGAGTACTAGTTGGTGTCGATCTGAGGAGATTGATGCCAAGCATTTTGAGGAGATCAAAACATGCGAGGAGAGGGCTAAATCATGCAAAGAGAATGCCAAAGCATGCGAAGAGAAGGTCGCCTGTCTGAGCGAAGAGCTAAAGAAGAGACAAGAAGCGGTGGTAAAAATTACTGCTACCAAAACCCAATTCAAGGAAGCTTCAAAGATTAACTTAAAAGAAGCATCCAAACTTCAGGATGAATTAGTGGCCAGCTGGCAGGAAGACACCGAGCTTGAGGGGCGAGTAAAGCTGCTCGAGGAGAAGTTCAAAGGAGCAACCTTCAACTGCTTCTACCTGTTCTGGAAGAAAAATCCAGAGGCAAACATTGACTACCTTCCTGAGCATGCAAGGCAACTCGAACTGGCGAGATGTGCTGCTCGCCTAGAAGAGGAGAAAGCCCGGGAATCTCCTGAAATCTCCTTGACAATAGGCATCGAGGGTGTTGAAGAGGAGGTGAGGACCATAGTCGACCAGCAATCCCAGCCAGATCATCCTCCAGTTGCTTAACAATTTAACATATATATTTTTTCTTTTGTAACCAGAACATACGAACCACGGTTTGTAATGTTGAGACAATTATTGCTGCCTAAGGCGGCTTTTCTTTTTAATTTTTAATTACATCCGAGCAGCAATTTCTTGTGGTGTAAAACATTTTGTTATGATATTATAATATTTTTTATTATTATAACATCTGCTCGTATGACCGAACTTAGCATAGCACTCTGTTTTCATCTTACAAAATCCAAATTTTTTTAAAAATACTCCAAGTGTCGTAGTATGCTTTCCCTTATTTTGCTCATGTTTTTACATATGCCTATTGATATGCTTTGCTTACTTGGTATCTTATATGCCCCCCAAGTGATTGAGGAGCTCAAGGTGCTCGGTCACTTGCCATGACAAAGCCTTGTTCGAACAATACTGCTCGTGTACTTATAATAAAAATGATAATATAGCAAAACAACACACGTAATGAGCAAATACTTGTAATAAATACAATAATTGGAAAGAATAACTGGCTGCGCATAGTTCCTTTTATTTCTCGTAATAAATTGACAAAATCGTGTTTGTACGAGTGATCAAAAATTGATCTTACACTTGTAAGCGACCAGTCATATAATTGACCAACTCTTATTCATAAACTTGTAAAAAGTGAAATTAATACAAGCCAGTTCTTTTAAAAGAACTATTTATTCATAATACCTGGGCAAGTGTTCTCCATTCCAATAGCAGGGAATGAGATCTCCATTTAAGCGGGCAAGTTTATATGTGCCTGGTTGATGAACTTCTTCAATCTGATATGGACCCTCCTAGTTTGGTCCGAGCACACGGGTAACGTGATCGCGACTGTTGAGAAAAACTCTTCTAAGTACCAAATCTCCTATGTTAAACTTTCTTTCACATACTTTAGAGTTAAAATACCAAGCGACCTTTTGTTGGTAAGCTGCTACTCGAAGTTGAGCTTGTCCGCGCTTTTCATCAACCAAGATCAAAGACTCCATCAATAATTGATCGTTAGTACTTTGATCGTATGCCAACCTTCTATGTGATGCTGGGTCTAGCTCAATAGGCAACATGGCCTCATACCCATAGGCTAAGGAAAATGGAGTATGGCCTGTTGTTGTTCGATGTGATGTCCTATATGACCAAAGTACTTCTGGTAATTGTTCTGGCCATGCCCCCCTTGCTTCTTTGAGCGTTTTCTTCAATGTGTCCTTTAGGGTCTTGTTGACGGCTTCAACTTGTCCATTTGCTTGTGGATGAGCCACCGATGAAAAACTTTTTATAATCTTGTGCCTCTCGCAGAAATCAGTGAAAAGATCATAGTCAAATTTTGTGCCATTATCCGAGACAATTTTCCTTGGTAATCCATATCGCCACACGATATTCTTGACCATGAAATCCAAAACTTTCTTGGTCGTTATGGTGGCCAGTGGCTCAGCCTCGGCCCACTTTGTGAAGTAGTCAACAGCAACTACTGCATACTTGACATTCCCTTTTCCTGTGGGTAAGACCTGATCAAATCAATCCCCCATACTGTGAATGGCCACAGGATCTGCTTCTGTTTGAGATCATTTGGGGCTGCTTAAGGTATCTTGTAGACTCTGACACTTGTCACATTTCTGAATGAAATCCATAGAGTCATCATTCATGGTAGGCCAAAAATACCCTTGCCTTAAGATTTTCTTTGACAAACTTTTCCCCTAGTGTGATCTCCACATAAACCTTCATGGAATTCTTGCATTAGCTCCTTGGACTTTTCTTTAGAAACACATCTTAAGAGAGGCATCAAGTACCCTCTTCTATATAAAATTGCGTCAACCAAAATGAATTGAGCTGACTGCCTCTGGAGAGTCCTTGATTTGTTTCTTTCTGCTGACAGCAATCCTTGCTTAAGGTATTTAATGATGGGCATCATCCATGTGTCTGATGCTTGAATCACCAGTGAAGACTCTTCTGCTCGAACGCTCGGTGCTGACAAATGCTCAACTGGTACTATGTTCAAGGTGTCTGCATCCTTCGTGCTTGCTAACTTGGCCAACGCATCAGCATTCGAGTTTTGATCGCGAGGTACTTGTTGGAGGGTATATTTTTCGAATTATGCCAATAAGTCCTTTGCTTTGTTCAAATAAGCAACCATCTTGAGACCCCAAGCCTGATACTCTCCTATAATTTGATTAACCACTAGCTGGGAATCACTGTAAATCTCAAGTGACTTTATATCCATGTCCTTAGCTAGTCTTAATCATACAAGCAGAGTTTTGTATTTGACTTCATTATTGGATGTTGTAAAGTTGAATCTGATTGCACAATGAAATCAATGTCCTTCAGGCGTGACTAAGATCAAACCTACTCCTGTGTTGTGCTCGTTGGAAAAGGCGTCTACGTACAGCTTCCAGGAAGGAGTTTGACTTTGGAGTCAGTTTCTTCCATCGATTTGATAGTTGGGATTCCAGTGAAATATGCGACGAAGTCTGCTAGAGCCTGTCCTTTCACAGCTACTCGCGAAGAATAAGAAATATCAAACTGCCCAAGTTCGACTGCCCATTTTAATAATCAACCAGCGGCTTCTGGTTTCTGTAAGACTTGCCGTAATGGCTGGTCAGTGAGTATGGGGTGAGCTTGAAAGTATGGCCGCAACTTTCTGGAGGCCAGAATCAAGCAATAGGGTAACTACTCAATGGGTGGATACCGCAATTCTGCTCCCACTAACCTCTTGCTTACATAATACACTGCTTTTTGTGCGTGGTCTTCTTCTCTGACTAAAACAACCCTAGCAGCATATTCTATGACTGCCAAATAGATGAACAAAGTTTCTTTCTCAACTGGTTTGGACAAGACTTGTGGTTATGACATATGGGACTTTAGTGCCTAAAAAGCCTGCTCACACTCTTCAGTCCACTCGAACTTCTTGTTTCCCCTTAGCAGATTAAAAAATGGAACACAATATTCCGTTGACATAGAAATGAATCCACTCAAAGTGGAAATCCTCCCAGTTAGGCTTTGAACATATTTAATCTTGGCAGGTGACTGCATTTCGATCAAGGCCTTGATATTTTCGGGATTAGCTTCGATTCCTCACGAGTTTACTATGAATCCCAAAAATTTCCATGATCCAACACCAAAGGAACACTTGAGGGGGTTCAGCTTCATCTGATATTTGTTCAAGATGTTGAAGCATCTTCGCAGGTCCTCGATGTGCTCTTTAGCCTTTTTTGACTTAACAAGCATGTCATCGACATATACTTCCATGCTAACGCCGATCAGTTCTTTGAACATATGGTTGACCAGTCGTTGGTAAGTCGCACCAACATTTTTCAAACTGAAAGGCATTACTTTGTAACAGTTTAGCCATGTATCTGTTTGAAAGCTAGTGTGATCCTCCTCAAGTGGATGCATACTGATTTGATTGTACCCAGAGTATGCGTCCATGAACGATAAAATTTCATGCCCTGATGTAGCATCGACCAGCTGGTCGATTCTCAAGAGTGGGAAATAATCCTTCGGGCAGGTTTAATTAAGGTTTGTGAAATCCCCGAACGTCCTCCACTTTCCATTCGGCTTGGGAACCAGTACAGGATTAGAGACCCAAGGTGGATAAAACACTACCCTGATGAATCCGTTCTCCTTCAGCTTCTCGACCTCATCTTTTAATGCCTTCGATCTGTCTTTGTCGAGCAGATTTCTTTTTTGTTGCACTAGTGGAAAAGTTTTGTCTATATTTAAGACATGGCTGATCACCGACGGGTCTATCCCAATCATATCTTTATGCGACCAGGCAAAGACCTCCTGGTTCTCCTTCGAAAATTCCACCAGTTTGTTTCTTGTTGTTGTCTCTAAGTTTTTACCGACTTTCACAACCCTGGTCGAATCTGCCTCTTCTAGTTGGACCTCCTCGAGGTCCTCCATGGGTCCCACATTTTCTTCAAAATCCCCAAAGCGAGGATCTAAGTCTCTATCCTCCTTTGGGAAACACCCTATTTGGTGACCTATTCCCCTGTTGGGCTTGTACTTCATTTTCCAACAGCAACCTTTTCTCAACTTTTTCCCCCCAATCCGCCTCTTTTTTCCTTGGAAGTCGAAGAATTGTAACATTCCCGCGCTTCTTGCTGGTTACCCAATACGCATCCCACTCCAACGTCGGTTGGAAACTTCGTGGCCAAGTGTCAGACTGAGGTCACGACTCGCAGGTCGACTAGAATAGGTCTTCCAATCACAGCATTATACGCAGAAGGACATTCGACTACTATGAAAGTAGCGAGAAATGTCCTGTTCACAGGTGCCACTCCTGATGTGACTGGGATTCAGATCGACCCCGTTGAAGCGAGCCCTTCGCCGGAAAAACCTTAAATTGTTTGGTTGCATGGTTCCAAATCTTGTACTAATAACTTCATTCTCTGCAGCGAAGATTTATATAGAATGTTGACTAAGCTCCCTGTATCCACCAGCACTCGCTTGGCCATCATATTGGCAATCTGGAAATCCACGACCAGAGGATCTAAATGGGGGAATCGAACAAGCTGAGCATCAAGCTCAAAGAAAGTTATCTATTCTTCCTCTGTTCGAGATTTTTTTGGGAGTTAGCTCCTCTAGATTAAGCATTTCAATATCTTCGTCATGGCATAAGGTTCGAGCATAACTTTCTCTCACCTTTCCACTGTCACCTGCTAGGTGTGGGCCACCGCAGATGGTCAGCAATGTACCAGCAACTGGAACTGGCTGTAAAGGGGGCGAGCGTTGGCGTACAAGTGCCTGCTCGTTGCCTCCTTGAGCCTCTCACTGAGAACCTCCAGCGGCTCACACATACCTTCTCAGGTGTCCTTGTCTGATAAGGAACTCAATCTTATATTTAAGCTGGTTACACTCGCTGGTATCATGGCCATAGTCGTTATAAAAATGACAAAACTTTGTAGTATCCCTTTTGGATATACCTTTCCTGATTGGGACTGGGAGCCTAAAGGGAATTGTAGTGTGATTGTCCTGATATACCTCCGCTCGCCTATCAACCAGAGCTGTATAATTAGTGAACCTCGGCTCGTATTGTTACTTTTTGGGCGCTTGTTCTCAAACGTTGATAGCTCGTGGTTCGCCCCTTTTCCTCCGTTTTTCCCATTATTTTTATCGTTGCCATTAGGTTTCCCATACCCATTGTCAGCTTTGGTGGGATCTTCCTTTGGGTGCTGGTCATTTGTAACAGACTTCCCTTCGTTGGCAATGGCCTCCTCGAACTTGATGTACCTGTCTGCTCGGTCTAGAAATTCTTGAGTGCTCTTGACCCCATTCTTCCGCAAACTGTTCCTAAGGAATGAATGGCGTCATACTCCAGCGGTAAGAGTCATCATCTTTCCTTCATCGCCAACCGTCTTAGCCCCAGTAGCGGCTCACATGAATCGTTGAACATAACCCTTCAGGGTTTCTCCCTCCTTCGACGTATCTTGACCAGCTAATTGGCTTCGGTCGGATGTACTCGACTAGCATAAAACTGTCTGTAAAATTCCTTCACGGACATTTCCCAAAATACTATGCTGTCTGGATGGAATTTGAAAAACCACTCCTGAGCAGTCTTGGACAAGGTGGCTGCAAAGATTCTGCACCAAGTGTTGTCAGACAACTTTTGGATGTTAATCTGTATCTCGAATTTGTTCACATGACATACAAGATCTTTTAATCCAATGAAGTTGGGTAAGACCGACATCTTAAATATGCTTGGAGTCTCGGCCATCGCGATTCTTTGCACAAACGAAGTGCATTTTCTTCGGTCAAATTCAATATGGGATGTCTGGTTCCCCACTAGTTGATGGACGGCCTGATTCAAAGCATTGAGCTGGGCATGTACAGCGTCTGGTACTATTGGAGCGACTGGTGCTGAAGGGGCTTTCTCTTATGTCATTGAGAACATCCCTCAAATCTTCCTCCCTACACATTTGCTCACGCGCGCCCAGTTGATCAAAGACGTTGGGTTGTCTAGGCTGCCCCCAACATTATGGCTCATTGGTCGGTTTTCTCTTGGTGGAGGGTTCTGTTCTCCACTCCTCTCTCCTTGTCGCCGACCAGCATTTCCTCAGCCAGAATCTGCCTCATTATAGTCATGGCCATCTCTAAATTGTGACCGATTACGGTGGGACCTGCTATTCGCACTATTTCCCCCTCCCCTTGCTAGCATTTCCCGACTGACAGGTGGAGGCCTGCGTTGGTCGGTAGGTCCCCGAGCATTATTATGTCGTGGGGGACCCCTGACCGTAGAGCCTGATTCAACCTACCTTCTGCTTGCATAAGGATGTTGTCCTCTGTTCGGTGGGTCTGGCTCCTCAACAGTCTGGCGTCTAGGGCTCCAGGGATGCTGCCCAGCCCTACTCTGCCTTTGCTGCTAGGAATTATCTCGACTAGCGCAAGAGGGTGGTTGCTGCTCAGGATCTTGGAATGGCCTATCCTATTGAGCAGCAGGGGGTTGCTCCATCCTCTGAGGGTTTGCCGATTGAGGTTGATTGTGGTGATGTTGAGGATGATCTGACTGTGGACCTTGTTATGGGTGCGTACTAGGTGGCTGATCCGGTTGGGAGGCAGGTGCAGGCTTTCCTCGGGTCAACTAAATGGCTGCCTCCAGGGCTGCGGTGGCATCCCTCTGCTGGTGGTCCATGTTAGCCTGCCCCTCATTCAACTCTTGGTGTTGCCTATCAATCTTCCTTAGCTGCAGTGCCATTGTTTCAGCCACATTTTCTTGATTAGCCCTCAGATTCGCTAATTCCTCTTGCAACACAATCAGAGCCATCCTCAAAGTTTCATAATTTATTTCCTCCTCTTCCTATTCTATTTGTGGCTCATCCTCAGCCACATTTTGCGGGGGAGGCTGGGTTGGCGCATTCCCGGAGGTCTGCCCAGTTTTCCTAGTTGTTTTTTCCATTCAATCTTCTTGGAGGTCTTGAGTCTTTTGAACTCTCAATGAAAGCACAAAAATGTTGACCCTCGATTTGGCCAACGACATGGAGTCAAATAGAACGACAATAATAAGATGAATTCAAGCCAAAAAGATAAAATGACAAAAAGATTTAGAGTGGTTCGACCCCAAATAATGCTAATGACATACGTTCACTTAGTGTTCTTATTAATGTAGAACTTCAAAAACCTACAATCAATGAACTAGGGTTCACGAGTTTCACAAGCTTGGAGATGAATACAAGTTTAGTGGATAAAAACACTATAATTCTCTCTTGGTCTCACAATATCAAAAGTCTCAGAGTCCAAAAGTCCCCTCTCTTGAGCCCTTTGAGTCTTATTTATAGGTTCAAGGAGTTCCTCATGGGTCGATGAGCTTTAATTACATTTAATATAAACATATCTAAATAATAATGGAAATCACAATTATTACATAATGGGAGATTACATATCTATAGAAGATATCTGAAATACTGCGACTAAACTGGTCGCCCATAAAACATGCATTCTGCTGAATGAATTCTCTTCTGGTCGACGGTCGAACATAACGTATTCATTTAAATAGTCACGTGTATCCCACATGCATATTAATTTTGCCACATCATCAGGTAAATCTTTTTTGAGTAAACAAAGTGTATGAGATAAAAAAACATTAGGTATTTATGACGCAAATACCTCATTAACTAATAATAAGTGAGGATATTTTAGTCATTTTTTATAATATTTTGACTAAATTGGAATTTATAAGAGATTATTTTTAACCAAATTATAAAACACAAGGGCCCTTTAATAATTTTTTCAAACTAAATGTTTAAACTAGAATTTTAAACACAAGGGACAAAGTAGTATTATCTCATTAAAAATTATGTTTAGCAAATTTTTTAATAAAATTATTTAATAGTATTTTGTTGAATTTTTCTATTTGACTTTTATAGATGATATGGTGATGATAATGTTCTATAACTTATCCTGGACTGTTTAGGTATATTATTATTGAGTTTTATAGGTTATAAATCTCGAAGATGTTATTAAATTGTGTCATTATATTGCTAGTTTTCTTTTTAAGAATTAGATGAAAATTCTATATAAATTTTATTTTAAAAAAAAATATTTCCAGCGAAATTTTCAAAGTTTTTAAGTTGGTAGTAGTTAAGTACCCAAATTTCTTTTATTATTATTTTTTTTTACGACAAAAGTACATTTCATTTATGTTTTGTATAGTTGTTAGTTTTTGGTTGGACGCTGATGTGACAATATTTGATTAGTTCACATATTTAAATTATATTTTTTATTTTTAAAAAAAAATAATTTTTTTTTTTAAATCAATTTAAATTAAAAAATATATTTAAAATCCTAAGTTTTGTAATTATTTATGCTTAACTTTTAAAAATTTCTAAGAATATATTTAAAATGTAATTTAAAAATATTCACAAGAACAATAAATCCCTAATTTTTTACTTTTTTTTTTCTCAGTTTTATTATTACAAATATCAATAAATTATGGAAGAAAAAAGATACAACCATCATTATAAATTATAATAAAATCACCACAATACAAAACATAACCAAGAAATTTGTATTATTAACATGAAACCACATGAACAATTAAAAAAATACAGATGTAAACAATGAATATCAATATAAAATAGAAAATTGTTGATATGAAGAACGAATACCGCAAATTAACCAACCCTCATCCCCTTTTAAAAGAATGTAATTGATGACTAAAATACCTAACTTTATAACACTTAAATACCTTATTTTTTGTGGATAAAAACTTTTTGTCACACTTTTTTAGCAGCCATAGGTACTTAGACATTAAATGCCATGTAGACGCATACGTGGCAGTCTCTAATAGGTCCAAATTATTTATTTTTATTTTTTATTTATAAAACTCATTTAAATAATAAAAAGTTATATTCAATTCTGTGTTATTATTCTGCTTAAAATATGTGTTATTATATTCAATTTTTTCTTCATCAAAATTGAGTTTAAGGTTCTATTTTAACTATTTTACAAAACATAGCGTCCAAAAAGTAATTTGTCAAAACACAGGGTTCAAACAGGTAATAAGAAAAAACACAGGATCCAAAAAAGTATAAACATTTTTTTAAAAATAGTAGCTCCTAATTTTAATATATGTGATTGACCAAATTAAACTGACTCTTCACTCTGTGTAATATTTAAGTCCATATTTTAGGTACACATATCGTTACTCTTTAAAATTTAAAGGGAAGCTTTATATCATTTATATCATCTATGTATACATAGGGTGTAAATATGATATCTCACTATTATACCTAAAAAAATGTACCAATTAATTGGAAAGTTGTTTACTCTTTGAAGTCATAAGTGCCAACTTCCAACTAAGTATTGGGTCCGTTCCCAATCTAATGAGATTGGTCCCCAGGCGTAGTTCCAATACCATTCACCCATAATTATTGATTGGGTCCAAACCCAAAAGGTTATGGTCCCCATTAATATTCTTGCAAATCTAGGAATATAACTAATTAGAACACTCTTATAATTACTTTATATAATTTAAACAAACTAATCATTACATTAGCATTAACGAAATCATAAATAAATACATAAAAGCTCATGATCAAAACTAAAATTTTAGTGAAATTGAACTAGTAATTATTAAATGGCCGAACATCACATTAATGAAATAGAGAGGTTGTGGTGATGAGTCATGATTATAATATATAGTAACACCATATTATATTATAAGAGACTTGTTTAGACCCGTTAGTTCAAACGTAGGTAGGCGATGTTCTTTGTCGTTTCATTAATTGTTTATTTTTAGACGTTGCATTGGTCAATGAAATTAAAAATCAAATGTGTATTCATCAGATAAAGCCACATTGTCACTGTGAGTTAGACGACGCCTTAAAGGACAAAATTGTCTATTTGCTCCGGTCGCACACTTTATTTTCACTTATTTCATACACTCTTATAATGAATTGAAAACCATACTTTCAATTCATATTGTACTATAATTTTTACTTTGAATACTTTTTCTTGAATGACTTTTTAGTGTACTTTTCTCACCCACTCATTTGTTGTGCGTTAAAAAAACCTCACTTTGTCATCATTTAATTTACATCTCTTTCAACGCCTCTCTTTCTTACTTTTCTTAAGATTTAGTTTTAATTTTCTTTCCCAAAAACAGAATTTTTAGAAAAATAAAATAAATAAATATAAATCTGAATGTTAATAAGACATCATTTGGACCTATATGCATTATTAACTTATCATAATCATATAAAACAATGTAAAATAGAGAAAACATAATTTGCTTCCATCATAATTTTCTCATTCAATCATACAAAAAAAAATTAGGTGAAATGGCATAGCCAAAAGTTAGCGCATTCTTCTCGAAATGCGCTATTCTCTTATATTGTTTACTTTATAAAGAATTTAGAATTTATTTAAAAAAAATCAGAAGAAAAAAAATCTTAAATCCAATATATAGATAGAAAAAGTAAAAAAAAAAATACCAATTATTAGTATACAATCACGGTCAAAAAAGAGAAAAACACAACTAAGTCAGTCAATGATGCATATACTTTTGCCAAGACAAGAAGAATTGTATGAAACTTATGATAAGTTTTGGTAAAAACCCCAAGAGTAAAATCACAATAGGAAACGGTTCTGAATGATCTAGCGATGACATTGTTATGAATGATTTTCTTTCTATATCCCTCCAACTAGGAGGCAACTTGACCGTAATGGAGCCCACAAGGAAGACTTATAGCAACATAATCTTTAGAGTGATCAAGTTATTCAAAATGATTTGAAATTCATGTATTTGGGGAAGAATATGTTTGTCGGCAAAAAATCTTAAATTCTATGTAATGAGAAATAATGAATTTCTTAGTATATTCTTCATTCGGTTTATATTTGTTCTCCAAAATTTTCTAAATTTCATTTGCGGGATTTGTGTTGGTGTAGAGATTATAGAGGTGATCCGACAAGGCATTGAGGATTTCAACTCATCTTCCTCCCTTTTCATCATTTGAGCAATCACTTCAACAGAGTTATCTTCAGTTGATGTGAGCAATAACTTCAAATATGAGTCAAGGATGCATGACACATTGAGAGTAGTGAGGAGAAACTTGATTTTATCTTGTCATTTCACAAAATTTGAATCATAAAAGCGATCAAACCGCACAAAGTATTGGGTCATGAACATGAGAGCAAAGATTGATGAAGAACATTCCTCCATTGTTGAACACAAGAAATGATTTGAAGAATTTGATTGTTGGGGTTGGAGAGAACAATTCAAAAATGGAGAAAAGCACATAAAACAATAATACACAATTAATAAACAAAAAAAGTTGAGAGAACTCAACACAAATTAAGGCTTCCACAAGATGAAGATCTTTCTCTAAATTATTTATTCCAAACCATTAAAAATGATTGCTTGAGGTTTTTTGAGGATATAATGAGAATTTGGATACAATAAGCCTTGAAACTCAACTATCAAGCAATTTCTTGATTAGTTTCTTGGAGAAATGGGTGATCTTTTAGAGATAGAAAGAGAGTGTTCAAAAATGTGTTCATGGCCTTTAAGCCCTTAATAGTAATACCCTATTTATAATGCTAGCACTGTCTTAGGCTTAACATATAAGATTATACATAGAAAAACACATTTTTAGAGCCAAAAACAAAGTTTTCATGCTAGGGAGCTCCAATATGTCACCACCCTATAAGAGACATGTTGCAGCACATGTGACATGTCATCGCCACTTATAGAAACCCTCATAATGGAATTTCAGGCCACATGTTTCTAGACCCTTGGTTTTGGCCTCCTTTTTCATGCTTTACCACTAAAAAATTTCTAAACCCATTTAGTCATGCTTAGATACTTCCTTGTATTCATTTAGACCCAAATTGGTGAATTTTAGATACTAACTACAAAAATTCAAATTTCACACCTACTTATGTGAAACCTCCTATTGTTTTACACCAACTTTTGTAAAATAATTTGAAGCTTATATTTAACCAATCATAACATTAAGTGTTGATGTTCATGTCACTCATTGATTGTTTAATTATTAAAAAAATTTAAAATAATTTAAAATCTAATTTTTCAAATAAAAAATAAATAAATTGCATTAATTATTTAAAATGTCTAAAAATAATTTAAAATTCTTACAAAAATGTGAAATAAAAATAAAATTTATAAAATCTCTAAGAAACCAAAACTTTTCCTACAAACTAAATTAAATATTAAATTGTAAAAATCCTAAAACATTGAATTAAAATATCAATGTTTTCTTCAACTCGCTCTCTTCTTCATCCTCTTGCATATCTGTGAAGATGATTGAACTGAGCACGACATTGGTGGTACTTGCAAATGAAGGGCCTCGAGTGAGGTGGATAAGCTCAGAAGCTCTTGGGCAGGTGTGTGAATGACAGGGGTGGTTAATTGGGTGTCATCGGTAGGGGTGGTGGAGTTGGGTGTCGTTGGCAGGCCGGGGTTTGGACGACTGGGGTAAGTGGATTGACGGGCACGGGTCGGGACAAATTGGTTGGGTGGATTTCCTTCAAATCTGGGTCTCTTTGCTCGTCATCACTAACCCATTGATTCTATCACCCCACCTCTTGTCGCCGTTGGGAAGCTTCTAGATGTTGTCCTAGATTTTGTCTTCCCCATAATCACCGTGGATCAGAGCCTTTGTAGAATGAAAATTTCTTCTTGCTAGGTTTTGAGTTTTAGTTTTTTTTTTCTAGTTTTTAATTCTAAATAATTGTTTTAAATTATTTCAATTTTAATACTTTTTATTATTTATAGTTAAGTCTTAAGAATAACTTTAAATTTTAATTAAAAAATTGTTTTAAAGATCACATTCATACATCTTGAAGCCTATCCAGAATCATTGCTATTTATTAGTATAAAATTACGAACATCCAATCCAAGGAATTGCACCAAGATCCTACATCAAGATCTTCCAAGCTAATCCTCAATATAGCAAAATGTGTCTCTAGATGTACTCAACACATGAGATCTGGAGATTTGTTAGAAAGATGGCTTTGAGAGAATGGAAGAAGAAGAGAAAACTATTGATATATTTTTTTTCACGCTCTTGAAAACTTGTCTAGATAACCTAGAAATATATATAGTCCAGGTCTAATCAGGGTTAGGTTTAATTTATTTAATTAATATTTTAATAAAATAAATATACCAATTAAAATAATCAATTAATAAAATAAAACTATTCAAAGTGTAACTGATACAATAGAACGATTCAAAAATTAGGTCAAGTTCTCTAACATGAGTGTAGCACATATTGTGCTCCCTCTTTTTAATACATTCATTCAATTAATAGAACAATATATTCATGCATAAATATCCATTAATTCAAAATTAATTTTATATTATAAAACCTAATTAACTTATTATCTTATAATAAATTAATACCATTGTCTCTTAATATTAATCAAGACTAATAAGTATTATTCAACTAATATATAGTTTTTAATTAAATAAACTAGATTATTAATCAAACTCTTTAATTAAATAATTTTATTTATTAATTCTATTATTATTCACTATAAATATTTAATTGAACTCATAGTAATTATACAATTTTATTTACATAATTATCTCATACAGTCCATTGATATAATCACTTCTTTGAAAAACTAGAATTAACAAAATTACAAATTGGCCTTCAAAGCTACAAATTTCCAAAAATATGCTCATTCTCCACTTGATGCTCATCTTCATAATTTTGAGGCTTTAGACCCAACCCTTTAATTAATTAAAAACAATTTTTAATTAATCAAACAAATTTAATATCTTTGATAAAATAATTGAATATAAATAGTAAGGAAAATAAATTTTAAATGACTTTTTAAGCTTGGAATAAAAAATATCAACCAATTAAAAGATATTTTAATTTTCTAACAAACTCGAAATAAATAATAAATTTAAAAAATTTAGATAATTTAAAAAAATAATTGAAAATATTTTAGGGTTAGGGTTGTGTGTGTGTGTCATTTAGGCAATTTTGGTGAATCTGGGTCTAGGCCTTGGGTTCGAGCGCCTAGGCGCTCAAGAATGGCAGCATCCTAAGCGAAAATAACATGCTCAATTACAACTCATTCTTCTCCTTTTTCCTCTTGCGTGCATAATTTTTACAATAAAATTTCCAAAATAAATTACAAAAATTCCTATGCCCCAAATTGGCTTACATAAGATCTAGAAAAAGTAAAATGCAAATTCTAACCCGATAGTCACCATATAATTAACGACCCATCATTCAACCATACATTCAAAAAAATAAAACCATCCATTCATTATTACATATCATAATTGATAGAATAGTATTTATAGTGTTTTAGAGAGTTGTTTTAGGTCATTTTTGAGCTTATTTAGTTATGTCTGTGCAGTATAACGCTTTTGTTGCATGTGTTTGATAATATATTAGGATCTATGGAAAATGGAGAAATGGACCGAGTTTGGCCTCGAGAAAACGCAATTTGGTAAAAAAAAAAAAGGCAAATTGAGTAGCGGCGCCGCGATTAGACGGAAACGGCCAAATTCTCAGAAGTCGAGGGTCGCGGCACCTACATGTTGAGTTGTGACGCCATTGATTGGGCAATTAGAGCTGTGATGCTTATTGAAGCAGAGGCGAGACAGATTTCGATTCATGGACACGGGTTGCGATGCTTCATTATGGGGTCGCAGCACCTCAGATGGTCAGAGTGCGAATTAGAGCATTTTAAGCAAGGGAAAAAGTGGAATTTCACATTCAAAACACAAATAACTATATAAGTAACATTATGACGATTTTTGAAGGAGAGACTCAAGGAAACGCTATGTGGAGGCAAAGGATTTAACATCTACTAGTTTTTATAATTCTTCTTCTTCTTCTTTTACTTTCTATTGTAGGGATGTCTATACTTAGTTTAATGGATTTGATAATGTTTATCACAAACTAATTTCTTCTTTAGAGTGTTAATGGATTCTTCTTGAAACCTTATGATTATCTAATGCATTTCTTTTATGAATTTCCTATCAATATTATGAATTATTTGTCTTGTGTTTAATGCTTGTGAATATTTGATCACCATTTGCATGGTTTATATGATTTTAACCTGAGATTTGAGAAGTGAAGGATAAATGTGTTATAGTCAAATAATCATAAATTTATATTGGACGACAGTACCCGTATGATTTCTGTAGCTTAATGATTATGTGTTTAATGCCTACAATATGTTAATTTACCACAAAGATCTAGGATATTTGCTTATTGTGGAGAGTTATAATTCCTAGTAAAAATATAATGTACATTTGTAATCTGCAATCACGATATAGATCGGAATTCTTAAATTCACATTAGAGAGAAATAGGTGGATAGTTGATAAAGTTAATAACTCTGTATCTTTTTCCATTGAATTAATATATTTATTATTGAGTTCTCTATTGTTTTGATTAATTATTTATTTCTTTTAGTTTAGTAAATTCTATATTCATTATTCGTCAAATCAATTAGAAATAACGATTGATTCTTGGTAATTAGTAACAGTCCTCGTGGGGGCGATACTCTACTTACTACTTTATTGCTTTCTTGCGATTGTGTATACTTGCGTTCATAATTTTCACAACATGTTTTTGGCGTCGTTGTCAGGGACTGTATTATTAATATCAACATAGTTGATTCTTATTCTAACTTTGCATTTTATTTATCATTCTAATTCGATTTGTCTCGTAATATTGTGCTTTCAGGAAACATTGGTATATGCGACTAAGTAGACAAAAGGAACTGTTAACGGTAGTTCTTGAAATTGAGACTACTTACAGAAAAAACTGAAGGATTAAGAAATGGTTGGAGTTTGATATGGCAGAAAATCAGGGGAATGCAATGAACATCGCTGCTAATAATATTCCAAGGGAAAAAGCAGAGGTCCCAATGGAACAAGGACCAAGGACGGTTATAGATTATGTGCCTCCCACTGTCACGAGAGTGCATTATTGCATCAGATACCCCGCAGTTGCCGCTAATAACTTTGAGATCAAGCTGACAATTCGACAAATGGTGCAATCCACTGTTCAATTTGGTGTGTTTCCTACTAAGGATCCCAACTTTCACATAGCCAATTTCCTAGAGCTGTGTGTCACTTTTAAGATGAATTAGGTTAGTGACAATGCAATCCGACTGAGAAATTTCCCATTTTCATTAAGATAGCAAGCGAAGAGTTGGTTAATTTCGCTGCAAGCCAATTCTATTACAACATGGGAGGAACTAGCCCAGAAGTTTCTTGCAAAGTTTTTCCCTCCAGCAAAAGCTGCAAAGTTTAGAGGGAAAATTTATAATTTTTACCTGATGGAAGGGGAATCGATGTATGATGAATGGGAGAGATTTAATGAGTTGTTAAGGAAGTTTTCTCACCACGGAATTGAGAAGTGGATGCTAGTTCATAATTTTTACAATGGTTTGGGAGGTACTACTCGTACAATCATAGATGCAGCAGCTAAGGTGCTTTCATGAGCAAGAACAGTAATGAAGCCTATGAGTTACTAGAGGAGATTTCCATGAACAACTACCAATGGCCTACAGATAGGAAAAATACAAAGACGATAGCTGGTATGATCGAATTAGACGTTATTCCAACGCTGACATCTTAAGTGGCATCCCTAACAAATCAGTTATAGCAGAACAACCTGTCAGCCCAAGCCATGTAATTACAGAGTTTATGTGGGGCATGTGGTAGTGCCCATCCATTAACGCAGTGTCCTACCATGGATATGAATAATATACCTATGGAACAAATCCAAGCCATAGGAAATTTTCAAAGGCCAACCAACAACCCATTTTCAATGTCATACAACCAAGCGTGGAGGAACCACCCTAACTTCTCATGGACGAATAACCAAGTCACACAACAGCCTTTCCCTCAAAATCAACAACAATTCCCACCCCCATAGCCACAACTGCAACAGCCTCCTCCTGGGTTCTATCAACCACAGAATAAACCACCACAACAGCCATTTCCCATGAAGTTGTCAGGATTAGTGCCTTTAAAGCATATGTTTTGAACAATGTTTTATGGAATAAATAATTGAAATGAATTTGTGCATATATTTCTTGTTTATTATTATTATTAGAATAATAGTATATGAATATCAGAAAATTCCCAAATTCTTTATTGTGAATCTTGTATTGGTACGAGAGGATTAAGATTGTAGGGAACGAATTTAAACAGTTCGCAGTAAAACAAAGTTATATGGAATCTTTGGATTAAATACTATAAATACGGTTAACTAGTATTATGAATACATGTAATCTAGATCCGGATTACTAATGTAGTAGGACATCTTAGTGGAGGTGCTTTGTATAAAGAGGTTATACATGAATAAGACCCGATATGTTATTAATACTTAATAATACCGCTTAATTTATAAGTATTAATTAAACAAATCAATAAGATGATTATATACAAATTGATCTTAATCCTGAAGTTATTATGAACTCTTGTTTATGTCATATGAGTTCTTTGATTCACGCGTTATGGTTTGTCAGAATAATCAGGCTGAAAACTTTTGTTTTTGGAACTCATTAATGTAAATGGATGGGAACATAATATACAGATATGGAATCTATACCTTTCCAAGAGAAATTAAATAATGGTTCCCTTAAGGGTTGGCTTTTGGAACTGAAAGGTTATTGAGCTCAAATTCATAAATCAGTTTATGAATTAACCTTCACTAGTAAAGTTAATGATACTTAAGAGAAAAAATTAAAGAGGTTATACGATGATTAATTCCTACTTTAATTATGAACCAATAATAGATGATTGAATTGTATGTAGTGATTAAATCTATTGACACTTTTTATATATTTAAAAGTACTCAATAAATAAAAGTCTATAATTATAAGAGTGCAATCTCATATTTTTAGTGGAATAATATTGAGATTAATAAATTAAAGTTATTATATTAAAGAGCTTTAATTAATAATCAAAATTTATTAGAGCTTGAAATTATAGGTCCATAGGTCCCCAAGATGACTCTATCAACATTATTCAAGGTAAGAGTTGAAATTGGGAAAAATAAGGAAAATGACATATTTGGAATAAATTTGTTCTTCAAGGTCAAATATGTAATTGAGACAAATTAATTAATTAATAAATTAATTTTCATAATTAATAAATTAATTTTCATAATTAATTATATTTTTCGCAAATTATTTTGGTATTTTTCGAAAATAGCATTTAAATAATTAAGATAATTATTTTTGAATTAATTAGCTTTATTTATTTAAATAATGTGAAAAATATAATTATGATAATTCAAATTGGATTTGAATTTGAAATGATATTTATTCTTTAATTAATCTGATAAGATAAGTTATCAAGTTTAGATATATTTTAATAAATAATTATTAAATAATAATTGCACGCCAACTACAATGCATGCACTGTAGTTGGCGTGTAACAAGGTCCAAGAATGAGTCTTGGATATTCCTTTTATTTAATTTATTATTTTATAATTGATTTATAATTTGAATTTTAAAATTTAATTAATTTTTTTTTTATAAATCTATCAAATGGAAATAGTTCCATAAGACTTTTAACAAAGAAAAAAATAGATAGCATTATTTTTCTATATCCCTGAAAATTGTCTCAGGCCTAATATTCCAAGATCTCATGTGTTGAGAATATCTTGAGAACCAAAAATGTTTTCCCTACCATTACTCTATATGCCCACACACATCTTCAGGTGTAGAGATACATCTTGAAACATCTTAGTCTGAGTATTTTGAAGAACTGTTTTGGATTGGATGTTCGTTGGAGATACAAAAAGATAGCGAAGATTCTTGATAGTTCTTCAACTGGTAAAACCTCATCTTTTATTTCACTATGATTAATGTCTTCCATGTTAATGGATCCGATTATTTAAATTTTGTTTAAATAAAATTCTTTGAAATCTCTGGGCCCAACACCCCGCGCTTTCCACTGCGCATGTGGTAAATCAGTTTCCAACAATTGGTACTAGAGCGGTCATTAATCTCTACATGCAATACTGTGTGGGTATAATATGCATTCTTATATTATTGTAATATGTGATGAATGGATGGATGTTTATTTTGATGAATGTTTGTTCATAAGAGTCGTTAATTATATGGTGTTTTGGGTTTAGGAATTTCATTGCGCACCTGGTAAATCAGTTTTCCAATAGAAGCAACCTAAAGCACAATATGATGTATTGAATCAATTTATGACCGAGACAAGGGCATCTATCAGGAGTTTGGAGACTCGGATTAATCAGTTGGATACTTTATTGACAAACTGTGCTCAAGGGAACTTACCGAGCACTACTAAAGTGATACCTAAAGAGCAGTGCAATGTAGTCTCTTTGAGAAGTGGAAAGGTGATGGATGAACCCACACAAAAAGGGATTACTGAAGAAAATGTGCCTGATAAGGAGAAGGAAGTGAATGGGGTCAAAAGTTACTGAGAATCTAGAGAAGCTGCCAGAAACAAGCATAGATCACCATATCAAGATTTCATATCTGCAAAGGTTCCAAAAGAATAAGCTTGACAAACAATTTTCTAAGTTTTTATATGTTTTTCAAAAGCTTCACATCAACATTCCTTTTGCTGAAGCACTCGAACAAATGTCAAGTTATGTTAAGTTTATGAAAGAAATTTTGTCAAAGAAAAGGAAACTAGAGGACTATGAGACAGTGGCACTTACTTAGCAATGCAGTGCGATACTCCAAAGGAAGCTACCTCCCAAGCTTAAAGATCCTTATAGCAGCAATATTCCATGCCATATAGGGCTCAAATGTAACTGAGTCTTTACGTGATTTAGGGGCTAGTATAAATTGGGAGAAGCTCAACCTACTACAGTGTCCTTACAAATGGCATATCGTTCAATTAAACAACCTCGTGGAGTGATTGAGGATGTATTGATGAAAGTGGAAAAATTCTTCTTTCTTGCGGACTTTATTATTCTTGATATGGAGGAAGAAGAAAATATTTTGATTATTCTTGAAAGCCATTTTTAGCTATTGGTAGGGCATTAATCAATGTATAAAAGGGGGAGTTGAAGCTGCGAGTGCAAAAAGAGGAGGTAACATTTAATTTTTTTGCAGCAATGGAAATTCCAACTTGTTGTAGAGTTGATGTGGCGAAAAAAGGGGTGATAAGCTGGAAGTCACTAAGAGAAAATTCATTGCTCTAGATGGTAGTCGAAAAGTGCGTCATCGTTTGAAAATGTTCTTCAATGAGAAGATTCGAATGTTACATGAGCGAGGGAAAGTTCCACCAAATAGCAAAAGAAAGAAACAATTGTTCACTCATGAGACTATGGCTCTCAAGGAATGTGAGGATTGGCTTGGACCCAAGTTGAATCTAACAAGAAGGTAAGTGTCTGGTTGATGACGTAAAACAAAGCACTTTTGGGAGGCAACCCAATTTATCTACTCATTTTTCTTTTTGTGTCAAATTAGGGGCAATGTGTTAATTAAGTTTCGGGGTGAGAGTTAAATTTATTTTAGTTTTTTTATATTGTTTTTAGTTATTTTTCATTTTGGTTGTGAATAGTGTGTGAATCGAGTATTGTCGAAGCCTATGATACTAATGACCTTGTGATATGAGTGATGTTTTTAAAACTGTGTGAATCTGTGTGCTCAGTGAGGTTAATTTTGTGATTAGCATTAATCTAAATTCTAATTGCCATACAAGGCTTAATTAATAAATTTCTTACAATCATTTAGTATATGCATGTTAAGTGGGTTTGTGGACCGAGATTTGAAAAGATTTAAGAACTTGCATAGTTTGTTGATTGAGCTGAAATTGGAATGATGCATGCTTAGCAGGATGATTTAGGCAATTCTTTGGAACAATTGAGCCTCTCAAGCCAACCTTAATGTATTAAATGTTAGGAAAAAATAGATTACATCAATGGAAATAGGTAAGAATATTACAACTCTAGGCAATATATTACAAATAAATATAGATTGATCAAATAAGGTTACAACTCAATGACTAAAAGTACAAATAAATATAGAGAAAGAAGAAAAAGAGGATTGAAATAGAAAATACAACTTTTGACAAAAAAATACAAATAAACTTGAGGTAGTAGAAAGAAAGATGTAGATGAGATTACAACTCTTAAGCAAAGATACAAGTAAATATAACAAGAATGATAAGAAGAAAAAAAATAGAAGAAAATAAGAACAAGAACAAAATAATAAGATACTCTCACTCACACAACCAAAGTGAAGAGTGTTGGGGATCACCAACTTGAACAAGGTTTGAAACCTTTGTCCAAAAGCTTATTTCCCCCTAACTCAAGCACTAGGGGATCTCTCTCAGATTTTGGAAATGCTTTCTAGAATTATCAAGCGTCAAAGTGTTTCTAGCCAAGTGCTCTAATGGATAGAAATGTTGTGTCTTTCAAGTGAGCTATAGGCTCCTATTTATAGAGTTTAGAGACACCCTTTGAATTTCAAATTCCACCAACCCCCATGGCAGTTACCAATGTTTAATTGGATTAATATGGAATTAAAAATGAGATTTGGGAGTTATTTGGGTTTTTTGAGCCGTTCAACAAAGATTGAAAAAACTAACAAAATGGTCAGTTTTGGCCTGTAGCCGCAGCCAGAGACATTAGTGGTCGCGGCCACTACTCTCTGTCCCACTGGCCGTGGCCACTGACCATTTTCAGCACTTAAAAATGTGTTGTTTTTCCAAACGGTGCCAAACCCACCCAAATGATTTTGTAACTCCCAAAACACATTATTGGGGTTAAAATCATAACTCTAATAGCCATTTCACATATGGCTTTATGAAATTCATCTTAATATTGTGTAACACCAAATTTACACAATAAAGGGTAATATTTGGAAGTTACAAATTTGTAACACCAAATATGTTACATTATTTGGATATATCTCATATATCTAAATATTGTAACTCTCTATTATATGTTACAATATGTGACACTCTGTCACACTTATTTAATCTAAAACATTATATTATAATATAATATAATATTACATTATATTATATTATAAAATAATATAACATTCCCCCACTAGATTAAATAGTTATCTATTGTAACACTTATTTAATCAATCATTATATTTTCAAATATAACATATCCCCAACTTGATTAAATAAGAACTCTCTCTTATAGGAGTCATTGCATTAGTGCATAAAGCAAATTATTTTTCAATTTGAACTTTACTATAGTGTAATTATCACAAAATTTGTAGAAAATTTGGTTGCACTAGGCATTGAACCATCTTTTCATGATAACTAATCAGTGATACCACACACACATTTGCGATGTTCACTTGAGACCTCTATGTCTCGCTTTGCACCGTTAATGGCCATGTGCACTTTCCATTCATGGACGTTCTTGAGAATACTCCCAATTCTCATGAGAAACGGCACCACCCCTAGGTCCATATAAGTAGAATTCTTACATTATTTTGTTACAAAAAATACTTGTCTTCACAAGACTGAATTCTATTAAAAAACCTTTCGGTTTTAACCCTCAACTTGGTAACACACAAATACTCAATATCTCAGATGAGACTTGTTTTTAGTACAACTAATATTCACTTGATTGACTTGTTGTTACCTATTGAACCTAACACTAGTTGAATAACTAGTGTTAAGATAGGTTACCATCAATCGTGAATCTCTTTAGGGAGTTTAAGTCCTATCCCTCGAGATGATGCAGCCACTAAATCCATCATTAGTGGCTTAGTGAAAGGATCTGTCAGATTTTCACTTGTTCTCACATAAGATATTGAGATGACTCCTCTTTGAATAAATTCTCTTACATATCCATGTCTTAGACTAATATGTCTAGACTTCCCATTATACACTCCACTGTATGCTCTAGCCAATGTCGCTTGGCTATCACAATGTATTGATATAGTAGATACATTCTCTTTAATTAGGGGAATCTCTATCAACATATCCCTTAACCATTCAGCCTCTTTGCCAGTAGCAGCTAGAGCTATGAACTCTACTTCCATAGTGGAATGAGATATACAGGTTTGCTTCTTGAAACCCTAAGAAATTGCAGCTCCACCAAGTGTAAATACCCAACCAGTTGTGGACAAGTTGTCCCCAAGATTGGATATCCAACTTGCATCTGTATATCCTTCTAAAATCAAAGGAAATTTGGAGTAGTGAAGGCTTAATCCTTTGGTTTTTTTGAGATAACCTAGGACTTTTCCAATTGCCTTCCAGTGATCCACACTTGGATTACTTGTAAACCTACTAAGTTTACTTATCGCAAATGCTATATCAGGTCTAGTACATTGGGCAGCGTACATTAGACTCCCTATAGCACTAGCATACTCTAATTGAGCCACCGATCTTCCTTCATTCTTCTCTAGTTTTACACTATGATCGAATGGAGTATTGGCATCTTTAATCTTGAGATGGTTAAATTTGTTCAATACTTTCTCAACATAGCGGGCTTGCCCTAACGCAAAACCCCCACTATGTTTCTTTACTTTGATACCAAGTATGGTGTCAACTTCTCCAAGATCTTTCATCTTGAAGGTTGATGATAGAAACCTCCTCGTTTCTTCTATCCCTTTCATGCTATTACTTAGAATAAGCATGTCATCCACATATAAGCAAACAATGATCACATATCCCTTACAAGTTTTGGAATACAAACACTTGTCTCCATTGTTATGTCTAAACCCATTAGACATTATGGCTTGATCAAATTTCTCATGCCATTGCTTAGGAGCTTGTTTCAATCCATATAAGGATTTTACAAGTCTACATACTTTATGTTCATATTTTGGTAGGACAAACCCTTCAGGTTGTTCCATATAGACCTCCTCATTGAGGTAACCATTATGGAATGTCATTTTGACATCCATTTGATGAACATACAAGTTGTGTATAGAAGCTAAAGCGAAGAAAAATTCTTATAGAAGTTGTTCTTGCAACAGGCGCATGGGTATCGAAATAATCGATACCCTCTTTTTTCCTAAACCCTTTACCTACTAATCTAGCTTTAATGGTTTGGATAGTGCCGTTAGTGTGGTATTTTCTCCTAAATACCCACTTACACCCAATTGGCTTAGACCCCGGTGGGAGGTTTACCAATTCCCAAGTGTTATTGGAAAAAATGGAATCCATCTCATCATTGATGGCTTCTTTCCAAAATGCACTTTCTCTCGATTGCATAGCTTCTCTATAAGTCATAGGATCATCCTCAACGAGAAGTACAATAGGAATTTTCCTAATAACTTCCTCTCTATTTCCTTCTACCATGTAGAATGAAATTCGTTGAGAATCTATCTCATCCACTACTAGAATTTTATGATTTTTAAGCCTTTGACTTCTTCTAGGTTCAAAGGGTTGCTTTACATCCTTTTGAGAATTCTCCTCTTGAGAATCAACTTTGGATGTAGAAGCTTGAGAATTGTTGTCATATAACGAATTCTCCTTTAGAGATGTTGAAGCTTAAGAATTGTTGTCACATAACATATTCTCAAAAAATTCAACTTCTCTAGATTCAATCACAATATTAGACTCTAAGTCTAATAGCCTAAAATCTTTACTATTGTTGGCATAACCAACAAAAGCACACTTTATGGCTCTTGAACCTAACTTTTCTATTAGGTTCATTTTTCTTGCAATATGCAAGACACCCCCACACTTTGAAGTACTCTATGTTGGGTTTTCTTACTTTCCATAACTCATATGGAGATATCTCATTTTTCTTCATCGGTATTCGATTAAGAATGTGACAAGCACTTAAAAGCGCTTCACCCCATAAGTTGAAGTTCAACTTAGAAAACACCAACATAGAATTTATCACCTCTAGATAAGTCCTATTTTTCCTTTCGCCAACACCATTGTGTTGTGGTGTATAAGGTGCAATGCACTCATGAATTATACAATTTTTTTCACAAAATGTATTGAATTCATTAGAGAAGTACTCTCCTCTTCTATCACTTCTTAGCATCTTAATCTTTTTATTTAGTTGATTTTCAACTTCTAATTTATACAATTTAAAAGCATCAAAAGTTTCATCTTTATGCTTTAAAAGAAACACATAGGTATATCTACTAAAATCATCTATAAAAGTAAGAAAATACATTTTACCACCTCTAGTTAAAACACCATTTAATTCACAAAGATCACTATTGATTAAATCTAGTAAATTAGATGATCTTTCTACACTAGGAAATTGTTTCTTAATCATTTTTGCCTTAACACATGTTTCACATTTACCATAGTTTTTAATATTTCATGCAATCATACCACATTTAACTACTCTTTTCATGGTTGAAAAACCTATATGCGATAGTCTAAGATGCCACAAAAATAAAGAATCATACTCAACAATATAGGCAGAATTAGCATTTTTATTGATAACATTGAAAGTTACATCATTGGTGCACAATTTAACCATACCCTCACAAGAATATCCATTTCCCAAAAATACATTTGATTTGGTAAGTATAAGTTTACCAGACTCAAAAATGGCTTTAATGTCGGGCTTGTCATGAAAATCTCCACTTAACAAGTTTCTACTCATTTCAGGAACATAAAGTACATCCACCAATGTAACTTTCTTGTCGGAGGTGAAAAAGGCTTCAATGGTACCTTTGCCAAGTACCTTGGATTTTCCCTCATTGCCCATTTGAATCTCATGGTTGCCCTTTAACTCTTCAAAGGTCTTGAACAATGATTTGTCATAGGTGACATGGATGGTGGCACATGTATCATACCACCACCCTTTCACCTTGCCTTGGACCGCATTCACCTCACTAAGGGTAGAAACTATGTTTTCCTCTTGAGTTGCATTCACCTTAGGTCCTTGTTGGTCTTTTCTATGCCTACACTCTCTAGCATAGTGACCCTTTTTCCCACACACAAAGCAAGGACCTTTCTCGCCCTTAAACTTATTTGGGTTGGTTTTTGGACCCAAAGGTTTCTCGTTACCCTTTTCCCTTTGTTTTTGGGATGTTTTGGTTGTGACACCGCATTTGCTTTGGAAGTCTCTCCATTAGACCCCTCCACAAGTTTATCTCTACATATCGATTCCTCTTTGATTCAAATATGCTTTTGGATTTCCTCCAAAGAATAATCCTCATTTTTATGAAGGATTCTTTTCCTATAGCTCTTCCAAGTTGTTGGTAATTTAGCCACTATAGCACCAACTTGAAAGGCCTCGGGAAGCTCAATCTTTAAAACTTTTAGTTTGTTAACAATTATTTACAATTCATGAATTTGAGGAAGAATAGGTTTATCACCAAAAAATTTGAAATCAAAGTATTGAGATATCAAAAACTTTTTGGTACCTTCCTCTTCCACCTTGAACTTTTTCTCAAGTGCATCCCATATCTCCTTGGCCGATTTGGTCTCGGTGTAGAGGTCATAGAGCCTATCAGATAGGGCGTTGAGGATATGACCCCTACAAATGAGATTTTCATCCTCCCTCTTCCTTCTTTTCTCCACCTCCTTGGGAGTGTCCTTGTCGGATGGCATTGGGAGAGGTTCTAGAGTGGATTCTAGAATGTAGGTGATTTTGAGAGTGGTCAAAAGGAATCTCACCTTGTCTTGCCACCTAGTGAAATTGGATCCATCAAACCTATCCAACCTCACTAGGTCTTGATTCATTATCTTGATGGTCTCACCTTCCATTGAAACAAACAAAGGGATAAGCTTTTGAATGTTAGGAAAAAATAGATTGCCTCAATGGAAATAGGTAAGAATATAACAACTCTAGGCAATATATTAAAAATAAATATAGATTGATTAAATAAGGTTACACTAGTAAAAAAAAAAAAAAGTTACAACTCAATGAATGAAAGTACAAATAAATATAGAGAAAGAAGAAGAAGAGGATTGAAATAGAAAATACAACTTTTGACAAAAAGATACAAATAAACTTGAGGTAGTCAAAAGAAAGATGTAGATGAGATTACAGCTCTTAAGCAAAGATACAAGTAAATATAACAAGAATGATAAGAAGAAAAACATTAGAAGAAAATAAGAACAAGAACAAAATAATAAGATACTCTCACTCACACAACCAAAGTGAAGAGTGTTAGGGATCACCAACTTGAACAAGGTTTGAAACATCTGTCCAACATCTTATTTCCCCCTAACTCAGGCACTAAGAGATCTCTCTCAGATTTTGGAAATGCTTTATGGAATTATCAAGCCTCAAGGTGTTTCTAGCCAAGTGCTCTAATGGATAGAAATGTTATGTCTTTCAAGTGAGCTATAGGCTCCTATTTATATAGTTTAGAGACACCCTTTGAATTTCAAATTCCACCAACCCCCATGGTTGTTACCAATGTTTAATTGGATTAATATGGAATTAAAAATGAGATTTGGGAGTTATTTGGGTTTTTTGCGTCATTCAACAAAGATTGAAAAAACTAAAAAAAATGGTCAGTTTTGGCCTGTGGCCGCGGTCAAAGACATTAGTGGCCACGGCCACTACTCTCTATCCCACTGGCCGCGGCCACTGACCATTTTCAGCACTTAAAAATGTGTTGTTTTTCCAAACTGTTCCAAACCCTCCCAAATGATTTTGTAACCCCCAAAACACATTATTGGAGTTAAAATCATATCTCTAACAACCATTTCACATATGGATTTATGAAATTTATCTCAATATTGTGTAACACCAAATTTACACAATAAAGGGTAATATCTGGAAGTTACAAATTTGTAATACCAAATATGTTACATTATTTGGATATATCTCATATATCTAAATATTGTAACTCTCTATTATATGTTACAATATGTGACATTCTTTGTCACACTTATTTAATCTAAAACATTATATTATAATATAATATAATATTACATTATATTATAAAATAATATAACATTAAATCCCCAGTTACCCAATTTTGAGCCGAACATGATTGTTTTGTTGTTTGACATTTATTTTTTTTAAATTTTGCTATTTATCTTTCCATTTTATATACCATAATCATATGAAAAGTGATGGGGAAAGGATTTGTCATGGGGTGAATGTGTGAAATTGTATTAAGGACAATAGAAGAGAAAAAAAATATACTGAGATTGAAAAAGAATAATTTTTTTTAACAAATGAATTATACTCTAAATAAGAATATAAAGAAATAAGTTTTGAGGAGTGTAGTATCATTAGAAAATGAAAAAGAAAAAACAAATTCAAAAGTATGAACTCTCTCAAAGTAGGAAATTTTTGGAAATTTGGGGATTGTTTGTGGGTTTTTAAGTTGAGAAATATTGGTTTGTTTGAGTGGTTAGCTTATGGTATATGTGAGCTTAAATGAAATTTTATTTACCTATTTGAGCCTAAACCTTTTGTTAGAAGATGAAAAAGTCATTTTGACTCTTGAGCATGTGTTATCATATTAGGGGAGATTGATGAATTATGCAAGCATATAAAATATTTTGTTTTGATGGAATGATTTGGAAAGATTTGACATGTATATGGTATTGTGATTGTGTGTTATTTATTGGTTAAGGTTAATCGTTGTAGTAAAGATTGAAGTTATTTACTGAATTGATTTTGCTGAAATTCTGGATAAAACACAGTTGAAAAATTCTGAGCTTGTTTTGCATGGTGTTTCTTAGGTTGAGGCTTGTTAGGTTATAACTTGATTCATTTATGCTAGTTATCTTTTTTAGAAAGTGTCAATAGGTTTTACTCGAGGACGAGTAAAAGTTAAGATTAGGGGAGTTTGATAGAGTAGTTTTTATAGTGTTTTAGAGAGTTGTTTCAGGGAATTTTTGAGCTTATTTAGTTATGTTTGTGCAGTATGACGCTTTTGTTTCATGTGTTTGATAATATTTCAAGATCTATGGAAAATTGAGAAATTGATTGTGTTTGTCCTCAAGAAGATGCAATTTGGTAAAAAAAAAAGAGAGGCAATTTGAGTCACGGCACCGAGCTTAAGGGTCGTGGCGCTGCAATTAGACAGAGATGGCCAAATTTTGAGATGTCAAGGGACGCGGTGCCTACATGTTGAGTCATGACACCATTGATTAGGTAATTAGAGCCGCGAAAAACTTTTATTTGAGCTGCAGAGCTTGTCGAGGCAGAGACGAGATGTATTTCGATTCTTGGTTACGAGCCACAACTCTTCATTATGGGGTTGCGACACCTTAAACGGTTAGAGTGCGAATTAGAGCATTTTAAGTAAGGGAAAAAGTAGAATTTCATATTCAAAACATAAGCAACATTATGACGATTTTTGAAGGAGAACCCTAAGGAGGGACTCAAGGAAATACTCTGTGGAGGCAAATGATTGAAGATCTATTAGTTTTTATCATTCTTCTTCTTCTTCTTCTTCTTTTACTTTTGATTGCAGTGATGTCTATACTTCGTTTAATAGATTTGATTATGTTTATAATGAACTAGTTTCTTATTTAGAATGTTAATGGATTCTTCTTGAAACCTTATGATTATCTAATGGAGTTTTTATGAATTTCCTATCAATATTGTGAATTATTTTTCTTGTGTTTAATGTTTGTGAATGTTTGATCACCATTTGTATGATTTATATGATTTTAACCTAAGATCTGAGAAGTGAAGGATAAACATGCTATAGTCAAATAATCATAAATTTATATTGGACGAGAGTATACCCGTATGGTTTGTCTAGCTTAGGGATTACGTGTTTAATTCCTGCAATATGTTAATTTACCACAGAGATGTAGGAGATTTGCTTATTGTAGAGAGTTATAAGTCCTAGTAAGAATATAATTTACAGTTGTAATTTGCTATCACCATAGAGATAGAAATTCTTAAATTCACATTAGAGAGGCATAGGTGGATAGCTTTATCTATTAAATTAATATGTTATTATTGAGTTCTCTAATTTTTGGATTAATTGTTTATTTCTTTTAGTTTAGTAAAATTCTATATTCATTATTCATCAAATCAATTAGAATAAAGATTGATTCTTGGTAATTTGTAATAGTCCTCGTGGGAAAGATACTCTACTTACTACTTTATTACTTGTTTGCGATTACTTATACTTGCGTACATAATTTTCACAATAATCATACATATAACAAAATGCAAGAAACTCACATAGCATTTAAATTATTCATTTATATATATATATACCGATCTAGTGCCAATTGTTGGTATTAAATGTGTAAATCAAAGTGTGCAGTGGAAGGTATATTGTGAAAATTTTCTTTTAATACCGAGCTTGGATCAATACATATACACATACATTAAATCAAACAATTTTCTCCATGCTATGGAAGAGCATAAGGTCAATTCTTAGGACAAAAGCCTTTGTTGAGCATGTGTCTTAAACTTCAGCCCCGTAGTAGGTACAAACTCAAGACCGTACATACATATCTCTTTTAAATAGTTGTCCACTTAACTAGTGTAATTTCTTGGAGATACTAGAGGACACAGCGTTAGGGTTGGTTCCCTAAAAGCATGTGAAATAAAAATTTTATTGATATTATATTTGATTATTTAAATTATTGCTTGAATAGTTTATATATAAACATCAGAAAATTTCATATTCGTTTATGAGAAAGTAATCTTGTATGCGTATGAGATCATTAATATCATATATAATGAATAAAATAATCAACAACATATTAAAGTACGGAATCTTTAATCAATGGTTGCTACCACAATTTACAAAGCATATGGTTGGATGCAATTAATCTAGATTCGGATTACTAATGTGGATAGACATCTTTGTAAATGTACTTTGTATAATTATGAATATATAGTTGGTATTAAAAGGGCAAATCAAAGATACGCAATGGGGAATGAGCCCATTTTAATATTTATTAATACTAGCCTAGATCATACACACACACACACACACATATTAAATCACATACAATCAAATAAGAGATTACCTCTTGTAACCTATCAAGTGTCCTCGAATCTTTTCTATAAAATGAACGATCTTCCTATCAAAGTTCTGAAAGTTCATGCCTTGATCTTATCTCAAACACACACGGATGTGTGTGGGCACATATGATTCAAAAATGTTAATTTATGACTCTCTAGATGTACTCAACACGTGAGATCTATAAATGTTTGATAGAGAGAAGATGAATTGAATAGTTTTCAAGTTTAGGAAAACTATCGCTTCTGTTTTAGAGAGAGAGAGAGAGTCTGACAGTCAATGAAAAAACAATTAACTTCTTCTGAAAAGTATCGCTTCTTTTCAAGTTTATAAAGATAATTAACTAATTTAATTCATCTTTATTTTATTAAAATAAACTGATCAGTTGTAACCTCATTTAATTATTTAATTTAAATCATATTTAAAAAAGAATAATTAAATAAACTAAATTATTTGAAATTCAAAATTCAAATCCAAGGGATAGGAAATCCTTGTGTTTGGCGCCACATTCACTGTATGGTGAGTATATCGACCACACCATTAGGGTTATCCCTAATTATTTATTTAATCCATATGTAAGACAATATATTTATCCCAAAATAAATATCAGTTAATTCAAATTTAACTTTATCTTAAAATATCAGTTTTAAATAAATATATTATTCTAAATAAGATAATTATTAATCTCTCTTTATATATTAATCTAAACAAGATTAATATTTATTTTAACCTATAGTTTTTTCAATAAAAAACTATATAATTAAATTCATAATTAAGTAATTGCCCATAATTGTCACATAATAATTTCATTGCCCTAGAAAATTAATTCCTTTGCAATTAAGTCATTTTCTCTACAAATCTTTCTTTTGAGATCCTTACGCTTGACAGTATAGGACAGAAGTGATCTGGGGATGATGGACCTATAATATGAAGCTTCAATAAACCAAATTATTAATTAAACTCTTTAATCGAATAATCTTATTTATTAATTCAATGATTACTCCACTATAAATATAGAATTGCACTCTAACTATTTATAGAATTATATAATTACAGAGTTTTCTCTTGTAGTCCATTGATATAATCAACAAATGTAGTTCTGTCCCCCTCCTCCCCCAAATCTTTCATTTTGAACTTTTTGGCTAACCACTTCTTCACGTTTGACAATGTCTCTACATTGCTTCCAATGAGGAGAATGTCATCCACGTAAAGAACTAAGAAAACCACTAGTTTTCCTTTGATGTATTTATACACACATGCTTTGTCAACATTCTGTTCGAAGCCATATGTTTTGATTGTTTCATCAAATGTGATATTCCAAGATCTAGATGCTTGCTTTAATCCATAGATGGATTTTAGCAACTTACACACCTTTTGATATTCCCCCTTCTTGATGAACCCATCTGGTTGTACCATATAGATATTTTCATCAAGATAGCCATTCAGATAGGTTGTCTTGACATCCATTTGCCATATCTCACAGTCATAGGTGGCAGCTATGGATAAGAGGATGCGAATGGATTTAAGCGTGGACATAGGAGAAAATGTTTCTTCATAATCAACACCTTCTCTCTAAGTGTAGCCTTTGGCTACTAGCATTGCTTTTAAAGTCTCCTTTTTCCCATCCACACCTTTTTTCTTCCTGTATATTCATTTGCACCCAATGGGCCTGAAATCTTCAGGTGGATCTACAAGTTCCCAGATAGAATTGGAATACATAGATTCCATTTCTTGGTTCACGATTTCTTGTCATTTCTCCTTTTTAGGATCATCCATTGCCTCTTTGAAGATTAATGGATCATCCTTGTCTATATCAGAAACAAGGACATGTACCTCATGTTCGTAGCGAATAGGTTGTCTCACAGTCCTCCCACTACTATCACATTTTACCGGGGTTTCTTTTCCAGGAATAGTGGTTTCCTCGGTTAGTCATTTATCATTTAATGATGACGATGAAAGTGATGGAATCTTATCATCTGTGAGTTCCTCCAAAACTAGTTTGCTCCAAGGTTTACAATTATTCTCATAGTTGTGTTCAAGGAAGGTCGCATTTGTTGAAACAAATACCTTTTGGTCCTTGGGACTATAGAAGTAACCGCCTCTTGTTTCTAGAGCGTAGCCCACAAAAATGCACACTTCAGACCTTGAATCAAGTTTCCTTGATTTAGGTCTAAGAACATGAGCAGGACAACCCCAAATGCAGAAATGGTGCAAACTAGGTTTGTTTCCATTCCACAGTTCTAGTGGCCTTTTGCTTATGGTCTTTGATTTGACTACAT
This sequence comes from Humulus lupulus, assembly GCF_963169125.1. Taxonomy (NCBI): domain Eukaryota; kingdom Viridiplantae; phylum Streptophyta; class Magnoliopsida; order Rosales; family Cannabaceae; genus Humulus; species Humulus lupulus. The sequence goes on along the minus strand of NC_084794.1, from coordinate 193,956,530 downwards.
TCAAAATGCAAGTCATCGTTTGAAGTGCATATCCCCATAATGAGAGAGGAGGTGAAGAGTAGCTTATCATAGACGTGACCATTTCTAACAAAGTCCTGTTTCTTCTTTCATAAACACCATTTTGTTGTGGTGTTCCTGGTGCTGTGAGTTGGGATAGAATACCATGCTCCAGTAAGAAATCTTTGAATTATAAATCCAAATATTCTCCACCTCAATCAGATTGAAGTGTCTTAAGAGTCTTACCTAATTGCTTTTCAGCCTCAGCTTTGAATTCTTAAAACTTACCAAAGGTTTCAGATTTCCTAAGAATTAAGTAAGTATGACCATATCTTGAGTAATCATCAATAAAAGTGATGAAGTACCCATACCCACCTCTTGCTTGTACGTTTATTGGACCACATGCATCACTGTGTACAAGTTCCAAAGGTTCTTTAGCTCTATTTCCTTTCACTGAGAAAGGACGTTTGGTCATTTTGCCTTCTAGACAAGATTCACAAACCGGAAGAGTTCCAACTCTTAGTTCTCTCAACGGTCCATCTTTTGTTAACTAGTTTATCTTTTCTAGACCTACATGACCAATTCTAAGATGCCAAAGATATGTGTCATCCTCATTTGAAACTTTTTGTCTTTTGTTTCCTTGCAATTTTGCTACTTTGAATAATTCTGAGTTATTAAGCGTTTGTTCATTAGGTTTGGGCATATACAGTCCATGTGCATGTTCTTCTTGAAATTTTTTGAAACCATTCTTCGAAATAATAATCACATTATTATTATTAAAAGTAATATCAAAATATTTTTCATAAACAAGATAATTGTTCCAAAAATGGTAACAGACTGTTCCTTTTGCTCTAACTAAAACAAGCGCTCCACTTCCAACTCGCATGGTCACCTCGCCATCAGCCAACTCCCTTGATGACTCAAGTATCTGTATAGAAGAACAAACATGGTTAGTGGTTCCTGAATATAAAACCCAGGATGACATATCGTCTTCCACTACACAAGCTTCGAGTACAAGTTAATCAGATTTATCTTTCTTTTTTAGCTCCGAGAGATACTTTTGGTAGTTTCTCTTCTAGTGATCTTCAAATCCACAGTGGAAACATTTTACTTTTGGTTCTTTCTTCTTGGAGTTATTGTCTTTCTTGTTCTCCTTGGCTTTTGGTGCCTTCTTTCTTATATTGGACTTCTTTCCCTTTCCTTTGTCCTTATCATTGCTTTTCTTCCTCTTCTTGGATTTATCCTCACAGTTTGAAGGTTTCTCCTCTACCACATTTGCCTTAGCCTCTTTTGTAACGGATTTGTTAAGAGACTCAAATGTCTACATTTCATTCAACAACTGAGTCATGTTGAATTCCAACTTATTCATAATATAGTTGGTGGTGAACGCAGAAAAGGCAGAAGTGAGTGATTCAAGTTTAATGCTTACTTGTGTACGCTCATCAATGATGGTTCCATGTATTTTTTCTTCATGCATCACGTTAATCATGCTCAAGACATGTTCACATACAGAAACACCCTTCTTCATCTTAGTAGTCATGTAGGTTCTAGTAGCCTCATGTCTACTCTGATCAGATTGTTGTCCAAACATGGCCTGCAGAGAATCTATTATCTCAAACGCAGTTTCCATGGGTTCATGATTTGTTCTCAGAACATCATTCATTCTCTCAAGCATGTAACACTTTGTCTTGTTGTTTGATTGAATCCAAGCATCATACTTGTCCCGAACATTCTTCGAGGCAGTGGCAGCGGGCTCTTTAGGACATTCCTTAGTTAGGACAAATTTATGGTTCTCACAGATTAACATAAGATTCAAGTTTGATTTACATCTTATAAAATTATCACCATTAAATTTTTCAAGTGAAATTAATGCAGTTATAGGATTGCCACTATTCGACATTACTGAAAGAAATAAAATACAATAATATTACTATTTGAAAAATATTAGTTATTCAGAAAGTAAATATGATGCATGAATGCAACAATTAAAACACATAAATAAACATTTACTTTTCCACGATAAAACTACCCAACAAATAAAGTGTTGTCTTAAGGTCGGTCAAGTTAAATTCAGATAGCTTATAAGACAATCTTATCTTATCTTTTTAATTTAAAACTCAAAATAACTCTTTATTTTCTCTTTTAAAAATAAAGTATCGCTAGTTTGCTCAAGATGCAATCATCCATTGCAAAAGCTTAATTGCATTTTTGTAAGTGTAACCCATTATTTCAGAATTCATGACTTAACTTAGGGAGTGTCGCCTTTGGGTCGGTCAAGCCTAAAATACATCACTTCTTCCCATCTTCGTAAGAATCCAACTTTGATATTAATATGTCTAGAAACCTTCCTTAGGGGGACGGAAACAAAGCCGCCTCGAGGCCCTATTCATATTTCACGGTGTTGTACTAATAATGGAGATCATAGGTCACCTTGAGATGTTTACCTTCTCTCACCTACTATTTTAGAAATAATGTGTTTTATTAAACTAATCAATTAATTCCAAAATAATTACTAGTTTATTAATAACCTATGAATGCAATTAATTATAAAATACATTTAATTATAAAAGAGCATGTTTCTACAATTAGTGTGATCTATATAATTACGCATTACATTCATCTATCTTTACTAAAACACTTTTCAAATAAAGTTGGTTATCTTAAAAGCCTATAAAAACTACTGCCTTTATTATGGTGCGAGTTACCAAGTTTTAGCTAGTTTAATACTCACTAGTTTACATGCAATTGATTTTTCCAAAATAATTCACATAAACAATATAGATAATCATAAATAATCATGTTTCTAAAAGTTGCATGATCAATGAAAACTGTATGGGGTTTCATGAATGGCATGTAATTGACTAATGCATGTTCATATTATTAATCAAACGTTAATTAACATTTATTTAAATAAATACAATAAATTAATAGTAAATGATGAACCGAGTACTATTGGGTATTTCTAAATTTACAACCTTTGAAAAAACAGAAATAAAATTTCAAAATAGCCTTTGACTTGTTTTCGATACTCCAAGAATGCTTCTCCTCTCTTTTAGGCTTTATTGTTAATCTTTAGGAATTTGTTAGGCTCAACTAATTAATTAGAAACTAACTTTCCAATTAATTTACTTAATTAAAACTAAGTTTTAGTTAAATAACTTTGTCATCTTTTTAATTTAGTTGAATTTAAATAATTAAATAATCAAATTCAAATAATTATTTAAACTTAAGATAAAATCTTAACTGAAAGATATTTTTTTCTAACAAAAATAAAATAAGATAATTAATCTTTTAAATTCAAACAATTTAAAAATTAATTAAATAAAAGACTAATTACACAAAAATAGGATCTAGATTTGGGTACCAAGATTGGTGCCCTAGACCACTAAGGTCGGTGGGACCATGAGAGCCAACTGGGCTCAACAAGGCTCACGGCTAGGTAGCTGCGGCATGGGGCAGTGATGCGCATGATAGGGGATCAGGTAATACTAGTACACGCAATAGGTGGCTACCTGGGCTTGCGGGACCATGCGCTGGTGGCATGGAGGGCTTGTGCAAGATCACGCGAGGTGACAAGGAGCCTGGGGCCCAGGCGCATGAGTCTGGGAGCCTTTAGGCTCGCGCACGCATAGGTAATGCATTCGCGGGGCTTTGGCCTAAGAACTCGGGTCCTTCTTTTCTTTGTGTATAGAATTTTCAAAATTAAAATTTACAAAAATCATATGACCTTTATGGCTTATACAAGATCTAGAAATTCAAATTCCTAATCCAATATCACCATATAATTAACGATCCATCATTCAACCATACATTCAAAAAAACATATTCATCCATTCAATATACATATCAACATACATATAACAAATGCAAGAAACCCACACAATATTTAATATATTTATATATATGTAGACTGCTATGGTACCAATTGTTGGTATTAAAATAGCAAATCAAAGATAGGTAGCAGGGAATGAGCCTTTTTTAATAATTATTAATACCAGCCAAGATCACACACACACACATATTAAATCACATACAATCAGATTAGAGATTACCTCTTGTAGCCTATCAAGTATCTTGAATCTTAATCAATGATATTCCTATCCAAGTTCTGAAAGCTCACACTTTGATCTTCCATACCAATCCTCAAACACACAAGGACGTATGTGGGCATGTAGGATTCAAAATGTTGATTTATGACTCTCTAGTTGTACTAAATACATGAGATCTAGAGAGGTTTGATAGAGAGAAGAGGAATTGAATAGTTTTCACGTTTAGGAAAACTATCGCTTATGTTTTAGAGAGAGAGTCTGGCAACCTATGAAAAAACAAATAACTTCTTCTGAAAAGTATTGCTTCTTTTTAGGTTTATAAAGAAAATTAACTACTTTAATTATTCTTTACTTTATTAAAATAAAATTGATCAATTGTAATCTCATTTAATTATTTAATTTAAATAATATTTAAAAAAAGAAGAATTAAATAAAACAAATGATTTGAAATTCAAAATTCAAATCCAAGAGATAGGAAATCCATGTGTGTGGTGCCACAGTGAGTGTGTCAACCACACTATTAGGGTTATCCCTAATTTTCTATTGGTTTATTTAATTAATATTTAAGACAATATATTGATCCCAAAATAAATATTAGTTAATTCAAATTAACTTTATCTTAAAATATCAGTTTAAAATAAATAAATATCTTATTCTAAATAGGATAATTATTAATCTCTCTTTAAGTATTAATCAAAACAAGATTAATATTTATTTTAACCTATAGTTTTTCAAAAATAAAAAAAAAACTATATAGTTAAATAATTAATTAATTCATAATTAATCAATTGCCCATAACTATCACATAATTATTTCATCTCCCTAGAAAATTAATTCATTTGCAACTAAGTCATTTTCTCTACAAATCTTTCTTTTGACATCCTTAACCTCAACAGTATAGGACAGAGGTGATCTGGGGACCATGGACCTTGTAACGCCCAATGTCACTATGGCTGCTTCCTGGAATGACGACTGGCCCTACAAACCAACACGAGTCTTTCCAGCGTGCTTTGTCCTCACTTTCACGCATCCTGGGAAAACTTCCCAGGAGGTCCTCCATCATGAGACTACTCCAGGTCAAGCACACTTAAATTTGGAGTTCTCAAGTGATGGGCTTCCGAAAAGAAGATGCATCTTGTTGGTATAGCTAGTACCCATCAATCCACTTAAGTCTCTTCAACTGTGTAGTCCCATACCTACACAGTCTTAGAATCATTACACTTGACCTTCCCCAGGTGATGTGGGATTGTACAGCTTTTTACCCGGCCTTTCCCCCTGTGGATCACGGGATTCTGATTGTCACAATCACCCTCCCCTTAGGGGTCCGACGTCCCCGTTGACCACACTTCTGGCTGGGTCAAGGCTCTAATACCATTTGTAACTCCCCACGTCACTATGGTTGTTTCCTGGAATGACGACTGACCCTACAAACCAACACGAGTCTTTCCAATGTGCTTTTTTCTCACTCTCACGCTTCCTGGGAAAACTTCCTAGGAGGTCACCCATCATGAGACTACTCCAGGTCAAGCATACTTAACTTTGGAGTTCTCAAGTGATGGGCTACCATAAAGAAGATGCATATTGTTGGCATAAGTAGTACCCATCAATCTATTTAAGCCTCTTCAATTGTGTAGACCCATACCTACACAGTCTTAGAATCATTACACGTGACCTTCCTCAGGCGATGTGGGATTGCACAACTTTTTACCCGGTCTTCCATATGTGTGGATCCTATGGAAGCTGAAGAATGGATGAGTTCTATTGAATCCATTTTCGAACTAATGCAGTTGGATTCAATAGAATTAATTTCGAAAATGTGAATTAATTTCTTTATAAACGTATCGTTTGCCATAAATATTTAATTTATATCTTAAAGATGATCATTTGTAGATCAGTCAAATCCTGAGTAGTCATGAACTCTTGTTCATGTTTATTGGATATTTTGATTCTTTTGTTAAGGTCTCTTTATATAATGAGGCTAGTAACTTTTATTTTGGAGATTCAATATCTTGAATGGCTGGGAACATGATTTTACAATATTAAATGGAATCCATGTTTTTCTAACAGATCGAATATTGGTTCCCTTAAGGGTTAATTGTAGGATTGAATAATTATTGAGCTCAAATCTATAATACGAATATAGATAAATTATTCACTGGTGAATTAATGGTAATTAAGGAACAATAGGTAATTAGAAGGGTAAAACGGTAATTCTTGACTAGCTCTAATTAACGAACTAATAATTGGAGGACAAAACTACATATATAGATTATATCAATGGACTACAAGAGATTACTCTGCAAATATAATTCTATAATTACTAAGAGTGCAATTCCATATTTATAGTGGAGTGATAATGGAAATAATAAATAAGATTATTTAATTAAAGAGTTTAATTAATAGTCAGATTTATGGGAGCTTATTATTATAAGTTCATGGTCCCCGAGTCGCATATGTACTACACTGTCAAGGGTATAGATGTCACAGGCAAGATTAATGGAGAAAATGACTAAATTGCAAAGGAATTAATTTTTCATGGCTAAGTGATATTTATGTGCAATTAATTAACTATTTGACTACTTAGTTTTTATTTGAAAACTTTATATTAGTTGAAATTAATATTAATTAGTGTTTTGATTAATATTAAAGAGAGTTAAATATTATCATAGTATAAGATAATTATTCAAACTGATAAATTAAGATAAAGTTAATTTTGAATTAACTGATATTTATTTTTGAAATAATATGTATATGAATTTTTAATAAATATATTCTCCTAAACTAGATTAAACAAACAAATAAGAAAAATTAGGAACACAAGTATGTGGCACACGCCACTCACTGTGCTTGCACAGTGAATGATGCCACACACATGTGCTACGTGTCTCTAGAATTTGAATTTAAAATTTCAAATATTATTTAATTATTGTTTTAATTTGATTAAAAAAAAAAACTCTAACAAATCAAATTTGAATAAATTTAATTAAAGAAAATAAAAATGTTTTATTGTCTATATAAGTTTAAAAAAGATACGATCTCGTGAATCAGCCATTGAATCAGATATTTAAGTTAGAGAAACAGTATCGATAGAAATTTTCCAAGTCTGAAAATTTTCTAGAACTCTCTAAAGTTTTCTCTCTTCTCCAAACTCTCTAGATCTCATGTGTTGAGAATATCTATAGAGCCTAAGTAATCAAACCAATGAATGTTACATGCCCACACACGTCCTTGTGTGTTTGAGGAAGGCCTTGGAAGACTACGATGTGAGTCTTCATTGGATAGGAAGATCGTTTGATTATACAAAAAGACTCAATGACTCTTAATAGGCTACAAGAGGTATTCTTCTTCCCTTTTTGTGTGTAGATTTAATGTATAAATATATGTGTTGATCTGGTATTAATATTTTTTTAAAACATCCATGCTTTTCCGCTATGTCCCTTATTTTATTCAAATTAATATCAACACACAGTGCTTCCAATGTCATTGCTAGAAGCCTGTATATTTTCACTATAAGCCATCATTAGAAATTCATTGCTAGATCCCAATACTAGCAACAAACACAAACAAGTTATTGTTAGATGGTTCTACCAAAGTCCCCATGTAGTCGCTTGATGCATATGCTCCATCTTGTGAACCTTAAGTACATTTAGCGACATATTCTGGCATCTGGGGACAACATATTTTGAAGAAAAAAATAAATTAACAATAAAAAGTACAAAAATATATATTAATAAATAATGTTCACAATGTATATTAAAAAAAGATATATATATATATGTCTTAACGAAAATATAGAAAAGTAAAATCTAACACTAATGGCTCAGTGCCAATAAATCTTGCTCGGGCGAAGGCGAAGGTTGCTAAGAAGATTCGGATTGCGAAGTTCTTCGTAGGCAAGAAACCTCCAACTATATTTCTTGTAGGCTCTTAACATACTCTTCCATGGCCTACCTCATTTTTTGCATCTTCTCAGTAGTAGTGTTGGAGGAAGTGTAGAAGATTGTTGGAAAAACTTATACAAGATCTTGTTTATTTTCATGTAAATCTAATATTAAACAAATTAATATAAGTAAACCTAGAATATGTTTCTATAATTGAATTTAAATAGAGACAATGATAAGAACTCTTACAATATACGCAGCCGAATGTATTAGTCCTTCCTTCAGTTCATCTAACCCTTGAATCATATCTGTCGCAGGGTATCACCAAGAAACTGAATCGATCTTCAAATTTTTTGACAACATTCCAAAGTATCCTTAGAATCACCTAGACTATAGTGAGAAATTCTTAACACATGAGATAGATACAAAGAGAAGAAGAGAAGAGAATTTAGAGGCTTAGAAAATGACTTTTGGTGTAGAGAGAGTCTAAAACCCTAGAGCATCAAGAATAGATCTTCTGATCATCTGTCAGATTGTCTCAATCATCTTTGTCAACTCTCACTTAGAATTTCTTTTATAGGATCAATTAGGTCATTGTTATACCCCAAATTTAGCACGAGTTCAATTACTCAGCTCGGGTACAGCTAGCAGGAAAATACGTGAAAAAATAACCAAGTAGAGTGTCTGGTTATTAACCATGTGAGCAACTCAAGACTCGTAATGGTCAGACCCAGTTTTAGGCGTTCTTAACTTACAACGAGATCAGACTCAGATAGTTTCCAAGCACGAGCTCAGGTGAGATATTCAACTCGTGAGAACTTAGAAATAATGCATACTGAACGATCCTAAGAGATTCGAGACTTCTTTGTGCGCTCATTAATGACCAGGTTATATCATATATCTATTTTTTATTATCTGAGATAGCAGGAGCGTATTTATTTTTGTTATCAAATAATATCACAATGTAAAGGGGAATAATCTATATTAATTACATGCCATATATAATTACGTAGTTTGTTTACACAATGACCCGAACCTGTCCATGGAATTCCCCTATAAATACTAGGAATGTTGGACAGGGAAGGGGATGATTCTTGGTATTTTCGAAAATCTGCAGAAATAGAGAGAGAAACAATAATAATATTGACTCATGGACTAGGTGGATTTTAACCACTGAACCACATAAAAATTCTGTGCTTTTGAGTGAATGCTTGTTATTTCATTGCAGTTTATAATCTAGCACTACTCTACTCATTTTATTTATTGATACACTGTTGTCGAAAAACCGTGTCAACAGTCATTTATTTTAATTAAAAAATTAATTAAATAATAGATAATATCAGTCATTAAGTCAAAATTATCATGGGCTCAAGGCCCGTGAAATTTATCATTTAATTATAAGCCCGTTGGACTTAAAATCAAGACATGTATTATTTTCTATTGATCAATTAATTAAATAATTATTTAAATTCTTTATCAAATTAATTATTTATAATTTGAACCTTGATTTAAATTTATTTATTAATTTAGAAACTAATTTATCTTAATTAATAAATCTGTCCTAAAATCTCTTTTCTTCTCTAAATTGTATAACTCTATGAAACTATCCAAAATTGACCTGGTCAACTTTGATAATTCTAATTAATAATTAAATAAATTAATAGAGAATATCTAGATGATTTTATTCAAGGTACAGTGGGGACCATGGGCCTATGAAATCAAGCTCCAATAAGTTATCATAAATTTAACAAATAAATATACTAACTTATTAATTCATTGTGAGTCTACTAAAGACTCAGAATTGCACTCTTGAATTCATAGAACGCTCTATAAGCAATATAGATACGTTATTAATTATCTATTATTACAACCATAATTGTCACTCAATCCTCTATAAACGATCTACCATGAGATGGGGCTAAAAATACCATTTTACCCCTCATTGCATTTTATCCTTAAAACACTTAGTTCCTTGTAAATGATATTTAAGTAAACTAATATTAATTACTAAAATGAGATCTCTATCATTTAGCACATTGAACCAAACTAAAAGGAAACCATTGTTTTACTTCTTCATCAGAAGCTATAGATGTTCATATCTATGATTAACACTCCCACTCAATTATACTACTGAGTTCCCAAGATGTAAGTATGGACTAGTCTGTAGGGTAAGCTAGTAATGAACAAGTCAAAGAACTCAAATAATACAACCAGTTAGAATACTGTTTACTCAAAATTGAGATTAAATTAACCTATGGTCAACTATATGATATGACTAGAATAGATAATAATTGTATGTGTGCTTATCCTATCTATTGTCAATATCGGTGCAGTCTGTTGTAACAAATACATCCGATCTTATCTACTTTGCTAATGTTCTGGAAAGAACATAACACTACAATGTGTAAGTAGATCATATCGTAGATTTGCAAGTCAGTGTAAATTCTGTGCACTGACTAATCTTAGGACTAACTTATGTTTGAACATATAATCATTTTTATATTCCACTGTGATTACCTCACTATAAATACGATTAGCTATATGCTCGGGATTTAATAGAATTCTATGTTAAACAAATAATCATGAAAGTAAAACATGTGAGCAAAGTGATTGACCAAGTCAAAAATTGTTTTCTTTTCTTTTATTGATAATAAATGAGATTACAAAGAAATTGAGTTTTAATTAGAGCATAAAACCCCAACAAGTTGGCAACTATATCTCTTCTAATAACCACAACAACTTCCAAATACAACTTTAGCAAGGGTGAAGCCTTTTTCTTCTAATGCAAACAGACTCATAGCTAATAAACTCTATGAAGGTTGTGCCTATGGATCTATGTTAGCTGCAGTTGTAACATAGAAAAAGAAAATAAAACAGTTAGCACTAAAAATTGAACAAATTTAAAAACTCAACATAAAAAAATATATTACATATTTTCTCTTCGCATCTAAGTGAATCCACCCTCCACTGGCACAAAATGAGTATTGTGCTAGGTCTTGGCAATCCCAGTATGACCCAATCTCAGGATCCTGCTATAAATTTAGAAATTATATAAAATTAATGAAAATAATAATCAATCTAAAATAAATTAAAAATTAAATAAATAATTGCATGTTTATATCGTAATGCTAGTAAAGGTTGTGAGCCTTATAGGCTCCCATGTCTTTTTTACGATTATCTTAGTTGATTGTGGCACACCTATGCAAATAATTTGTGCTAATAATATTTTAAATTAACAAAGTAAAGTAAAAGAAATGTAAATTTTGTAAAACCCTTCACTTCAGAGCTTTCAAAATACTTTACCACCTTCTTCCACCGATGAGTAATTATTCCCTCGGGTGGATTTTCTGATCCATTATCCTTATTACAAAAATAAAATATGTTAGTAAAACTGATATAAAGTTAAGGATAATAAAAATAATTTACCTCAAACCGTGGAAGAATCTTAGCTCTTTCGGACTCTAGTACTTTCTCCTTAAAATGATAGTTAGGATTGAGATGTTTTCGAATTGCTATACTAATTTCCCTACCATTACTCCAACACTTTGTAATGCATCAACTTGACTAGAAAATTCGACAAAGAATATTTATGACATCCTAATAAAAAATTTGCCTATGTTTACGAGAACAACCTTTGGAGTCTTTCGTAAGTATTTCATCATCCTACTCATTCTCATCATCTTCATCATTTTAGAGCCATATAATTCATTTTGAACATCTATCATCGCATCTTCACCTTGGTTAACCATTGTATTTGTTGGTATTGTTTCATCTTCTTCATAGAAAGTAATGCTAGAAAAGATGACTTTTCAATAATCTAATCGTTTGGAATTGGAAATTGTAACACTTGTTAGAAGAACACATGAACAATCCCCCAACATCCATATAGTGTTGAAATATGTGTCTTTAAAGCGTATTTTTATAAAACATTTACTAAGTATTTAATAAAGAAAATATTTTCACTCATATTTGTATTTTATTTACATGCCATTTATCTAAAAAAGATCCAATGTCATTACATGTAATCTTGAATTGATTTTATATATAGAAATATGTTATGATTGGTTAAATATAAAGTTAAGTATGTTTTCACAAAGTGGTGAAAAACACTCAACGATTTCACATAATGGTGATGTAAAATTTGACTTTTTGGTGAATGCATTTAAAAATTGTATTTATGGGTTTAAAATGATACAATAAGGTATCTAAGCATGCCCAAAAAATTTGGGAGCATTTGGAGGTGTTTAAGTTCACTTTTGAGAAGCTTAAACAATCTCTCAGGTGTTGCATCACCTCCTTGGAGGCGACACATCGCCTGAAGTTTAAAAAGTTACGCTAGTTGTTGTTAGGAGAGTTTTAGGTTAGTTTTAGTATGTCATTTTAGGCTGTGTTTTACTAGTTTCGGGTCATTTTGTGCAGATTTACGATTTTGTTGGTGTTGTTTCAGGTTTGGAAGGCCTCGATGGAGTTTGGAATGAAAAGAAGATTGGAAAATAGAGAAAAGCACAAAAACAAGTGAAAATTGGCATTTTGAGAAGAGTGGCGCGATTGCATTGGATGTTTAGGTGCGACAACACTCATAGTTCGTAAATGCAATATGAATAGAGTAGCACGACCACGCTGGAAGCCTAGAAAAGTAATTTTAGGTCGGTTTCTGAATGGAAATTTTGGTATTTCATGATCTAAACAGAAAGAACATTATTTAAACACATTTAAATGTGTTTTAAGTCAGTTTTTGGAGCCCTAATCAAGGAGGAACGTGTTGAAGGCTATGAAGATAAGGATTGGATTCATCTTAGATTTTTTCTTTCTAATTTGTGCATTCTTATTTTAATTCAATGGTTGTTTTTATTGTTATTATGAACTAAACATATGTAGCATCCCAAATTTGCTAATAAGGCTTAGGGCCTTGACTAGCATGCATAGAGGGCAATAAGTGATTGATTATCTTAGTATGTAAATTTAATGAGTGTGTGATTAGAAATGCATGTTTAGGTGAATTACATATGCATGTGGGCCCCATTTGGTTATCAGGGGCATGTTTGTAATTTTAGTCGTTGAGGGCATAAATGTAATATTTGTGTATATTGTGATTGACACCACGTGTGAGTGGTGATATATTTGAGATGCACGATCCGAGACAGTCCTAGGGAGCAGTTTGGTTAGAAAGTCACAACAAGGTCAAATACCCGGCTTAGGAGGAGATTAGGGGTATTTTGGGAATATTATAATGTGTTATGGAATTATTGAGTAGCGGGTAGTAATTTAGTAATGATTGGGATATGTTGGGATTAAATGGGGATTTATAGAAATACTCGGGGACTTAACGAGACTTGGTAAATGACTAAATTGCCCTTGGGATTACTTAAGGGTTAAGGATAGGTTTAAGGGGCAAAAAGGGAATTTTACATTAAGGATATCTAGAATTGGCAGGGGTAAAGTCCTTCACATTTTCCTCACCTAGGCATATACTTGAATTCTTTTGAAAACTCTAGAGGAAAACAGAAGCTAGGAAAAGAAGGGAAGAAGAGCTGACCCTCTTTGGGATCAATGGAGGAATTCAAAGCTGGAACTTTGGGGGCTAGAAGATTGGAACTCAGGGGATTAATTCAGATACTTATTCGGGTTTAAGGTAAGCTTTTAAACCTGTTGATCAATTGAAATTCTGCTTGTTTTGATTGCAAGAATTTAGGCATGCACGGATTGGTTTCCAAGATTGGTTTTGAATGTTTGATGGGTGCAAGAATTAGTTTATGAGCTTGTTGGGATGTTTAGGCCATATGGATATGAATTCTAGACTTAATTCTAGGGTTGGTTGAAGTTTGGGATGTGATAAATGGGATTAAGCTCGGGGAAAAAACTTGAGAGATAAGCTAGTATTTCTGGGTTTGCAGGTCGTGCTGCGGCCCTTGATGGGGCATGCCGCAGCCCGAGTGTGGATGAGGCTTGGGAAGGCCTCTATTCTTGAGGTGCGCTGTGGCCCGTGTCTCCTTCTAGGGAGGCGTTTTGCCTCTGTTTTGAGGCATGCCCTGGCTCTTTAGGGGTTGGGCCACGGCCTTAGTTCAAAATGTTGGTTGTTTTGTAGGTTTTTGGCTTGGGAACCCAATAGTTAAGTCTTAGGATGGATTTTATCACCTGGATTGATATAATCTAAGGTTTCAGAAACTAGAGTTGTAGCCCAAAGTTATTTAATGGAATAGAACTTGATGGATGGACGTTGTTGATGCGTTTTGACTAGGTTTTCAGCAAGGCTCAGACTAGGGGACTGTGCTTGGGACATCGGTGCTTGGAAAGCTCGGGATGCATGTAAGAAAACTGTTGTGCCCATAGAGCAGGGCGAGGCCCTATAGTTTGTGTTGCAAGGCATGACCCTATATGATTTTGTTGCAGGGCATAGCCCCATTAATTATGTTTATACGTGTTAAAGTATTTATTTAATTATGCTATATGTGCATATATGTGAATGAACGCTGAAGGCCGAGAATGGTGAGGGCCGGGAACGGCGAAGGCTGAGAACGGCAAGAACGAGTACGACATGGTCGTATGTGTTTAGCCTGTTGGCCGTTTTGTTATGTGATGAATGATTGTTATGCATGTGCTATTTGCTTGTGTGGAGATTTCTTGATGTGCTTCAGCTAACGGGTGCTCTATGGTGCAGGTAAGGGCAAGAGGAAAGTCGACCAACCATGAGTACGGAGAGCGTGAAGCGACGAGTACATGTTTGACCTGCCTGGCTGCCACAGCCTGGGGTATTTTTGGGAGATGTTTGTATTAAACTTAATTTTGTCGTTTAGTCGACTTTAATCATATTTTGGAATTGTAAATATTTCTAAACAATATTTTGGGATCCCGAATGTATATCTCTTGATAATTTTCAATGGGTGATTATATTTTCAAATTGTATAACTTTTATTACGGTTTAGCTACACTTTTCACCTAAAACCTCGATTAGCGAGTTAATTGCATGTTTTAAACTCACTTAGTAAGGACTCTAAGGATGTATTGCATTACAACTTGGTATCAGAGCAAGCCAAGGTTTATGGTTCCTAGAGATTGACCGAACATGTACGCTCGCTGTCAGTGACAAGCTCGACTCAGGGTTGGTTGGTAATGAATGAGTTATATGCTTGATTATGTGCTTAAATGCCCTATTTGCATTCTTATCTTATATAGAGCATGATGAATGAGTTAACATATGCATGATGCCAGGGCATGGCCCGTTGAGTGTTATATGCTATTTGTATGTTATGTGGATTGCTGTTATGGTTGGCTGATGTGAATTGGGAGGTGGTTTTGGATGTTGTTATCATGCATGATGAGCGACATTGTTGATTGCAGGCATATTGTTGAGATGCCTCGACAATCATCGAGAATCTGCGGCAGTACGGTCGAGGATGACAACCAGGGTCAGGACCCTCCACTTGCCCTACAGAATTGGCAACAGATGCTTGCCGAAATGGAAGCGAGACTACAACAAACTGAGGAAGAACTTCGATAGTTGAGGCAGCAGTCCCCTCCTCAGGCAATTGGGTTGTCAGTTCAGCAAGCTGTGGCGCCAGTGCCGGTTCAGCCTATTATGGAGAATAGGTGGGAACCTTTGCATGAGAGGTTCAGGAAGCAGCATCCTCCCACCTTCGAGGGTGGACCAGACCCACTGCGAACAGAGCAGTGGATGAATATGATTTCCTCCATCCTGGATTTTATGAGGGTGGTAGGGAATGAGAGGGTAGCTTGTGCCAACTACATGTTTAGAGAAGATGCCCGCATCTGGTGGGATGTAGTGACTCAGAAGAGGAATGTGGCAGTTATGACTTGGGAAGAATTCAGAAACATCTTCAATGAGAAATATTACAGTGTTGCAGTCCGAGCTGCGAAGGTTGAGAGTTCATCAACCTGACTCAAAACTGGTTGACAATTACTAAGTATGCTTTGAGATTTGACCGGTTGGCAAAGTTTGCATCGGATTTGGTGTTGCCTGATGCAGAAAGAAGGGATAGATTTGTATGGGGGTTGAATGTTATGATCACCCATGATGTGAAGATTACTTTGGATCCAGAGACTACTACTCATGCCTAGGTGGTGGACAAGGCCCTTACAGCTGAGGGGGCCGAGGATCTGATATGGAGAGAGAGCATTGTTAGGCACGATGCCAGGAGGATGGTGCCTCCTTTTATTGGATCCAGTCGAGGTAGTGGCTCCAGTGAGTAGAAGAGAAAGGCCCCAGATTCTTGTGTTCCTCCTAGCTTGGATAGGAGGGCACGGGGTGCTTTTAGCTGCCGTCAGGGCAGAGGTGACAACTGGAGGAGTTTTCTAGTGTGTCCTCGATGCAGACGATGACATCAGGGAGAGTGCAAGATTAGGGCCTGCTTTATCTGTGGAAGTGCCAATCATCTGAAGAAGGACTGACCACAAGCCAGAAAAGAGGAGTCGAAGCAGAGCAACAGTCTTGCTCCTGCCAGAGTGTTCACCTTGACTTAGACTGAGATGGAGGCTAGCCCTTCGGTTGTGACAGGTCAGATTTCTAGTGCTGCTTCTTCCTATAATGCATTGATTGATTTTGGAGCTACTCATTCATTTGTGTCTGCTAGAGTGATAGATTAGCTGTGTAAACCTAGTGTTTTGTATGCTAGGGGTTTTCAGACTTTGTTTCTAACTGGGGAACTAGTAGTCTCTAGGAGATGGATTAGAGCATTGCCAGTAGAGATAGATGGTAGGGAGTTGTCTGTTGATCTGATTGAGCTACAGATGGATGACTTCGATATGGTCCTAGGGATGGATTGGTTATCAAAGTATGGGGCAACGATTGACTGCAAGCGCAGGATGGTGACTTTTTAACCAGAAGGGGAGGTACCCTTTGTATTTGTGGGGACAGTTAGTGGACCGCAAGTACCTATGATTTCAGCATTGAAGGCTAGAGACCTTATGCAAGAAGGTTGCATAGGATTCCTAGCGAACATTGTGGATACCTCTAGGGTTGTGTCAGTTGGACCGAGTGAGACCAGATTGGTATGTGAGTTTCCAGATTTATTTCTAGCAGACCTGCCAGGGTTTCCGCCGCAGCGGGGGATCGAGTTTGTTATAGAGTTGGCGCCAGAGGCGGAGCCAGTATCTAGATACCTTATAGGATGGCTCCGGCAGAGTTGAAGGAGTTGAAGATACAGTTGCAGGAGTTACTGGATTTGGGGTTCATCACACCGAGTTTCTCGCCATGGGGTGCTCCAGTGTTGTTTGTCAAGAAGAATGATGGATTCCTTAGGATGTGTATTGACTATAGGGAGCTGAACAAGTTGACCATTAAGAACAAGTACCCACTGCCTAGGATCGACGATTTATTTGACCAGCTACAGGGAAAGACAATATTTTCTAAGATTGATCTCCAGTCAGGTTACCATCAGTTGAGGATCAATGAAGAGGCATACCACAGACCGCTTTCCGCACGAGGTATGGACACTATGAATTCCTAGCTATGTCCTTTGGCTTAACCAATGCCCCAGCAGCTTTTATGGACATGATGAATAGGGTTTTCAAGGACTATCTAGACAAATTTGTGATTGTGTTTATCGATGACATTCTGGTGTACTCTCAGTCAGTGACAGAGCATGAGCAACATCTACGTTTGGTATTGCAGTGGTTGAAGAAGCATAGGTTATATGCTAAGTTTAGAAGTGCAAGTTTTGGCTACCGCAAGTCACGTTTATGGGCCATATTGTTAGTAAGGAGGGGATTCTGGTTGACCCAAGTAAGATTGAGGTAGTGAGAGATTGGCCTAAACCGAGTAGTGTTCCTGAAGTTAGGAGTTTTCTGGGATTGGCAGGGTATTATCGGAGGTTTGTTGAGGGGTTGTCCAGGATAGCTACGCCATTGACAGAACTGATGAGGAAGAAGACTAAGTATGTATGGACAGACAAGTGTGATAATAGTTTCAAGGAATTGAAGCGGTGACTGATCACCGTGCCAGTGTTGAGTCTGCCGACAAACAATGAGAAGTTCGTGGTTTATTGTGACGCTTCCAGACAGGGTTTAGGGTGTGTGCTAATGCAAGCTGGAAAGGTGATAGCCTATGCATCGAGACAGTTAAAGGAGTATGAGAAGAGATATCCCACGCATGATCTAGAATTGGCAGCAGTGGTATTTGCACTTAAGGTTTGGAGACATTATTTGTATGGTGAGAAGTGCGAGATATACACCGACCATAAGAGTTTGAAGTACTTCTTTACTCAGAAGGATCTGAATATGCGCCAGAGACGGTGGCTGGAATAGGTAAAGGATTATGATTGTGATATCCTATACCATTCTGGGAAGGCTAATGTAGTGGCTGATGCATTGAGTCGGAAGGGCCCATGACAGTTATCCAGTTCAAGACAGATATCTGATAAATTAGCTGAGGAAATGACAAGAGCGGCTATAGAGTAGGTGGTTGGTCAGCTAGCCAGCATCACTCTTCAGTCTACACTCCTTGAGAGGATCAAGGAGGCGCAAGGGAAGGATTCCCAGTTGAGAGGGCAGAGAGAGATTGTCTTGGTCAGAGTGGCTAAGGACTTTTCTATTTCAGAGATGGGGCAACTGAAGTACAAGGGTCAGATCTGTGTTTTGATGAATTATGATATCCGGTGAAAGATCTTGGATGAATCGCATACCACTCCCTATTCTTTACATCTAGGCACGACGAAGATGTACCAAGATTTGAGAGCCTTGTACTGGTGGTCGGGAATGAAGAGGGACGTGGTGGATTATGTGGCAAAGTGCTTAACTTGTCAGCAGGTAAAGGCTGAACATCAAAGGCCAGCAGGGTTATTGCAGCCTCTAGGGATTCCAGAGTGGAAGTGGGAAGATGTCACTATGGACTTTGTGGTTGGTTTGCCGAAGACCGTGGGACAACATGATTCGGTGTGGGTGATTGTGGATAGGTATACCAAATCCGCCCACTTTTTACCTATCAGGATGACTTATACTGTGGAGTAATATGCTGAGTTGTATGTGAAGGGGATTGATCGACTTCATGGGGCTCTGAGGTCGATAGTGTCCGACAGGTATCCCGCCTTCATCTCCAAGTTTTGGGAGAATCTGTAGAAGGCTATGGGCACACAGTTGCGGTTTAGTACCGCTTATCATCCTCAGGCAGATGGACAGTCTGAGAGGAAGATTCAGATACTGGAAGCCATGCTACGAGCCTGTGTGCTAGATTTTGAGGGATCTTTGATTTAGTATCTCCTGTTGTTTGAGTTTTCGTCCAATAATAGTTATCAGCTGACTATCGGAGTGGCTCCATATGAGATGTTATACAGGAGGAAGTGTCGGTCACCTATTCATTGGGATGAGATGGGTGAGAGGAGATACTTGGGACTTGAGATGGTTCAGAGAACCAAAAAGGCGATTGATAAGATTAGAGCTCGAATGCTCACCTCCTAGAGTCGCCAGAAGAGTTACTCGGACTTGAAACGCAGGAGCATAGAGTTTCAATTCGGTGACCATGTGTTTCTAAGGGTTTCACCTTTGAGGGGAGTGAAATGATTTGGTGTTCGGGGCAAGTTGAGCCCTAGGTTTGTTGGCCCCTTTGAGATTCTAGAACGGGTTGGAGAGGTGGCTTACTATTGATGGTGAAATCTCATCAACGAAATTAGATTGGAAAACTCAAAGATAACTGTGGCGATGTTTAGATAAGAACTTAGAATGAACTTATGGAAGTATAAACACAAATCAACAATGGAGTGAATAATGTATATTGCTTAATAGCCTCTGCATACAATGAATTTCCCAACCCCCTTTCTGGAGGGGTGATCATCTATTTATATTGGAGCTCTAATGGCTCCTTTGTACATAGTGGTCCCTCAGGACAAAATAGTACATGAGTACACTGTCAGGATAGTAACACATATGGTAGTGGTGTTGGAAGAGTGGTGGTCTGCTCTAGTACGTGTCAGGGGTCTGCAAAAGTACTCCTAGCTTGGTACCATATTATGCCTCCACTACTTGTTGGGTACGGACCTCCTAAGCCTATTGAGGGAGTCCTGACTATGTACCATTCTTGTACTACCACTACTTGTCTGGCGTGGACACCGTATCTATACTCTAACTCTTCTTGGTATGTAGGCTCACTCCTTATCACTTTTTTCGTCATGCGTGAGGCCCTTGGCACGAGGCCAAGGGGTGCTTGACGCGAGACCCATGTCGCGGGTCCCTTGGTGCGAGCCATGGTGCAGGCTTCGGCGTGGTGCGAGGTTGCGCGTGTGGTAGAAGTACATGGCTCAAGACAAGAAAGGCCTTGCTGTGCAAGGCTTTCATGCACCTACCCTTTTGCAATGCGCCGTTTGGCCCCTTAGCCTAGCAAGACCATACTTCATGGTTCATATGGTGAAGCTTCCCTAGGGACGACCTCCCGGTTCAATAAGACTTACGGGCCCGAGTCTAATAACGTGACTAAGTAACCTTTAACCATGTGTTCCAACCATGGACTTAGAGAATTTTTTTTCTTTGCGGATTTTTGACATCCACACTTGCCCCCCAATCTATAGGGAGGCCTTTAGGCGTTCTTGTAGACTCTTCTCTTCCTTTTTATTATCCCTCTTTTTTTTATTTTTTGTATTTATCATGCTCGAGGTCCTTTGGAACCCCGCAAAAGGGGGTTCGGTAGGTCTCTCTTCGGTGCACCTTGATTGTATCTATAAGGATATGTTGACCCCTTGGGTTCTGGTTATCCTTTTACATACTTTTGTGCGCGCTTATTTTTTCTTGCGAGAAGCATCCTTCTCGTCATTAGGCATAGTACTATTTTTGCAAGCGTCCTCTTTGAGACCCTTTTTGCAAGCGTCTTCTTTGAGACCCTTTTCAGAAGCGTCTACTTTGAGACCCTTTTTGCTAGCGTCTACTTTTGAGACAATTTTTGCAAGCGTCTACTTTGGAGACCCTTTTTGCTAACGTCTACTTTCGAGACCCTTTTCTCCAGGGTCTACTTTGGAGACCTTTTTCTCAAGCGCCTACTTTGGAGACCCTTTTCTCAAGCGTCTACTTTTGAGACCCTTTTCTCAAGCGTCTACTTTGGAGACCCTTCTCTCAAGCTTCTATTTTTAAGACCCTTTTTGCAATTTTTGGGGTGATCCCCCCTCAGGTCGGGACTTTCATGGCTAGATGGTCTTCATTCAATCTCAAACTTGGTCAGCGACCCCTCTAGCACGACGCCCCCTTCTATATGGAATCTTCAGACGTACTGGTAGTAGGGCAACTGGAGGAAGGTTCGCTTTCTTCCACATAGAAGTTCTTATGGCCCTCTTCCACACGTATGTACTTCTGTGCTCTCTCGAAGAAGTCATCCAAATTTGAAACTTCTCTTTTGAGCATGTTACTCCACAAGTTGCTTCCTGGACGAACTCCGGCTGTAATAGCCATCTTGTGCTCTGCTTTGGTTAATACTCCCGCCTTTGTTGCTTCTATACTGAACCTATGGATGTAGTCCTTTAGACTTTCATTCTCGCCTTGTTTTATGTTAGCAAGGCTGGTAATTGGCATGACGTAATCACAGGCTGCATGGTGTTGCTGAAGAAATTCATCAGAGAATTGTTGCCATGACTATATTGTTCCTGGCCTTAACCTCTTGAACCACTTGTACGCCACTCCTTTAAGCGTAACGACAAAGCAATGACACTTTGCCCTATTGTTGACCCCTCTTAACCTCATCAAGTTATTGAAGGAGTCTAAGTGATATTTTGGGTCTGTAGTACCCTCGTATGGAGTCATGCGAGGCTCTCTGAAGCCAGTGGGCATTTGCTCAACCTGAATCTCCCTTGTGAAGGGTGAATCACGGTCGAATTCTTCGTCATCCATGTGCCCCCCAAGTGCAGTGGTGATGTTGCCTCGAGGGCTTCGCATTTTGGTGTCTAGCCCCCTCCTCTTTTTGCATAAGGAGTTTTGCGGGTTCTCGGTCCGATCCCTTGCCTTGGTTGTGTCCCTCGGGGGAACCGCGGGGGGTACGTCTCTTACTTCTGACCTCTCCCCATGGAGCTCTTTTCTCAGGCCAGGGGGTACCTCTTTTGAGGGGACTTCGACCTCGTTCTTGTGACCATCATCTTCCCTCCGCCTTCGCTCCTGGGGACATTTCGTCGGGCTACGTCCCCCATGGTACTTTGTCTGGGGGGTTTTACTGGTGGAAAGTTGGGTTTCCCCATCGTCTATGGGGACAGTATTTTCCCCTTTTTCATGCTCCTTCCCTTTACGCTTGGGAAGGGGTATGCTTGACTTTCCTTGCAGTAGGTCGTTTAAAACCTCCTGCATGTTCTCTATCGTGGTTTCTAGCCTTCGAGTCTTTTTATGCAACTCGTGAATCTCATCCTTGTAGAGGCGAGTCCTTGAACTGGAACTTACCGAGCGTACCCCGGGACCCTTGCCTGGCCAGTGCGTCGAGGGACCTGGGTCTTGGTGGCCTGAGTGTGGTGTCAATGGGGGCCGGTTAAGCGGATATACTGGAGGCTCTGAATGACCTCCGTCGTGCCAGATAGCTGGGGATGATGCTTCCTTCTCATCCCCGGGGAGAAGAGGTTCCTCCGGTCTACCTCCATGCTTAGGTGGAGGGGGATTTTTCTTGGAAGCCCTCCCCTCTACTCCATCCCGATGAACTTCATCATCTTGCATTTGGCGTAGGCGTTTTGAACGTCTTAGCATCTTTCTATGTTGGAAGTGATGGAAGAACGTTGGCCTGATGCTTGTTCTTCCCACAGACAGCGCCAAACTGTTGACGGTGAAATCTCGTCAACGAAATTAGATTGGAAAACTCAAAGATAAGTGTGGTGATGTTTAGATAAGAACTTAGAATGAACTTATGGAAGTATAAACACAGATCAACAATGGAGTGAATAATGTATATTGCTTAATAGCCTCTACATACAATGAATTTCCCAACCCCCTTTCTGGAGGGGTGATCATCTATTTATATTGGAGCTCTAATGGCTCCTTTTTACATAGTGGTCCCTCAGGACAAAATAGTACATGAGTACACTGTCAGGATAGTAGCACATATGGTAGTGGTATTGGAAGAGTGGTGGTATGCTCTAGTACGTGTCAAGGGTCTGCAAAAGTACTCCTGGCTTGGTACCATATTATGCCTCCACTACTTGTTGGGTACGGACCTCCTAAGCCTGTTGAGGGAGTCCTGACTATGTACCATTCTTGTACTGCCACTACATGTCTGGCGTGGACACCGTATCTATACTCTAACTCTTCTTGGTATGTAGGCTCACTCCTTATCACTTTTTTCGTCATGCGTGAGGCCCTTGGCACGAGGCCAAGGGGTGCTTGACGCGAGACCCATGTCGCGGGTCCCTTGGTGCGAGCCATGGTGCAGGCTTCGGCGTGGTGCGAGGTTGCGCGTGTGGTAGAAGTACATGGCTCAAGACAAGAAAGGCCTTGCTGTGCAAGGCTTTCATGCACCTACCCTTTTGCAATGCGCCGTTTGGCCCCTTAGCCTAGCAAGACCATACTTCATGGCTCATATGGTGAAGCTTCCCTAGGGACGACCTCCCGGTTCAATAAGACTTACGGGCCCGAGTCTAATAACGTGACTAAGTAACCTTTAACCATGTGTTCCAACCATGGACTTAGAGACTTTTTTTTCTTGGCGGATTTTTGACATCCACAATTACAGATCGGCGATGCCTCCAGCCTTATCAGGGGTTCATGATGTTTTTCACATGTCCATGCTCTGGAAGTATGTATCAGATTCGATGCATGTACTGAGTTATGAGAATTTGGAACTAGACCAAGATTTTTCTTATGAGGAGAAGCCAGTTCAGATTCTCGACCAGAAGGATAATGTCTTACGGAGCAAGACCATCGCCTTGGTGAAAGTGTTGTGGAGGAACAACAAGATTGAGGAGGCGACGTGGGAACTTGAATTAGATATGCGGGAGCAGTACCCCGAATTGTTCAAGTAATTTCGAGGACGAAATTTCTGTAAGGAGGGGATAGTTGTAGCGTCCCAAATTTGCTAATAAGGCTTAGGGCCTTGATTAGCGTGCCTTGAGGGCAATAAATGATTTATTATCTTAATATGAAAATTTAACGAGTGCGTGATTAGAAATGCATGTGTAGGTGAATTAAATATGCATGTGGGCCCCGTTTGGTTATTAGGGGCATGATTGTAATTTTTTTCGTTGAGGGCATAAATGCAATATTTGTGTATATTGTGATTGACACCACGTGTGACTGGTGATATATTTGAGATGCACAATCCAAGACAATCCTAGGGAGCAGTTTAGTTAGAAAGTCACAACGGGGTCAAATACCTGGCTTGGGAGGAGCTTAGGGGTATTTTGCGAATATTATAATGTGTTCGGGAATTATTGAGTAATAGGTAGTAATTTAGTAATGATTGGGATATGTTGGGATTAAATGGGGATTTACAGGAATACTCGGGGACTTAACGGGATTTGGTGAATGACAAAATTGCCCTTGGGATTACTTAAGGGTTAAGGATAGGTTTAAGAGGCAAAAAGGGAATTTGGCTTTAAGGATAGCTAGAACTGGCAGGGGTAAAGTCCTTCACGTTTTCTTCACCTAGGCATATACTTGAATTCTTTTGAAAACTCTGGAGGAAAATAGAAGCTAGGAAAAGAAGGGAAGAAGAGCTGACCCTCTTTGGGATCAAGGGAGGAATTCAAAGCTATAACTTTGGGGGCTAGAAACTTGGAACTTAGGGGATTAATTCAGAGACTTATTCGGGTTCAAGGTAAGCTTTTAAACCTGTTGATCAATTGAAATTCTGCTGGTTTTGATTGCTAGAATTTAGGCATGGATGGATTGGTTTCCAAGATTGGTTTTGAATGTTTGATGGGTGTAAGAATTAGTTTATGAACTTGTTGGGATGTTTAGGCCATATGGATATGAATTCTAGACTTAATTATGGGGTTGGATGAAGTTTGGGATGTGAGAAATGGGATTAAGCTCGAGGAAAAAACTTGAGAGAAAAGCTAGTTTTTTTGGGTTTGCAGGTCGAGCCGCGGCCCTTGAAGAGGCATGCCACGGCCCGAGTGTACGTGAGGCATGGGGAGGCCTCTATTCTTGAGGCACGCCACAACGCTAGGCTAAGCATGCCGCGGCCCGTGTCTCCTTTCAGGGAGGCGTTTTGCCTCTGTTTTGAGGCATGTCGCGACCCTTTAGGGGTTGGGCCGTGACCTTTCAAAATGTTGGTTGTTTTGTAGGTTTTTAGCTTGGGAACCTAATAGTTAAGGCCCAGGATGAATTTTATCACCCGGATTGATAGAATCCAAGGTTTCAGAAACTAGAGTTGTAGCCCAAAGTTATTTAATGGATTAAAACTTGATGGATGGACGTTGTTGATGCATTGTGACTAGGTTTTCAGCAAGGCTCGAACTAGGGGACTGTGCTCGGGACATCGGTGCTTGGAAAGCTTAGGACTAAGGTAAGAAAACTATGGTACCCATAGAGCAGGGCGAGGCCCTATAGTTTGTGTTGCAAGGCACGACCCTATATGATTGTGTTTCGGGGCGTAGCCCCATTGATTATGTTTATACGTGTTTTAGTATTTGTTTAATTATGCTATATGTGCATATATGTGAATGGATGGCGAAGGTCGAGAACAGCAAGAGCCGGGAACAGTGAAGGCAGAGAACGGCAAGACCGAGTACGGCAAGGGGCCGGGAGCAGCGTTAAGCACGCGGAGTGTGAGTTTCCAGGGTGAGACCCCTATAGGATACCTGTGATATCCTCATGGTGTAGACCATGAAACCATGGCCTGGTAAAGCGCCTGGGATGACATGGTCATATGTGTTTAGCCTGTTGGCGGTTTTGTTATGTGATGAATGATGGTTATGCATGTGTTATTTGCTTGTGTGGAGTTTTCTTGCTGTGCTTCGGCTAACGGGTGCTCTATGGTGCAGGTAAGGGCAAGAGGAAAGTCTACCAACCATGAGTACGGGGAGCGTGAAGCGACGCGTACATGTTTGGCCTGCCTGGCTGCCACGGCCAGGGGTATTTTTGGGAGATGTTTGTATTAAACTTAATTTTGTCGTTTAGTCGACTTTAATCATATTTTGGAGTTGTAAATATTTCTAAACAGTATTTTGGGATCCCGAATTTATATCGCTTTATAATTTTCAATGGGTCATTATATTTTCAAATTGTAAAACTTTTATTACGGTTTAGCTACACTTTTAACCTAAAACCTCGTTTAGCGAGTTAATTGCACGCTTTAAACTTACTTAGTAACGACTCTAAAGATGCAGGGTGTTACAACATATTTTCAATAATTTTTTATGTAGTCACTTGAACCTCTATTATTACTTATGATGATTTATGATTTATTCTTCATCTCTACATTGAATTATTTAACTTATGATTAATGCTTGTGATTGAATGACCATTTTTTTTCCATGATTTACAATTTTGCTTCGAGATCTGAGAAGTGAGAATTGAATATGCTATAGTTAAATAATCATAAATTTATATTAAATGATAATACTTGTATGGTTTGTGTAGATTTTGAGTTTTTAATCTTAATGTCTTTTGTATGTTAGAATGATTACAGAGGTGTAGAAAGTTCACATATAAATTGAGTTCTTATATCTTGAGAAAGAATAGGATTTGATTGAGTAAACTTGCTATCATTGTAGGAAGAATAATTATGAAATTTGATTAGCAAAATAATGCAGTGGATAGTTGATAAAATCAATTGCGCTAGATTTTCATCCATTGGATTTTTTTTTTCTTGCAATTTTTATTTATTTCGTTATTTGATTACTTAAATTACTCAAGCCTAATATTCATTTACCAAATAAAATTAAAGTGGAATTAATTGGTTATTAATAATCAATACTCATTGGAACGAACTTTAGTTTCATTAGTATTACTTGTTTACGATTACGTATACTTGCGTACATATTTTCTATAAGTTTTTGGCATCGTTGTTCGACTGAGGTGTTTTAAAATAGCTCAAAATGCGATTTTGACCCCAAAATACTTTCTTCTCCATCTCCTGGGTCCGAGCTTCCTTCTTTGATTTGGTACTTTTTGTTCACTTGCAAGTGGATTCCTTCAATTTCAGCAACTTTAATATCCATTTTGTTCTTCTTCTACAATGTAAGTATTTCTCACTCTTTTTTTTTATTTGTGGGGGGGGGTTACCCTAACTATTGGGGGCCTAAAATTGTTGCTAAAGTGTAAGTTTGTTCTTCATGTTTTGATAAGACGCTATTGATTTTCATCTTTTATGTCTTTAATGTAGAGTATGTTTCCTATAATTGAAAATTTTTAAACGAGTTCTTGATTTTCAAGTTTTGATTTGAAGCACAAAGTTCGAATTATTGTTTGATCTAGATGTTAAGATTGTGAATTGTGCATGATTATGCTACTCATTTCACTAAATAATTGTTTGTTAGTTGGCATGGGTAGTATTATTTTTTATGATAGCAGAGTTGTGGTAAAGAGCTTTGCAGTGAGTTTGTGATGTTATTGTTCTTGTATTGATAATTGGGTATTATCTTTGCCAATTTGAGTTCTTATTTTTGTGATTAACTTTATTTGTGCTAGCATGTTGTTTCTTCTCTTTCGACATATTTTGTATTATGCTTATATATGGAGGAAAAGGGTTGAATTGGTAGGGCTGTGAGAGCATTTAGGCATATTCTTTGCAAAAATGACGTCATCTAGATAAAGGAATAAGAAAAATAAGCTAAGGAAACAACCATTGTAGCCTAACCCTAGAAAGATCCCTAAATTTGTGTCTAATAGCACTCAATATAGGTTTCTATCACAGAAGAATAGTAATCTTATACCGAAGAAGGGGTTTGAAAATAATAAGGAGGGTCAGTTTACTGTACCACAAGAATATAAAACTGTCATTGATATTCACCATTGGAAACACTTTTGTGCCCTAGCTATGCCTACAATAGTTCTCTTAGTGTGAAATTCTATGCTAATGCTTTTCAGCATGAGCATTCTTGGGTTGCCACAGTTAGGGGGGAGGAGGTTTCACTACAAAAATTATGCCCATATATTACATTAAAATATAACATATTTTAAAAAACGCTATTGTTTGACACGACTAAAAACTTTAGGCAGTAAATTATACACTTAGGCGCCAAATGAAAGACAAAAGCAAAAGAATCCCTAATAACCCTACGCCTCCTCTGTTTCTCTCTCATGCTCTATCTTTCTCTCTCAGCAACTCTCTCATTCAATCTTTCTTTCTTTCTCTCTATTTGTTGCAGGTGTGTAACAAGGTGATGGGGTCCGCGGCTTGGGTCGTGTGATAGGGAGGCTTGACTCGTGGGTCTACGGCGTGGCTCGCTCGTGGGTGCGACGATGCTTGCGGCGGTGGGTCTACGGCGTGGGTGCGGCGGTGCTTGAGCTCACGATCTCCGAGTAATATATATGTGCTCTTTTGGTGGCTGACCTTGCCATTCGTGGTGGACGCAGTCTTCGTATGAGGGTATAAATTTTTTTACAGTGTTTAATTTTCATATGTTGTTTACCACATCAAATGTTTGTTCTTGAATCTAGGTATATCTTCTTTTTTAATCTTGTTATTATCTATGGATTTCTTGAATCTGAGTATTGTATATTGAGTAAGAAAATGTTATGCTCAATATTATTTGCCAGGCCACCTGTTCCGGACTTGGGTAATGATGCTATGATGGATGATTGGGTCAAGCAGTTTGAGGAGCTTGCTGGCTCTCAGGTACTTCTCTATTTCAATCATTTGGGATTGGATTTTCTACTCTTCTCAATTATGTTGGTTTTGAATTGTGTTCTATTTTAGATATGAATATGGCAGTGCTTGATTTGGCCATTTTCTTTATACTAAATTAGGGTTCCATTTTTATTGTTTTAGTGACCAAAAAGGGTTCCTTTCCTCCAGTATTATATATATATATATAAAGAGTATGATTCATTTTGACCAATTCTTTTGTTATGCTACCCTATTAGCTGGTTTGATTACAGCAATGATGTGTTCCTTTTATGTAATATTTTCTATAAAAATAGTAGTGGAATGCCTTCCTAATAAAAATGTCAGAAGCTTTTAAGATTCAATTGTGGAAATTCTGTATTGAATTTTTGGTTGTGATGCTGCCACTGAAGCTATTTTACCCAATTACTTTGCCAAATGGTTTTTTCATATGTCAATTTCATGTATGGACCTAGACTTGAGGTTAGATAATCATAAATTGAGGCTGCTATATCTGTTAGAGTCAGCCCAATTCAGCTACATACAGACAACCATGACCTCCTCTATTAGACTTTCTTATGACAAAAAACTTTATCCTTTAACATCCCTGAATCCCTCTTTTTGGTCTCATCTTTGGATTTGCTTGTGGGAAAAACATCAAAGTTGATCTTTTTACATTTGGACACTATATCTGAATATTAACAAGGATGAGTCATGGCAGTAATCAAACATTGAAATTTCACCTGTGACCTATCATTCTCAGCAAATGAGAAGGATTAGTGTGGCACGATCATCAATATCAGCATATTCTTTCTATATTTTTTGTTTTAGTTTTAGTTTTTATTTTATTTTGCAATTAGGAAAGGTATTAGATGTGATAGGCCTCCAATATGCTTCACGTATAGTAGGCAACAAAAGAATTAGATGTGAGAGAGAATTGGTATTTTGTTTTGGGTAGTGGTCCTTTATCCTTGGTTGGTTATGTTTCTAGCATGAGGTAGTGGTAGTTTGGTTATGAATTCTTAGTTTAGCTTAAAGATTCAAGAGACACTGGGTTGATGCCCTTGTTTTCTTAGACATTCTGTGTTGGAACCACTTCTCTCTCAACTCTATGGGAATCTTTATCACTATTTTGGTATGCATTTTCTTGTTTTTTTTCTTCATTATTTTGTATTTTTGGTAACTGTTTTGGTATGAGTTTTATGTTTTCTTGCATACTAGTTATTTATATTTTCAGCTTTATAATATGTTTGTTTTTTTTTTTTGCTAGAACTTTTATAAATAAACCTTATATTTTCACATTATGGTTGTGTCAAGATCCTTTAAGTGGGCTTTAATTTGTTGGGTTTGCTTAAAGATTATTTCTTTGGTTTGCGCTATTGCTTTTGTTTTTCATAATTTATTTTGCTGCAGCTGATGAAGGTAAACCCTTTCCCCTTTAGTTCAGGTTTATATAATTTTTTGTGTTGGAATTGTTTCTAATTAAGAGAATACAAAGAGAAAAATTAGAGATGTTGTAAGTGTAAGAATATGGTGCTTAATACTTAATGTTTGTGATTTGAGAATATGGATTTAGATTACCTTTACTTTAGTCCTTTTGTTGGCTTTTGTGTATGAAATTTGGATTTTACAGATTTGATTTATGCATATAATATGATTTTATCAGACTTTTATTTATGTGAAAATATATAATATTGATTATATGGGTTTTGATCATAAATAATGAGATTTTTGTTTGGTCCTGTCATATTGCTTATATATGTCTCTATCTCTATATTTTTATTCTCTTTGTAATATAGTTAAAACTTTTTTGGTTGGCTGCCTCCAAGAGAAGAGGCAAAATACTTGGTGTGCAAGCAATATTCCAGTGGCATTGTATTAGCTATTATAAATTCATTGTTACTTTTTATATTTATTTTTTCATCTTGAATTCTTTGCCTCGCATAGAATTGGAACCATATGTTTGAAATTTAGAGTATTGTGGCCACTTGTTTGCTGTTCTATGAACACTGTTAACTCCATAATGCTAGCTAATTAAGAAGTGAAGTTTTCTCTTATCTCTGGTTTTGTTGCTTTTTGAGTGTAATATATTATTTTTATGCAGTACTCTATTCAATTTCCATGTATGTAACAATTTCCATGAACAAAGTGTAGTCACAGTTTTCTTTTCCTTTTACTGAGAAAAACAAAATCAATAAAAGCCAAGTATTATATATGGTAATATGCATTTGGGTGCATGTTATATGGTAATATGCATCTAGCTATACATGATATGTTTCTTGAAATTTGTTTGTCTTGTTCATGCAGCTTCTAATTGATGGTAACTTATTATTTTAATAACATAATTGTTGGTGCCTTTTGTGTGTTTATAATTTGTTTTTGTTTGCATATTGTAATGTGGTCCTGACAGCTTAAAACAATGGCCATGAGTACTTATCCCCAAAAAAATCAGAGCTCAATCTTGTCGTTCTCCTGACTCCGCTAAAAAATTACATATTGCATTCAATTTACTTGATAAAAAATTCCTTTAATTCTTTAATTATTGAATGCTTTTTTCACCCATTACTTCTTCTCTCAGCCTTTCTTCTTCTCCAGAATCAAAATCAACCTCAAACACAAACATAACCCCAATTGTTGACCCTATTCATGTATCCTCTGCTTCTTCACACTCCTCTCCCAAACAGCCCAATTACAGCTTCAATTACGTTTTCGCCAACTCCAGCGGCAGCCATCTTCTTTGAATTTTCTGATCCACTGAATCCAACATTGAAAGGGTTAGCTAGCTCAAAACTTCAATCACTGTATAAAGTTAAGTTCTTTTGGGGGTTTTGTAGTGAAGGGTCACTACTACATGTGGAAGAAACTAAATGAAATTATGAGATTTGGGTTTGGCAATTATGAAATTGTTTAAATTTTAGTTGATTGTCATGATAATTAAAGCTTGAATCTTTGGAAATAAAACTAGAAAGTAGTATACTCAAATGGGTTATGAACCATGTTGAAAATGAAAAGAATTTCTGACTCTTTTGTTGTTGGGCAAGTGATTTTCGACTTCTGATTTTTGGCACTTTTCGTAGTTGCAGGTTCATTGGCTGGTTCCCTCTTGTGCTTTCTCAATGTAATTTCTCTTCTATACAAAATTATTGAAATACCATAGTCATTATTCAATTCATTTTAGTTATATTTAAGTATAAGTTATAGTGATGAACATAAGTGTATTTGGCACTATATATAGTACATGAATACCCAGACTAAATTCAATCTTTGTAGGGTTGCATTTATATTGTTGATGCATATAAAGTTTACTGGAGTAGCTGTGTTAAAGGGATTCACGCTGGACAAATGGTTCTGCGGCTAGTTAAAGCAATTGGTAACTTTTCAACAGTTCTTTCCTTCTCTCAATGTGTATGCAATTATGTACTAAAACACACACACACAAGCAAATGAACAAGAAAAGAAATAACAGAGAAACAAATGCAAAGATGTTTGTTTCCTTCTCCACTATCAATTACACAGTTACAACTTCATTCAATACAAGCTTGAGAAACACACTAAGAAGAGTATCCTTTGGAAGCCCTTTCGAGAAAACACCCTCTCAGCCCTGGCTTATCTTCTTTCACTCTTTCTCACTATTAAACTCCTAAGACTTGTTACAACTGATTATTACAGAGCTAAAAAACAATGTAATTGTGCCACTCTATTGATCCAAATGGTTTATTTGAGGACTGATATTTGAATAGAAAACTATCTCATTCCCTTGTTTTCTGGTCTTATCTTTTTCCCATTACGAGCTTCTTTTGCTAATAATGTAATCTAATGACACAGATGTTTATCTTTCTAGGACTGTCTTGTTGATCTTTGGCATGGGCTTATACGGATTGTTTATCAGTAATGTGCCTCCTAATGTAGGTTCTAGGATTATAACAATCTTGCCAATATGTCAGAAGTCATGTGTGTTTGTTGCTTCTTATTTCTAAAATCAAATTACTTGTTTGGGTTTTGCTCTAATTATTAACACACTGTTGCAGGAGAAAAAAACAAGTGAAAGGCAATCTTAATGCCAAAGTTGGAAAGATAGCTGGCTGTGTTGATGTTAATGCCCAAAAACGTATCACTACTCTGGGGGAGGCATAATCCTGGGTAGGTTTAATGGCTTATATTTCTTAAGTTGAGAGGTCAGGCCCACGGGTTGCTGCCATGAAATCTAGGGTTTGATTTCTCGTATGGACTTATATAGCAATTTGTTTGAGTGTAGGCTTTAGCGGAAGGGAAAATATGTGTGTGTGTGTGTTTACTCTTTAGCATTCTATATTCTCCAATAATCATTAAAAAATTTATAGAGTGAAAGTGCAAGGGAGTTACGAAGCAATGTAATGTTTTCTCTGGACTTTTATTTGGAGAAACCAAAAGTTTAGAGGTTGTTGTTTGCTTAAATAGTGTTTTGACTCGACTTGCAAACCAGAGTCTAACTTATGCAATCATGACTTTAAAACCAGTTTGCAGAACATGCATATATGAGATGCTCTCGGATGAGGAGGTCGATTACTGTTCTGTATGCAAAATTGATTTTGGGTTGTCTTCCAGTGAAGAAACTCAGGTCAGTACTTTGTGTTAATTACTTGACTTAATTACTTGTGTTAATACAGGGTTGCCTACAAAATAATCAGAAAACTCTAGAATGAACTCTTTTTCCTTGGATACATATTTGAAACTAAGTATGCCTCTCTTTCCGTCCACATATTAAAAGAGGTTTATTAGTCACTCCATTGGGACTGCATTCATACTGTTAACTCTTTTTTCTGGACTTTTCTTTGAACTTTCTTTGTTTCATGTACAAACCTTGTTGTTTCTTTTTCATAGTTTAGTTAGCAAGAGAGTAAATAAAAGGTTGTGCTTTTTATGATTGTTGTAGTTTAATTTGATGAATGTGTATATATGTCTATTTGCTAACTCAGGTAGCTAGAATTTATAGTGGTTATCTCTTGTTTATTTCTCTGAATTGGTATATTTTTTGAGTTATTTTATTTTGTTTCTTAGTCATTGAGTTGTTATAATATATGGCTTGAGTGTATTCTAGTTTCTTGTTTGGCCTTTTATTTTCTTGAGTTATTTGATTCCTTCTAGCTTTTCCTTTATTCTGAAGCTGTTTAGAGAGCAATAAAAGGGAATTATTTTCTAAGTAGTTGCAAAGAGCAACAATAGAAATAGAAAACAAATTAAGAAAACAGGGCATAAAAAACAACTAGATGATTCTTTTTACTGCAATATGTGGAAACTTTTCGTTTGAGCAGTAGTTTTTATTCCCTTGCCCCATACGTTATTCTCATAATAGAGGGGATTTAGAGCAGTGATTGGTAATCCACCGCTTCAAAATAAAACCAAAACTTCCCCATTAGTTAGTTACAATGCCCCATCACTCGTACTTTCTCTCTCATTCATCACCACTGTCCTATACATATACATAATTCCTCTTGTTTTAATCTTATTGTGCTATGAAATCATTTTCCCTTGCTTATACTCTTTATGCCTGGCATAATTTTTCTTTTATCATTTCATCTCTATAGGTACAATGTAGCAATTAAGTGTGCAACTATTACTCTTGCTGGGCACTCCTAACCAAAGTAGAATTATGAATATAGATTACTCTCTGTCATTTTATATTTTTCTCTTAGAAATCCAAGTCTCTCATCTTTTTTTCTGCAATTTTGGGTAAAATCTGAATCTTTCTATTTTATTTCAATCTCTTGCCCTAACTTCTCTCTATTCAATTCTATTTCAGATTTTGTTTTTTAGAAATTGGAAAATGTTGTTGAGCTGTGGGGTAAGCTCCTTTCACTCTGCTATTGTGTGACTTAATATGATTAAGATCTTGAGGTAATATCATTGATTTTATTATAATTATTTTATTTTGATGTTAATATATGTGTTGGCTATTGTGTGACTTAATATGATTAAGATCTTGTTTCCTAGTAGTGCATACAATGGAATAATACCAAATTCTGATTATATTACTAAGTTATTGAGAATTCAGTAGGAATATGCTTGCTCTTATAAACTCTAGTGAAGCTCATGCAATAACTCTGGCTGTTGAGGGTTTGTTAGGAGTTGTGTTTACAGTGGCTGCATTAACAGATGAAGCAATGGATGTTGGTGAGGTTTTTTTTTTTTTTTTTTGCTATAAGAGTTCTCTGATATGTCTACAAATTAGTTTATGAATTTTGACCTATATCTAATTCGTTCATGAAATTGTTTAAAAATCATGCTTTAAAGTTTAATTAAGTGCTTGTTCTCTTTGTTTAATTAACCCTGTTCAATCCCCAAATAACATCCAGCCATTTACTACAATTCAGAGTTGTTTCAGTTCTTGGCACAATGTTCCAGTGATATTTCATTATAAGTCTGTAAAAATTATAGTATAGCATTCATTCATTACCTGGGCTAAATACATGTTAGTTTGGATTCCAAGTGGGTTAATGAAATCTTTTACAAGTCTTTGTTGATTTTTAAGCATCTCCATTTTTTTTTGTCTTTAGCACATATAATCATTAAGCTGTGCAAAATAGCTAGTGGTATGAGGTTCATCTCATCTGATGTTCATGCATATCTATGTAATAATCTATTTGGTTTTAAGGGAAATAATATGTGTCTAATGTCCATATGTGCTATTTTAGGTTCAGATCACTTCCAGGACTTGTCAACCAGACCCAAAGGGATATCATAGAATGTGAGAATTTTGTCTTCCAGACAAGTGCACAAAGGATGATGAATTGAAGGATGGAGCAAGTTTCATGCATGGTTTACTTTTGTGTATCTTGTAATGTTTTTGTTTTTCATTTTTGAAGTAAAAAATGTTCAAGAAACTTTATTATGTTATGCTTTCAAACTTAAGTTAGAACTAAGATCTCATGAAATAGACACATTCATAGTTTGAATTAGTTATTGTTTAATGTAATACTTATGGTTTATCAATATATTGAGAATTACATTTTATGATTAATTTTGATTTTTTTTTATCAAAATACAATAATGAAAATCTTTTAATTAAAAAAAAAAACTTATAAGTACTCTTATCACAATAAAAAACCTTAATATATTATGATTTAGAAACATATTATAAACGTAACAAATTGTTATGATTTATATAATATAACAAACTAAAAACGTTATCAAAATAATCAAATGTAACATTTGAAAAGTGTTAGGCAAAAAGTATAATATTAAACTTCAAATTTATAACCAAATACTCTAACTAAATGTTATTATTTGAATATTATAGCAACTAAAAATGTGTTATTGAATAGTTTAAGATAACATCGAACATAACATAAGAATACTGTTATAGAAAAAACATGACTTTTAATAACAGGGGCTACGTTAGCATTTTCAGAAGCGTTATCAATACTCCCGGTTAGCAGTTTTTAAGTGTTATGAATACTGTTTTTTCTTGTAGTGTTTCTTTTGATAGAAAGACCATTAACATTGTAATGTCTTGCGTTTCGGGTACCTATGAACGACTCGGGTCGGGATTTTTTCCCCTGAGTTAAGAATATTATTTTAAATAATATTATATTTGTTTGGAATTTATTTCCATGAGTTATTTCTAGCCAAATTATGAATTTTGTGATTTAAAAGTCAAGATAAGACTTTCGATCTTGGACCGACACGAAAACCTTGATCAGGTAAAAATCTCAGAAAATAAAATGAAAAACTATGGCAAATATATTTTTGGCATAAAATACATTCATAAAAATTAAAATTTGGTCAAAAATAATAAACCTAAGAGAAAATGAAAATTTTAGGGCATTTTGTGTTAAATGCTTAATTTTACCGAAATGAGGAATTTTATTCCATGAATGGACCTTAGGTTAAATTTTATTGTGTGATTAATTAAATTAAATGTGAGAGACATTTAATTTAATTATTATGTGTTAAGTTTTGTTTTTAAAACTTAATAAGAGTGAAAAATGTTATAGAAAGTCAATTTGGATTTTTCTTCTTAGGATATATTGATTCACCTTTATAAAAAAAATTAAAATTAAAATTAAATAAAAAAATAATATAAATGCATATATTGGAAGAGGTGGCCGGCCATGTAGGTTTTTAAATGGTGTGAACAAAATTAATTAAGTTTTAAATCTCATTTTAAATACTAGGGATAAGGGCAAGTGGATAGTAAAAATATTCAAGTGTTTTAGGATATTTTAGAGTAGTCTAAACCCTTCTAACTCCCCCTCCCCCAAATCCGACTTTCACAATCACTCTCATCTTATTTGAAAACTCTCTATCAAGTTTTCTCTCCATCTTCAACCTCAAGAACACTAGGAAGGCTTGGAAGCTAAGTCTTTGTCTAGAAAGGGTTTCCCTAAGGTAAAGTTTCAAAAAACTAGACTCTTGTAAAGTTTTAACCATAGATTTTCAATAGATGATTATATATGTTGTTGGGGGAGTTGGTTAGGTTTTGAAAGGGTTTTGAAGGAGCCAAAGCTAATTGGATGATCCAAACCTTAAGCAAGAACAACAAAGAGGTAAAAAGTTTACTTTTTATGGTTGTTATTGTATAATTGTTATTTTTAAGCATTATTTTGTATAGTTAATGCTTAAAGTATCTTATTATTGATGTAATAAGGTTATGGTAGTTTTTTTTATAATTTTTATGATGCTTGTGTGCTAATTTTTGAAAATAGGGACCAAAACCCCCAAGGGTTTTGTTGGAAACTCTAAAAGAAAATACATGTTTTGAGCTGTGACTTCCAAGGGGTCAAGCATCCAATGTATATTAATTTTGTAAAATTTAATTATACTATGATGTTTTTGAGATTGAGTACATAAAATTGAGCTTTTGAAACACTCAAAGTTGTTTAAAAATGAGTGAGTTATGCTATTTCAAAGTTTAGGTAAAAAACTGTTTTTTCGTATTCTTAATTTGGGGACCAAGTTTGGACAGCCACTGTATAGGGAAAATAAACCCCGTTTTTTCTAAAATTTGGTGGACATATTATTAGAAATACCTAGTATTCCACTGTAAAATTTGGTAAGAGAATACTGAATTGTTTCAAAGTTATTAAGTCTCAAAGTTTGGAAAAAATAAGGACTTGAAAATAAGTTCATTTTTACCTCATTGTTGGAAAATAATTTTACCAATAAAAAATACCCCTTTTGACCTAAGATTTTATAGGTTCCTAAAAGGCATACCAAAAATGGAATTGGGAACTTTTGGTAACAATTGGGTAAGTAAATTTCAATTTATGAACTAACAAAGTATGTAGTTAAAAATGTGAAAAATAGGGTTTTCACACTTAGTGCAAAAATTTTGATTATTGCAAGATAAAAATTTGACAAGTCTTGAAAACATATTTTGACAATAGCACTTTGAGTTTAGTGGGAATTATTTTTATTAAATAATTTTTATTCTTTCTAAAAATAAAAGAATTTATTTACTAATAGGTTAATAAATTAAAAGAGGGTTTAAAACTCTATATTTTGAGAAAAAATTGAGTGAATTATTTTTCTAGTAAGTAAACTTGATTAATTGACTTTGGAAAGATTAACTAGTCAAGATGGGAAATTTTTAACGGTTTTCCTAATTAAGACAAATTAGGCAATTTTCTTTAAACGATTTTTAGAGATTAAAACCTTAAGAAAAATAAAAGGAAAATTAAGAGTTTATTTTATGTAAAAATAATTAAGGAATTTAATTAGTATTTTCGGGATATAATACCGGCTAAAATCTTTTATATATTTTACCAACTGTTGAAAGTACGGGTTAATAGCGGAACTTTTAAAGAAAAAGATTTTTAGCGGATTGGGAGAAAATACTATTGTAATACCCGAGCCTAGGTATCGAGACCATAGGGTAGGTCTCCCCGAGACTTAGGGTTTAGTCTCAAATATTTTTGTATGAATTCTTTAATGGTTTAAAACCAAATACGGATCATTAATCCTTACAAATGATTTTTATTAAAATGACCAAACTGCCCAAAATAATAATAATGAATTATGAGTCTCATAATTAATCCGAGTATATTGTATGGATAACTACAGTATTGGCTAGCGTAACTGGAATGAACATTGGAGGGTGAAAACATGTTGAATTCTAAGGACTCCAAGTAAGTCAACTTATATTGTGTGGCTGCAACATGAATCGACTATTGTATTGTATGTTGGTGTTATATTATTTTATAATATAATGTAATATTATATTATATTATAATATAATATAATGTTTTAAATTAAATAAATGTGACAAAGAGTGTCACATATTGTAACATATAATAGAGAGTTACAATATTTAGATATATGAGATATATCCAAATAATGTAACATATTTGGTGTTACAAATTTGTAACTTCCAAATATTACCCTTTATTGTGTAAATTTGTTGTTACACAATATTGAGATGAATTTCATAAAGCCATATGTGATATGGCTGTTAGAGATATGATTTTAACCCTAATAATGTGTTTTGGGAGTTACAAAATCATTTGGGAGGGTTTGGAACTATTTGAAAAACAGCACATTTTTTAGTGCTGAAAATGGTCGGTGGCTGCGGCCTGTGGGACAGAGGCTAGTGGCCGCGGCCACAGGCCAAAATTGACCATTTTTTTTTTCTTCAGTTTTTTCAATCTTTGTTGAACGGCTCAAAAAACCCAAATAACTCACAAATCTCATTTTTAATTCCATATTAATCTAATTAAACATTGGTAACAACCATGGGGGTTGGTGGAATTTGAAATTCAAAGGGTGTCTCTAAACTCTATAAACAAGAGCCTATAGCTCACTTGTAAGACACAACATTTCTATCCATTAGAGCACTTGGCTAGAAACACCTTGAGGCTTGATTATTCCAGAATGCATTTCCTATAATCTGTGAGAGATCCCTTAGTGCTTGAGTTTGAGGGAAATAAGCTTTTGGACAAAGGTTTCAAACCTTGTTCAAGTTGGTGATCCCCAATACTCTTCACTTTGGTAGTGTGAGTGAGAGTTGTTTATCTTTTGTTTCTTGTTCCTTTCTTTCATTCTATTGCATTTCATCTTTATATTGTTCTTCTCTATTTACTTGTATTTCTTGTTCAAGAGTTGTAATCTTTTCTTTTCTTTTGTTTCAAACACTTTACTTTATTTGTAACATTTTGCTTAGAGTTGTATTTTACTATTCTCTTCTTCTTCATCATCTTCTTCATTTTCTTTGTTTATTTGTAATTTTCAGTTATAGAGTTGTAACTCCTTTTAATCAATCATTATTTTTTGTAATATATGGCATAGAGTTGTAATTTCCATTGAGGAAAATTCATATTTTCCTAACAGTTAGTATAGGGACACATGCACATATATACACTGTCATAGAAAGTTGCTTAGAGACGTTAGTCTAGTGAGTGTTGATTTAGAAAATATGATCGGTAGATATCCGTCATATACTATACGGCTAATCCCTGTCACATTGCTTGATTTTATTATGTCTAGTTCATTACCGCGACGAGTGGCCAAGATGTGAGGATTGCTGATTAAACCTAGGGGCGCCAAAATGAATGGGACCTAGGGGCAAGTGCTCTGATAAGTCATTCCCAGATAGCATCCGTGAATATTGGCCATTTAGTGAGAGTGCCTAGAGATACTAGGGGTTGCCAAGTTTGAGTGAGGCTAAACACCCTAGGGGCAACTGCTCACCAGCACCACTGATTAACATAGAAGTCTCTGTAAAACTGTGTTAATTCGATTACACTCTTGGATAAGTAGTGATGCCCTAGGTAACTTGATGGTTACCCTTGTGAGGGATTTACTCTTGGATAAGTAGCGATGTCCTAGATAACACGATAGTTACCCTTGATGGGGATATTTATTGGCTAGATCTTAGTGTTGAGACTTGGTTCTCCCCTAGTGATTAGCAAAATTGTTGGAGGGCGCGATACACCCGAATTGTTGGAAATTGTCGAGCGTTGGTCTCGAATTATATTGCGATATATATCTGCTTGCTCTGAGATTTTCATAATACAGGGATTTATTTGTTGATAAGAAATAGTTCTGATATATATATCTGCTTGTTCTGGGATTTTCTGAGTGCAGGAATTTATCTGTTTATATGAAATAATTCATCATTGGTTATCAGGCATGACCATAAGTTTGCCAAGTTTGCATTCTTGAAATTGATTGTGTAGGGTCCGGATGGATCCGGAACCCTAATTCTATGCATGCTTTTATTTTAAAGTTGAACTTACTAAGCGTTTTCACTTACCTAGTTGTTTCCTGTTGTAGGTAAGAGCAAGGGCAAGACAGAGCAGTGAGCGTTGGAGTCTACCTTGCAAATGTACATGTGGACTGACCTTTTGGGAAGCCATTTTATTTTTGGAAATATTGTGTAATTTTCCTAAACTAGTCTCACTCTACTCTTTATAAAATATGTTGTAATTAAATGTTAAGTATAGCCATACGACTTTTTAATTTTTTTTTATATACGGGTTTTTGAGACATTTTGTTAAATGAAAACATTTATATTTCTGCATTATCGAGTCTTGAAAATCCGGGTCGTTACAAACATTTTCTTTGGGTTTCCTACTTTAGAAAGTGATGAGTATATGGTTTTATCTCATTCCAGTCTGGCTCGTTTCTGATTCTCTATCTAAGGATCATCATTCTTCTTCTTAGCCTCGCTATTTGAAGCTCCTTTAGTAAGGGTGGTCTAGTCAACGCAAGCTCGCTCCATGGCCTTTTTGAGTCTCTTATAATTATTAGGTTGCTGGACAAAATCTTCCATATTATCAAAAATATTTTTCTATAGGCTTAACCATAAAGGAGTTCCTAACTTGGAAACCTGAAGAAACAACCATCAACTCACTATCTTAATTGACATGTATTACTTGAATCACCTCCTCTTTCAAGTGCATTATAAGTAGCTTGAGTGATTCCTTGGGCCATTGCTTCATGTTTGTTAGGGTTAGACCATTTCCGGAGTACACCTGAGAATTTTTTGTAAGCAACATATGTTCTTCTGGCTATACGATCACAAAATAAATGGGTTATAAACCTTGACTCAAAGAAGTGAAGAAGAAGAGAAGAAGAAGAAGAAGAAGAAGGGTTTGTGACCCATTTATTCTTTGACTGTGTTACAGCAACATAAGTTGTCCTTGCATACTATTCCATAAAAAAATCTTAGCACATATTGAAACAACATAATTGTTAATTTTTTCAACACCCTTACGGGGTGTTTGGTATGAGAGTTTGGTTTGGTGGGAATGAGAATGTCAAATCTAACCCATGTTTGGTAAATTTATTTCTAATGGCTTGGGGGATTTTGTTTCCAAGTGGGTCCCATTTTTAGCTTGATTTGAGGGTAATCTTAACTCATTTAAACACTTGAGTTCCACATTCCCTTAATCTAAACCTCGTCTAACTCTACTCCCACAAACTCAAACCTCATACCAAATACCCCCTTATTGTGATGACATGTCGTCAGAAAAGTACAACATTGTGGCAAGGTTCCATCCATTTTTTTAAACCTATTTGATTAAAGTAATCTACCCATTTTTTTTAAACCTGTGATATATTATAGCTCTCTTTTCTTGTAACTTAAGGGGATAAATTATATAAAACACCATCCCTTCATTAATAATTTTATTATATATTAGAAAAAAATTATATATAATCTCAATATAAAATTATATTAATTTTTGTAACTAGATGTTTGCCAAAAAAAAATAATAATAATAATAAAATATCAATCTATAATAGACTATTTTCCAAATTCAACTTTCAAATAGTTCCACACATAATACATTATAAGAAAATACTTTTGGCATCAATTATTAACTGAAGTAAAAAAAATATTAGATGTTGCTTTTGCAATTGGTATCATAGATTACAAGAATTTGTGTATATTGTTAACCGACACGTAAAGTTTTAGGCGTCAATGTTGACTAACGTCATTTGTGTGGACGTTATGCATTAGTGAGTGACTAATGCCTAAAACTCTTCATAGACGATAGCTTTTAACTAAGTATTGTATGAATTATTTTTTCATCCAAAAACTGACATTATAACTTTTATCTATTCTATTCTTAAATAAGTGCCCCTACACCTCACTAATTTTTCATCCTTTCAAGATTATCATTTATAAGGCAATGACAATGAATATTATTTTGATTTTCGACATTTTTCGCACAAAGCTACAAGAAATGCTCAACTTCATCCCTATCACGGATAATTACGTCCTTACATCACTACAATACACAATTTCAAAACTTATATTCATTAATTTTCAATACTAGATTCCACTACATTTAATATCATTAATCACTAATTTTATAAATAAATACAATAAAACTATATTGATTAAAATTAAAATGGCTTACCACCAATATAATTCTTTTCAAAATCACCACCAAATCACAAATCATTCTTTAAAAATTTGTAACAGAAAACAATTAAACCTGATTACATAAAATTAAAAATATTATACAAACATCAGATAAATTAGAAAAAAATACTACAAATTATTGTACAACTTATATATAAAAATAATTAAGTATACACTTATTTAAACTAACATAAACTAAACAATAGTATAAAATCAAAAAATAAATTGAAAAAAAGAAGAAGATAGTTTTTAAAATATAATAAAGAGAAAATTCAAACAAATACTAGAAATCTTAATTTTAATCCATAAATATAAAAATAATACAAATGATGTGTTAGGATTAATGACCTAAAAGCATGTAAAAATATTTTATTGATTTAAATAAAAGTACAATTTTATTATATTTGAATGTTATAATTATTGTTTGAATTAATTATATAATAATATCAAGAAAATTCATTATTCATTCATGAGAATATGATCTTGTATTAGTACGAGAGAATTAAGATCTTATATAACGAATAAAATAGTTAGTAACATATTGAATTATGAAATCTTTTATGAATGGTTACTAGTGCGGTTTACTAAGCATACCAGATGCAAGTGATCTAGATTCAGATAACTGATGTGGATAGACATCTTAGTAAATGTGTTGTATATAGTAGATATTATATATGACAGGACCGATGAGAATTAATTATTT
Organism: Humulus lupulus; assembly: GCF_963169125.1. Classification (NCBI taxonomy): domain Eukaryota; kingdom Viridiplantae; phylum Streptophyta; class Magnoliopsida; order Rosales; family Cannabaceae; genus Humulus; species Humulus lupulus. Next base: position 193,912,882 of record NC_084794.1, on the reverse strand, counting down.
TTATAAACTTTCCGTTTGACATAAAGATTTAATTCTTATCATAATAGATGATCATTTGTAGACCAGACTAAATTCTGAGTATTCATGAACTCTTGTTTGTGTTTATTGGATCTTGTTATTCACTCGTTAAGGCTTCTTAGTATAATGAGGCTGATGACTTTTTTTTTAGGTTAAATATCATGAATGACTGGGAACATGATTTACAATAATGGAATCCATACTTTCCTAACGGATTGAATATTGGTTCTCTTAAGGGTTAATTCTGGAACCGAATAGTTATTGAGTTCAAATCTATAATTTGATTATAGATTAATTATTCGCTAGTGAATTAATGGTACTTAAGGATCTAGAGGAAATTAGAAGGGTAAAACGGTAATTTTGAACAACTCTAATTAACGAACCAATAAATGGAGGACAGAAATGCATTTATTTAATATATCAATGGGCTACAAGAGAAAACTTTGTAAATATAATTCTATAAATACTTAGAGTGCAATTTCATATTTATAGTGGAGTAATCATGGAATTAATAAATAAGATTATTATATTAAAGGGTTTAATTAATAATTTAGTTTATTGAAACTTCGTATTATAGGTCCATGGTCTCAGATCACATCTGTCCTACACTGTCAAAGGTAAGGATATCAAAAGAAAAATTTGTAGAGAGAATGACTTAATTGCAAATGAATTAATTTTTTAGGGCAAGAAAATAATTATGTAATAATTATGGGCAATTGATTAATTATGAATTAATTTTTTATTTAACTATATAGTTTTCTTTGTAAAAATTTGTAGGTTAAATTAAATATTAATCATGTTTGGATTAATATAAAGAGAGATTAATAATTATCTTATTTATAATAAGATATTTATTTAAAACTAATATTTTAAGATAAAATTAATTTTGAATTAACTGATATTTATTTTGGGATAAATATATTGTCTTAAATATTAATTGAATAAACAAATGAGAAAATTAGCGATAACCCTAATGGTGTGGTCGACACACTCAGTGTACAGTGAATGTGGTGCCACACAAAGGGATTTCCTATTCCTAAGATTTAAATTTTGAATTTCAAATAATTTGTTTATTTAATTATTATTTTTAAATATTATTTAAATTAAATCATTAAATAGGTCATAACTGATCAATTTTATTTTAAATAAAATAAAGATTAATTAAATTAGTTAATTATCTTTATAAACTTGAAAAGAAATGATATTTTTGAAGGTGTAGTTTTCATAGACTATCAAACTCTCTCTTTGAAAAGGAAGCTATTGTTTTTCCTAAACCCGAAAAACTATTCAATGCATCTTCTGTCAATCAAACATCTCTAGATCTCATGTGTTGAGTACATCTAAAGAATCATAAATCAACATATTGAATCGTGTGTGCCCACACATGTCCTTGTGTGTTTAAGGATTGAGCTTTTAGAATCTGGATTGGAAGATCATTGATTTATACAAAAAGAATTGTGGATACTTGATAGGCTTCAAGAGGTATTCTCTAATATATTTGTATGTGATTATATATATGTATGATCATGACTTGTATTAATAAATGTTTTAAAAGCTCATTCTGGTGCATATCTCTGATTTACACTTGTTTACCCAAAAACAGCTGCTTATGACGTGGCAAGGATTTCTCACACGTGGATGACATGTGGCAGAGTCGAAATAAGGCGGTACTGTTCGATTATCGACCAGCTATACATTGTTTCATCAAACCTGACTATTAGATACGACTACGCTGGTCGTATGATTCGGTTTATTTCCTTCTAAGATTGTAATCTTGTAATAATTACATTGATTATTGCCTTGATACACGGATATTAAGGATAGTTAAGGCCCATTGGCCCATGTAACCCCCTTGAGCCTATAAATATGTATGAAATAGCTAAAGGAGGGGACTTTTGGATCTTTGAAGCTTTTTTCTGAATATTGAAAGAGGGAGCATAGGGTGCAATTATCTTCTTGTTGTAATTCTCCCAAGGTTTGTGAAACTCAAGAGCCCTAGTTCTTTGATCACGACATTGGGATTCAATATTAATAATAGCACTAAGTGGGCGTAGGCCATTACCATTCATTGGGGCCGAACCACTATAAATCGTTTGTGTTCATTCTTTATCATTAGATTACACTCTTAATTGTCATCTCATTTCCTGTCGTATTTTTGACACCGTGTCGTTGGCCAAATCGGGGGTCAACATTCTGGTGCTTTTCATTGAGAGATTGATAAAAAAAATAAAAAAAAAGCTATAAGAAAATCTAATGGCAAAGACATCCAAGAGAGCTGGACAAACCGCTGGCGCTTCATCATCCCAACCTCCTCCCCCAAAAGTGGCTGAGAATGAACCCCATTTAGAGTTTGAAGAGGAGGAGTTAGATTCGGAAACGCTGAGGGCAACACTGGGGGTGTTGCAGGACGAGTTGGCTAATCTGAGGGCCAATCAAGAGAATATTGCGAAGACAAGGGCACTGCAGCAGAGAGAAATTGAACGTCAGAGCCAGGAGCTGAGTGAGCAGCAGGCGGACATGGACCGTCGGCAAAGGGATGCCATGGCCGCTCTCGAAGCAGCCATCCAATTGGCTTGAATTCAAGCTGCGCCGACCTCTCAGCCAGATCAGCCACCGAGTGCGCCACGTCAGAGAGCCCGCAATCCTAGTCCTCCGCTCTAGCCAGCAAGCCCTCAAAGGCCAGAGCAGCCACCTGTGGCTCAGGATGATATCCCAGCTAGGGATCCTGAGCAGCAACCTCCATCTCAGGCTGGTCGAGGCAATCCCCAGCGCAAGAGGCAGAATAGGGCAGCCGCCCGACAACCCTAGATGCCCAGGGGACGAAGAGTCAAATCCATCGAGCAGGGGACAACGTCCTTCTGCCAACAGAAGGAACAACGAGTCAGGATCTGCGGTCAAGGGCCCCCCGCGGCATAATAGTGAACGGGGACCCAACGACCAGCGCAGGCCTCCCCATGACGCTCGGGAAATTCCATCCCAAGGAGGAAATAGCATGAACAATCGGTCACGTCGTAGTCGGCCCCACTTTAGAGACGACTATGATTATAATGAAGCTGACTCTGGCAAAGGGAATGCTGGTCGGAGGAATGAGGAAAGAGGTGGAGGCAGAAGCCCCCCACCTAGAGAAAATAGGCCAGCTAGCCATAACGCTTAGGGAAACCCAGGCAACAAAACATCTTTGATCAACTAGGAGTTAGCGAGCAGAGACGCAGGGATGATGATTTAAGGGACGTACTCAACGACCATCATGAGAGGCACGATGAGTATGCTCCCCCGGCACCGGTCACCCCACCAGTCCCATAAACGGTTCAGGCTCAGATTGATGCCCTGAACTAGGCAGTACAACAGCGGGTCGGGGGATGAACGTGCCACATAGAGTACGATTGACGGAGGGGCACTCCGTTTGTGCAAAGGATTGTTGTGGCTGAAACCCCCAGTAAATTCAAGATGCCGACACTGCCAAACTTTGATGGGTACGGAGACCCAGTATCTCACGTTAACAAATTTGAGATACAAATGGATATACAGAAAGTGTCAGAAGATGCCCGCTGTAGGATCTTCCCCGCGACAATATCTGACACCGCCCAGGAGTTGTTCTTTAAGTTCCCTCCTGCTAGTATAGTATCTTGGGAGATGTTCATGAAGGAATTTTACGGACAATTCTATGCGGGTCTCATACACCCCACAGAGGCCAACCAGCTGGTCGAGATACGCCAGAAGGAGGGAGAGCCCTTAAAGGAGTATGTCCAGCGTTTCATGCGAGCAGAAGCTGGAGCCAAAATAGTGGGTGATGAAGGAAAGATGATGGCCCTAACTGCTGGGGTTAGGCGCCATTCACCCCTCTGGAGTAGCCTAAGAAAGAATGGGGTAAGAAGGACCCAGGAGTTTTTGGATTGGGCTGATCGATATATCAAGCTCGAGGACGCGATTGCCAATGAGGGGAAATCGCCAACGAAGGACAAGGGGCCAAAGGAAGAGCCTGCCAAGGCTGCCAATGGGTCAGAGAAACCCAATGGCAACGGCAAAGGCAACGAGAATTGCAATGGTAGAAATGGTGGAAAACGGGCAAGCAATGAACCCTCAACTTCTGAGAATAAATGCCCCAAAGGCAATCGTTACGAGCCAAGATTCACCAACTACATGGCACTTTTCGAAAGTCGAGCGAAAGTCTACTAGGCAATCAGCTCAAACGTGCCTTATAAATGACCCACACCTATAAGGAAGGATATCTCTAAGAGAGATACGACGAAATTCAGTGGTTTTCACAACAACTACGGGCACGACACTAACGAATGCAACCAGTTGAAAGATGAAATTAAGTTCCTGATTAGGCAGGGACATCTAAGAAGGTATGTGCGAGCTGCACGAGGGTCTCAGCGAGAGGCTCAAGGTGGCAACGAGTAGGCGCCTGCACGCCAACGCTCGCAAATGGCAATTGATGTACAGACCCAATCAGGTGATAATGTTACCAAATAGGGCGTTGCCCACAGTGAGGATAGAGACTTAGATCCTCGCTTTGGGAATTTTGAGGAAGAGATAGGACCCATCGAGGACCTTGACGAGGTCCAACTCGATGAAGAAAATCCGACCAGGGTTGTGAAAGTCGGTAAAAACGTAGGGACAACAACATAACAAGCGCTGGTGGAATTTTTGAGGAAAAACCAGGAGGTCTTTGCCTAGTCGCATAAATACATGGTTGGAATAGACCCTGCAATCATTAGCCATGTTCTTAATATAGACAAAAATTATCCACTAGTACAAAAAAAAAGGAGGCTGCTCGACAAAGTTAGATCAAAGGCCTTAAAAGAAGAAGTCGAGAAGCTCAAGGAGAATGGATTCATCAGAGTAGCGTTTTATCCATCGTGGGTCTCAAATCCCTTGTTAGTTCCCAAGCTGAATGGCAAATGGGGAACATGCGTGGATTTCACAGACCTCAATAAATCCTGCCTGAAAGATTGTTTTCCACTCCCCAGAATCAAACAATTGGTCGATGCCACTGCAAGGCACAAGATTCTCTCTTTCATGGATGCATACTTCGTGTATAATCAGATTAGTATGCATCCTCCTGATGAGGATCACACTAGTTTTCGGACTGACACAGGACTTTACTGTTACAAAGTAATGCCCTTCGGTCTGAAAAACGCTGATGCGACTTACCATCGACTACTCAACCACATGTTTAGGGAGCTGATCAGCATAAACATGGAGGTCTATGTTGACGACATGCTGGTTAAGTTGAAGAAGGCAGAAGGGCATGTAAGGATTTACAAAAATGCTTCAACGTCCTGAACAAGTATCAAATGAAGCTGATTCCCCTCAAATGCTCCTTCGGGGTAGGATCAGGAAAGTTCTTGGGATTTATAGTAAACCCGAGAGGAATCGAAGCCAATCCCAAGAAGATCAAAGACCTAGTCGATATGAAATCGCCAGCAAAGATCAAGGATATTCAATGTTTGACCAGAAGAATTGGTGCTCTGAGTAGATTTATTTCCAAATCAATGGACAAGTGCGTCCCATTTTTTAATCTACTTAGAGGCAACAAGAAATTCGAATGGACGGAGGAGTGCGAGCAAGCTTTCCAAGCATTGAAGACTCACTTGGCGCAACCACCCATTCTATCGAATCCAGTCGATGAGGAAACTTTGTTTGTCTACTTGGCGATTACAGAATACGCTGCTAGTGATGTCTTAGTAAGAGAAGAAGATGGCGTACAGAAGGTTGTTTATTATGTAAGAAAAAGGCTAATTGGAGCAGAGCTGCGGTACCCACCTATTGAAAAGTTATCCTATTGCTTAATCTTGGCCTCTAGGAAGCTTCAGCCTTACTTTCAAGCTCACCCAATCACAGTTTTGACCGACCACCCTCTACGACAAGTTCTGCAAAAGCCAGAGGCCACGGGCAGATTATTGAATTGGGCGATCGAACTTGGGTACTTCGATATCACTTACTTTCCGCGAGCAGTGATAAAAGGGCGAGCCCTGGTCAACTTCATTGCAAAGTTCACTGAACTTCCAGATAACAAGAAGCTCGAAAAGCCTGAAGAGCCTAAGTCTCAAAACTAAGCTCCCTCTTGGAAGTTATTTACAAACAGCTCCTCTAATGAGCATCACGCAAGGGCAGATGTGATTCTGATTACGCCTGAGGAGCATCGATTTCACTGAGCAATCAGGTTTGACTTCACTGCTTCTAACAACGAGGTTGAGTATGAAGCGTTGCTCGCTGGGTTACAATTGGCCAGGGACATGAATATAAAGGTACTTGACATCTACAGTCACTCTCAGCTAGTGGTAAATCAAGTCATGGGAGAATACCAGGCTCGAGGTTTAAAGATGGTTGCTTATTTAAACAAAACAAAGGATCTATTAGTGCAGTTGGACAAGTACACCCTTCAGCAAGAATCTCGCGAGCAGAATTCAAACGCTAATGCTTTGGCCAAGTTAGCAAGTGCGAAGGATGCTGATACTCTGAACATAGTGCCAGTTGAGCGGCTATTTGTGCCAAGCATCCGATCAGAGGAGACCACTCTAGTGATCCAGGTGGCAGATACATGGATGGTACCATACATAGAGTATTTGACGCAAGGCGTGTTACCAACGGATAGAAACAAAGCCACGACCCTTCAGTGACAGGCTGCTAGGTATGTCCTGGTCGATGGAATCTTGTACCGAAGGGGATACTCAATGCCACTCCTCAAATGTATTTCGAAAGAGAAGGCCAAGGAATTGATGAAAGAGGTACACGAAGGCTTTTGTGGGGACCACGCTGGGGGGCAAAGCTTATCAAAAAAGATCCTGAGGCAAGGGTATTTCTGGCCAACAATGAATGAATACTCGATGGAATTTGTATGGAGGTGCGACAAGTGCCAGAGGTTCTCAAAAATCCCACGAGCAGCCCCTAATGAGCTAAAACAGATGCAAAGTCCATGGCCGTTTGCAGTTTGGGGTATATATTTAATCAGATCTCTGCCCACAGGAAAGGGCAGCGTCAAGTATGTTGTGGTTGCTGTCGATTACTTCACTAAATGGGCCAAAGCCGAGCCACTCACAACCATAACGACCAAGAAGGTGCTGGATTTTGTGGTCAAAAACACCGTATGTCGCTATGGATTGCCAAGGAAAATCATCTCAGATAACGGCACGTAGTTTGATAGTGATTTATTCACGGATTTTTTCGAATGGCATGGGATTTTCAAGAGATTTTCTTCAGTCGCTCATCCCCAATCAAATGGACAAGTCGAAGCAGTCAATAAAACGCTAAAGAATACTCTGAAGAAAAGACTAGAAGAAGCTAAGGGGGCATGGCCGGAGCAATTTCCTGAAATCTTTTGGTCATACAGAACTTCCCACCGAACAGCAACAGGCCATACTCTATTTTCACTGGCTTATGGGTATGAGGCTATGTTGCATGTTGAGATAAATCTATCGTCACATCGAAGAATAACGTACGATCAAGGCTCTAACAACATCCTATTGATGGAATCCCTGGACTTGATCGATGATAAGCGTGAGCAAGCCCAACTCCAAGTGGCTTCTTACCAGCAAAAAGTTGCTCGGTATTTCAATTCTAAAGTGCATGAAAGGAAATTCAATGTCGGAGATCTAGTACTGCGAAGAGTTTTCTTAAACACCCGCAACCAGGCTGCTGGAGTACTCAGACCTAACTAGGAAGGACCATACCAGATTGAAGAAGTCCTCCATCCAGGCACCTATAAACTTGCTCGCTTAAATGGAGATCTTGTTCCTCGCTATTGGAATGGAGAACACCTGCGCAAGTACTATCAGTGAACAATTCTTCTTAAAGAATTTGCTTGTATTAATTTTACTTTTTACAAGTTATGAAAAAGGGTTGGTCATTTTATCTGACTAATCGCTTATAAGTGTAAGATCTTATTGATCACTCGTACAGACACGTTTTGTCCTTTTAATACAAGAAATATAAGGGACTGTGCGCAGCCAGTCATTCTTGCCAATTATTGTATTTATTACAAGTATTTGCTCCTTACGTTTGTTGTTTTGCTATATTATCGTTTTAATTCCTTTGCTTCGAGCAGTAATGTTCGAACAGGTTTTGGTCAAGGCAAGTGACTAAGGACCTAAAGCTCGTCAATCACTTAGGGGGGCATATAAGGCATCTAGTAAGCAAAGCATATCGAAAGGTATGTAAACACATGAGCAAAATAAGTGAAAGCATGTTAAGGTACTTAGAGTATTTTTCAGAAAATTTGTATTTTGTTAAATCAAACCAAAGTACTATGCTAAGTTCGGTCATGCGAACATATATTATAATAAAATGCAAATATTATAATATCTAAAGGAAACCTTTTACACCGCGAGCAGTTACTGCTCGGATGTGATTGTTCGATTAAAAGAAAAAGCTACCAATGTAGCAATAAAAATTAATAATTAAACAAGTAATTGTCTTTACATCATGACCCGTAGGTCGTGTAGTCAAAAGATAGAAAGGAAAAAGACTAAGAGGTTGGAGGGTCTTGAGGAGCGTCCTGGTCGACAACAGCGCCAACTTCATTGTCTGCACCATCTATCCTTGTTGCCAGGGAAATCTCTGGGGAAGCAGGAACTTTAGCCCTCTCTTCTTCCTCCAGGCGAATGGCGCACTGGGACATTAGAGTCCGTCTCAAGTGCTCTGACAGGTAGCTGAAGTTGGCCTTTCAGTTGTGCTTCCAAAACTCGTAGAAGCAAAGATGGATGGCTTCCTTGTACTTCTCCAAGTTTTTGGCTTCAGTTTCCTCAATCTCCTTCATGTGCTTTTCCATCTCCTCCATCTCCTGCCTGCTCGCAATCAAATCGAGCTCAAGCTTTTTGGATTGTTGGTAGTTGAGTTTGGCGCTTTCCCTGAATTTTTCTTTATCTTCTTTGGCATTCTTCAAGCCATCCCGACTCTCCAACAGCTCCTCGATCAACGTTGATTTTTGCTCGAGAAGTTCCTCATTCAGCTTGGTCAGCTCCGTGTTTTTCTCGAGCAGCTCACCGTTCTGCTTGGTCAGCTCATAGTTCTTGTCGAGCAGGTCAGCATTTTTCCCTTCGAGCGCTTTCATGGCCTCAGCAAGTCTGGTGTCAAAGTTTCTTGTCTGGGACACCATTGCACCCGCACGACGCCAACCAGCAGTCATGGTCAACAATCCCTGCAACCAGATGAAAAGAGTAAGGTGATGGCAGAAATTCAAAAGAAAATTATTCAGCAACAGAAAGAAACTTACGCTAACTATCTCATTTAGCCCTCGATTGAGTATTTGGTCAGTCTCCATGGAGATGGTGCCGTCGACGGCTTTGTATTTGGAGAGTTTGTATACTCTTTTCCTAGCTGAGCTGACCAGGGAGCTAGACAGGGAGCCTTCGGGCTGAGTGCGGTGTGTCCGGCTGATAAGGTCCTGATCAGTGGGGTGATGGTCGACAGGTGTTGGAGGAGTGGAATGCTAGTCGGTCAGAGGCGTCGAAGCCGGCTGCTCGAGTGGAGATGGAGGTGGCGTATTTTCCTTCGAAGGAACAGTGGCTGAAGGGTCCTCAGTTCGGGCCTTCTTTGAGGCGGTTTTATTGCTCTCCCCCCGAGTCCTCTTGCTGTCTTTCTTCCTGCCTGAGGAAGCAGAAGCAGCCTTGTAATGTTCGAACACGTCTTCAGACGACATATCTGCACAAAAGGAAACAATACGAGCAGTGAGACAAGATATATAGATGGCACTAAAAACAAAAGTAAAGAGATTATAAGTAAAGTACCCGTGCTATAACTACTGGTCGCTACATTACTTACTGAACTATTTACTGCCTGGAAGAAATATGAACTTAAGTTTGGAGTATACTTAAAGTTGCTGTCCCCATCAAATAAGTGATAGGTAATTGGCAAACTATCTAAGAATGAGAAAACAGTACCATTCTCATCTGAAGACTCATCGATAGGAGCGGAAGGTTCGATGGCTTTCTTTTTTCCATTTCCCAATGGGGCAGGGGGAGCGGCAGCTCGCGGGATGCTGGAGGGTTCCCTGATTGCCACTCCAGTCATCCTCCTCCTTTGAGGTTGTGACACGTCTGGGTGCTGCTTGGGAATCTCCTTGCCAGTGGCACTTCCCGCTATTGACTCCCTCACATCCTGGTGAGGTGCCAAAAGCCCGACCAACATAAGGTTAGCCTCTGTGACCAGAAGCTTGACTCTCTTCTCCACGCCAGTCATGCTGGCCAAGAGGGCTAATCAGACTTCCATGTCAGGTGTGGGAGCCAGTCGCAGCCATGGGCCTGAGAGCCGCTAAAAATCTAAGGGAAATGCAGGAAGAGTTAAAGAAAAATACACGACCAGGGGAGTAAAAATATTACCTCCTTGAGTGAAGGCCAAGTTTTTGGTAACCATGTATGTATTCAGAAAGTACTCTAGGTGGTACTTCCCCACATTGGAAATAAAGGTTGTGTCACTCAGGAAAGTACGGGACATTTCCTGGTGACAGAAGTGAAAGAAACCCGTGTTTTCTTGGTTAGGGTTGGATTTTAGGTCAAACAGATAGTTGACCTCGTGTGGTGTGGGGATGAGCCATTTCTTATGGCTATAAAGGATATAGAGTGCAGAGAGCATTCTATATCCGTTAGGGGTTATTTGAAAAGGAGCGACCCCGAAATAGTTGGCCACTCTTTGGAAGAAAGGATGGAGAGGCAGGATCGCTCCTGCCTCGATATGATACCTCGACCAGGCGCTGAAGGCACCTCCAGGAAAATTTTCCCGTTGGTCTTTGGTGGGTTGGACTAGGGTCACCCCAAGAAGTCCGTGTTTTTTAATGTAATTCGCAATCATCCTAACTGTTACTCGACTAGGAGGGGCGACATACCATTCAACATCTGGTCGAATGGCGTTTCGAAGTTGAGCTTGAATTTGGATGCTAGGGTCAGGGATATTTCTTTCTCGACCATTGGTCGAGGGAATTTTAGCCTGAGGAGTAGGCTGATTTGAAGGATTGGAAGGTTTCTTTTTCTGGGCATTAGATTTTACTCGACCCATATTTTGGAGGAGGGTCGATGGAGTGTTTGAGGTGGCGCGAGAAAAGGGAATTTCAGGTATCAGCAATGACAGTTGCTCCTCGTCCTCAGGAAATTGGGATAGCAAGTCGATAGGTCTCTCACATCCCCATGGATCTTGCATGAAAAGCTGCGAACAAAAAAAGGGGGAGGTGAGAACTTAAAGCCTAAAAACTTGTGTTGAGAGTTGGAATAACGTTGCTCACGTATAAAAGTTAAGCTTTTATATGGCCAGTAGCATTCTAGCAAAAACACTAAGTCTCTTATGAGCAGTTTGAGAAACAGATTAAAAAGCAGAAGTAAAAAGTTTTTCAGAGAAAACTTTTTCGACTCCGAGAGGGCGGGAAAAACCCAGTTTTTCAAGTAGCTTAAAAATCGAATTTTTACTTCAATTTTACGCCTTAAATCTACAGTCTCGACTACCAAACTGACTCCTAACTCCTATAAAACATTATTTCACTACCCTATCAAGCATCGATCAATATGCCCATTTACCCCAAAACAATCTCAGCCAAGAACATTCAAAAGTTCAGAGATAAAAACAGATATAAGACGGTTTTGCATGGCATCTCAAACGACGGAAAGATTCTGGAAACTTACTTGGATGAAAGTTAGAGTATAAGCATAAATGTTTCGAGCGTCTAAGAGAAAATTCCTTAAATCAGCAGTGAACACTTCAAGGTTTTCTGAGTTTTAGAGCTCTGAAGGTTGAGGTTCTTGAAAAAGAGAAGGCGAGTGAAAGGTAAAAAGAAAAAATGTGATCTGGGGGTATTATTTATAGTGATCGTAGCGACGTAAAAAAGGTAATCATGGAATTACTTTTTTCAAAGAATGGGGAAGTGTAATAGCCGTCAGAAATTTTTTGGGAAACTGAAAAGACTTGATTAGACATGATTGATTATTTTTTTCAAGAAAGCATGGGCGGCTCTGACAGATTTAGTGGAGTAAGCGAAGAGTCAGTTTCCTAAGTTTACTTTATGCTGGTCGCAGTAAAGTAAACTTGGGGGGCAAATGTTTACCCAAAAACGACTGCTTATGACGTGGCAAGGATTTCTCACACGTGGCAAAGTCGAAATAAGGCGGTATCGTTCAATTATTGACCAGCTATACATTGCTTCATCAAGCCTGACTATTAGATACGACTAGGCTGGTCGTATGATTCGATTTATTTCCTTCTAAGATTGTAATCTTGTAATAATTGCGTTGATTATTTCATCTTTATTTCCTTGATACACGGATATTAAGGATAGTTAAGGCCCATTGGCCCATGTAACCCCCCTTGAGCCTATAAATATATATGAAATAGCTCAAGGAGGGGACTTTTGGATCTTTGAAGCTTTTTTCTGAATATTGAAAGAGGGAGCATAGGGTGCAATTATCTATCGTCTTGTTGTAATTCTCCCAAGGTTTGTGAAACTCAAGAACTCTAGTTCTTTGATCACAACATTGGGATTTAATATTAATAATAGCACTAAGTGGACGTAGGTCATTACCATTCATTGGAGCCAAACCACTATAAATCGTTTGTGTTTATTCTTTATCATTAGATTACACTCTTAATTGTCATCTCATTTCCTGTTGTATTTTTTACTCCGTGTCATTGGCCAAATCAAGGGTCAACAACACTTTTAATGCCTACATAATGTAGCAAGTGAAAAAATAAAAATCAAAGCCCCTAAAATACTTTGAGTTTTAGGGTTTTTTATTTCAAATATTCAAATCCCCAAAATTATCCATAAATATAAAATAATACAAATAATGTAGGCAAGGAAAGAAATCAATGCCCCCAAAATACTTTGAGTTTTAGGGGTTTTTTATTTCAAATATTCAAATCCCCAAAATAACTACAATATATTAAATAAAAAAGGCCAATAATCAAGATTATTTGGGGGAAATACCTTGGGTAGGTCAAAAATGGCATTCGGTAGCGTGGAGGAGGGGGAACTCGTGAGACCTTTGGGTACAGCTGGAGAAGAAGTGATGCCTTCATCGTTTATATATATATATATATAACCAAAAGCCTATTACTTTGGGTATATGCATGAATATGATAAAATGATAATGAGGCGGTTGTCAGCAATTTTAGAGATCAAGACCATGACCAATATACACTACTTTCAAAGGAGAAGAGAAAGTTATCATTGTTCCAATCTCTCCAATTGGAAAATATCTAAAATTCCAAAATCCATTAGACACATGGCTCACAAGATGTAGCCAAGTAAGCTCGGGAATGGAATTTAAGGAGAAATGAACTGAAAGAGTCTTGATACATGCAGATTTTAAACAATTACAAAGCCTTATTCCCACCCTAATGTATTGGGCATTAGTTGGTCTCATTCCATTGAAACAGAGAAAAAAATAGTCTGTAGATGTTGAAATAAACATGTATTATCAGTATTGTGTATTACAAAATATGCTCAATGGCTCAATTCTGCACATGAGTGGAATTAGTATTTATAAAGCCAAGGTTGACACCATCTCATTGGCTCGTATATAGAGGGAATATAATTGTACAACAAATACAACAAGCGGAAAGACAATGATTGAGAACACAATTTGTTATGAAAGCTCATGACTAGTGATCCTCACATGTCATCCTCCTCCTTGGTATTTGGTGATGCCACATCAATTCAATTCATTCTAACACGCCCCCTCAATTCATGTTGTGGTGAATGAACAACAACCATCTTTTTCTTGAGTAGATGGAATTGAACAATGGGTAGAGGCTTAGTCAAAATATGTGCGATTTTTTCTTCCAAAGGGATGTACCTGACTTCAATATATGTGCTTGCACTTTGTCTCTTATGTAATGAATGTTTATCTCAATGTGCTTGGTTCTAGAGTGGAAGACAGGGTTGGTTGTGAGTTTTCTTCCCATTGAATTGTCGCACCAAATGATTATTGGTTCCCTGCTAAGGAAACTAATTTCAGACAGTAAAGACTTTAGCCATGTGATTTCTGTGATTGATTAAGCAAGTGCTATGTATTCGGTCTCTGTACAAGATCTAGGGACTAATTTGTGCTTCCTAGAGCTCCAATTGATTAAGTTTTCACCAAAGTAAAGACAATAGCCCGATGTAGAGTTTTTTTATCATCTAGAGAATTGGCCCATTTCGAGTCATAAAAGCATTCATGAGAGGGAGTTAGAGTATGTGTAAATTGTATTCCATTACCAATGGAACCTGCTAAATACCTTAGTAAACGCTTGCATGCCAGCCAATGATTTTGAATTGGTGATTGCACAAACTGACTTAATTTATTTATCGAAAATGTTATGTCTAGTCTGCTAAGAGTGAGATATTGCAGCACTCCAATCACACTTAGATAGAAATTTACATTCTCAAAAGGATAGTTCTCATGAAGGTGAAGTTTTTTACTTTGGTTCATTGGAGTAGGGTATGGATTTGCATTCAGCATGTTAGTCTTTTTTAGCACATCTATTATATACTTGGTTTGTGACAAATGGCTTCCATATTATTCCCTAGTTGTCTCAAAACCAAGGAATCAGGTGACGGGACCAAGCATTTTAAGAGCAAATTGAATGTTAAGTTAAATGATAATGTCTCAGACTTGTGTTGAGTTACTTCTCGTGAGTAACATGTCATCAACATAAACAAGTGCTAAGAGTAAATCATCACCATTTCTAAAATAAAATAAAGAGGTGAATTAGGTAGAATTTTGGAAGCCAATCTAGAAGCAAAAGAGAGTTGCGTAATTTGTCAAACCAGCTGATTGCAGGCGACTATTGGGTGTTTCTCATTGATGTATCCAGCAGATTGTTTCATGAAGACTTCTTCTGGAAGTATGCCATTGAGAAATGCATTATTGATGTTTATTTGTTGCACATCCCAACCATGAGTGACAACAAGGGTGAGAATGGTGAAAATGGTGGTTGATTTGACAGCGAGGTTGAATGTCTTAAAGAAATTGATGTGGGTTGTTAAAAATATTTGGCAACAAGTCGAGCCTTGTGTCATTGTATGAAGCCATCAAAGTTATATTTCAGCCTGAAAATACACTTGCTTGCCACTTTATTCATGTGAGGTTGTCTAGGGATGAGTTCCCAATTGTCATTGTGGAGTAAAGCATGATACTTTTCATCCATTGTGAGTTTCCATTCAGATGATGATAGACCTTGCTGAGTTTTTCAGGTGTAGAGATGGTGTAGGCTATGGAGTTTGGGTGTTTGAGAATGGGAGCCATATATGTTTTGGGTTTAAAATTTTGTAGTTTGGATCTAGTAATCATATGAAGTGTGCGAATGGTGGGATTGGGGGACGAGAATGTTTTAGGGAAGGAATTGTGGGTTGTATAGTTGGTGAAGAGGATGGTGTAGATCTGACTTGGCTAGGTGAGGAAGGCATGGAAGTGCCAACTTCAACAAAGAAAAACGGCTGATCAGAAAGAGAATGGGAATTGACTGAGTTTGTAGTCTTACCGTAACCTGTTGAAGGTGTTGAACTCAAAGATATGGCTTGAGGGATGTTTCAAGGTTTATAGGTGATGGTGTTGCATCACTTTCAGCTGAAACATAAGAGTTGTCTTGCAAGGGCTAAGAGATGAATGGGAGCCAATGGCTATATTGAATATGAGATGAGTTTGAGGTAGAGTCAAAATAAAAAAAAACGATGAGTGAAAACCAAAGGCAAAAGGAATGTCTAGTTCATTAAACTTGACACTTTGAACAATGTAAAATCTACCTAAGGGATGAAGACACTTGTATCCCTTGTGATTGGGACTATCTCCAATAAAAACACACTTTGTTGATCTAAATTCTAACTTGTGTTGAATATAGGCCCTTAAATATGGAAAACATGGACAACCAAAAACTATTAAGAAATTGAGATTTGGTTTCATTTGAAATAAAAATTCAATGGGTGATTTTTGTTGCAAGGTTGGTGTTGAGAGATGATTAATGAGAAAAATTAAGGTGCTAAAAGCTTCCCACCAATATTGAAGAGGCATTGAGGCTTGAGTGAGCAAAGTAATACCCATTTCTATGATGTGTTTGTGTTTTCTCTCTGACTTACCATTTTGAGGGTGAGTGTGAGGACAATGGTGTCTAAAATGGATACCTAGATCTGCCAGAGTTGGTGCTAGGCTACGCTATTCCCCTCCTCATTCGGATTGAAGTGTTTTGATTTTTGTTTCAAAATTTATTTCAATAAGCTTTTGGAAATTTATGAATATTACTTTCACATCAGACTATAATTTTATGTGAAAAATCCAAGTGAAACTACTATAATCATCCACAAAATGTACTTAATATCAAAAACCATCTTTAGAAAGTGTAGTGAAGGTCCCCACACATTGAATTTCAAGAGGTTTGGAAGTAGTAGTGAGTGAGGGACTCTATGTTGTATGCTTAGATTTTGGTACATGAAATGCATCACAAAAATTGGTACTGTTTTTTGAAAGAAAATTTCATTACTCAACATGTGTTTTATTACATTAATGTTTGGATGACCAAGCCTCATATGCTATAGGCCAAGCTTTGAAATTGAAACATTTTTTGCGAACAAAGACTGAAAAGAAAAAGGAAAACTCTGACTAGTTAAAGAAGCAAAAGACACTAGCTGGTTGGAACATGCAATGACAATAGGTAATTGATGCAGCTGAAGTTCATACAGACCTTCACTTAGCAATCCCCAAAGTAGCTCCCTCTTCATAGGTAGGTCCTTCACATGGCAACAGTCATGATGAAACTCAACAAACAAAGGATTATCTTTGGTTAGTTGTGCAATAAATAATAAATATTTCATGATTTGAGGTACACAAAGAATGTTATGTTAAGTCCTAAATTGACATCTCTTTAAAAGTGACAACTTTTGTCAAAAGTAATTAAACTAATTTGGTTCTAAAAAAATTAGTAAATTCTAATGAATCTTATTAAGGTTTCACTGACTTGTCTCCTTTGCATTTTTATTATCTATAAATTGAATCATGTGACTAATAAAATGCAAACACGTTTTTCATTATATATATTTAATTAATATAAAAGCTTTACTCATTTATTAATTAAGGGTCAGTTTGGTATAGCTATGCTGTGAGGAAAAATAATTGCAACTATGCTGTGGGGAAAAGTTAATGAGTGTTTGGTAAATTATAGATTTTAAAGTGCTATGAGTTGAAAAGATTGTAGCAAAGTGTTTGGTAAACTATATGACTAAAGTGTTGTTAAATATTAAAAGACCAAAATAGATGTCAAATTTATTTTATTTTTTAAAAATAAATTCACATATACTAAATAGATTTTAATATAAATATTATATTTGTTTTAACATGTTAAAATTAAAATATATTTTTGATTAGACACTAATAAAGTGATCATCAACAAAAATGTTATACTATGTACCATATATACATATAATTTCATATATATTATAACGAGTCGGTGTAGCTAAAATTATAATTATAGTGATCATAGTATAATAATCTAGTAGTGTTTGATAAATTTTAATTTAAAAATACTATGAGATACAAAAATAATATTACAGTGTATAGTAAAATCTATATTAAACATTTAAAAAAAATCTCATTTCTTAATACAAACTTACTAAAATAATTAATATTTAAAAAGATCTAATATTTAAATATTATTTATGTTGTTATCATATTAATTTATTTTAAATATTTTCATTTTGATTAATATATATAAAAAATAAGTAAATATATTTAGAAGAAAAAAAAACATATTTGTTGTATATTTTTTCAAAAAGTAGCTTTTAAAAGAAGCTAAAAGCTAGGTTCTGTAGCTTTAGCTATTAGCTGTAGCTTTTGTATAAATTCTTTAATAAGTTTTATTATGACTATTTACCAAACATCTTTATTGCACAACTTTTTCATAAAGCAACTTCTAGTTTTTCTAAAAGATATACCAAACTAGCCCTAAATATCTTGGTTTCCTAAAATGGAAAAGATTTTGGTAAGTGCACACAAAAGTAAAGTTTGTGTTAAATCTTTAGTTGACAAACATAATTTAGACAAAAATATTTAACAATTTATGAAAGTCATTTTTGGAATCCTTGATTAAAATATGTGATTTGCTTCTAGAAAATTTGGTTGTCATTTTTAAAAATCTTTATTCAAATATTCTGATATAGTTTACAATGTTTAATAACCATGATTTGTGCTAATATGTCATTCTTATCATAAAATCATTATTATCATATCTTATATGATAAAATATTTTTTAAAGATAATAATAATATATTTGACTTATTCTGACTACGCATTCTTAGGGATTTCGTTTTTTGGATAATGTAACACTACAAGAAATTTGATATTTACATACATATATGTATTGGTAGGTAAAAATTATCTTTACCCACTAATATATATTGGTAAAGGTCATTGGTAGGTAAATAATTAGTTAATGTGAAATTATTTTTAGATGTATCATTACGTACCAATCATATTGTTAGGTAGGTATAAGCTTTCAGCTGCATGAATATACTAGAGGAAATTTTTTTGGCATTTTCTGCTCATCTTTCTCTCTCAATTTTTATGTTTTTATAAAGACTGATGGTTGTGTCTAAGTGTAAAAGAATATCCTAGTGTCTAAAAATATATTTAAATGTTGTCTAATTTTTTGCCCATTTATCATATATATATATATATTATCTATATAATATATATCATTCCATTTATTAAATATAATTATAATATTAATATTAGTTTTAATATATGTTAAAACCTTCAACCTCTTCTCTTCATCTCCAAACTTTCATTTCCCCCAAATTTTAGACCTTCCCGCCTCTTCCACATGTTCTCCCCAAACCCATTTCATCACTCTCATCTCAACCATTTCACAAAACCAAACCTGAACCCTTACCTCACTAGCTCTCTGTCTCACTCTCATCTCAGGTATGTATTTAATTTTTGTTTTCTTTCCGCCTCTCACTAGCTCTCTCTCTGTTTCTCTCACTTCTTCACCTCATTCTCTCAAGGTACACACACATATATATATATATATATATATCTTTTTGTTTTGGTGAAAAGGCTCTCATTGTGCTCTCAATATTCGACTCCCTTATTTATGTGTTTTTTTTATTTATTTATTTGGTAAAAAATGGAAGTTCCCGCCGGTACATCTCCCCCACTGAGGTCTCTCCAATACCGATTCTCTCTTAGTCCTCTCTCTCACAGGTATATGTACACATATATATATATATATTTTAATTAATTTTTTCTTTTATTTTTTGGTATTCATCGTAGTTGTTTTTATCATTTTGTTGATAAATTTAATCTGTTTTGAATATGAGTTTAATCTGATATTACATTGTTGAAATTGCTATATAAATATCCAGACAGACCAAATAGACTAAAATTATTGATTAATGCATTTGATGGCTGTGCTTGTTGTGATCATAATTAAAAAGAACAATGTTTTGAATATACTTTTGTCATGTCAATCTTACTAATTGGTTGTTCTGGTCCTTGGGTCTTGTTTTGATTGGCTGTCATTAGTATATATATGGTTCACTTGGGTGTATTTAGGGTTAAGAAAAGTGAGGTTTTTTAGTTGTAAAAAGAGGAGTGATGTGTGTTTTATCTCTGAGTTGTTAGCTTGTTTATAAGGACTGTTGCAGAGTTCTTGAGGAGAAAAGTTGTGTAATGTATTTATTTTTTCTTATCTTAGTATTATTATTTCAAGGGAAACAAATTATTAGAACCATTGACTAAATCATTATATACACATCATATCTTGATCTTACATTTTGTTTTTCTCTTCCTTTTCTTCTTCTATTGCACATAACATGTTTGTTATAATACCTCAAAGAGTGTAAAGAAACGACAGATTTTTTTGTTTCTTATATTGTGTTATATTAGCCTATGTTTCTTTTGTGTTTGTGTTTGATCAATACTTATAATTTATTTTTCATATTATTTTTATTAGAAAAGTGATATTTATTAAGTGTTCTTATTATGTGGTTTGATAAGGCAATTTATGATATTTATGGTTATTCTTAGGTACCCTTTTGTTGTTTTACATCTTACACAGATCCATCTCATGTGAATTAGAAAGCGCTTTTCATGACATAGAAATGATTTTTGCTCCTTCATAGTCATATGACCGCTGCTTTGTGAGATTTTGCTATGTTTACTGGCTCTTTCTAGTTTCTATAAACGATGTGTATATATATATATATATATATATTAATATGTATGAGATTTATTTTCTTTAACATCATGAATCCATGCTAGTACTCATCTAACCTTTCTCTTTCGATTTACTCTAAATAATTATGGCATATTAATTTTTGATTGATTTGGAATTAAATTTATTTTACTGTTGAAGTTGTATTATTATTTTGGAACTAAAAGTGTGAGAAAGGCTTTGAACTATGACAAAACTATGTTTTGTGAAATGTGTAGTGATGGGATTTGATACAAATATGATGGTGGGCTTCTCTTTAGTTGGGTCATGCACCAGATCACCTCACACCTCAAGACCCTTAAGTTCATGCTCCCAAAGATAACTGAAGGGGATCAATATTGGATCGATGCATGGTGAGCTTTCTTCTCCTTAATCATTTTTTTTCTCTCGATGGGGACATACTGAGTGCATAAGTAGATGTAATATTCCTTGTCCACGGAAATAAATCAATAATTTTGCATAAACATTTGCATTAGGTGTTTATTTCTCTATCGATACCTCTAGTTATGTATGTGGGACACACAATATCTCTTTTTCGAAATTTGTAAGTAAAGATATATTCTAGTTTCGTTCATAATAAGTAAATTGTCTTTTGATTTTTGTTTTTTCGTTCTTAACTTTTTTTGCTTTGTTCATTTTGAAAACAAATCGTCTTCTATGCCTTTCCAGTTCTCAGAACCAAATCGGCTTCGTCTTCTTCTCTGCTGTGACTTACTCTTTAATATGTAAGTTACTAAGTATAGGGCTTAATTACTCCATACATAAATTCTCTCTGTAAAGGCCTTAGTTCTCCATGTTTATGAGTCTTTCCTTTTGGACAGTAAGGGAACGCAAAAAAAAAAAAAAACCAACTCCAGCTCTTCCTTGGTGACACAATCTTGATTAAGGTTTCGTTTATTCCTTTTTCTTTTCTCTCAATGTTTTTTAATTTCTCTTTAGCTAGAATTACATTTTTATGCTTTATGGGTTGTATGGATTTTGGGGTTTTTGAGTTGGTTAGCCAAGCTCGACAGTGAGAATGCATTATTTTATGGTGAGAATGCAAATGCAATGTCATGTCCTGTATGCAAGTCTAGTCGTTATGTACAAAATCAAATCCCACATAAATGACTTAGATGGTTCCTAATCAAGGCACGACTTAAGAAATTGTTTAGTTCGAAGCACACTTCTAAAGATATGCGATGGCATAAAGAGGTTCGAAAAAATGAAGCTGGGATTTTACGTCATCCTGCTAATGGGGATGCTTGGAAGCATTTCGACAATGTTTGTCCTGACTTTGCAACTGATTCCAGGAGTGTACGAATGGGGTTGTGTTGTTGTGCAATAGCTTTCTTCTCTACTCTATTTGGCCCAACAGAGATCATATAATTGGCTTGTGATATATTCTCTTTTGTTATGTAAGTTATATTGGTAGGGATAACTTTATGACTTATTTTAGTATTGAACATTATAAAAAAAAATTAGCATTAAAATTTTTATTATTGTATGGTTTTTTTTTAGTTTATTTCTAATATAGAATATTTGTAAATAATTATTATTATCTTTTACCTACACATAATCATTAAATTTAACCAAAATATAAATTGTGTAACAGACCAATAAAATCATGCTATGTGGGCTAATAAAATGACCTCACGTGGTCTAATAATATTGTGCCACGTAAACCAATAAAATGATGCCACGCGGACTAATAAAATGATGTCACATGGTCTATATCAAATGATGACATATGTACTAATTATCAAACGACACGTGGACAAATTATTGTTCGACACGTGGAGCAACCACAAGATGCCAAGTGGTAGTATTGACGTATGCCACATGTATGCTACTATAGAAACCATGTCAGCAGACACGTAGGATGACACATCATCAAACATGTCATCTGATGACTCATCAATTGATTTATAACTTAGTGGGGTCCACTGATTCTTTTACCTACCAGTATTAATAAGTGTAGGTAAAGACTCTTTCCCCACTAACATTTACCTACCAGTCTCTACCAATTCAATATTGGTAGGTAAACTATATTACCCACCATTATGCTAGTTTTAACTACACTTACAATTGGTAGCTAAATACCACATTTTCTTGTAGTGTAAAATCGAATTGTAATCTAGTCAAGAAAAATGACCAGATTCGTTACAGCCAGTCAAGATTGATGATCATGCTGATTCAACAGTATCCTATGTTATCGAAATAGAATCAACCTTTCTGGCAGATTTTTTCAATCAAAGAAATTTGCAAATATTCTTATATTAATTGCAAGATTTCAGAAGAGCTGACCTTGGACGTTTTTCTCAGCTATAAATACCTTACCAAGACCTTTGGAAAAATTACCTCTTCCATTTTGAAGTTGAAAAATACTTGATGTTAATTTCTTGATGAGTTTTTTTCTTTATAAAGATTAAGTTGTTCATATAAATCTTTGTAGTTGTGTCGAGTGCATTTTTCTCAATGTCTATCTTGTTCTTTGTGTAATAGGTGGTAACTCTTGTGAACGTTATGTTTCTAAGGGTCTTCAGAAGAAGATTTCATTAAGTCTCACATCAGGAGAAAGATAACACTCACTGATCTTTGAAGAAATTTCAAGAGACTTAGCATTTCATCAAAACCAGATTCATAAAGAATAGTACAATAAGATTGTGGCAATAGATTAAAAGAGAGTCTTATATTGTTTAAGTCAATACTTTTGTACAAATTGATTCTTTACTAATTGGTTAATTCTTTGGGTGTGGCCCTGTGGAGCTAGGTTATCCGAAACAATTTCTGAACCACATAAAAATTATCTTATGTTGATTTTTACTTGTGTTTTATGTCTTTGTCTTAACAATCATCATAGTTGCGATAACAACACAAGTATCTGTTTGAACCACCTAATCAGATGGCTCCATTTAATTATTTTTTAATTAAAATCACTTGGTAAGCATAAAATATAGAATTGCAAGTGGTATCAGAGCGGGTCACTAAAATCTTAGTGTGATATTGTGGTATTTTGTTTGTTTGTTCTTTGTGAAATGTCTTTCTTTGCAGAAGGTTGCTCCATAACATGTACTCCATTTCTAAATGACTCTAACTATCCCTACTGGAAAGTTAGAATAAAAGCCTTCATCGAATCACAGTATGAAAAATCTTGGAGATCAATCTTAACCAGTTGGACACCACCTGCTGAGACCAATGACTTAACAAAGGTAAAATCTGAATTGCACTGGAATGATTTTGAAGATAAACTGTCTAGTTTAAATGATAAAACTTTGCATGCTTTCTTTAATGGAGATGATGAAGGATATATAAATTTGATTTCATCTTGTGAGTCTGTCGAAGAGGCTTGGCAAATTCTTCAAACACAATTTGAAGGAACTGTTGATGTGAAGCGCTATAGGCTTGTAATGTTAACTACAAGATTCGAAAATCTTAGAATGACTGAAACTGAATCTCTCACTAAATTTTATGAAAGATTATCTGATATTGCTAATGAATATTTTGCTTTAGGTGAAATATTAGAAAATAGTGTGTTAGCTCGAAAAATTGTTAGAGTTCTTCCTAACATGTTTCAAACTGAACTCACGACAATTGAGGAAGCTAAAGATCTTGAAAAGATGAAAGTAGAAGAGTTGATGGGTTTACTTCGAACTTTTGAACTTAATTAACGAATACGTCAAAAGGAGAAACCACGTGCCCCTAAAGAAAAATCAATTTCTTTAAAAACTTCTAAGGAGAAAAACTCAGATGAAGATGATGGTGAGGATGATATGGCCTTGTTAACCAAGAATTTTAAAAAATACATGAAAAATATTTCTAACAAGAAACCCATGTTCAAGTCATTCAAAGGTAATAACTTTTTTAAATCTTTTGATACCAACAATAAAAAGGGTGTGCAATGCATGGAATATGAAGGGTTTAGTCATATTCAATCTAAATGTGCCAATACGTTGAAGAAATATAAGAAAATCATGGCATCTACTTGGAGTGATCAAGATTCTAAAAGTAGTGGTGAAGAAGAAATTGATAGGTTAATCGACGAAAACACTAAAATAGAATCATCTGATGTGACTGGAAGTGATTCTATTCACACATTTTCAGAAAAAATTGTAATTTAAGTTGAATTTGTTCCAATAACCTCTAGAAAAATAGAGAAGAAGGCTCCAGAAATTATCACAAACTCAATTCACGGAGAACCTTTTACCAGAGTAAAAAAGAATCATCATACTGGCCTCATTCTTTGTAATATTGAGGAAAGTATGGTCACAAGAAGAAGGTATGTGAATCTAGTTCAATTCATATGTGTTACATCAACTTTTGAACCAAAAAACGTGAAGGAGGCCTTAAGTGATGAATCATTGATAAAAGCAATGCAAGAAGGACTATACACAATTCACAAGAAAGGTGGTATGGAATTTTGTACGTAGAGCGAGTCATACCAATGTTATTGGTGGCAAACGAATCTTAAAAAATAAAATTGATGGATTTGGTACAATAGTACGGAATAAGGCTAGGTTAGTAGCGTAGGGGTATACAACTGCAGGAGATCATGAAGACCCGAGGGTTTGGTGCACTTCTAAAGGCCACTCTGTCTCTCCCAACGACATGACCACAAGAAAGGCTTGGAAGGTCATTTTCTCTAAATACAGCTCCGATGGCTTTTCTCCAAGCGGCACCACTAGCAACACAATGGTTATACAGACTATGTCCGATATTATGTTCATAATATTAAGTAAATATCATAAAATGCAAAATTTTATCAATGTAGTCTTAATCTCATATTGGTGTGAGAGGATTGAGATTAAGATAATAAACTTAAAGTAGTTCGCAGTAAAATAAAGTTATGGAATCGTTAGATTAATTACTGCTTGTACGGTTTGCTAGTATTATGAATACAAGTGATCTAGATCTGGGTCACTAGTGTAATAGGACACTTTAGTGAAGGTACTTTATATATAGTGATATATAGAACTAGACCAAATGTGATTTTTTTAATACTTGTTTAAACATTGTTTCACAGTATTAATCAAACACATCAAACAATGATCATATACACAATAATCTTAATCATGAGGTTACTATGAACTCCTATATATGTCATCTGATCATTTGATTCATGCGTTAAGGTTTGTCAGAATGATCAGACTAAGAATAATTATTTTGGGGACTCAATGATTTGTATGACTGGTGTTTACCGAGTTTTTCGGAAACGAATATAAACAGAATAATAAAAAAGATAAGAACTGTAGAAATGCTGAAATGTAACTAAACAAACAGTGTTTTTACGTGGTTCAGGCGTTAACAAGCCCTAGTCCACGAGTCGATGTTATTATACTTGGAAAAGGTTACAGTAAGATGGCTGGTGCACAAGAACTTCACACACTCACAGTGTTTCTCTCGGGTTCTCTTGAAGAAGATGAAGCTAGAGAGATTTTAGTAGAGTTTTTGCTATGTGATTTGTTCGTCGTCCCTCTTCTTGTAAAATGAAGGGGTCTTTATAGCTAGGGTTTCGGATTAGGGTTTTTCTCTACGTACATGAGTCTTAATGACACCAGCCATAAATAGGGGATACAATTACTGTAGTAGCATGGCTACAAGACTCTATGTGGGTATATTTACGTGAAAGTATGGGGAACACACAAAGTCAGTCGTCTTTTCCAAGTTGTCAGCGGAACAGTAGGCGAAAAGGTACCCTTAGGCGTGCTGGGATGTGTGCGGCTTTGACCTAACGGGCGTGTCAGGCCGGATCCTGTGTCAGACGGATATCATTCCAAATATGCCTTCTCCCGGACTCGACCGTTCGGTTTTGTTCTGTGCAAGGCACGGAACTGTTTCCGCGGAGACCACTCGAAGAGCCTCTCCTGGAAGGGGCCTCCCCGAGGGGTATCCTTCGGGAGTCCGGGAGAGTCGACGAGTTTCCGTGTTGTGCTTGCTTGGAAGAGTAATCCGGATACTAAACAGGAGAGGCGAAGCCTTTCTGTCTATCCGTGAGCTCTGGTCACCTACCGTGAAAGACATCGATAATTCTGCTTCCCCGAGGACATCAATCTAAACGCTATCCGGAAATCTGGATAACAACTGGGGACATAGTTTAACAGATATAGAATCTATACTTTCTTATAGATTATATAATGTTTCCTTATTAGGTTGAATTTTGGAACTGAAAAGGTTATGAGTGCTCATGTCGCAAACTTGTTGTGACACAACCTTCACTAGTAAAATCAATGGTACTCTAAGAACAAGATGTAGCTAAAAGGGTAAAACGGTAATTTTATTCCCTTTTAATTATGAACCATTAATATAGGATTAACGTTGTATGTAATGATTATATCAATGGACAATTTATTCTTGAATAAAGTACTCAGTAAATATATGTCTATAATTATCAAGAGTTCAATCTCATATTTATGGTGGAGTAATCATGAGATTAATAAATATGATTATTTTATCAAAGAGCTTTGATTAATAATCTAATATTTATTGGAGCTTGATATTATAGGATCATAGGTCCCAAGGGTGGCTCTATCAATACCATATCAAGATAAGAGTTGATACAATGGTAAAACTTTAATTTGGAAATTTGAGAAGAATTTTATTCTTCAGGTCAAGTATGTAATTATATGATAATTGAGATTGAATAATTAATTTAGAATTAATTATTAATTTTTGAAAATATATTTATTAATTTAAATATATAATTTTTGAAATTCATATATATAAATAAATAAATAAATTTTTGAAATGAATTATTTTATTTGAGTGGGAGAAAATAAAATTGGTAAATCAAAAATAGTTTTTGGTTTATTGAATTTTAAAAGAAGATGATATTGATGACCATCCATTTGAATTTTGAATTTTGAATTTAAAATTTAAATTTTGAAATATGGTTGTCATATTTTTCTTAAAAAGATAAATACCTTATTTTGTCGAATATTGATTTTAGTTAAATAAATAAATAAAAGAAAAATACAAAATCCCTGAAAAGGGAATAGTAGTTCACGCATGACACAATCCAAAGATTGTGCCATGCGTGTACTACTACATTGATATTGTATCAGTGTTGTTTTTATTTTATTTATTTAATTAATTGATAATTTGAAAATAGTGTTTTCAAATTTGGTAATTTAAATATTTACCCAAATCAATTCATATCATCATTATGATATTATTATTATTATATTACTATTATTATTAGGAATAATAATGTAATAGAATAATCTAAATATATATGATATAGAATAATAAGAAGGAGATATAACAAGAGAGATACAATTCATAATAGTTCTCATAATTTTTTGCCATACAAAAAGTTTATCATCTTTTTCTTTATTCTAACCATTCTCAGACCATAATCCAAGTTCTCATGTGTTGAGAAATAGTTGTGATTCCTAAATTACAAACCCATGTTCTCTATGTGCCGACACACATATTGAGGTGTAGAGAACACTCTGGAAGATCGTGGTTCAAGTGCTCAAAGCATTGGATAGGAACATCGATAAATATACGAAAAGACTCAAGGACACTTGATAGGCTTCAAGAGGTAAATGTTTATGTTCTTGAATATTTTTGTGTTTATATGCTCTATAGAAATACATTGTATATTTATATATATGTTGCATGATTAATATTATTACATGTTAATGTTTCTGTCTAGATGTTTTATTGGTCATATAAATTATTTATATGATTAATGAAAATTTTTGTTGTTCTACAAAATGGGCCCACCACGCCTATTCCCCTGTGTGCTCTGGATGTTTTTCCAAAAAACTTATCTCGGATTCTCTTGAACCAGCTAGGTCTAGAAAAGAGAAAGCCCCATCCAAAACCCATTCGCACTCATCACTGTCAGCTGATGTTCTGGCTCCTAAGAAAAAACTAAAGGGTGGTTTCAAGTCACGACATCCCACAGATCACTTAGGGCTAAAGGTACTAGCTCTCATTCCTTTCCTACTGAGTCTACTCCTTTGTAAAAATATAGGAAAAAAGCCAAGGTAATTCCACCATCTTGTACTTCCTTTGAGGATGAGCCCAAGGAGGAATATGGTCCTTCAAATGACGAATACCAAGATGATGATGATGATGATGGTGATGTTGTTGCAGATCTAAAAGAAGTGTCTGAAAATGAGTCTAATATCTCACATTCCTTGCTTGTTTCCTCAAAATCACAGAGGAAGAAAGTTATGGAATTTCCCAATCCCGAACCAAAGCAACCTGTTGCATCTCGACCTCAATTAGGTTTGGCGTTTAAAGCCCATTCTCTGAATTTTTGCTTCAATGGAAATGAGAAAAATATGAAACATTATTTGCATAGGGACTTTAATTGTGAGAAAAAATTCTCTTTTTTTGTCCATTGTGTGTTTGGTGCTCTAAAAAATATTGAGGAAAGGGGTTGGTTGGGTTCTCTTACTGATTTTGATGGCTATGTTTCTAGGGTTGTTCAAGAATTTTATGCAAATCTCAATGATGAACCATTTGAAAAAACTTCTTTTATGTTTAAGAAAGTATATGTCTGTGGACATTGGTATGCTTTTAACCCCTCTAAAATAGCTAAAGTGCTCAAGCTGCCTCTTGGTGTTCAAAATGACTCAATTGATTTTGCCAAAGATCAAGTTTTGTCTGAGTTGGTTGGTCAAACTATGATTTTGCAGCAGAATACCACCCTCAAAGTCTCAGATCTTACTTACTACTATGATGTGATTCATAAGTTCGCCATCAACAATTGGATGCCCACAACTCACTCCTCAAGTATCACTTTTGAGTCAGCCTTCTTTCTGGTCAAAGTTGGTACAAGAGTTAAAGTTGATTTAGCTTCCCTTATATTTCATCAAATTATTGCTCTTGGTAATGCCAAAAAGAAAGGTCAATATCTTATTTTTCCAAAATTTATCTACAAATTTTTTAACTCTCAAAGGTCACTCAAAATGGAATATGAAACTCTGGTTCCACCCACTACTGGCCTCAATTACAAAGTCAAAGACGAATCAAGTTTTTCCACTGCCAAGAAAACTAAAGGTATCTCTTTGAAATCTGATGTTTCTAATCTTGTTCTCACAGAACTTGCTACTTTTAAGTCCAATCTGGGTGTTGTACAGGTAGATGTTCGCAGCCTTCACAATTGTATCTCAACCATTGAGCAACTACATCACACCATATTGAATCAAATGGTTTCTGGTCCTCCAAAATGAAGCCATCTTTTCCTCATTATGTTTCTTTTGCATCGATTACGCTTTAAATAAATTGTGAAAGAACATTTTATGTTGTCTTTTACTTTTATGTTATCTATTTAGTTGTTAAGTTATTGTATTTTGCTCATTTGGTTGATTGCTAAACAAAAAAAATGGGAGTAAAATTGGGATTTATTGGAGTTTTTCTTTGATCTTTTGGGGGTTTTGGTTGTTTTTAATGTTGACTAGCAATTTTGCAAACAACTAATTAAACAAAGCTTAAAGAAATAGAGATTGAGACACTAGATTTTACATGGTTTAGGTTATGAATTTTAACCATAGTCCACGAGTCACTTGTATTTAGGATGCTAAAAGCTTGCAAATGTCAAGCTTCTATGGAGGTTCTTAGGCAACGTTTTGGCAATGCCCTGAAAATGAGAAACGAATCCAAAGATCCTTTACAGAGTGTGTCTGAGCCCTATTTATAGATGGATGGAGGAAATTAGTTCCCTAATGAGGGCTAATTACAAGTATCCACCCTTAACGTGGGACTTAAATGTACAATAAATGATAAATTCCCACAGTTACAATGCTAGTGGGCACCTCCATATCTCAATGCTCCCAATACGAGGTATCAACCCACTAATTTATTGGGCAACACACTCCTGACAATGTCAAAAGGGTAACAACATATTTTTCCATGTCATGTGGTGTCGTGGGACATCTTGCTTGTCACTTGTACAGAATTGACACCAAGATTTGTGTAACTGTGAATGTCAGATGGTTGCTTGTGGTTCAGGCTCATTGTGCTTGACACCTAGCCGCTCTCCTTCAAACCCAGAAGACGACTTTAATAGACCTGGAGGATGCGAGTAAAAGAGATGACCTTGCAATAATATATGGAGCATTATCATGGAACATGGTCCTCAGGAAGTAGTGTCTCCATGGGGACATTCTCCTCCGGTGGTGGTGAGTTGTGATTGGAGGCAAGGCTTACCATATTGTCGAGCTCCAAGCAACCTCCTGCTATGAATAATGTCCTTAAAGCAATTGTAGTTGACAAATGTTATAAATGAAATAAATAATTCAATTGAATTATTATATATATATATAGAATATGTCCGATATTATATAGATAATATTAAAATAAATAATTCAATTGAATTATTATATATATATAGAATATGTCCGATATTATATAGATAATATTAAGTAAATATCAAAAAATTCCAAAGTTTATCTATGTGGTCTTAATCTCATATTGGTATGAGAGGATCGAGATTAAGATAATAAACTTAAAACAGTTCACAATAAAATAAAGTTATGGAATCTTTAGATTAATTACTACTAGCACGGTTCACGAGTATTATGAATACAAGTGTCCTAGATCCGGGTCACTAGTGTAGTAGGGCACTTTAATGAATGTGTTTTATATATAGTGATATATAGGACCGGACCAGATGTGATTTTTTAATACTTGTTTAAAAACTGTTTCGTAGTATTAATCAAACACACCAAATGATGATCATATACACGATAATCTTAATCTTGAGGTTTCAATGACTCCTATATATGTTATCTGATCCTTTGATTCATGCGTTAAGGTTTGTCAGAATGATCAGGCTAAGAACAATTGATTTGGGGACTCAATGATATATATGACTGGGGACATAGTTTAACAAATATGGAATTTATACCTTGTTATAGATTTAATAATGGTTCCCTATTGGGTTGACTTTTGGAACTGAAAATGTTATGAGCGCTCACAAACTTGTTGTGACACAACCTTCACTTGTAAAGTCAATGGTACTCTAGGAACAAGATATAACTAAAAGGGTCAAACGGTAATGTAATGCCCTGGATAGCCAAGACCGCTACACTGTGTATTTACAAAGGTGTAGGACTTGCTAATCAAGTCATTTAGTTAAAAACGTGTCACTGAAACCATTAATGAGCTAGGGTTAAAAGGCTTTGGTCTCAAAAGATACACTTCATATAATTAAACATTTTACACAAGGGATCCCAAAAGAAACAATGTTTAAAAGCCAGTTTACAAAATTTCCAGAGTACAAACAACCACTAGCCACTCTAAGGGCAAAATAGACATGTATGGTTCTCCTGTTCCTGTCTCCTCCTCAACTGTGGCGGCTGAGCAGCTGATCATGTACATTCTGGCCTC
This sequence comes from Humulus lupulus, assembly GCF_963169125.1. Taxonomy (NCBI): domain Eukaryota; kingdom Viridiplantae; phylum Streptophyta; class Magnoliopsida; order Rosales; family Cannabaceae; genus Humulus; species Humulus lupulus. The sequence goes on along the minus strand of NC_084794.1, from coordinate 193,881,367 downwards.
AGAGCTCTCCGAATCAAGGCTGATCAAGCTTGACCTTGCCTTTACCTGCACCACGTAGCACCCGTGAGCCAAGGCCCAGCAAGAAAACATAACATTATAGTACAAACAATGATATCAACTAAATAATCCTTAAAGCATGTTCATACACTTAGCATACCACACTAATTACATAATCCATAGATATAAGCAACGAATCAATAAACCAACACTTAGCTATTCAGCATGACAAATCCACCAATCAATAATAATAATCAAATCACATGATAATCAGGGCCGACACCCTTAGGTCGCACCCTCTGAATACCCCACTGACTCTGGTCCGCTTAAACCGAGCTCAGTGCATAAAAAGTTGTCCTCAGCTACCAGTGGCTAACCCACGCCCTGTGCGCCAATGTAAACTCTGGCACTCTTGGGCCGTTTGTTTATTATTCACATTGCATAATACCATCCTTCAATAAGCATACAAAATAAGGAGCCCTTAGTTCCATTATCAAATCACAACCGGGTGCAATTTTCTTACCTTTAATTTCCAAGTATATTGATTACGAGAGATGCCTCTTGAGCACAATCCATTTCCCAAGCCCTATCTTAGTACCTAGTCATAACCAAGATAAGGGATACCATTAATAATTTTAAAAAGACTTCTAGATAAGGTTCTAGTCTCCGGAACATCGAATTCCATTAAACACGGCAGTAGATTCGATCCCGAGCACCCTAGGTTAAATTCCCATGCTCAAAATCCCAAAAACCCAAATTTCCTTAAGGGTCGTGGCTCAAGCTCCCTATGCCGCGGCATGGCCCCAACCAGAGGCTCATCCTCACCCAGAACAAGACACGACCCGCAGCCCAACATGCCCCATGTCGCGGCCCGCCCTCCATCTTCAGCACTCATCAGCCTTAGAGGGCCGCGGCGCTCCAAGAACTATGCCACGGCCTGACCCCTTCGAACCCAGAAAAACCACCATTTTTTACTCTCAAACCTCACTCAAAACCAACCAAAACTATCCCAATTCCATAACTCAATTATCACAAAACTTCTAATACGATTCCAGCAACACAACCCAACAAAAACTTAGCCTAGAAACTCAACAAAATCCCACTTCAATCTCTGAAACCCAAAAGCTTAAAAACATGAAAACCAGTCAAGAAAACACTAAGATTCAATCATTTAATCATAAATTCGAGCTTACCTTCACTGATGAACCAATTCTCTAGGAAATCTCTGAGCTAACTCCTAAGTTCCAAGCTTTAATTCAATCCTTCAATGTCAAAACCCATAAACACTTCAAAACTCAACCATAACCACAGAACTTAACCACCATGCATAAATCTTATGACTTACCTTAATTCTTGATTGAATCCTTTGCTAATCCTTGAGCTAATCTCCTAAATCATAACTCCAATTCTCTGAATTTCAGCCAAATTCTTCTTGGTTCCTTGTGGTTTTCTTTGAGAGAGAAAGAGAAGAGGAGGGAAGGTCGGTTCTTAATGTTTCCACCGTGTTCTGTGTTTTACTTAGTCTATCCTTAGGCAATTAAGTCAATCCCGAGGCTCGGGGTACCAAAAACGTCACCGAGGGCAAAATGGTAAAATTCCCCAGTATTCCCACTTAAGCTTCCTAACCTCAAATATATCTCCAATTATTTATTTCCATAACCCAATAACCCAAATAACCATCTAATACTTGAAATACCCCTTGACTTGCTCCAAGTCAAGTATTAGGTCCCGTTGTGACTTTCCTGCTAACTAGCTCCATAGGACCGCCTCAAGTCGCATGCTGTAGATTTACCCACATAATAATGTGATCCTCACAATTATAGCAAATAATCACATTTATATTCATATAACCATACAAGCATGCTTATCATAGAATCATGCATTAAACTAATAAATTCACACATAAACCAATTATGCCCTCCCGACACACTAATCAATGCCCTTAAGCCATATTAGTGATTTTGGGTCGTTACAGGTAATTTAATTCCCTTTTAACTATGAACCATTAATAGAGGATTAACGCTATATGTAATGATTATATCAATGGATACTTTATTCTTTAACAAAGTACTCAGTAAATATATGTCTATAATTATCAAGAGTTCAGTCTCATATTTATATTGAGTAATCATGAGATTAATAAATATGATTATTTAATCAAAGAGCTTTCATTAATAATTTAGTATTTATTGGAGCTTGACATTATAGGTCCATAAGTCCCCAGAGTGGCTCTATCAACACCATATCAAGGTAAGAGTTGATACAAGGGTAAAACTTTAATTTGGAAATTTGAGAAGAATTTTATTCTTCAGGTCAAGTATGTAATTATATGATAATTGAGGTTGAATAATTAATTTGTAATAAATTATTAATTTTTGAAAATATATTTATTAATTTAAATATACAATTTTTGAAATTCATATATATAAATAAATAAATAAATTATTTTATTTGAGTGGGATAAAATAAAATTGGTAAGTTAAAAATAGTTTTTTATTTATTGAATTTTAAAAGATGATGATAATGATGATCATCAATTTGAATTTTGAATTTTGAATTTTGAATTTAAAATTTAAATTTTGAAATATGGTTGTCATCTTTTCCTTAAGAAGATAAATACCTTATTTTGTGGAATATTGATTTTAATCAAATAAATAAATAAAAGAACAAAATGCAATATCCCTGAAAAGGGATATAACAGTTCATGCATGACACAGTCTAAAGACTATGTCATGTGTGTATCAATATACTGATATTGTATCCGTATTGTTTTTATTTTATTTATTTAATTAATTAATAATTTGAAAATAGTTTTTCAAATTTTGTAAGTTAGATATTTACCTAAATCAATTCCTATCATCATTATGATATTATTATTATTATTATATTACTATTATTATTAAGAATAATAAGGTAATAGAATTATCTCTATATATATAATATAGAATAAAGAGAAGAAAAACAACACAAGGGAATCAGATACAGTTGAGAATAGTTTTCAGAGTTTTTGTCAGACAAAAAGTTTTTCTTCTTCTTCTTTATTCTAGTCATTCTCAGACCATAATCCAAGTTCTCATGTATTGAGAAATACTTATGATTCCTAAAATTGCAAACACATGTTCTCTATGTGCCCACACATATCTTGAAGTGTAGAGAACATTCCGGAAGATTGTGGTTTGAGTACTCAAAGCATTGGATATGAAGATCGATAAATATACGAAAAGACTCAAGGACTCTTGATAGGCTTCAAAAGGTAAATGGTCATGTTCTTAAATATTTATGTGTTTATATGTTATATATAAATATATTTTATATTTATATATATGTTGCATGATTAATAATATTGTATGTTAATGTTTTTTTCTGGATGTTTTCTTGTTCATATAAACTATTTATATGAGTGATGAAAATTTTTATTGTTGCACACAATGGGCTCACTATGTCTATTCCCCTGTATGCTCTGAATTTTTTTCCAACATCTCCAGGGGACTTAATTATCATTTGTGAAAACTTAATTACTCTCTAATATATGCCACATGTTACTTGGCAAAAAGACAGACAACATTTGTCCCCCAAGTCTTCACTCGTCCTCGAACTATGAAGACTTTGATTGAGAAGAGTAATGTTGGGGAATGTACTCAGATTGAGAAGATTGTACATCCTAAAGGCCTAAGACCTCTTTAAAGGTGACGCCATGTGTCGACTCCCTATTTTTAGGCGCATCACTCAATGGCATTTAATGAAGGGTCTATTCAGTGCCCAAGACGTCTATTCCGTACATGAGATGTCCTTTCACTTTTTTTTTATCATACATTCTATGCCTTGAAAAGTGTGACTATTGGATCATGCTCGAGCACCTACCCCCTAGATTATCAACAGCTAGGGATGAATTTCTTTCTGCCTACGCCTTCTCGTATATATTCAAAAATTTCCTCCATCACGTTTCACTTTTTCCTTCAAAACTCTTTCACTTTCAGAGCTTAGAAAACCTGTCATTTCACTAAAAACTTATTCACCAATGCCAACAACCTCTAGTCATTGATCCTGGAAGGTTAGAGGGAATCGCAATACTTATTGGTTAACTAGACGAAATATTTTTATGTTTGGACTCGACTCAGCACATATAGGCATTACATCTAGAGTAAGCTCCCATTACCCTTTTCTGCTTTGGTGTTTGTTCTTGAGATTTTCTGGGTTTCTATTTAGGCTATTGGAATGGCTAGGATTTAGAGGGTATTTTGACCTCTTTTATGCTTATTTCGGTCCATTTCTGGTGTCAAAACAATTTGTAGGTAACCATTTGCTCCTTGAACTTTTCTTGCATTATTTGACATTCAACCGATTTTTGGGAAATTTCCAGATCTCAACGGTTTTCTTGAGTCTCCAGTGGTGTCTTCACGAGCTAATTTAGGGTTTTGAGGATTCTCATTTCCATAGGAAAATTCCTCATTTCCACTCCCCGAGAAGTTGTCTGAGGGTATTCTTGTGTTTTGATCATCCTCCTTGGGTCAAAGCACTAAATGCTTGGTTTTCGTTTCAGATGTTTGAGAAGCTTCGTAACCTACACCAGCACGGTTTCTACGTGTTTGACAGGGAATTTCCAACAATGGCTTGAGAAGATAGTTGACAACTGGAGGAGATACGTGAACCTGCCAAGGCATAAGCATAGGCTCTATGTTGGAGGAGTAGGAGAATATAGCTTCGATTCTGCACACCATTCAACGGTACATGGTTGGGGGATTTGAGGCAGAGCAGATAATCATCAAATTAAAGCATCCCGAGGCTTTGGAACACATCATGAAGCACTACGAAATTGGGGAGGAGTTCCTCGTCCGTCTATGCCAGGAGACGGATAGTTCACACTGTAGCGTTTACGATCTAGGAGCCTGGAGCCAGTCCACTTCCAAGCAGGGCAGCTCTACCCCTAGACCAATATTCTATAAAATAAAATAAAAAAAGAAATTAAGTACGTGGGATTGCTCTGTTCCAGCAGTGCCCGAATGGATACAGGGTCCTCGCGGGCCTGTATGTCCTGTACAAGAAAAGAAACTGGCTTGAGCCTTCTCAAGCTGAGATTTTATATCTCTGCGCTTGCCCGAAGAAGAGGGGAAGTGACCTCGACAGGTATTATACCCTAATGAATTATGCCTTCATGACGTCCAAGGCTCCTCATCACAACGAGAGCCATGCACGGGATTACAAGGATCACTTCTTCTTCTTCACTAATGGCTTCCCAACATAGGCAAACCAAACTCTCATCCTGGAATTCTCCAAGGTTGGTAAGTCTCTCATCATCTTCTAATTTTTCATTCTCCGAGTTCAATCATTTTTTGTTACTTAGTAGATTCCTTTTGTTAGGTCCCTTCCACCATACTCCCCATGTCCAGGCATTCGAAAATCGCTTGCGAGCGATGAATGCTTTCCCATATGTGGAGATGGAGTTGAGCCAGCTGGTAAAGGAGGAGAACTTAGTTGTTATGGGTCTTTTCCAGAAGGGGAAACGCATTAGCAACTTGGACCTGACTCAGTACAGGAACTCCAATAGGTCCCATGAATTGGCCTCATGCCACATCCACTACATCGATAGACTGGCCTGCTCCCAATATAACCAGCGACTATTGGAGGTGCGAATGGAGAACGCTCAGGATGCCCTAGCAGCCTAAGAGGCTAAGTTTGTCAAGGATCTCAAGGAGGAGCTTCAAGCGGGGATAAAATTATCCTCACAAGACCAAGGTAAATCCCATATTATAGTTTACAATGCTAACTCTATAAGGGATGGGGTAAGTCCTGAACACATGTGGGCTTCTCCATCACTTCTGTGATGCGGCCTCACCTCGGACCACCCCTGGACTCAGGAAGAGTACCATGATTACCAAGACATGATCAACGTTTATCTCCACTACCCCAAGAGATGGTTGCTGCCTAAGCGATTTATGCCTTTGGATGACTTAACGTACTTTCATGCACATTGGTTTTTTCAGTAGGTGACAACACTAACTAGGATATGAGGAGACTCGTTGTAATGACCCAAATTTCCTAATAAGGCTTAGGGCCTTGATTAGGAGGCCGGGAAGGCCATAATTGATTTATTATGCAAATGATTAAATGCATGTTTAGGTGTATTAAATATGCATGTGAACCCATTTCTATTCAATTGGGAAATTTTCTAGGGAAGATTAGAAGCTTATTAGTCGAAGGATTTAGTTGGGAAACGACATAATCGGAGGGAATCCAAGTTTTTTTTTATCAAGAAGAAATAATACTTCATTAAACAAACAAGCAAATACACACAAGGCAAACTGCCCAACCAGAAGCCAAGAAAAGCCACTCAAGATCCCACCCTCACATTACATACATTGAAGCTTTCTTAAGAAAAGCTTGAGATGAGAGACAACTTTCCTGCTATGAACAATATACAATCTATATTTAACTAAAGTAATAACCTCTTTGACTATACAATGAGCTGACAAGGAAAACCCATAAAAAATGCATCTATTCCTATTCCTCCAGATATTATAAACCACTGCTACAAGAATCATATTCAGAGTTAAACTAAAGCTGTCATTTTGCCTAGCACTTAGACTAACTGTCCAATCCGAGAACTGAGTGGCCCAAGCTGGAAATCCAAGCTAGGAAAAGATATAAGATAGAACACTCTTGGACAAATAGCACTCAAAAAACAGATGCTGATGGCTCTCTAATTGATCTTCACACACTGGACAGAGAGAGTTTAATAGTTGAATGTTAACTTTGGCCAAGTTATCTCTGGTTAAGAGGAAAGAGTTAACCACCATCCATAACAGGAACCTATGCTTAGGGAGGATAGATCTACTCCAGATAGCATTTTTATAGGCCACCAAATGCTGATTTATAGAGCTATTATACAGTTTAGAAGGCTTGAATTTCCCAGATAAACCAGTAGCAATCACCTCTCCTTTACTAAATTTGCTCCTTAAATGGCAAAGTTTTCGCCAATACCAGCTGGAATCCTGCTTCAAAACATAGTTCCAAAAGTCAGCCCCCTTCAGATAGACATGTTGAATCCACTTGACCCAAAGAGTATCATGTTTAGTGGTAACTGCCCAGATATATTTAGCCAACAGAGCTCTATTCCAACTCGCACTATCTCTGAGACCAAGCCCTCCAAAAGCCTTGGGCAGACAAACCTGCTGCCAAGAAGCTAAGTGAAGCTTACTATAAGTCCCCGAGGCCCCCCAAAGGAACTGTCTACAGAGTTTCTCTACCTCCTTGATGATGCTTTGAGGAAGAATAAACACATTCATCCGATAGTTTCTCAAGCCAAACAGAACAGTGTGAATAAGCAACAGTCGGCCAGCATAGGAGAGATGCTTACTAAACCAGGAGAAAAGCTTAGTTCTCATTTTGTGGATTATGAACTCACAGTCCACATGCTTCCATTTGGTTGGCCTTAAAGGGACCCCAAGATAATGAAGGGGAAAGGTCCCTTCTGTAAGGTTAATGACCTGAAAGATTTCTCTTTTTTCCCCTGCAGTAACTCCTCCAAAATAAATCTGGGATTTCTTGGCATTTATTGATAACCCAGAAGCCTCACTAAACTTCCCAAGAGCCATCTTAAGAGCACTAACAGCCCCAACAGAGCCTTTGCAGAACAGAATTATGTCGTCAGCAAAACACAAGTTCACCAGCTTTAGGCTCTTACACATAGGGTGAAACCGGAAGGAAGGAGACCTGGAAGCCAATTGTAAACTTCTAGTCATGTATTCCATAATAAGCACAAAGAGAATAGGGGACATAGGATCCCCCTGACGCAGGCATTTTCTCCCCATGAAACTACTCTAAACTCTACCATTAATCAGTAAAAAATATGTAGTATTCCTGATACAGTTCATAACCCAGCCAATGAACTTCATTGGGAAACAGAAAGATTTCAAGAGGTTTTCCAAAAACAACCAATCAACAGTATCGTAAGCCTTACTAATGTCTATCTTTATTGCACAGCGAGGAAAAGTTATAGCCCTACCATAATTCTTAATTAGATCTTGAAGAATCATGATATTGTGAGCAATAGACCTACCTCGAACAAACGCACCTTGAATGGATTGAATAAGAGAGGGAAGCACCACTGCCAACCGAGAACATAACAGCATAGCCATGACCTTATAGAGGGTCGAACAGCAGGCAATGGGCCTGTAATCTGATGCCTTAGCTGGATTGGAGACCTTAGGAATTAATGACAAAGTTGTTTCATGGAGCTCCTTAGGAAATTGACTTGTACTGAAACCAAGATTGATAGCTGAGCAAAAATCCTAACCAATTTCCTTCCACAGAAATTTGAAGAAACCTGATCCATATCCATCTAGACCAGGCGATTTTGTGCTAGGGATACTAAACAAAGCAGCCCTTATTTCCTTGTTAGAAAAGGGTTTCAATAGATACAGATGCTGCTCAACTGACAGCTTAGTACCCAAAGCAACACAGTGAGGGTCCACTGTTCCTGAAGCCAAACTAGAGTTACCAAGATGGTTTTTAAAATGATCAACAAAATGGTCCACCACCATCTTAAAGTCATCTATTAATATACCTTGATCATTAATATAAGAGACTATGGTATTCTCTGCTTTGCGCTTCTTAAGAAAGGCATGAAAGAAGGAGGAGTTCACATCACCCTTCCTAATCCAGTTGATCTTGCTACGTTGAGCAAGAAAACTATGATACATTTGTTCCTGTTTATGAAACTCAGCAGCCCTCTCCTTCACCACCTCCTGTAACTTGAGATCTTGAGGATTCTCTTGGGCTTGAAATTGTTGAAAGGCCACCGAAGCTAACTGATAACCATAACCAACATCACCTATACAATCCCTATTAAACTTCTTAAGCATGTGCTTCAGCCTAACAAGCCTGATGAAGATTGCTCTCAAACCAGATTCTTTAACAGGGGTCCTCCAGCTACTTAACACCACCTGGTTGAACTCAGAGTGGTTAGACCTGAAGTTATAATACCTGAACAACTTGATTCCCATAGTCTCCATAGGGATATTAGAGACTACACAAGAACAGTGATCTGAAACCACCTCCCACCGAAACATAGCCAAAGACTAAGGGAACATGTCCAACCAATCCTCATTAATTAAAACATGATCAATTTTGGAGTATATCCTGGCTGAGCCATCTTGGTTGTTTGTCCAAGTAAAATACGGCCCCATACTTTTGAGAGCCACAACTCTGGCAGTAGTCATCCAACCAAGAAGGTCAGCCAGCTCAAGACTAGAAATAGGATTGCCACCAGATCTATCCTCTCTAGAAAAGGGGGCATTAAAATCCCCTAAGACTATCCAAGCTTTAACTGAGAGCGATATACGAGTTAAATCAAGCCATAAGCTTCTTCTCTTTTCCACTGTGTTGTAACCATAGACAAAAGTGACATGGAAAACACTCCTATAGCTGACCATATATACCTGGCAATGAACTAGCTGAGGAGACTCTTCCAAAACAATCACTTTAGCTAACCCCTTTCTCCAAGTTATTAACAGCCTTCCCTCTGTAATCTGACTGGAGTAAAACTCCCAATTAGGAAATTTTAACTCCATGAACTCACCAATTTTATTCCCGCGCAATTTAGTTTCCAACAGACCACTAATTCCAATCTTATTTTTCCTAAACATTTCTTGGACTAAACTCTGTTTATTTACACTGTTTAGCCCCCTTATATTCCAACTTAAAAGAGAGCCCTTATCCATTAGATGAACTACCACCAAGGTGCTCAATCTTCCTGCCCTTTTCCTGTTCCTGAAGAACAACAAATTGGTTATTCATCTTGTGATTCTCAACAGCAAGGTTAGAAGTACCGCTGGTATGACCTTGTCAATTCTGAGTTGCAATGCGCCGAGGGGTTTGCCAATTAGCTTCCTTGTTCCTCTCCTTAACCTGATCCGCAATAGCCTTCCCTGACAGAGTGACATCCCTAGTGCCCTGATTTGAGATATCTTCTCCTTTTGTCCCACCAATTTCCTCACCTAGTTCCCCTTCAGTAAGTTTCTCAGAAGCTTTTGGCTGCTCCAAAAGGATCTCAGCTTTTAAACAAGCTGCTTTTTCCACCCAAACAGTCTTATGATCCTTGCGACAATCTGCCATAGAATGCCTAAAACCAGAGCAAGTCTTGCATTTAGTAGGCAGCCACTCATACTCTATTCCCTGCTCAATAATTTGACCATGCTCATTGATAAACTGTAAGCTACAAGGAGGATTATCAGTAATTTCCATCTCCACTAATACCCTCGCAAACTGAACTCGAGATCGCTCCCTAGTAAACTTATCTACTAATAGGGGTTTGCCTATCTTGCTCACCAAAGCACTAATACACTTGCTACCCCAATACTGCAATCCAAGGTCATGAAGATGGACCCAAAGCGGAACCGAGCGGATCAGCCTAATAGCACTCAGATCTGTAGTCCATGGCCTGATAATGACAGGTTTCCAATCAAATTGAAGAACTCCATTCTCTAAAACATGATCTCTAGTTGCTTCATCATTAAACTTCACCAAAGTTAGCCCCAATGTCATTCTAGAGATTTGGGAAATCCCTAGATGACCCCAAACTCTCTTTATAAAGCCTTCGAACACTGCCATTGGAGGATTTTCTCCAAGCACCATGCATACCACAGCAGAGCTCCAATTAGCAGACTGAATTTTTACCTCTTCCATATCCAATTGAGCCAGCTTCTGTCCATTCCTGAAGATAGGTTCAGTAAACTCAAGTTTCGGTTCAGAAAAAGAGAGCTTACTCGATCTAAATTGTTGCCATTGAAGCTAGGATTCAGAAAGAAAATCCCCTTCCGTGATTTTATCACCACCTTCGCTTCTATCCGCCCAAGAGGCATTCCCCAAATCTGGATCCAATCCAATGTCCTCCACTTCGACCGACTGGGCACTCTTGCCCCTATGCCTCACATCTCCTTCCTGCCTAATCTCGAACCCAGGAATTTTGAAATCCTTCAGGCTGACATTCTCTGGTTCAGCAATGTCAACTCCCTCTGAATCAATCACAACCTCCGACTAAGTCACCGGCGGGACCTTATCTACTCGATCTTCATCAGGGATTACCGGCCTACGAATCGGCTTCTTCCACTTCGCCATGGAAGAGAGCAAACCGACCCTTCAGCTTTGCTTGGTTTAAAAAAAAAAAAAAAATTCATAATACTTAAACTTTGGGAATCCAAGTTTTAAGTTCTAAGTTTTTAAGATCTTAAGCTTGGATTGGATTTTGTGTTTTGATAAGTTTTTGAATGAATTGAAGCTTGGGTTTTGTTGGTTTTGGATCATGGGGATGTTTGGGAACTTTGATTTTGGGATATGGATATGTTTGGGTAGGTTTTTGGATGGTTTTTAAATGGTGAAAACGAGGTTTTTGGGCTGGTTCGTTGTTGGGCCGAGACCCTGTTCTAGGGCTCCACGGCCTAGGCTTGAAGAAGGAGGAGGCTGGCTTCTGTTTGGAAGAGGGTCGCGACATGGTGTTTGGAGGGTCGCAGCGCTTAAGGGAAAATTTTGTCATATTTGGTTTTTAGTCATGAGAACTTAATTATAAGGGCCTGGGATCGATCCTATTACCCAATTGAGTGGGATTTGACGTCCCGGCAGCTTGGGCTAGGTCCGGAAGTATTTATTTACTCATTTTGATGAGGTTTTATATTATGGTTGTGACCAGGTTATCGCTAGGGACTTGGAAATAGTATCATGCTTGTGGCTCGTTTATTGGTAACTTGTGCTTGGACCAAAGGTAAGAAAACTACACCCAGTATGTGATGCATGTGATGCATGAAATACATGTAATTAGGGCATGACATGAATATTGAATATGAGATTGATCAAATCTTGAGTCTCTATAAATGTGCATGATCATAATTATGCTAGTGATTGTTATCTAAGAATGATGAATGCCCTACATTTGGATATTTGACATATGATATATGCCTGCTTGCATTGCTTACTTGTGTATGGCACTGACCCATGAGTCAAAAATCAGCACGAGTCATATGGTATTGCCTTAAGAGTCAAGAACGACATTGATGTGTTCAACATAAGCCGAAATGATTAGATCTAATCGACATAAGCATTGAATGAATCATCATGAACATTAATGCTTGACTCACCTCAAGTTTGATGAAAATTAAAAGTGCTTGTCTAGTCTAAAGGCTAGTTACTTAGAGCCAGGACCAAAAGGCTCAGGTGACTACAACGTCACATGGCTATGGGTGCTGAGCCCAAGTTCATGACTCACGCATCAGTCACTTATCTGATTAGGGTGTAGAGCCCAAAGTGTGACTCTCTAGTCACCTATTTGATTAGGGTGCGGAATCCAAAGTGTGACTCACTCATTTGATTAGGGCTACAAGCCCTAGCATGATTACTAGAATCTCAAAGTTTTAATCACTCATCTTATTTGGGCTACAAGCCCCAGTATGATTACCAAAATCATAAAGTGATATTCACTCATCTGATTGGGGTACAGACCCTAGTGTGTGACTTAATTGTCACTTATTTCAGTCACTTTATTTTAGATGGACACATTGGCCATCTATTTTCATTATGACTTGAAAGTCATCAATACAAAGAGCAGGGTTCATAAATCACCTATACAAAGGGCAGGGCCCACAACCATTATTTGGACTTATTTGCATGCATGACTAGGGCTATTATTGCCAGGCATGCCTATTATGATTTAGTAACATGTTATTACTGATCATGAGCATATTGAGTTTTCTTGCTGAGCTTCGACTCACGGGTACTATGTGGTGCAGGTAAAGGCAAGAAAAAGTTGGACCGTCCTTGAGTTGGAGAGCTTAGCTGACGATGTGTACATATGCAACTGTTTGACCGCCATGGCCGAGGGTTAAAAGAGGAACTAGGGTTAAACCTTATTTTGCCGCTTAGGTCGGCTGGTTGTAAATCTTTTGTTGTAATTAACCTTTAAAATATATTTTTGGGATGTCAATGTTTACAGTAAACGTTTTAGTGAAATGTTTTATCTTTGACCAAAATTTTTAACCCTAAACTGTTAATCATACTTCGTTACACGATTATGGCCAAATGACTCAATTAGCGAGTTTAGCATTGTTTAAAATGTACACTGTAACGGTCCCTGGGTAGTAGGGCATTACAAACTTGGTATCAAAGCGATCCAAGGTTAAGGTTCCCAAAGACAAGCTGGGCATGTACACTCATCACTAAAGATAGCTTCACTCAGGGAATGGTAACTATTTCTGTAGTTATGTGTTTAACTGCTTAAATAGAATGTAAATGCTTTACCTGCATATTGTATTAAGGAGCATGAGATTCTGATAGAGCCTGGCTCTTAACTATATGATTACATGTTTAGTGAATATATATATATATATATGTGTGATATTTGCAGGCTGGAGTTGGAAGCATGGTGTATATGTTGGAAGAGCAGGGATTATGATTGATGTACGAATGCTATGGGCATGTTTTTACCACTGCAGTGGTTTGTGATTGTAGTGTGGTATGATTGTTCTAGTGGGGAAGGCTTTTGCATATGCTCATCATGTTTAATAGGTCAAGTTATTGATTGCAAATCATTTAGTAGTTATGTATCCAAGGCAGATAATGAGACCTGGTGGTGGTTATACTGACACCGGGAATTACAGCCAGGGTTTGAGTTCTTCACCTGCCCCTCAGAATTTTCAGCAGGTGTTTACAGATGTGCAATTAAGATTGCAGAGGCAAGAGGAGGAAATTAGGTGTTTGAAACAATAGCAGGTTCTATCAAGGAACACCTCTTCCCTTGCTATGCCAGGAGTGGCACCAGTATTGGCTCAGCCTAGGGTTGAGAACAGATGGGAATTTCTCTGTGGAAGATTCTAGGAATATTACCCTCCAATCTTTGAGGGAGGCCTAGATCTATTCAGAGCTGAGCAATGGATGAGCATGATCAGTTCCATTCTCGATAGTATGGGGGTGGTAGGTCACGATAGGGGGATATGTGCTACATATGTATTGCGGGATGATGCCAGACGTGGTGGGAAGTAGTATCCCGGACACGAGACACAGCTGTGATTGACTGGAAAGAATTTAGGCAGTTGTTCAATGAGAGATATTACTGTGATGCAGCCAAGACTGCTAAGATGAATGAGTTTCTGAACCTCGTTCAGGGCAATGCAATAGTAACAGAGTATGTTAATATATTTGATGGGTTGGCCAAGTTTGCTTTTGATATGGTACCCACGGATGTAGCTCGTAAGGAAAGGTTTTTATCCAGGGATTGAATCCCAGTATAATTCAGGGCATTAGAGTAGCCCCAATGCATGAAATCTCTACCTACGCTCAGGTGGTAGGAAAGGCTCTTACTGTTGAGAGCATAGGAAATTAGACTGAAAAGGAGAGTGCTAGAGATCACGGAGCTCAAGCAATGATACCTCCATTTATTGGATCGAGCAAGGACAAGGATTGGAAAGTTTACCCAGAATGCACTCAGTGTAAGAGGCATCATCTGGGAGAATGTCGAGCAAAGGCATGTTCTTATGTGGAATGGTTGGGCATTTCAAGAAGGATTGCCCAAGGCGAAGGAAGGATAAGAAAAAGGGGGTGGACAACTCGACTCAAGCTCGAGTGTTCATTTTGATGCAGTCAGAGTCAGAGACTGAGGCTAGTTCCTTAGTGATGGCAGGTCAGCTTCCTAGTTCTGATTTCTTTGTATTGTGTTGACTAGTTGTGGTGCCATGTTATAAAGACACTAACTTGTTATATAGATCGCATGGTTATGTTGTGATGAGTTAGAGTTTTGGTGGAAAGGACTCATCAATTGTTTTGATAAAGTTGCTTATGACTAACTTCAGTATGATCCTGGATATGGATAGGTTAACCAAGTGTGGGGCAATGCTAGATTGCAAGGAAATGATAGTAACTCTTGGGTTTGAGAGTGGGAAACCCTTGTGGTAGTTGGCACAGTGCATGGAATTTTGTATGCTAATGACATCTATATTTAGAGCTAGAGATCTATTGTAGGAGGATGCATAGAACTCCTAGCTAGTGTGATGGATACCACTTAGGTTGTGCCAGTGGGATTAGGATAGACTGGATTAGTCTGTGAGTTTCTGGATGTGTTTCCAAGGGATTGTCAGGATTACATTTACACAAAGAGATAGAATGGCGATTGGATTGGTGCCAGGGATGGAATCAGGTCTAGGGTACTGTATTGAACGGCTTTCAGCAGAGTTGTAAGAATTAAAGGACTCAGTTATTGAGTAATATGGTATTCTCCAAGGTGGAACTTTGATATGGTTATTATCAGCTGAAGATCAAGGAGAAGAATATGTAGAAGTCTGACTGTTGTATCGGATAAGGGTTGTAATGCCCCAAAATCACTAATGAGGTTTAATGGTCGGATTAGTAGGTCGGGAGGGCCATAATTGATTTATTATGCCATTAAATTATTATATGCATGTTTATGTGAATTATATTATTATATGATGACAAATGCATGCATGTGGGTCCACATTTCATTATAGGGGCATTTTGGTAATTTGGCCCGTTGAGGGCATAATTGTGTATTTTCATGCATGTTGGTGAACTATTGATGAGGCCACATTATAATGTGGATTTTTTTGAGCCATTCGGCATGATACGATCTTTTAATGCAAGTTAGCAGTTTTGTCATAACGGGGTTGATTTCGGGGCTCGGGGTGAGTCTCGGTGTAATTTGGTGATTAGATCATTACTGGGAATTAATGGGTAATGGGATGTGATTTATTAGCATTTGAGAATATTGGGAATAACGGTTTTGGAGAGCGTTAATTATGATTAACGAGATAGGCGGGAACGGATAATTTTGCCCTTGGTGGTTGTTAAGGGTTTTATTTAAGTCTAGGGGCAATATTGTCTTTTGACCTAAGGATAGATATAAACCATTTGAAGGCTGTAGAAACTTGCAACAATAGAGTGTCTTCATCTTCTTCTCTCGTTCATCTTTTCTCCTCCTTTTCTCTTTGGATTTTTGAGCTTCATTTGAGGAATCAAGCTTGGGAAGTGAACCTTGAGGGTCTAGGGTTGTGCTCCACCATTGAAGAGGGTTCCATACTAAGCTTAAGGTAAGTTTCTATCCATTAGAACTCTGGTTTTCTGCTCTGTTTTCATTTGATTTTCAACTTGAATTCTAGATTGGATAGTTGAGAATTGATGGGAGTTTTTGACAAAGATTGATTGGGTTATGATGCCTAGGACTTGTAGAGTGGATATTTGGGTTCATTTGGGATTTTGGGATCAAGTTTTTAAGGTTGGAAGTGGAGAAATTGGAGGGAAAAACTAGGGCAGTTCAGCATTGTCCTAGGGCTACAACACCCAAAGGAGGGCGCTACAACGCTAGCCAGGGCAAACTTCCCTACTTGTAGCGCTATGGCGCTGGGGGGCAGCGCTACCCTGTTCTTCCTGATTCCTATTTTGAGCACTTTTGAGGGTTTTGGCTCGGGGTTTCAATTCCTAAGGCTCGGGATTGAATCTAATAACTGTTTGGCTACGATTCGGGGTCTCGGGAGTGAGGTTTAGGTCAAGAACCTTTTGTTGCTCATTTTTATTAATGGGAGTTATATTTGGTTATGACTAGGAGACCGCTAAGGAATCCAAGGATCAATCATTCTCAAGGGTCGCTCTTTTAACTTATTTCACGCGCGAACTAGAGGTAAGAAAACTGCACCCCATATGTTACATGCATGGTTATTAATGAGGCATGTTAAGTGTGTTAAATGTGGACTTTGATTGCATATTAAATGCTTAGCAATCTTGCTTATTTGTGAATGGCACTGTCTCATTAGTCAGAATCGGCAATGGTGTCGGTATTAACTGTGAAGTTGTGACTCATTAGTCAAGTTCGGCAATAGTACTGAGCATTGGTCGTATGGTATTGGCTTATGAGTCAAGAATGGTATTAGCGTGTTTAATGCAAGCCAAAAATATTAGATCTAATTGACATAAGCATTATCGTCCTGAGCATGAAATGCATGACTGACCTTAAGTTTGATGAAAAACAAAAGCACTTGTCTAGTCTAATGGCTAGTTACTTAGAGCCAGGGCTAGAAGGCCCAGGTGACTGCATCGTCGCATGGCTAAGGGTGCGAAGCCCAAGTTAGTGACTCACTCATCAGTCACTCATCTGGTTTAAGTTAGTGACTTACTCATCAATCACTCGTCTGATTTAAGTTAGTGACTTACACATCAGTCACTCATCTGATTAGGGCTACATGCCCCAACATGATTATCAGAATCTTGATATTATCTTATTAGGGCTACAAGCCCTAGCATGGTTACTAGAACCTTGAAATGATATTCACTCATCTGTTTAGGGCTACAAGCTCTGTATGATTGTCATGATCATCATTTGATATTATATGCATGCAGTAATGAGTTTTCTTGCTGAGCCTTGGCTCACGGGTGCTATGTGGTTCAGGTAAAGGGAAAGAAAAGCTCACCCAACCTTGAGTGGAGAGCTTAGGTGGCGATGTGTACATATGTGGCCGCTTGACCACCACAGCCAAGGTGTTTCTTAGAGGAACTAGGGATTAACCCTATTTTTGGCCGCTTAGGTCGGCAGGTTGTAATTTTTACACTATAATGACCATTTTGTATTGTAAACAACTTGTAAACGTTTTTATGGCCCATGTACAGTTTTATGTTTTAAATAAAATATATCCTTTCCTTTTTATTGAGATTTTTCAGCTTAGCCTTTTAATAACATCTAGATGCACATTTATAACCAAATGACTCGATTAGCAAGTTAAGCACGGTTCAAAGTTTACAGTAACGGTCTTGGAGTAACCAGGGCGTTACAAGGGCACTGGGAGTGCTGAGTTATGTTTTGAGGATTTGGTTAATGCCAAGTTGTTTTGATGAATTAGATGGACTAAGTATTCAAGGATTATCTGAATTGGATTTGTGATCGTCTAGATCGACGGTGTTGTGGTTTATTCTCTTCGGAGATTTGCCAAGGTCAAGGAATGCCTTAGGGGTAGGAGTTTCCTTGAATGGGCTGGATATTATTTGTGTTTTGGGAAAGAGTTCTGAGTTATCTTACCGATCAAAACCAGTTGGTAGGTTGTTATAACACCTCAATGACATGGAAAATGGATTGCCTATGCATCATGTTAGTGAAAGGATATGACCAGAACTAGAGTAGAGTTACTAGTGGGTCAAGTGGCCAACTTTATGTTTGAGTTACTCTAGTAGAGAGGATCAAAGGAAAAATAGTTAAGTGAACCATAGATGGGAAGAATTGAGAGGAAAGTCTTGCTGGATTAGCTAAGGACTATGCAGTGTCAAGTATGAGTTTATTGTGGTATAGGGATCGGACTCGAGATCCGATGAACACTGAGATTAAACAAGAGATTCTTGATGAATCTCATATTACCCTCTTAGTCTCTTCATCCAGACATCATGGAAAATGTAACAGAATCTGAAAGATTTATATTGGTGGTCTGGGATGGAGATAGACGTAACAGAATACGTGGCAAAGTTCCTAACCTGTTAGCAAGTCAAGACAGAGTATTAGGAATCAGTAGGGCCATTACAGCCTTTGTGTATTTCATAGTGGAAGTAAAGAAACATCACGATGGGTTTCGTGATGGGCTGCCCAGAATTGTGGGACAGCGTGATTTGGATTGGGTCATTATGGACTAGTATTTTAAGTCAGCTCGCTTTGTATTAGTAAGGATGAGTAATACAGTTGATCAGTATACAGACCTCTATGTGAGAGAGGTAGTATGCCTTCTTCAGAATTCAAGGTCTATGTTACTAGATTAAGACTCTGTTTTTACTTCCAAGTCTTGGGGAAGATTGCAGAAGGCAATGAGTATATAGATGGAATTTAATACTATTCATTATCCTCAGACTGATGGTAAATCAGAGAGAGAGTTATCCAATTATTGGAAAGGCACCTTATGAGACGTTGTATGGAGGAGCATGTAAATCACCCATTCATTGGAATGAGATGGGTGAGATGTTATAACTGGATCCTGAGGTAGCTCAGGGGACCATTGAGGTTATTGAAAAGATTAGAGTTTGGATGCTTACTTCTCAGAGTAAATGGAAAATTTATGTTGATTTGAAATGAAGGAACATGGAGTTCCAAGTGGAAGATTGTATCTTCCTTAGAATATCACCATGGAAAGGGGTGAGGAGGTAAGGGCAAGTTGAGCCCTATATTTTTGGAACCGTTTGAATCCTGGATAGGATCGGTCAGGTTGCCTATGGATTGGCCTTATCTTTGGCACTGTCGGCCGTATACAGTGTTTTTCATATTTCCATGTTGTGGAAACATGTGGTTGATGAGACTCATGTGTTGAGTTATAAGGATCTGAAATTAGCAGTTAAGTATCCTGTAAAGGGTAGCCAGTTCAAATTTTAACAGAAAGAACAAGGTTCTGAGGAATAAAGTTGTACCTTGGGTTAAGGTATTATAAGAAAACAGTGAGGTCGAGGGAGGGACCTGGGAATGGAATCAATTATGCGGAATTGATATTCCGAGCTGTTCAGATAAATTTTGAGGACAAAACTTTTGTAAGGAGGGGATAGTTGTAATGACCCAAATTTCCTAATAAGGCTTAGGGCCTTGATTAGTAGGTCAGGAGGGCCATAATTGATTTATTATGCAATTAAATGATTATGTGCATGTTTAGGTGTATTAAATATGCATGTGAACCCATTTCTGTTCAATTGGGAAATTTTCATATTTTGGCCATTTCGGGTATATTTGGCATATATGTGGCATGTGTGTAGTGCTTCATTATTATTTTGTTATGCTAGGGTTACTCAGCATGAGAAGATCCTAGGAGGTTAGCTAGTGGGAAAGTCACAACGGGATTTATACTTGACTCGGAGTGAGTGAAGGGGTATTTAGCACATTACCGGGATATTGGGTAATGGGAATAAATATTTGATGATAAATTGGGAGTTAGTGAGATCAGGGGGAAATTCTGGGAGTTTTGACTATTTTACCCCCGGGGGCATTTTCGAGTCCCCGAGCATTAGGATTTGCTTGAGGCTACTTAATCTTGAAGTAACCTGTTAGAATCATAAAAGAACGTTCAGAACATTCTCACTTCCTTCTGTTCCCTTTTCGACACCCGATCACCTTTTCCAAGGAATCTTGAGTTCTAGGACTCAGTTACAAGCGAGGATCGAGGCATAGCGATTCTAGGGTTAGAAGCTTATTAGCTGAAGGATTTAGTTGGGAAACGACATAATCGAAGGTAATCAAAGTTTTAAGTTCTATGTTTTTAAAGTTTTTAAGCTTGGATTGGATTTTGTGTTTTGATGAGATTTTGAATGAATTGAATCTTGGGTTTTGTTGGTTTTGGATCATGGGGATTTTCGGGAACTTTGATTTTGGGATTTGGATATGTTTGGGTAGGAATTTGGAAGGTTTTTAAATGGTAAAAATGAGGTTTTTGGGCTGGTTCGTGGTTAGGTCGGGGCCCTGTTCTAGGGCACTGTGACCCAGGCTTGAAGAAGGAGGAGGCT
The DNA here is from genome assembly GCF_963169125.1 of Humulus lupulus. NCBI lineage: Eukaryota > Viridiplantae > Streptophyta > Magnoliopsida > Rosales > Cannabaceae > Humulus > Humulus lupulus. Next base: position 193,860,868 of record NC_084794.1, on the reverse strand, counting down.
GACTTCTGTCTGGAGGCGAGTCGCGGCATGGTGTTTGCAGGGTCGCGACGCTTAAGAGAAATTTTGCCAGATTTGGTTTTTAGTTGTGGGAACTTAACTATAAGGGCCTGCGATCGATTCTACTACCCAGTTGAGTGGGATCCGACGTCCCGAAGGCTTGGGTTGGGTCCGGAAGTATTTATTTACTCAATTTGATGAGGTTTCATATTATGGTTGTGACTAGGTTATCGCTAGGGACTTGGAAACAGGATCGTTCTTGTGGCTCGTTTATTGGTAACCTGTGCTTGGACCAAGGTAAGAAAATTGCATCCAGTATGTGATGCATGAGATACATGTGATTAGGGCATGACATGAATATTGAATATGAGATTGATCAGAGCTTGAGTCTCTATAAATATGCATGATCATAATTATGCTAGTGATTGTTAAGTAAGAATGTTGAATGCTCTACATTTGGGTATTTGACATATGGTACATGCCTGGTTGCATTGCTTACTTGAGTATGGCTCTGACCCATGAGTAATAAATCGGCATGAGTTGTATGGTATTGGCTTAAGAGTCAAGAACGACATTGATGTGTTCAACACAAGCCAAAATGATTAGATCTAATCAACATAAGCATTGAATGAATCATCATGAACATTAATGCTTGACCGACCTCAAGTTCGATGAAAATTAAAAGCGCTTGTCTAGTCTAAAGGCTAGTTACTTAGAGCCAAGGCCAAAAGGCTCAGGTGACTGAAACGTCACATGGCTATGGGTGTTGAGCCCAAGTTTGTGAGTCACTCATCAGTCACTTATCTTATTAGGGTGCGGAGCCCAAAGTGTGACTCTCTAGTAACCTATCTGATTAGGGTGCAGAGCCCAAAGTGTGACTCACTCATTCGATTAGGGCTACAAGCCCCAGCATGATTACCAGAATCTCAAAGTGTGAATCACTCATCTGATTTGGGCTACAAGCCCCAGAATGATTTCCAAAATCATAAAGTGATATTCACTCATCTGATTAGGGTACAGACCCCAGCGCGTGACTTAATTGTCACTTATTTCAGTCACTTATTTTAGATGGACACATTGGCCATCTATTTTCATTATGACTTTAAAGTCATCAATACAAAGGGCAGGGCCCATAAATCACCTATACAAAGGGCAGGGCCCACAACCATTATTTGGACTTATTTGCATGCATGACTAGGGCTATTATTGTTAGGCATGCCTATTATGATTTAGTAACATGTTCTTATTGTTCATGAGCATATTGAGTTTTCTTGCTGAGCTTCGGCTCATGGGTGCAATGTGGTGCAGGTAAAGGAAAAAGATAGTTGGATCATCCTTGAGTTGGAGAGCTTAGGTGACGATGTGTACATATGCGGCTGCTCGACCACCACGACTGAGGGTTTAAAGAGGAACTAGGGTTAAACTCTATTTTGCCGCTTAGATCGGCTAGCTGTAAATATTTTGTTGTAATTAACCTTTAAAATATATTTTTCGGATCCCAATGTATACAGTAAACATTTCAGTGAAACGTTGTATCTTTGACCAAAATTTTAACCCTAAACCATTAATCATACTTAGTTACACGATTATGGCCAAATGACTCGATTAGCGAGTTTAGCACTGTTTAAAATGTACACCGTAATGGTCCCTGGGTAGTAGGGCATTACACTCATACAGGAGTTCGCGCATTTGATGTTTCACCCGAAGGAGCCGTCTAGTGGTGGGGATTCCCGAGAAGCCCGCGTGCTCTTGACAATACTTGTTTTTTGCATAGTTTCTAAGTATTTTCCTGGTCTTTTAGAAATTCTAATATCTGCATTTTCATTTTGCAGACCAAATGAGGTTGTCGGTGACCCAAGCTGGGGCGCCCGCAACTCATGTTACTACGCATGCGGCCTTCGTAAAGGTGTCTGTGGCTCAAGTTGTGGGGCCTGCAATCCAAGTTTAGGGGCCTTGGGTGGTGGATCTACCTGCCATTAACCTTTTGTGTGGATCTCCCACCACTGGAGAAAGGACTTCTAGGGCAAACAAAGTCCTCGAAACTACTAGAGTTCTCGACGTGCTGGAAAGCCCTGCTGTTGAGATCCTCTAGTTACTTATATATCCAGAGCATTACGAGGGGGAGGATCTTGACAAGTACCAGGCCATGGTGGATCACTTTCATTCTCGCCTGGATGATGGCGATAAGACTTTCCAAGCGCTGGACGAGCACATCTAACAGTACAAGCTGCCAAAGGGCAGACCTCCATTGCCTCCAATTGGCATGACCAAATTGGAAATCATCTTCGCAGAGAAGTTGGGTGACCTTGTCATCCCATTGGCGCCGGAGCTCCTTCAAGGGATAAGCTCCACAATGTGTGAGATGACTTCTCGCAGCATCACGTTGGTCGGAAGCAATAACGAGGCTGCTCTCCTCGCCATCTGCCAATACTCCACCACTAGGGTAAGTGTTGGTCCTTTTTCCTTAGTCTTGGAGGATTTCTTCCATTTTTGGTTTTGACTATTTTTTGTTTCAAGTTGTAGTGATATGCCAACATTTGGTGGACATTATGACGAAGAGGTCCTTTGAACTAAAGAATGCCTAGGAGGAATTGGCCAAGTTGGGGGTCTAATAGACCATCCCTCCCAAGGAGCTGGAGCAGCTCAAAAAGGCCCTAGAGGGAGAGAATGTCTGCTCCTAGGCACTTGAAAAGGTATTTGCTGAGACAAACAAGGCAGCTAAGGAGGAGAAGGCCTATTCTCGAGCACGTGAGGAAGCATTGTCCAAGGCAGTGGAGGATGAAAAGGCTCATTCTCAAGCACTTGGGGAGGCGTTGACTAAGGAAACTGAGGAGGCCAAGGTCACCAGATAATAATCTACCAAAGCCTTGGGAAAGGCTTCTCATGCTGCCAGGGCCAGCGGCAAAGCCACTCAAGCATATGACAAAGCTCGGGTTACTGTAGCTGAGGTGGAGTCCCTTCGACACGAAGTGTAGGAGCTCAAAAAGGAGGTCAATGAGCTCACCAAAGATATTCTTTATGTGGCTTGGCTGAGTAATCAGGACATGGATCTTGCTTTTGACTTAGTAGGCCAACATGAGGTTGTTGTTCAAGAAGCACCTCCAAGGGGAGGAAGTTGTTGCTGCTTCTGCAAAGGCTGCCAAGGAAGTGGGTCGAGTCCCGAAGTCCGACCTGATCATTGATATTATTGAAGAGGTTCTTCTTGGAGATGTTTAAGCTGTCCTTTTTTATTTTTTCTTTTGGACATTAGGCCTGTGAGCCATCTTTCATTGGGGTACAAACAAATTTAATGCTCGAGCCACCGAGTAAAATTGTACAAAAAACAATTAATGGCTTTTTTGCTCTATTTACTTATCTTCTTTCATTTTTTACTTAACACATTTTACGTACATTATTTAGTAATAATGAAAATTGGAGTTAAATTGCACAAGGTTTTTCTCAACTAGGAAAATCAGGTCTTGTGTGCCCAAGTTCATGCAACTAGGGACATGTACCCGAGTCTTAGTGACTCGGGTCTTTGAAAGCACATAATAATTTTGGCTCTCAGACACTTAGTGTTGCTTTGCAAGCGCTTGGTCCTCGGGAAGTAACTTTGAGTTATTTATCTTGTGCACCCAGTATAAGAGACTTAGGTCTTTTGTGTCCAAGTTTAGGCAACTTGAGACTTGTGCCTGAGTCTAGGGGACTCGGGTCTTGTTTGCTTAAGTTTAGGAGACTTAAGACTTGTACCCGAGTCTAATGTAATTGGGTCTTAGATCCTTTACCATTATGGAACTCGGGAACTTAGTGTTGCTTCATGGGCGCTTTTCCGCGGTAAGTAACATGAGTTCTCCGCCCTTAGTTATTTTAAGTAGTGACACTAGGTTTACTCTAGGGTGCCCAAATAGGCTCCTCTAACTTAGTTCCCTAGGTCATGCTTCTTGGAAACTCTCACAAGCTTTATGACACTAGGTTTACTGCACCCATAATAGGCTCCTTAAATTGAGTTCCCCAGGTCATGCTCAACTAGCGGTTATCTCATATGGTGACTATCCCACTTATGCCCCCCAAGTGATCAGAGAATAGTCTGCACTCACTTGTCCAGGCCAGCAAGCGAGTACTTCCTTGGGTAGAAAAATGGAGATAATTAAAAATTTAAAAATACAAGCAAATTTTCTTAATTTCATCTATCATGTTTTGCATACACAATTTTCACTGAGTGCCCGTAGGCTACATATGATTCATAAAATTTTGAAAATACATAAACTGCTTGCATCATTGGTAATACCGGAAAAGGTGCTCAGCGATCCAGGCATGGGGTATCAATTCCCCATTTAGTCGAGCCAACTTGTATGTTCTAGGACACACAATGCTCTCAACCTGGTATGGGCCTTCCCTATTTAGGGCCCAACACTTCAGCACTTGGATCTCGAGTTGCCGGGAAAACTCTTCGCAACACCAAATCCCCGACCTCGAATTTTATGTCCTTCACTTTAGAATTGAAGTACTTGGCCACTTTTAATTTGTTGGTAGGACGCTACACGTAGCTTTGAAGCTTGTCAGAGCTCCTCAACAAGGTCCAACAATTCTTGAAGTAAAGCATGATTTTTTATCGGGTCATAAGTTGCTAGTCGGTGCATGGAGACTGGAGCCTCAAATGGGAGCATGGCCTTATACCCATATTCCATGGAGAATGGCGAATGGCCAGTGGATGTCCTAGCAGTGGTACGATAACTCCATAACACTTTACGCAGCTCATCAGGCCAAGAGCTTTTCGTCTGTTCTAGCAATTTCTTCAAAGTGGCTTTAAGCATCTTGTTGACTGCTTCCACTTTCTATTTGCCTGAGGATGGGATACGAAGGAGAAACTCTTCACTACTCCATGCCTTTCACAGAAGTCGATAAACAACTCACTGTCGAATTGTAGGCCATTGTCGGAAACTATCTTCCTCGAGAGCCTGAAGCGACAAACAATGTTTTTGATGATGAAGTCCGGTGCCTTTTTGGAGGTGATCATAGCGAGAGGTTCAGCCTCAACCCACTTCGTGAAGTATTCGACTGCCACAATCGCGTATTTTTCTCCTCCATTTCCCGTGGGCAAAGAACCTATTAGGTCAATGCTCCAAACTGCAAAGGGCCAGTGACTTGTCATCTGAGTGAGCTCATTTAGAGGAGCTTAGGGAATGTTGGCGTAGTGCTGGCATTTGTCGCATCTTTTGACATAATCCATTGAATCATCATTCATCGTAGGTCAGAAGTATCCTTGTTTTATAATTTTCTTGGCAAGGCTCTGCCTCTCAGCGTGGTCACCACAGAAGCCCTCAGGCACTTCTCGGATGATGAACTTGGCTTCCTTCCTACTCAGACACATATCAGAGTAGTGGCAATGAATATCTTCACTTGTACAACTTACTGTCCACGATTACGTATCGAGAAGCCTGGTAAAGTAGCTTCTGAGCAACTTTCTTGTCCTGTGGTAGTTCTCTGGAGATAAGGTACTTCATGATGGGATCCATCCAACCCTTCAAGGTCTGGACCACTTCCACTTCCTTGAACATTGTGATGCTTGAAGAAGCCAAGTAGTCAATCGAGACTACATTGAGCATCTCCACATCCTTGGTGGTAGCTAGCTTGGCCAGAGAATCAGCGTTGGAATTTCGCTCATGTGTAACTTTTCAGATTGTAAACGTTTTGAAGTTGTGTCATATCTTGGGTCTTAGCCAAGCAAGCAGTCATCTTGGTTCCTCGAGCTTGTTACTCTCTGAGAACCTAGTTCACAACCAGTTGAGAGTCACTGTATATTTCGAGTCCCTCAACCTTAATCTCCAGGGCTCGCAGTCTAGCTATCAAGGCCTTGTACTCAGCTTTGTTGTTTGAGGCATCAAACCTGAATCTCAAGGCATTGTGAACCCTATGTCCCTCGAGAGACACTAGATTAAACCTGGTCTAACCTTGTTCTCGCTGGAGGACCCATCCACGAATAGCATCCATATGGGTCCGACAGATTGGGCCTCCTCGGGCCTTTCGTGCATTCACATGCACTCCTTGGTGAAGTCCACCAGCGCTTGTTCCATTGTGGTAGTCCTCGGATGGTAAGTGATATTGAACTGAGTAAGTTCAACTGCCCATTTAAGGAGCCTCCTGGAGGACTCTGGCTTTTGGAGGACTTGCCTTAGAGACTGGTTGGTGAGAACTTTGATGGGATGTGCCTGGAAATAAGGCCTATGTTTCTGAGAAGCTATTATCAAACAAAAGTTCAGCTTCTCCTTTAATTGATATCTTGACTCCGGTCCAAGGAGTCTCTAACTCTTGTAATAGACAGGGTGTTGGGTGCAGCCTTCCTTGCACACTAGGGCTGCGTTAATGGCACTCTCTGTAACAGTCGTGTAAAGGAGAAGGGGTTCTCTGTCTACGGGCTTTGACAATATTGGGGAATTTCCATGTGCGCTTTGAGATGTTAGAAAGCCTGCTCACATTCCTCCATCCATTCAAATCTTTGACCTCCTCAGAGTGTGTTGAAGAATGGGAATCACTTATTGGTAGCCTTGGATACAAAGCGGCTGAGACCTGCTATCCGACCAGTCAAGATTTGCACATATTTGTGCTTCCTTAGAGACGACATCTTGATCAACTAGGTCAATGTACTCAGAATACTAAGGAGTGTACTTCTCCTCAGGAGAGCCAGTTCTCATTGGCTTCTTACTCCCCCTACCTTTCGCCCCGCATTTACTTTCGCTAGGGCCCTCGCTAGGCGCAACTGACTGGGCAGGAGCAGCTGTTACATCACTAAAAGCAGACTAAAAAAACATTGAATCGAGTGGGAGCTACTCCGTATCCGGCGGGTGTGGTATTGTACCCGGCTTATGTGACAGCTGGACTATACTGTGGGGAACTCATTACACTCATTTGGATTGGAGTGTAAGGCAAGAATTGGACCCAAAGCTGTGGCAGCAAGGACTGTAACAGCTGGAAAAAAATGGTCCTCCAAATGCTCCAACTTGGGCATCCTCACAATGGAAATATTCTTGGGCCCGATGAATGAAATCATTATGTCTGTGGCATCCGCACATTTGTAGGTCATGCTATAGAGAAGAACCTGGTCAAAAACCAGCTTGTAGGGCCATCAACTGTTGGTCATCATCACTTCTTCTTTAAAGCGCTTTATGTACTCTTTAAGGGTCTCAAATGTTCCTTGCTTAATGTTAGCCAAGGCATTGACCTCGAAATGAATCTTCCAAGCAACAATGAACTATCTTCGAAACACGGCGGATAGTTGGTGCCAAGAGTGGATGGAACCTGGTCTGTGCTTCTTAAACCCCTCATCAGCTGGTCCCATCAAGGTTAACGGGAAATAGTGGCATCTGGCGACCTCAAAGACGCGGTGAACAGACATCAGGCGGTTGAACTTGGATAGATGGTCGAAAGGGTCTGTAACTCCATTGTAAGGAGTGATATCTACCATATTAATGCCTCGAGGTAATGGGGTGATAAGTTCAACTTTGATCATATACTTTTAATTTCCTTAGGCTTAGAAATTGTTAGTTTTTAGTTATTTCAATTATTTTAATTTTGTTTTTGGTATTTTGTGATTTTTGGGTAAGAAATCATTTCAAGGATAAAAATACACATTTATTAATATAAAAATAAATTAAGTTTGATTAAATATTTCTATAAATTTAATTTAATATATATATTTTGGAAATACTTAATTTTCATTTGAGACTGTTACAACCATATTTTGGAAATGGTTGGAGCTAAATCTTCACGAGCGATTTTGAGACTGTTACAACCATATTTTGGAAATTATTCAAGAAATAAAAGTTGTAGATATTTTCCTAAGCTTTCTAAAAAATATTGAACCGTCTAATTCAGATTTATATAGAGGGAGATATGACTAAAATATGATTAGTTGCGTGGGAAAATTCAGTTTCTTGAGGAATACGAAAATATCAGATTCAAACTCCAATTTTGCAACCAACAAGCAGATATTTTTACTCCAAATTTGAAAATTACAGATATCACAATAATATTGAAAAAAAATTAATATCTATTAGTTTTAGTTTAAGTTTTAAATGTTAAATTTTATTTTGATTAGTTTTAGTTAGTATGAGACTATTATAAATAGAGGTCTATCTCTATTTGAAAACACGCTCTATTCTCTCTTTTAGAGAGACATTCTCTTCTACTCTTTTTCTTTTAGTAAATTTAGTTTTTATTTAATGTTGTGCTTATTGTTAATGGTGATTTCAAAGCACTACATATGATTTCTTAATTTTAATAATTTTCATTGATCTTTTATTCCCTTATATTAAATTGTTTCTATTTGAATGTTATGAATCTTGTAAAATCTTGTTTAGATGGCGACTAATTAGGGTTTTTCATTGTTCTACTATTATCTTAGAATTGCAATTCACCTAATACTTTAGGATTCTAAGCAGAGTGATAAATTACAATTAGGATATTGTGACGGGTATCTTGATTGTGATGAAAAATAGAACCTAGGTTAAATAAATTGCATGCTTAATGAATTTGTTGCCTAGATTAACCTGTTTCCACAAAATGTAATGATTTTCCTTGGTTAAATAGAACGCATGTTTAATGGGTCTCTTGCTTGGTAAAAAGGGTTAATTAAGAGCGCTTAGCTTCAATTAATTATAATAGGGAAACTCGGATAATTGACTGCTTAAGTGTTATCTGCGGGGTTAATAGTTTAATTGGGAATATAGATCAATGTTATGATTAAAATGCTTGAATGAATATTTAGTGGTGGAGGATGACATCTTAACTATTTTAACTATTAACTATATTTTTAATTATTTTTATTGGTATTTTTATTTTTATTTTCAAAAACCCTTTATTTATTAATAATTTTTTGTCATTTGAATGATAAATTGAATAGTAGTCCTCGTGGGTTCGATCCTTATTTACCGCTATACTGAAGTAGTTGTTATAAGTGATTAAAATTAATAATTAAATTTGACACGACACACGAAACCCGTCAAATTGTTGGCACTGTTGCCAGGGACTATTTTATTCAATTTGTTATTTTTATTTTTAATTTTAATTTTACTAACTTGGTCTATTAGTTATGGTTTATGTTTTCAGAACTTTCATATAATTTAGTTGGGGACATGGCAATGTACTATCAAATGTTTATCAATTCATTCAATGTCTCACAACAAACAAATAGTTATGACCAAACATAATGACCACATGAGCAAGACTCAGTCGAGCTAATGACGTTAAACAAAGCATTTGTGAGAGTTTTTCATACCCATATCCTTTTATTTTGCATTGATTTTTATTTAATTTGTGCATTAAGGACAATGTTTACATTAAGTGTGGGGGAGGACAACTGTTGTATTCTATTTTTTTTATTATTAGTTTTTAAAAAACATGGTTAAGTTGAAAGTAATTAGTCTATGATAAGATTTTTAGTTGTGATTGATATGATTTTAGGAGAATGATAGATTTTGCATGAATTGTGTGCTTGACTTTTTTTTATTATTATTACTTCTTAGATTTGATTCTTAATTTTTAAATTTACACATGATTGAATTTGCTTAGTTGCTAGTACATAGTGAGATTTATGCATGCTAAGATAATAGTTTTTGTTTAGTTTCTACCACTCTAGAACTTATTAGATGATCATCTGAGGCGAAATTTATAAGCAACATATGATTAAGGATATGATTTAGGAAATTTCTTTGGACCAGTTGAGCCTTAAAACCCTACCTTATTTATTTATTCCCTTGTTACCAATTTTGAGCTTTATTGATGCCCTTTTTTTTTTTTTTTACCCTAATACATGAGCCTTATGAAAAAATAATAATATATCATTATCTTTAAACTTGTAACACCATAGATATAGTACTTGATTGTTTATTTATCATGAATGAGTTGTAAAGAGGGAAGGTATTGAGATTAATGTTTTGTATTAGGGTTGTGCTTTAAATGTATAAAATCCCCTATTCCTCTAGAAAAAAAAAGTTTGCAAGATGAAAAAAAGAAAGAAAAAAAAATACTTGCAATAATTCAAGTGTGGGTGAAATAGTGAGATTTATGTTTGGAAAAAAAATAAACATTTTGTAAATTGTTGGGGAATATTTGTAAGGGTTAAAAGTAGAAGAAAAATGTATGCTATGGTGTGATTTGAACCTAAATTGTCTTTCTCATTACCATTAACTTTAGCCATACATTACAAGCCTAATAAGTCTTATTGATCCGTTGATTATGTGTACTTACACTAGTGGAGAATGATTAAATAATAAGCCTATGGAGTGGATATTCTTAATAATAAATTTATATATTTGAGACACTTTTAATTAGTTTTGGCATGTATAAATTGATTTAGGTGCAATTGATATAGTGAATTTAATTGTGCACATACATACAAGAATTGGGTTTAAGAGGTAATCATACTTAAGTTGAAATTCTAAGAATTGTGAATCTAGATTTTTCTTGGAATTATATATTTGTGCAATCTTTGACACGATTATTATTTTTGACAAGACCATGACTTTATATTTTTATTGTTTATGTGTTTAGTTTAGTTTAGTTTTAGTTTTGTGTTTGCTAAAGAACTAACAAAATCTAAGTGTTTGATCATATATTTTTAATTTTCTTAGGCTTAGAAATTGTTAGCTTTTAGTTATTTTAATGATTTTAGTTTTGTTTTTGGTATTTTGTGATTTTTGGGTAAGAAATAATTTCAAGAGTAAAAGTACACATTTATACCTTTTTAAGCCCTGTGTTTTGACTCATTACGTGTTTGGATCCTTTGTTTTGACAAATTATTTTTTGGATTCTGTGTTTTGTAAAATGGTTCAAATATGCCCCTAAACCTAATTTTGATGAACAAAAAATTGAGTATAACAACACAGTTCTTAGGCAGAATGACTGTATTTTTGTTCTGAGTTGTTAGTTTGATGATTGCTCCTATTTTGTTGGTCTATTAGACTTATTTTAGTGTTTACTTTATGTGTTCTTCATCTTTGGTAGTCAAAGGCTTAGTTGTTAATGTTGTTAGCAATTCTATATTTGTTTTTTTTTATTGTGTTTGAAAAGAAAGTCTCGGTTTGCTTTATGTGGAAATGGAGTTGCGATTCATTTCACTCTCTTTACATTCTTATTTGTAATTAATGAATTGTCTCCTCTGTGTAGGATGGGAACACTTCAAAAAAAATAAACAGATGTCTATATCCAAATTGTGGGACTAAGGTGACAGTCTGACATCTATAATAAGTCCTGTCTTTTGAAAGCACTGGCCAAGAGGCATCACCCTTTTTGTTGTAGTGATAATCTTTTATATTTTTGGCTTTGGATTTTATTTGGTTTAGGACAAATCTTGATATGTACTTTGGATTTTGATTTTATGTATTTAATTTATATTAACTATACTCTGAGTTTGAATTTTATGTACATATTCTTTCAAAGATTAACAATCGTTTGATACAGTTGTGAGCAGAATGAGATTCATCCCCACGCGTAAAACCAAATTGTAACCCTATATATTTTATCTTGATTATTAACTTTTTTTTACAAGTGAAATGAATCACATAAGAACGAAATAGAAGGGGAGGGGCTACTTCCAGTCAACAAGTTAATTATCTAGCCAAATTGTATACAAAGTCAAAATATGAGTCACTAAAAAACAAAGCGACTGATATAAGACAAAGTTACCTCCGGAAATTTAGACAAAACAAATTGAGACCTGTTTACCCAAAAAAATGGTTGTTGATAACATGGCAAGAATTTCTCACACGTGGTTGACACGTGGCAAAAGTACTGCTCGACTATCGACCAGAAGCACACCGCATCGTCAGGGTTAGTTTTTGATACGACCAGGCTGGTCGTATAACCTGATTTATTTCATTCTTAAGCTGTAATCTTATAATAACTGCATTAAATATTTCTTTATTATTATCTTGATACGCGATTATTAAGGAAAGATAGGGCACGTTGGCATGTGTAACCCTCCTTGAGCCTATAAATATGCATGAAATAGCTCAAGGAAGAGACTTTTGATTTTTGATTCCTGAATCTTTTTGCTAAATATTGAGAGAAAAAAAGAGCTATAATGAATTGTGCATCGTCTTATTGTAATACATTCAAGGTTTGTGAAACTCAAGAACCCTAGTTCTTTGATCATGACTTTGAGATTCAATAATAAGAATATCACTAAGTGGACGTAGGTCATTACCATTCTTTGGGGCTGAACCACTATAATTCCTTGGTGTTTTCTTCCTTTCTGTTAGATCATTTTTCTCATTGTTGTTTTATACTTTGTCGTGCATTTGATTCCGTGTCGTTGGCCAAATCAAGGGTCAACATTCTGGTGCTTTCATTGAGAGGTTGAGAAAGAACTGTGAAAAAATCTAATGACGAAAACATCCAAGAAGACTGGACAGGCTGCTGGTGCTGCACCATCCCAACCTCCTCCCCCAAATGTGGCTGAGAATGAACCTCATTTGGAGTTTGATGAGGAGGAATTAGATTCCGAAACACTGAGGGCAACGCTGGGAGTATTGCGAGATGAGTTGGCTAATCTGAGGGCCAATCAAGAGAATGCTATGGAGACGATGGCATTACAACAAAGAGAAATAGAACGCCAGCGTCAGGAGCTGAGTGAGCGGCAAGCTGAGATGGATCGTCGGCAGAGGGATTCCATGTCCACCCTTAAAGCATCCATTCAACTGGCTAGGATTCAAGCTTTACCAGCCTCCCAACCATATCAGCCACCAAGCGCACCACCTCAAAGAGGACCCAATCCAAGCCCTCCGCTCCAGCCAACAAGCCCTCAAAGGCTGGAGCAGCCGCCTATGGCTCAGGATGATGTCCCACCAAGGGGTACTGAGCAGGAGCCTCCATCTCAGGCTGGTCGAGGCAATCCCCAGCGCCCGAGGCAGAATAAGGCCAAGAAACCACCCCGCAGCCCTAGACGCCCAGGGGATGAAGAGCCGAATCTACGAAGCAGGGGACAGCATCCTTCTGCCAACAGAAGGAACGGAGAGTCAGGCTCTGCGGTGAGGGGCCCCCCACGGCATAACAATGCACGGGGACCCAACGACCAACACAGGACTCCCCCTGCTGCTCGAGAGATGCCACCCCGAGGAGGAAATAACGTGAACAGCCGGTCACACCATAGTCAGCCACAATTCAGAGATGGCCATAGCTATAATGAAGTTGATTCCGGCAGAGGAAATGCTGACCGGAGAAATGAAGAAAGAGGTGGAGGCAGAAGGCCCCCACCTAGAGAAAATAGGCCAGCTAGCCACAACGCTGGGGGGTAGCCCAGGCAGCCGAACGTCTTTAGTCGGCTAGGTGCTAGCGAGCAGAGACGTAGAGACGATGATCTTAGGGACGTACTTAACGACCGCCGTGAGAGGCACGATGAGTACGCTCCCCCGACACCAGCGGCCCCAGCAGTCCCAGAAGCTATTCAGGCTCAGATTGATGCTTTGAACCAGGCAGTACAGCAACTGGTTGGGGGATGAACGTCCCATATCGAGTACGATAGGAGGAGGGGCACCCCCTTCATACAGAGGATTGTTGCGGCCGAAACCCCCAGTAAGTTCAAGATGCCTCCATTGCAAAACTTCGACAGGTACGGAGACCCAGTATCTCACGTCAATAATTTTGAGATACAAAATGGACATACAAAAAGTGTCGGAAGACGCCCGCTGCTGGATCTTCCCTGCGACACTATTTGCCACCGCTCAGAAATGGTTCTTCAAGTTCCTTCCTACTAGTATAGTATCTTGGGAAATGTTCGTGAAGGAATTTTACAGACAGTTCTACGAGGGTCGTGTACACCCCACAAAGGCCAACCAGCTGGTCAAGATACGCCAGAAAGAGGGAGAGCCCTTGAAAGAATATGTCCAACGCTTCATGCGAGCTGCAGTTGGAGCCAAGACAGTGGGCAATGAAGGTAAGATGATGGCTCTAACTGCTGGAGTTGGGCGACATTCACCCCTCTTGAGTAGCCTCAGAAAGCATGGGGTTAGAAGTGTGGGATCTTAAAATTTAAATCTAGATGCATGCTTCCTATTATTTTTCCAAACACATAATAGAAACATAGAATAACACGACATACATATGAACATTAGATTCGTAAATTAACATAAACACAATGATGTAGAAACTTACGAATACGCAGCAGAACTGGAACAACTCCTTCCTTCAATCTCTCTAACTCTTGATTCCTTTCTGTAGCAGAGTATTATCAAGAGATTGAACTAGATCAGCAACACAGTCTTCCTCACCAAGCCTTTGATCAATCTAGAACTAGTGTGGGCTGGTTCTCAACACATGAGAAAGAGATCTAGAAAAGAAGAAGAGAAAGTGGCTAAGAAAGGATTAGAGTGTCTAGGTTTTCACTTACCCAATGAATTAACTGATACTAACTTCTGAAAACCCTAGATATCATATTCCTTATATAGACAACTTAATGGGCTTTATTTAAATTTAAATTTTGAATTAATTAAACTAATAAACAAAAAGATAAAAGCCTTGGGCTCCCACAAATGGACTTGGGCCCAATACTTTTATTTTGAATTTAAATCCCAATTGAGCCTAAATTCAAAACCTTTTATTTATTTATTTATTTTAATTAATTAACTAAATCCTTATTCAAATTAACTAATTATAATTTGAAACTTGATTTAATTTTTATTTATTTATATTGACACCAATTTATCAATATTAATAAATTTACCCAAAGATTCTCTTTTATTCTCTAAATCTCATATCTCTATAAATTTTCCAAAATTGACCTAGTCAACTTTAAAAAAATCCTAATTGATAATTAAATCAATTAATTGAGACATTCTAGATGATTTACTCAAAGGTGATGCGGGGACCATGGATCCATGAAATCAAGCTCCAACAAGTTACCGTGAATTTATTTACAAATAATTTCACTACCTTATTAATTCCTCGTGACTCCACTATAGACTTGGAATTGAACTCTTGAATTCATAGAACGTATTTTCCAAAGCATTAATACGTTATCCATTGTTATAACCATTACAGTTAGTCAATCCTCTATCAATGACTTACTAACAAGCTGGGTGAAAATTACCGTTTTACCCCTCATCAGTATTTTATCCTTAACTCCCACTAAGTTCCTTATAAATGATATTTCCGTGAACTTAATCACAGAAATGAGATCTCAATCATTTAACCTTTTGAACAAAGCAATTAAGGAAATCATCTTTTCACTTCTCATACAGAAGTTATAGATTTCATATCTATGAATAATACTCCCACTCAATTTCATTACTAAATCTCCAAGATGTAAGTATGGGCTAGACCGTAGGGTAAGCTGGTAACGAACAAGTCAAAAGATTTAAATAATATAATTAGCAGAATATTATCACTCAGAATTAAGATCGACTTAACCTATGGTCAACGTTGTGATATTGATTAGATTCGATAACAACGATACTTATTTATCAATCAATAATCAATATCGGTCCTAGTCCGATGTAACCAAATACATCCGATCATATCTACTTGGTCAATGCCTTGGACAAGACATCACACTCCTAATGTGTAAGTAGATCATATCGTAGATTTCCTAATCAGTGAAAATCCAATGCACTGATCTAATCTAGGACTTGTTCTTTTGAACATATAATTACAACTATAATCCACTGTGACCTAGTCACCATAATTGTAACTATCCATATGTTCAGGATTTTATGAATGTTTGTATTAATTGAATAAACATGTAATAAAACAAGCGAACAATGCAATTGAATAAACAAAATGATTTCTACTTCTTTTATTGATAATAATAACGTGTTACATAAGAAAAATGGTTTTATTAAGGGCATAAAACCCAACAAGAAGTACCCAAGAGTTCTTGGATCGGGCTGATCGATATATCAAGCTCGAAGATGCGATTTCCAACGAAGGGAAATCACCAAATAAAGACTAGGGGCCCAAAGTACCCACCAAAGTCGCCAACGGGTCGGAAAAGCCCAATGGCAACGGCAAAGGCAACGGGAATATCAATGGTAGGAATGGTGGAAATCGGGCAAACAATGAACCCTCGGCTTCTGAGAGTAAGCGCCCCAAAGGCAATCGATATGAGCCGAGATTCACCAACTACACGGCCCTTGTCGAAAGCCGAGCTGAAGTCTACCAGGCGACCAGCTCAAGCGTGCCTTACAAACGACCCGCACCTATAAGGAAAGATATCTCCAAGAGAGATACAACAAAGTTCTGTCATTTTCACAATGACTACGGGCACAACACCAATGAATGTAACCAATTGAAGGATGAGATTGAGTTCCTGATCAAGCAGGGACATTTAAGAAGATATGTGCGAGCCGCATGAGGGTCTCAATGAGAGGCTCAAGGTGGCAACGAGCAAGCGCTTGCACGCCAACGCTCGCCACCTCTACAGCCAGCTCCTGTGGCAGGCACTTTACTCACCATCTGCAGAGGCCCACATCTTACAGGAGACAGTGGGAAGGCAAGGGAACAATACGCTCGAACCCTACGCCACAACCAGGACATCGAGATGATGAGTGTGGAAGATCGAGCACCAAAAAAGGCTCGTATAGAGGAGGAATTGATAACCTTCTCTGATGATGATGCCTAGCACAAATTGCCAACATGATGGTGAAAAGGGTGTTGGTCAACACAGGAAGTTCGGTTAACATCCTATACAAATCTTCGTTGGAAAGAATGAAGTTGTCCGTCAAAGACCTGGAGCCATGCAACCAAACCATTTATGGTTTTTCTAGTGAAGGGCTCACCCTAATAGGGTCAATTAGGCTTTCAGTTACAGCAGGTACTGCACCTGCTAATAGGACATTACTCACTACTTTTATAGTTGCTGATTGTCCTTCAGCATACAATGCTGTAATTGGGAGACTGATTATGGTCAACCTACGAGCCGTCACCTCGATATGGCACCTCACCATAAAATTCCCAACAGACGCAGGGACATGTTGCGTATTGGGAAATCAGTGGGAAGTGAGGGAGTGCTACAACGCCTCGATCACCAAGGCGAAGAAGGGTGTATCAAGAGATGTTCACAGGAAAGAGTTGCAAATGGCAACTGATGCTCAGGCCCACTCGGGTGATAATGTCACCCAATAGGGCGTTGCCCAAAGTGAGGATAGGGATTTAGATCCTCTCTTTAGGGATTTGGAGGAAGAAGTTGGACCCATCGAGGACCTTGAAGAGGTCCAACTCGATGAAGAAAATCCGACCAGGGTTGTGAAAGTCGGTAAAAACTTAGAGACAACAATAAAACAAGCATTGGTGGAATTTTTAAAGAGGAACCAGGAAGTCTTTGCCTGGTCGCATAAAGACATGGTTGGGATAGATCCTGCAGTCATCAGCCATGTCCTAAACATCGACAAGAGTTTTCCACCAGTGCAACAAAAAAGAAGGTTGCTCAACAAAGATAGATCAAGGGCCTTAAAAGAAGAATTCGAGAAGCTGAAGGAGAATGGGTTCATCATGGTGGCGTTTTATCCATCGTGGGTCTCTAATCCCGTGCTAGTTCCCAAGCTGAATGGCAAGTGGCGTACGTGCATGGATTTTACAAACTTAAATAAAGCCTGCCCCAAAGATTATTTCCCACTCCCAAGAATCGACCAACTGGTCGATGCCACTGCAGGGCATGAAATCCTCTCATTCATGGATGCGTACTCCAGGTATAATCAGATTAGTATGCATCCCCCTAATGAGGATCACACTAGCTTTCGGATTGATACATGGCTCTACTGTTACAAAGTGATGCCCTTCGGTTTGAAAAACGCTGGTGCGACTTACCAGCGACTCGTCAACTACATGTGTTAAGGAACTGATCGGCACAAACATGGAGGTCTATGTTGATGACATGCTGGTCAAGTCAAAGAAAGCGGAAGGGCATGTAAAGGATTTGCAGGAGTGCTTCAACATCTTGAACAAATATCAGATGAAGCTGAATCCCCTTAAATGCTCTTTCAGAGTAGAATCAGGGAAGTTCTTGGGATTTATAGTTAACTTGAGAGGAATTGAAGCCAATCCCAAGAAAATTAAATCCCTGATCGACATGAAATCGCCAGCAAAGATTAAGGATGTTCAAAGCTTAACCGGAAGCATTGCCGCTCTTAGTAGATTCATTTCAAAGTCAACAAATAAGTGCGTCCCATTCTTTAATCTACTTAGAGGCAATAAAAATTTTGAATGGACGGAGGAGTGTGAACAGGCTTTTCAAGCACTAAAAACTCATATGGCGCAACCGCCCATCTTGTCAAAGCTGGTCAATAAAGAAACTTTGTTCATCTACCTGGCAATCACGGAATATGCTGCTAGTGCTGTTTTAGTAAGGGAGGAAGAAGGCGTGCAGAAGGTTGTTTACTATGAAAGCAAAAGGCTAATTGGAGCAGAACAGCGGTACCCGCCCATCAAGAAGCTAGCCTATTGCCTAGTTTTGGCCTCCAGGAAGCTGCGGCCTTACTTTAAAGCTCACCCAATTACGGTTTTGACCGACCAGCCTCTACGACAAGTCCTGCAAAAACCAGAGGCTACAGGTAGATTGTTAAAATGGGCAGTCAAGCTTGGGCAGTTCGATATATCTTACTTGCCACGAGCAGCAATAAAAGGACAAGCCCTGGCTGACTTCATTGCAGAATTCACTGAACTTACAGATGGCAAGCAGATTGAAGAGCCTAATGAGCTTGAATGTCAAAACCAAGCTCCCACGTGGAAATTATTTAATGATGGTTCTTTTAACGAGTGCCACGCTGGGGCAGGAGTGATATTGATAACGCCGGAAAGGCATCGATTTCACTGCGCAATCAGGTTTGATTTAGTTCTAACAATGAGGTCGAGTATGAAGCATTACTCGCTGGATAACGGTTAGCCAGGGACGTGAATATAAAAGTGCTTAACATCTACAGTGATTCTTAGCTGGTGGTGAATTAAGTCATGGGAGAATACCAAGCGCGAGGTTTAAAGATGGTTGCCTATCTGAACAAAACAAAAGATCTATTGGCTCAGTTCGACAAATACAGTCTCCAGCAAGTACCTCGCGACCAGAATTCCCATGCTGATGCTTTGGCCAAATTAGCAAGTGTGAAGGATGTTGATACTCTGAATATAGTGCCGGTTGAGCAGCTAACAATGCCAAGCATCCAAGCAGAGGAGACCGCTATGGTGATCCAGATGATGGATGCATGGATGACACCATATATAGAGTATCTAACGCAAGGCATATTACCAATGGACAGAAACAAAGCCAGGACCCTTCAGCGATAGGCTTCTAGTTATATCCTGGTCGATGGAATCTTGTACTGAAGGGGATATTCAATGCCACTCCTCAGGTGTATTTCGAAAGAGAAGGCCAAAGAGTTGATAAAAGAGGTACACGAAGGCTTTTATGGAGACCACGCTGGGGGGCAAAGCTTGTCAAAAAAGATACTGAGGCAAGGATACTTTTGGCCCACGATGAACGAAGATTCGATGGAGTTTGTACGGAGGTGCGAAAAATGCCAAAGGTTATCCAAAATCCCATGAGCATCCCCTAATGAGCTTAAACAGATGCAAAGTCCGTGGCCATTTGCAGTTTGGGGCATAGATTTGATGGGATCTTTGCCCACAGGGAAGGGCGGCATCAAGTATGTCGTGGTTGTCGTCGACTATTTCACTAAATGGGCCGAAGCCGAGCCACTCGCAACCATAACGACCAAGAAGGTTCTGGATTTTGTGATCAAAAACATTGTTTGTCGCTATGGATTGCCAAGGAAGATTGTCTCAGATAACGGCACCCAGTTTGATAGTGATTTATTCACGGACTTCTGCGAGCGACATGACATTATCAAGAGCTTTTCTTCAGTCGCTCACCCCCAAGCAAATGGAAAAGTTGAAGCATTCAACAAAACGCTGAAGGATACACTGAAGAAAAGACTAGAAGAAGCTAAGGGGGCGTGGCCAGAACAATTGCCTGAAGTACTTTGGTCGTACAGAACTACCCACCGAACAGCAACAGGCCATACTCCATTCTCTTTGACTTATGGATATGAGGCTATGTTTCCTGTTGAGTTAGATCTGCCTTCGCATCGCAGAATAACGTACGACCAAGGCTCGAACAGCCAACTATTGATGGAATCCCTCGACTTGATCGATGAGAAACATGAGCAAGCCCAACTCCGAGTAGTTGCGTTCCAGCAAAAAGTCGCCTGGTATTTTAACTCTAAAGTGCGAGAAAGAAAGTTCAGCGTTGGAGATCTTGTACTTTGAAGAGTTTTTCTAAACACCCGCGACCAAGCTGCTGGAGTACTCGGACCTAATTGGGAAGGGCCATACCAGATTGAAGAAGTCCTTCACCCAGGCACCTATAAACTTGCTCGCTTAAACAGATATCTCACTCCTCGCTATTGGAATGGAGAACACCTGCGCAAGTACTATCGATAAACAATTCTTCTTAAAGAATTGGCTTGTATTAATTTTACTTTTTCCAAGTTTTGAAAAAGGGTTGGTCATTTTATGTGACTGATCGCTTATAAGTGTAAGATCTTATTGATCACTCGTACAAACATGTTTTGTCCATTTATTACGAGAAATATAAGGTACTGTGCACATCCAATCATTTCTTGCCAATTATTGTATTTATTACAAGTATGTGCTCATTATATGTGTTGTTTTGTTGTATTACAATATTTATTATTTTGCTCCGAGCAGTATTGTTCGAACAGGTTTTGGTCAAGGCAAGTGACCAAGGACCTAAAGCTCCTCGATCACTTGGGGGGCATATAAGGTACTAGTAAGCAAAGCATATCATCAAAAGGTATGTAAACACATGAGCAAAATAAGTGAAAGCATGCTAGGGTACTTAGAGTATTTTTCAAAATTTTGTATTTTGTTAAATCAAACCAAAGTGTTATGCTAAGTTCGGTCATGCGAACAGATGTTATAATAAAACGAAAATGTATTATAATATCAAAAACAAATTACTTTACACCGCGAGCAATATTGCTCGGATGTAATTTTTTGATTAAAAGGAAAATAGCTGCCCACACAGCAATGAAAAATTAATGTCTTTACATCACAACCCGTAGGTCATGTAATTAAAAGATTAAATGATAGAAAGGGAAAAGACTAAGAGGCAGGAGGGTCTTGAGGAGCGTCCTGGTCGACAGCTGCGCCAGTTTCATTATCTGCACCATCTATCCCTGTTGCCAGAGAGATCTTTGGGGAAGCAGGAACATTATACCTCTCTTCTTCCTCCAGGCGAATGGCACACTGAGACATTAGAGTCCGCCTCAGGCGTTCTGACAGGTAGCTGAAGTTGGCCTCCCGATTGTGCTTCCAAAACTCGTAGAAGAAAAGATTAGTGGCTTCCTTGTACTTCTCCAAGTTCTTGGCTTCGAGTTCCTCAATCTCCTTCACATGCTTTTCCAGCTCCTCCGTCTCTTGTCTTCTCGCAATCAAATCAAGCTCGAGCTTTTTGCATTGTTGGTAGTTGAGTTTGGCGCTTTCCCTGAATGTTTCTTTGTCTTCATTGGATTTCTTCAGGGTGTCCCGAACCTCCAGCAACTCCTCGGTCAGAGTGGCTTTTTGCTCAAGCAGTTCCTCTTTCTGCTAAGACAGCTCCGCACTCTTCTCAAGCAACTCACCATTCTGCTTAGTTAGCTCATTGTTCTTCTCGAGCAGGTCAGCATTTTTCCCTTCAAGTGCTTTCTTAGCCTCAGCAAGCCTGGTGTCAAAAATTTTAGTCTTGGACACCATTGCACCCGCACGGCGCCAGTTAGCAGTCATGGTCAATAATCCCTGCAATCAGATGAAAAGGGTAAGGCGATGGCAGAAAATTAAAAGCAAATTATTCAGCATCAAGAAGTAACTTACGCTAACTATCTCATTCAGCCCTCAGTTGAGTATTTGGTCAATCTCCGTGGAAATGGTTTCATTAACGGCCTCTTGACTGCGTTTGTGTTTGGGGAGCTTGTATATCCTCTCCCTGGCTGAGCTGACCACGATGCTGGACAGGGAGCCTTCGGGCTGAGTGCGTTGTGTTTGGCTGGTAGGGACCTGAGGAGTAGGGTGCTAGTCGACGGGTGTTGGAGGAGTGGAATGCTGGTCGACTGGAGGAGTTGAGGCCAGCTGCTCGAATGGCGATGGAGGTGGCATGTTCTCCTTCGAAGGGATAGTGGCTGGAGGGTCCTCAGTTCGGGCCTTCTTTGAGGCGATTTTACTACTCTCCCCCTGAGTCCTCTTGTTGTCCTTCTTCTTGCCTGAAGATGCAGCGGCAACCTTGTAATGCTCGAACACGTCTTCAAATGACATATCTGCACAAAAAGAAACAACACGAGCAGTGAGACAAGATGTATAGATGGAACTAAAAATGAAAATAAAGAGATTATACGTAAAGTACCTGTGCTACAACTACTGGTCGCTACATTACTTACTGAACTACTTATTGCCTGGAAGAAATTTGAACTTAAGTTTGGAGTATATTTAAAGTTTTCGTCCTCGTCAAATAAGTGACAGGGAATTGGAAAACTATCTAAGAGCGAAAGATCAGTACCATTCTCATCTGAAGATTCATCGATGGGAGCGAGAGGTTCAGTGGCCTTTTTTCCCTTTCCCTGAGGGGCGGGGGGAGCAGCAGCTCGTGGAGTGTTGGAGGGTTCCCTGATTGTCACTCCGGTTGTCCTCCTTTGAGGTTGTGACACATCCGGGTGCTGCTCGGGAATCTCCTCGCCAGTGGAGCTTCCCACCGTTGACTCCCTCACATCCTAGTAAGGAGCCAAAAGCCCAACCAGCCTAAGGTTAGTCTCTGTGACCAAATGATTGACGCTCTTCTCCACGTCATTCATACTGGCCAAGAGGGCTGATCTTAACTCCATGTGTGAAGTGGGGTCTGGTCGCAACCGTGGGCCTGAAAGGCATTAAAAATCTAAGAAAGTGCAGGAAAAAATTAAAGATTGACGACCAGTGGTGCAAAGACGTTACCTCCTTGAGTGAAGGCCATGTTGTTCGCGACCATGTCAGTCGTAAGGCAATACTCCTGATGGTACTTCCCCACGTTCGATGTGTGAGTGGTGTCAAACAGGAAAGTGCGCTCTGTTTCCTGATGACGAAAGTGGAAAAACCTCGTGCTTTCTTGGTTGGGGTTAGACTTGAGGTCGAACAGATAATTGACCTCATGTGGTGTGAGGACAGGCCATTTTTTGTGGCTATAAAGGATATAGAGTGCAGCAAGCATTCTATATCCATTGGGAGTTATTTGAAAAGGGGCGACCCCAAAGTAGTTGGCCATCCCTTGGAAAAAAGGATGAAGAGGCAAGGTAGCCCTTGCCTCAATGTGGTACCTCGACCAGGCGCTGAAAGCGCCTTCAGGCAAGTTCGCCCGGTGGTCTTGAGTGGGTCGGACTAGTGTCACCCCAGGGAGTCCATATTTTCTGATATAGTTGGCGATCATCCTGATCATTACCCGGCTGACAAGTGCAACATACCATTCAACATCTGGTTGAATAGCATTTCGGGGTTGAGCATGAGTTTGGATGTTTGGGTCAGGAATACTTTCTTATCGACCATTGGTCGAGGGAATTTCATCCCGAGGAACAGGCTGATTTGTAGGATTGGAAGTTTTAGTTTTTGCTCGACCCATATTTTGGACGAGGGTCGATGGAGTGTTTGAAGTGGCACGAGAAAAGGGAATTTCAGGTATTAGTAACGACGGTTGCTCCTCGTCCTCAAGCAGTTGAGCTAGCAGGTCGTCGTCGATGGGTCTTTCACCTCCCCACGGATCTTGCATGAAAAGCTGCGAACAGAGAAAGGGGGAGGTAAGACGTAAAGCTTAAAAGCTTGTGTTGAGAGTTGGAATAACGTTGCTCACGTATAAAAATTTAGTTTTTATACGGCCAGCAGCATTCTAACAAAAACACTAAGTTCTATACAAGCAGATTGAAAAACAGATTGAAAAGCGGAAGTAAAAAGTTTTTCAAGAAAAAGCTTTTTCGACTTCGAAGGGGCGGGAAAAACCCAGTTTTTCAACTAGCTTAAAAATCGAATTTTCACTTCGATTTTATGCCCTAAATCTACAATCTCGACTAGCAAACTGGCTCCTAACTCCTACGGAACGTTATTTCGCTATCCTATCAAGCATCAATCAATATGCCCATTGCCCCAAAACAGTTTCGGCCAATAATAGTCAAGAACACAGATTTGAATACATAAAAAACAGTTTTGCATGACATCTCAAACATCCAAGGGGTTCGTAAAACTTACTTGGATGAAAAGAGGGGTCTGAAACGAAAGCTTCAAGCGTCCGAACGAAGGATCCTTAGAACAGCAATGGAAGCTCCTTGAATTTTTTGGGCTTTGAAAGTCGAGGTCCTTAGGAGTTCTTGACAAGAAAATGGCGAATGAAAAGTAAAAAGTAAAAAAATAGATTTGGGGTATTATATATAGTGACCGCGACACATTAAAAGAGGTAATCATGAATTACTTTTTCTAAGCATGGGGAAGTGAAATGGTTGTCGGACACATTCTTGGGAAACCAAAAAGACTTTATTAGACATGATTGGTCACCTTTTTCGAGAAATCATGGGCGGCTCTGATAGATTTCGTGGGGTATTCGAAGAGTCGGTTTCCTAAGTTTACTTATTGCTGGTCGCAATAAATAAACTTGGGGGGCAAATGTTTACCCAAAAAATGGTTGCTGATGATGTGGCGAGAATTTCTCACATGTGGTTGACACGTGGCAAAAGTACTGCTCGACTATCGACCAGAAGCACACCGCATCGTCAGGGTTAATTTTTTATACGACCAGACTAGTCGTATAACCTGATTTATTTCCTTCTTAAGCTGTAATCTTATAATAACTGCATTGAATATTTCTTCATTATTATCTTGATACGCGATTATTAAGGAAAGATAGGGCACGTTGGCATGTGTAACCCTCCTTGAGCCTATAAATATGCATGAAATAGCTCAAGGAAGGGACTTTTGATTTTTGATTCTTGAATCTTTTTGCTAAATATTGGGAGAAAAGAAAGAGCTATAGTGAATTGTACATCGCCTTATTGTAATACATTCAAGGTTTGTGAAACTCAAGAACCCTAGTTCTTTGATCACGACTTTGAGATTCAATAATAACAATATCACTAAGTGGGCGTAGGTCATTACCATTCTTTGGGGCCGAACCACTATAATTCCTTGGTGTTTTCTTCCTTTCCGTTAAATCATTTTTCTCATTCTTGTTTTATACTTTGTCGTACATTTGACTCCGTGTCGTTGGCCAAATCGAGGGTCAACAAGACCATCTAATTGAGTCGTCCGAGCAAAACAAGCTACTTGAGCCAAAAAAAGAATCACCTACAAAATAAACAGATAAATAAAAAGTGGACTAGCACGCTAAATAATAATAATGACATGAAGAAACTTTTTGATATTAGGAAGAAATATCATCTCAAATTATTATTTTTATGAAAAAAAAAACTAAAACTTATCTGTAAAGTCTCTAAAGCTAAATGTGTCACCATTAGATCTAAATTATTTTTTTATGCCCAATGATTAGAGTTGTCTCTTTCAAGGCACAAGACAAGCATATGAAGGCACAAGTCAATAAAACACCTACAAGCATAAATAATTAAATAAATAAACGGTGATTCATCATAATAAGTAATGATAATGAAAAAATTGATTTTTGGAGAAATATCTTCCGAAATTATTATTTTTATAGAAAACTAAAACTCATTTGTGAAGTCGATGCAGCTGAAAGTATCACCATTAGAATTGAATTGTTTATTATGTCCTACGGTTGGAGCTGTCTCTAAATAATGAAAAAAATAATGATAATGATAAAATTAATAATATGAAAAAATTGATTTTGGGAGAAATATCTTTAGAAATTATTACTTTTATAGAAAACTAAAGCCGTTGGAGCTGAATGTGTCACTATTAGAATTGAATTATTTATTAGGTCCTGCGGTTGGGGTTGTCTCTAACTCTCTTTCAAGGCACAAACACACGTGTACGAAAGCACAAACTTAGTCACTAAAACACCTAACACATAAATGGATAAATAAAATTGAATTAGCATGCTACTTAATGATAAAGATATTATTAATGATAAGAAAAAAATTGATGTTGGAAGAAACATCTTTCCAAATTATTATTTTTATGATGAAAAAAAAAACATTATCTATGAAATCCTTGAAGCTGAGTGGTCACCAATAAATTACAACTATTTATTATGTCCAACTAGCTAAGAAGGCACAAAATGAGCCTTAGTGATAAGTAAATTAAAAATAATGAATTTCAGAATCAAAAGTAATTACAAAGTAAATATTAAAAGACTTTTAAAACCAAGATAATGCCAATGACCTTACATTTCTTAACTGAAAAAAAAAAAAAAAGATGTTAACTTTTGCTTCTTGTTAGAATTTAGAAAATGACTAATCCTTATCTTGATTATTAGTTAGTACGCCAATAACTAACAATTGATAGCTTGGAATGGTCAATAGATAAGAAAGGTTGAAAAGTCCAAATTAAGAGTCGATTGGCTTTTGACTTAATTGAAAGCTAACAAATGAAAAGATAAAAATAAAAATAAAAATTTATATAATACATATATTTATAGTTGTATTCACTATTGAGAATTCCAATATAAATGATATGGACATCTACTTTTCCAAAAAAAACTGCCAAAAAGAAACGGTGTCCACAGCTTTAGGGGAATAAAAATAGTGAATAGGATCTTTCAATATAGCTCCAGCTGAGAGAGAATGGAAAGAAAAAAAAGAGCCAGCAGAAGACTACACATGAGTCTTATCTGTCTCATTTGAATCTTTCTCTATACATAATCCACACGTACAGTTTACATATTCCTTTATATACATATATATATAAATAGCTACTCTCGTAGTTATATTTTCACATCTTGTAGTATTGAATATTTATTTACCCTACAATCAATAATGGGTATGAATTATTATCTTCTTTTCCTTGTTCATTTTTTGGTGAGTTTGAGCTTGAGCTTGTTAGTTGGTGGGAGTGGTAGTGGTAATAGTGAATATCATTATAAATTGAGAGAGAAAATCAAAGCAGAGCAAGAGGCGGACCGAGTGGTGGGATTGCCGGGGCAGCCTCCGGTGAGTTTCAACCACTACGCCGGATATGTAACCGTCAACCAAACTCATGGAAGAGCCTTGTTCTATTGGTTCTTTGAAGCCATAAACCAATCTCAACACAAACCTCTCCTCTTATGGCTTAACGGAGGTACGACGTCGCTCCCTCTATATATATATATATATATATTTCCTTCCCATATATACTCGGCATTTAATTTAATTACTCTTTAATTCACTAATTAAACTTATATATATTTAATTAATTCTCATTGTCGAGAATGGAACTATATGGAATATACCATTTTACTATAATTAATTTTCGGCCAAAAGAATAAAAATTTATTTAGGAAACAGCTATAAATCGATCTGCTTCTATAACGAATTAATGTCCTCTCTTTTCCAATCTTTATACATTAACATAAATAAAATATATTTTTTTATTTTACCGTATAAAGAAATTAATAGAAAAATCTTTGTCGACTTACCACTTATTCTATAATATTAATTGGCATATCTAGTCAAACATAATAATTCTTACACCCTTTTCAAAAAATATCTATTATAAATTTTAAAGAAAAAGTAGGTTTTATTGGTAAAAATTTTTAAATATAAAAATAGAAATATTATTTTATTTTTGTTTGTTTATTTTTAAAAAATAAAAATATATTTCGTAACTATTTTTATTTTTTATTTTTAAAAACAAAAAATAATAAATATGTTTGATAATTTTTATTTATATTTTTTGTTTGACATGTTGATTTGAAGAAAATAAAAAAAAATCGAAAATGTTTTAAACAAATTTTGAAAGTGAAATAATTTTATTTTCAAAATTTTAATTAAAATTTTAAAAAATAATAAATAAAAATAGAATTACAAAACTTATTTCATGTTTAACTGTTAAATTTTTAATTAATTAAATAAAAAACTATTTTTTTTTAAGTGTTATCAAACACCACCGTAATTAATTGCATCCGTATTAATTCCACTAAAACTAATTTCTGCTAGTAAGTGGTAAAAATATATTTTTAAATACTTGCGCCCGTTTTACTGGACTGATAATATAATGCAACATTTACAAATTAGCTAGCTACTCGTATACTATGATATTTTATCTTCACTGTACTATAATTTTTTGCACGACAAAACTTTTAAATTTGGTTTATTGTCTAGATGGAATATTGATTCTTGAATTAATTACGTACATTCCAACACTCAAGATTTAATATTTAGAATTCCCATTTTCAAATATTTGTTTTTATATTTTTGTTTACACAGCACCAAAATATTTATGATGACGATGATATAGGGACTAAGAATTAATTAATAATAATAATACTTGTTTTATTTTTCATTTTTGTAATATTTTTTTATTTCGATTCATTTAAATATATATATATTACCTTTTCTACGCACTGTTCCTATTATAATAATCGAGTGTTTTATAATTATTAAATTAAACTTTTCTCTTTGTTTCAATGTGTAGCATATATATATAAATATATAGAAGACTTTTCAATAGTTATTATTCGTGGATGGTTACCATAAATTACTAAACAAGTTTTTAATGAATAATGATTATAATGATGATGAAAATATATAAAATTAATAATTTCGATTTTTTTAGATTAAGTAGGCAATAAACATTAGTTGGAAATATAATGGTTACATTAATTATTCTTATTAATTCCAAAATGATTTTTTTCTCATGGAATAGATAAAATGAATGAATCAAGAATGGAGAATGAATATTAAATAAGATTTTTTTTATTCTTTAATTAATAAATATATGATGCCATCATGTAGTCTTTCCAAAAGTTTGAAAAAGTCAAAATTTATTATTAGAAATATTAATTAACAATTATAAATATGGATTATTGATCATAATCTGATGGTTAATATTAAAGTAATAGTAACTATTAAGAGTGCTCATATATATATATATATATTAGATATAAACAACGTGCACATTTGTTTAGTTTTATTTATAAAATTTATTAATTATTTTTATTAAATTTATATTAATATCATATAAATTTTAAATAAATATTATATTTTAATTAAATAATATATTTATTTATGTTTAAGCTTATGTTTGTTCTAGTTTTTAAATTTAGGAGTGACAACAAGAGATTATATATTATATGTTTAATGTAATATTAAATATTATACGTGGATTTTAAATTTAAGTTTCTTGCTAGTATTTTTAAAAAAAAAAGCAATTTGTTGCTAATTGACAGTAGATTATATTATATATTTAATATGATATTATTCTAATAAATGAGTTTAAGTTTAATTAAATTTTATTTAATTTATAAAATGTATGATTTTATTATTTTTAAATAATTATTATCGTAAAATATCTCAAAAATATCTTATTTTAATTTATTTTAATTATTTATTATTTTAAAATAATTATTATTGTAAAATATCTAAAAAATATTCTATTTTAATTTGTTTAGTTATTTATTATTTGTAAATAATTATCATGGTAAAATATCTAAAAAACATTATATTTTAATTTTTTTAATTATTTATTTAAGTTTAAGTGTTTACAAGCTATTATTAAATATAAGAATATTTTGTTAAATATAAAAATATTTTGTTAAAATTAATATTAAAAAAAATAAAAAATCATTAAAACCAAAAAAAATTTGTTATCTATATAGAAGAGATATATATTAGAAAGATAGATTTTTTAGTAAGTTAAGTAAATCTGTATTATTATATCATTGGATTCTTTTATTTTGCAAATGACAAGATAAGGGGCGTGTGCTTACAATGAATGAATCAAGTATGAATGTGTGGTTGTAATATTTCCTTGTCATAATATTATATATATTTATTTAAATGAATTGTGCAAACCTTATCATGTTTGAGAAATTAAGTCTAATCGAGGTGAAATGACAAGGGATCAAGTGGAATATTCTACTGGCAGGTTTTTAGCACACAATTGAGCTGCTACTTAATTAATTAGCATAATTAAGATTATTAATAAAGATATCGACAAATTAAGAATAGCTAGATATAGTAGATATAACAATTAATGGGAAGATTAGTGCATTTATAATAATCAAAGAAAGGGGAATTCTTTTATAATATTATGATTGTTCTTTTATATATCTATTAATTATATACACAATATATATTAATAATAATAATAATAGCAATATCAGCTACAAAACTTTCAAGGCTAAATATTTTTAAACATCTGTAACCAACTAGATAGAGTATACCCAAGTTTATTATATATGAATAATAGCATGGATTTCGTAAGATACAAAATCGTAATATATGCTTATAATAATAATAATAATAATAATATTCTAGCTAATACTGAAATATTAGTTATATAAAAGCAAAAAAACAAAGAACAAAGAACATGATTTGTTTTATGATTAAGTATTTGATCATTAGACAATCAATAATTACTACCAATTTTTCCGTACATTTATATAATGTAAACAAGCCAATATATATGACTTGGTTATACATTTGTACTATTTATATATAAAAAAAATCTCATGTATTTATTACAGGACCTGGGTGTTCATCCATTGGTTTTGGAGCAGCAGAAGAACTAGGGCCTTTCTTTCCTCAAAAAGGCAGCAAACCTAAGCTAAAGCTCAACCCTTACACATGGAACAATGGTATTAATACAGTTTCAATTTTACATATATTTATAAGATTCCATTTTATTAATGTAATTCATTATTAATTATTCCATCTATTTTCTCTAAAATCCCATTATTTGTTACTTCTATATTTAATTTCAGCTGCCAATTTATTGTTTCTGGAATCTCCTGTTGGAGTTGGATTTTCTTACACCAATACCAGCAGTGACATTGATAAACTTGGCGATACAATTACCGGTAATTATATATATATATATATATTATACTGAGCGCAGATCCAAATTAATAATTTGTCATATTTTATAATTTAAAGGTTTAATCATATATATATATATATACATATATTGGTATGATCATTTATACATATGCCATACAGTGATGAAGTCTAAAGTTCCCAAATAATTATTTTTCTTACCAGAAATTTTTTACTATATATATATATATATGTGTGTGTGTTTGTAGCGAAGGACTCGTACAATTTCCTAGTCAATTGGTTTAAAAGATTTCCTCAATTTCAGTCCCATAAATTGTATATTGCTGGAGAAAGCTATGCAGGTACGTCTTAATTTATTGCTTTTTCTTTCCCTTATAAAGTTAATTATAAGTATTCTTACTAAGTGTCATTGAACAATCTTGAGTTTTATGTCAATCATGAAAGAGAGTATTTCCTCAACTAAAAAAACTGTTGTTTTTTTTTTTATAAAACTGCTTTCTGAAAACAAATAGAAGGTTTGACATTGTATTCATAAAATAATTTTTAAAAACAAGTCACAAAAAACATCAAATTTTGAGAATAACAAACTATTGTTTTTAATTGGTATCAACTTTTTCTTTTATCAAATTTTTTCTCACACAACATTTTTAATTATTATTATTATCTTTTATTACTTTCTCTCTTATTAATTTATCTCTCATCACTTTTTATTTCCTTACTTTCTCTAATATCATTTTCTTTCTCATCACTTATTATCTTATTATTTTCTCTCTCATCAGTTCCTATATCCTCATTTTCTCTTTCTTCATATTTTTATCTTGCCAGTTTCTCTCTTTTTTTTTTTTGCATCAATTTCTCTCTTCTCAATTTTTCTTCATCAAAATTTCCCTACTTTCTTTCTCTTTATTTTTCATCACTTTTCTTTTACATTATTTTATCTCATTATTTATTACAAACTCTTAAAAGATTTTTCTTTTTGTAAATATATTTATTAACTTTTTATTTAAGATTTTTTTTTTAAATAAAACTAAAAAATTATTTTTAGAATACATTATAAAAAATTATCAAACAGACCAAATGAATACAAGTGTTAATTTATTTTATCATAATATAACCCATTAAAATAGGGTATGAAAGAGAAAAGTTCTTTTTGACCTAAAGATATTTTTAAATTAAAGAAGGCGTACTTTAGAAATACATAAGGAATTTCTTTTTGTACGTAATATAAATGACATTGACAACTATACATCACTTTTTAAAAAGATATAGTTCTTCGAAGTTATAACCCCTATATAGTTACCTGTGATTATCATCTTATTATCATTTATATTGTAGTGTACTATAGCGACACAAATATACTATACTTAAAATTATAAATGATTTGACCTACTATTATTGAGTTTAAATTTTATGTATCACGATTATTTCCTAGTTTATTGGGATCATAAAATAATAATTTACACTTTTTACACTTTTATTTGATCTCAGGACATTATGTTCCCCAGTTGTCCGAGGTCATTTTTGACCAAAACAAGCGCGTGGCAGAGAGAAATTACATAAATCTTAAAGGCTTCATGGTACGTAATATATATAGATCATCCACCACCAGCATCACTTGAGATATATATAATATTAATTATTGAATTATTAAAAAAGTTGGTTTGGCATATTATTAATATTATTATCAAGATCGTGAATATATAAACATATATATATATATATACGTATGTAAGTGTAGGTAGGGAATGGTCTAATGGACGACGAAACAGATCAGAAAGGAATGATCGAATATGCATGGAACCACGCAGTGATATCCGATAGGCTATACGATGGGATTAAGAAGAAATGCAATTTCAGTGATCCAGATTCACAAGATGATGATAATAACAAGTGCAGTATTCTATTGAACAAGTATTTTGATGTGTATAAGATCATTGACATGTACAGCTTATACAGTCCCAAATGTGTCGTCAATAACACCACCACTACTAACCAATTCCCTGTTTTCCAACGCTTTCGCACTAACCATTTATTTTCTGAATCTGTAAGTACTTGTTCTTCGATCCTTTACTTTCTCTCTAGCTACCTACCCACCTTTTCAATAAATAAATCTCTCTGCTCTAGCTAATCAACTCATCATCAGTCCATATTATATATAATTATTAATTAGCAGGCTCCTCATATATAACAGTATAAAAAATGGTATTATAACAATTTGGCAGCGTGGGTGGCACAAGAGGCCAGCAGGATACGACCCATGTGCATCGGATTACTCAGAGGCATATTTTAATAGGCCTGATGTCCAAGCTGCATTGCATGCCAATATCACTAAAATTCCCTATCCATGGACTCATTGCAGGTATATTTTATTATTCACTCTCACATATCACATGCATTATTGCTAATCACAACTAACTCTCTCTCTCTCTCTCTCTCTATATATATATATATATAACTATCGTTAATTTATCTAAGTTTCATATGCACGTCTCTTCTACGCAAAGCATGTACATGTATGGTTTACTTTTAATTTGTTCACAATATTTTATACTTAATGCTTTTTTTTCTCTCTATTATTATTATGTATATTTGTGTATTATTAAAGCAAAGCAAACTCATTCTTGACAGCGATAAGATTCAGTTTTGGAAGGATGCCCCGACTTCGGTACTTCCTATAATTAAAAAGCTTATTGCTGGAGGGCTTCGCATTTGGGTTTACAGGTATATATAATATAATTAGTGGGAGATTATATATAATATATTATATGAAATGATTATTTTTGGAAATATACAGCGGGGATACTGATGGGAGAATTCCAGTCACATCTACTAGATACACATTGACAAAGCTGGGACTACAAATAACTCAAGATTGGACTCCTTGGTACAACAGTAAACAGGTATAACAATCTATTCCTTTTTATTTTCTTTTATTTATTTTTATTTTGTAAATTTTTAATTAGTGCAATTTCCTTTTTTTTCTTTTTGGTCCTCATAGGTCGGAGGTTGGACAGTTGAGTACAAGGGGCTAGATTTTGTGACCATAAGAGGAGCTGGTCATGAAGTTCCTCAATTTGCACCAAGGCAGTCCCTTATGCTGATTGAGCACTTCTTGACCAATACGAAATTGCCAGCTAAACCATTT
Source organism: Humulus lupulus (assembly GCF_963169125.1). Classification (NCBI taxonomy): domain Eukaryota; kingdom Viridiplantae; phylum Streptophyta; class Magnoliopsida; order Rosales; family Cannabaceae; genus Humulus; species Humulus lupulus. The sequence continues at coordinate 193,826,818 of NC_084794.1, read as the reverse complement.
TAACATTTCCTTTAATATTCATTCACTGTATTTTTCTTTTTTTAGGAAAATTGAAAAACCAAATAAAGGATTGTTGGATAGAATCAAATTGTTCCAAATCATCAAATGGTGTCTGTTTAGCTAGACAGCAGTAATTTGGGGAAACACAATAGTTTCTTCACGAATAATTTACTACTGTTGTGTAATCTTGAAATGGAAGAGAGAGAAAGAGAAGGCAACGTTACAAAAAAAAAATCATCTTGAACTAATCACTCAAAATACAACAACTTAACCCTAATCTTCGTGATTGATTCCTCGACTAAATTACAATTAATACATAATTATTCTTCATAATGTTACAAAAAAACAACAACTTTAAGCTATGAATATACTCAATTGGGAACCACCACCTAAAATTGCATAAAAAGCCTCAATCTTCTTATGTTCTAACACTAAAAAATCAGCTACTCAGCTGTCAAAAAAGCCAGGACCTGCCTGTGAAAGAAGCTCCTTCCCTGCATCCTTTCCCATATTGACCATATCTTCATAAGTATATGGTCCTTTTCTGGATGTCTCAATCACTGAAGGACAAGGAAGACGAAAACCGTGTTATAAAGGGACGAAAATGGCATATCTAGGACATCACTGAAGATGAAATTGAGTAAAAGCTTTATTTTTTGCTGTCGTACCTCGAAATCCATCAGGGGAAGCCACTAACCCTCTGAATATGCAATTACCATCCTCATCTTTGCTAGCATATCCAGCAATAGGAGTGCGGCAAGATCCATCCAGTGTTAGGAGGAAGGCCCTCTCACATGCAACTGCTAGCCTCGTCTCCTCATGATTCAGTGAGGCTATGTAATTTTCCTGTAAGCCAAAAGTAACTAAAGATTAAAAGGACGAGAAGTGTCACCAGGTGAAAAAATTTCAGACACTACTGCAAGAATAATACGTTATTAGAGAAACCGAATGCTTAATTTTTCAAAAAAAAAAGTAAATAAATAAAATAAAGAATATGCAAGAATTATGACAAGGGACTATGCTTTGGAGCCTAGTATGCTCAGAAGCGACTATGCTTGTATTTACATCTATCCAATATGTCAGCGCAGAAAACAACAACCAAGTCAAGTACCAAAATGTCCGAGGTGATTGACGTGTCCTAAATAGAAAATCTTTTACTCGTGTAAGATGCCACATCCTCAGGGCATCAGCTGGATAAAATTCCATATCCACCGAGCAAGATGCCCTGCTACTAACTCCAACATCAAATCCATATTCAAACTAATAAGCATAGACATACAGAATCTATCACATCACATCCAAAACCATAACCGTTCAAGTTCAGAAGAGAGCACAACTAACTAAACTAATGGCTTTGCATCAAGTACACTCCTAGATGTGTTAAACTATTAACTACCATATGGAAACTTAATTATTCTATAAAACAGTCATTAACATTTCATGGATAACAAATTACTAAGGGGAATAGCTAGGTCATAGAAACGAACAAAATCATTCATGAGGTAACTCCTAGATGAAAATTTGTGAAGTTAAAAACCCACCATTTTATCGTCATCACTTCGACAGGCAATTCCAATAGCACCTTGAGCAACAGCTGGAAGCATTTCATCTATTGGAAGAATGGAAGTCACATTTTCTGTCATATTTAAGCGCTTAAGTCCAGCTAATGCCAACAAGGTTGCTTGGACAACCCCTTCACTAAGTTTTCTCAACCTTGTCTGGACATTGCCACGAAAATTCTCTTCTACCTGCCAAGAAATTAAAAAGCATAAACAAGTTGCAAAGGAACGTGACAATTCAAAAAAAAAATACAGCCTTTTATGACTTCAGATAGAAAATAAAACAATTTCCAGTCAAGAAACCCAGAAGAGCCTTGCCAGGGGATTAGGATCTTAGCAATAAATCTGTTTATTTCATTAAAATGGCAAAAGGAACAAAAAGATCTCCATTCCACTTTTCAGTTCATTAGAACTAGTAAAGAATAAAGTGATTGTTTAGCTACCAAAACTGAGTAGCGAAGAAATGACTGCCAACTTGACACATGTTGAATATCCTCACAACAAATAATTTGAATATGCATACAATTATATGAAACAAAAAACATTTAAGCAGTTTCCTAAATAATACCACTGCAAAGAACGGATCTAGATGATTCGTCAGCCATAGTATATGCAATATGTCAATAATTATACATCAGAGAAGTAAAAAAGTCCAAAAGAAAAGCAAACAAGAAGCAAGAGACAGCAACAAACAATTTGTCCCATTGACAAAAAATCTACAACTGCCAACCATGATAGAGCAAATTATGATAATTTTAAAGCAATTTAACACTGTCAAATTTTTTCTTTCATGGTACCAATATAACATTGTAAAAAATTTCTTTTGCAGTCCCAATCAACTCCAAACACAACAGTCAATTGTGACGACCCCAAGTACTAAAGTTCATCCTTTTTAAGTTGCGAGTTCACAAATGAACTATATACTATTCACATGAACTGCAAATATACATAATGGAATGTTCAAAGCAACTTTGATCGTGGGCTTGTCCTAAAACACGTTCTGAGTCACGTTTCATCTTATATTATATTATATTAATGGTATCTTACCTTGAGTGACGGAAATCTGTGGAGTATCTGTGATTTCCGTCTAAGTGAAGCAGTACCAATAATGCTCCCAGCTGGGAGCTCTGCAAGTGAAGCAGCACTCAATGAGATAAACGCATCACGAACATCCTCACGAGGAAGATTGCATGGAAGAATGGTTTTTTCTGGCAAGTAGGTTGGAACATCTTTCATTGAGTGGACAGCAATGTCGATGTCGCTATTAAGCAGTGCCTCATCAATTTCTTTAGTGAATAATCCCTTTCCACCTATGTCAGCAAGGGGTTGAGTTAGTATTTTATCACCTGTTGTTTTTATGATTACAATCTCAATAGCTCCTTCTTCTGCTAGCTCCGCATGTTTTGCCATGAGTTTATCTCTAGTCTCGTAAGCTTGGGCAAGTGCTAATGGGCTATCCTATATTCAGATAAAATATTAATAACTCACCAAAACACTGTTTTACTTTAAAAAAAAACTTAGAGAGTATAAAATCACAAGCAATAAGCATGTAATACAATCAGAGAACATTAGAAAATTAAGATATAAAACAGTTCCATTAAATGTTTCAGCCATGTTTCTTCCACTTGAAACAAAAAAAAAAAAAATCCCTAAAATCTTCAGCATCACCATAGAAAGAAGTCCAATAAAGGTATTAGTTATTGTGCATATATTTGTTACAAGCACCAAATTTATAGCATCAGTATTTACTATAATGATTTCTCTATAGAAACACATTCGTGATTATAAGTTTTAAGTATATAGTATAAAAAGAAATCGATAATAAAACATAATTAATCGTTTGGGTCAACACACCATGTATAGATGCACAAAGAACTTTTGTCAACACATCAAGATCCGAAAGAATAAACAGGAAAGGGGCATAATGAGAAAAACCCCATGTCAATTCGAACACCCAAATTTGAAAGAAAAAAATGAACAAAAATCAAGCTACATTTGCAATTTTTCATGAAGTCAAAACAAGCTAAAACGAAGAACTAAAATTGAAAAAAAACGCACCTTCCTCTAGTCCCAATTCTGATAAGAGCGACTCTAGTCTTCTGGGTCTGTTGTTCAACTGCAACTGAGGCCCTTATGATCCCAATTCCATGGTTTCTTATACATGTCGTTCTCGGGCTCGGTAAAGAGAACCCAAGAACAGACACCGACCCACTGCTGGACAAGCTAACCGGGTATGAAGGCCGAGCCATGAGACCCTGGTTTAGGAGCATTGTAGAAGAAAGGAAATCCATTTTCAAACTCATTGATGGAATAAGATAGAGAAAAGTGGAGAGAGGGTCGGAAGGAGATTGAAGATGGGATGGATAGTTTGGGTTCGAAGGAAATCTGTCTTAATGAAGTCGAAGGATGTTGTTGGATAGGATTGCAGGGTATGGCTCTATCCAATACGGCTCTTGTCGTACAGTTCTTACTTTGGGTTTAGGAGAGGACCTACTTTTGTAATCGTGGGGTATGCGTGCCACGATGGCTAAAGTTTCGTTTTATAAACATGTACCTGTTAGGGAAATTTTTGAGATTTTTTTTTTAATCCGTGATTTGTTTCATTATTTATTTGGATTCTATATTTTATAAAATGATTAAAATAGAATCATAAACTCAATTTTGATAAAGAAAAAATTAAATATAACAACACAGTTTTTAAGCAGAATGATTTTATTTTTGTTCTGAATTATTAGTTTAGTAAATTATTTGTGATTTTAGTTGAAAAAACATTGACCAAAATCGAGTTTAGGGTTCTATTTTAACTATTTTACAAAACATAGGGTTCAAAAAGTAATTTGTCAAAATACAGGATCCAAACAGATAATAGGAAAAAACACATAGTCCAAAAAAGTATAAACCATTTTTTAAAATCTATGCTTAATGTTAATGTTGAGGGCATTAGGGTTGTACTTCATTCATTTTGGTGGATTATAGTATATTTTAACTACATCAATACAGATATTGCCAACATTTAACAGTAACCTGCTTAAATAAGATAAAAATAATAATTTAACATGTGCAACAGTTTTAGCAGTTTGATCAGACTAATCCACCCGAAATGATTTTCAATATTTTTTTCAGTTTTCAAATAATCAAATTTAATAAATTATAAGTACAATGTACATCTTTCAAGCTTAAAAATACTATTCTAAATTTATTGATAAAAATATTCTTTTTATTTTTTTAAAAATATTATTTATGTAATGTAAACTCATTTTTTCATCAATTTGTACAGAGCAATAAATAAATAGTTGTTTTGTATGTAAAATATCAAAGTGGAACATAATGATGAACAATGAGTCAAAGAAAAGAGGAATAAATGCAGTGATAAATGAATGAGACAAATATTTATAGTGGTTCGGCCCAAAAAAGATGACCTACATCCACTTTAGTCAGTATTATAAATGATGATCTTTGAACCCTCAAGAGCAAGTTGAGTTTGATCCTGCTCTTGGGGCAGTTACAGTAATAGAGAGTAGGAGCTCTCTCCAAAAATGAATAGTTACTGACTTGTTGCTCGACCCTTGTTACATATCAGTTTGCACTATTTTATAGTCGCGGTGATGGGAAGGGCTAATGGTGGCACCTTGTTTCCTGATCAAGCTAAATTTCGGCACACTTGGCTGGAGACAGGTTTCTGTCTCACCAAAAATGGTTGAAGGCACAATTTGGTGCGGAAGAAGGCTTAGGTGGCGAGGACCACCGACGAGTATCTGAGGCGACCGACGAGCTCGTCTGGAGACCTGCGAGTAGGGCTAACGGCTGGCGACCGAGATTGGCGACCGATAATCTTGGCTGGCGATCGACGAGGGCCTCAGGCCACCAGCTACGGCGGGGACTTAATTGGTGCTTGTGATGTGTGTTGGTCCGACTTGTGCATCAGGCTAGGGCGATTTTCTAGGGCTCTTTTCTTCTTACGATTTGAGTTGGCGTGGCCATCTTGGGATCATTTGGCTTCATGCGATGGGAGAATTAGGCTGACTCTAGTGATTCCCACCTTTTCTAAAGTGTCGAGGAAGTGGCGAGGGCCACTCCTCACGGCGGCTGGTGGTGACTGTTGTGCCTTAACACGTCATCGCTTCACGGGGCGCCACATGAAAGTGGAAAATTTTGGGTATAACATTTTCCTCCCAAGTCAGGCTCTATGCTGGTGTGAGGCTGACTTACATAGGTGAGGGTGGTCCACTTGCTGTAGTCTGCCACTCCGTTGTCTTTGGGCTCATTCTGGCTTCGGCTCCTTTGGTTGGGGAGTCGCCGAGTGGAAGAGATGAATTTGAAGCTCTCATGGAAGACTACCAGGAAAGCTTGTCCTCATCGCTGGGAACTCAACTTTCAGTCGTTCCCCATCCTTCTTCACCTGTGGTGGGGAATGGTTGGCACTACACCAAACACCCATTACCATAACACATCATTATAATACTATTTAAAAAGAGTTATGGTATATTCTTTTAAGATATTCTGTTTTTTATTTCAAATATTATGATTGATCTATATACATGTATGTGTTATATATATATGTGTGTAAATTTCCTTATTAATTTTCTGTGCATTGTATACGCTTGTGTTTAATATGATTTATTATAATGTGTGTCTACATGTGAAATAAAGAATAAAAATAAGAGCATCTCTCTTGTTCAATTTGGGACTTTCTTGCCCAATTGGGTGTTGGTCAATTAGGGTTGATATTTGAGGTGTTGAATGCAGTCGTGAGGTGTGAGTTTTTAGACTGGAGTGACTATATTTGTACTTTAGGTCCTGTTTATATAAATGATCACCATTTTTACAGATTCGCACATATAACCACTTCTTTGCTCTTTTATTCTTTCAATTGAGGTACACGTCTTCTCTTCTCCACTCTGTTTAAATGTGTAGTGGTATATTTGTAGAAGCTCTCTTTCTATTTGTGAGTTAAACGACATCTTGGAATGTTAACTTTGCTTGATTTTTTAACTATGTCAATATATACATAAAGGGTCTCCAATACAGCAAATACTTTAGCACACTTTTGAATGATTATGTTGGCCTATACTTATTTAGCACACTTATCATCATATATGTGAACTTATCACAACTACATTATATGCTTCTTTATATAACAAAAGCAACATTTGTTTTCTTTAGATAATAAATAATTAAGTATTTCTCTATTTACTTTTTGTTGGTGTTTAGATATCCTGTCCTATTTAGATATCAATTTGGATTGAAAAAGATAATGATTTTTTTTTTATCTCAAGTTGCTGATTTTGCATTGTATTGTTATTATGTTTCTATGTATTTTAATCATGCATATACGAATATTGTTTAGCAAGGTACACTTCCAACTATTCATTTTCATTTCTTTGACTTCATTGTCTTTGAAATCCTCATAACTAATATAAAATTAAGAGTAATATAGATGATACTTGGCAGTATACAATCTTTAAAAAAAAATTAACTGATACACTTCTTTGTAATACATTTGGTTTAGCTTGGTTGTCGTTACTTTTATAATTCTGCATTTTTTTCTTTGTCGTTGCTTGTTTGATGATTCTGCATTACTTGTAATGTCTACATTTTCTAAGTATAGAAACACACCCTAATTATAAAGAAGATTTACATAATCTCTCATAAGAAATCTTGACTAAACACTTATTAATTTAGTTTTAGAGTGTGGTATTATGGTTTTGTTTATGGTAGTTTACAATCACCATGCTTGAATTTTATGTGTTTATATGCATTATTCTAGTGAAGTCTCTATCCACCCATCACCATATTCAAGAGATTGATCTTCTTAGTGAAATGCCTTGATTAGCTATTGCCTAGCCAATATTAACTGAAGTTGCACAGAGTGAACTCATCTATATGCCAATTTCAACATATATCGTGCATATTACATCCTTTGTTGTTTTCTCTAACCTTTTTTGCACATCAAATTAATAAGTCAGTCAAGTTCTTCTGAACCAAAGCGTCATTTACATGCATTATTTAAAAGGGTAGAATAAGAACTTGTTTTGTGAGGTGACTCTAACTTGCATTTAATATCCCTAAAATTCTCATTTGGTTAACTAAGTCTTGCATATTTCCGTCAAAGAGACTGAACCACCCTTTCTTTGTTGTACTGAACACTTTAAACAAAAAACCAACCATTCTTTTTTTCTTTTCCTTTTTCTTTTTCTTTTAAAAATTCAAAAATTAAACATGATGAAAGAATAGCTTTGGAATTTCTTCAAAAAATTATAAGCATCTTGTGTATAGTTTCTTTCTAGAGTAGGCCCCAAGACGAGAGAGGTTCATGTTACAATCAGGCTCACTTAGAAGTGTTGGGGTTTTATGCCCTAATTAAAACTCAAATTCTTTGTAATCTCATTTTATTATCAATAAAAAAATATAAATCATTTTTTGACTTGGTCAATCACTTTGCTCACATGTTTTATTTTCATGATTATTTGTTTAATATAAACTTCTATTAAATCCCGAGCATATAGCTAATCTTATTTATAGTGACGTAATCACAGTGGAATATAAATATGATTATATGTTCTAAGATTAGTCAGTGCACTGGATTTACACTGACTTGCCAATCTACGATATGATCTACTTACACATTACAGTGTTATGTTCTTTCTAGAATATTAGCAAAGTAGATAAGATCGGATGTATTTGTTACATCGGACTGGACCGATATTGACAGTTGATAAGATAAGTAAACATACAGTTATTATCTATTCTAGTCATATCATATAGTTTACCATAGGTCAATTCAATCTCAATTCTGAGTGGTTAGTATTCTAACTGATTGTATTATTTGAGTTCTATGACTTGTTCGTTACCAGCTTACCCTACGGACTAGCCCATACTTACATCTTGGGAACTCGGTAGTATAATTGAGTGGGAGTGTTAATCATAGATATGAACATCTATAGCTTCTGATGAAGAAGTGAAACGATGGTTTCCTTTTAGTTTGGTTCAAGGTGTTAAATGATAGAGATCTCATTTCAGTAATTAAATTAGTTTACTGAAATATCATTTACAAGGAACTAAGTGTTTTAAGGATAAAATACAATGAGGGGTAAAACGGTATTTTAGTCCTATCTCATTGTAGACCGTCTATAGAGGATTGAGTGACAATTATGGTTGTAACAATGGATAATTAATAGCGTATCTATATTTGTTATAGAGCGTTCTATGAATTCAAGAGTACAATTCCAAGTCTATAGTGGAGTCACGAGGAATTAATAAGTTAGTAAATTTATTTGTTATATTTATGATAACTTATTGGAGCTTGATTTCATAGGCCCATGGTCCCCATTGTAGATTGGATAAAATCATCTAGATAGTCTCAATTAATTGATTTAATCATCAATTAGAATTATCAAAGTTGACCAGGTCAATTTTGGATAGTTTCACAGAGTTGTGTAATTTTGAGAAGAAAAGAGAAATTATGGCAGATTTATTAATTAAGATAAATTGGTATCTAAATTAATAAATAAGTTTAAATCAATATTCAAATTATAAATAATTAATTTGATAAAGGATTTAAATAATTATTTAATTAATTAAATCAATAGAAAATAATACAGGCCTTGATTTTAAGTCCAATGGGCTTATAATCAAATGGGAAATTTCACGGGCCTATAGCCCATGATAATTTCGACCTAGGGCTTCAAAATGGCTATTATTTTATTAATTTTTTAATTAAATTAAATGGCCTAATTGAGTCTATAAAAGGAGTGCTTAGAGAGAAGTCAAAACAATAAGTTTGATAAGTCACAAGTCAGATTTTCTGATAGTTTTAGATTCTCTCTAAACACAAGTCCTTTTCTAAGCCTCTTTGTTATTTTCTCCTCTTCTCTCTATATCTATCTCATGTGTTGAGAATTGCCCATACTAGTCTAGGTGGTTCTAAGGATACATTGGAAGATTGTGAAGAAAATAGAAGATCGTTCAGTTTCTTGATAATACTCTGCGACAGAAAGGATACAAGAGTTATAGAAACTGAAGGAAGGACTCTTAATTCCGCTGCGTATACTGTAAGTATTATATTCTTTGCTTCTCTTTGAATTCAATTTTAGAAACATGATTTAGGCTATCTCGTATTAAGTTGTTTAATATTAGATATACATGAAAATAAATAAAGATCATGCATAAGCTAATCCAACAGGAAGAGCTCTTCCATTCTGTCAAAAAATCTAACATGTTCATAAACATTAATCAGGATGTTATATCTATTGATGTCTACTTTATCTATAGAATGTCACAAGCTGAAAATTTTGTTCAACAGGTTGAAAACAGAGCTAAAAAAACTCTCTTTATAAACTTTCATTTCACTGGGAAAGTCTTATTGCTTGATCTATGGAATATTTTGCTATGCTTTCTTTAATATGATTATTTCTGAATTATTATAGCTTAAATTAAATTGTTTGAATGCAGGTGGTGATGGCTTTCGTTGGAGAAACTCGAGGCATTCAAAAGTGATTGAGTTGGAGGGTGACAAGGGTTATGGTAAGATATATTATACAGTACATACCCTGCAGACAAGGTGAGAAGCTTTTTAAGTAAAGCAAAATGTATCCCGTGTACCATGATTCTTTTTTTCTTAACCAATATAGCAAAACAACAACAAGAAGAAATAACAAGTCTGGCTATTAGAGACTGTTGGTTTATACCTTAGGCAAAATGGGGAAGGGTGATGTATGTGCTATTATAATTTTGATATATGTATTTGTGAACAAATTTCATCAGGTCTTGTAAGTGCCATTGTGGTTTTGGACTGTCAAACAGTCAAAGACACTCTAACTGGTGTCTTATTTTTTTAATTTTTTAATTAATTTTCTAAACTAAACTAAATTTTATGAATTATTCACACTGATTAAGAACTTTAATTCTCATTTAGAAAAAAAAATTCTCTATTAAGATTATTTTCTGGGCTAAAAAAACATTCTATAGTTTGTTATTTTGAGGATAATGAAATTTGAAATATCAAATACTTTAAAAGCTAACTAAAATTTTATGTCAATATGATTTGTGGGTCTTAAAGAAATTCTCCTTTTTCGATCGCCATGGGAAAAAAAAGTTTGACATTGTCCATTGTAAATGTGTAGTTCAATTCGAGTAAAGTTAATCTTTGCATTGTTAATTAGATTCCTCTTATCCATATGCATAAAAGTAATAAATAGAAGCTAATGGTTCTATATTTTGTTTGTTCATAGACTAACAGAAAAGTAATATGTAATATCAATTGAAGATAAGAAACTAATATTGTGTTGGGGTTCATATTTCTTAATGTCTTCTTAACGTTTTCTATTATTTAATATATTATTTGTTGGATTCTAAGGGAGCTTTGAGAACCTAGGCCCCAATACATACATGCAGGTACTATTATTTCTCTCTCAATTTCTAATTCTATAGATAATTATTTACTCTTCTCACTTCTCCTTCACAGGCTTAGATTGGACTGAGTTGCTTGTATTATTTTGCTAATTAAGAAAAGTGAGAAGATTCATTTGGTTTCATTTACATATTTTGCTTAGTTTTTTATTTCTTATGCACTCAAGATGTTTGAAAAAATGCCTAATAGAATGACAAAAAAAAGTGGATTTATAATTAATAATATTCTAATATATATATACACTTATAAGCTTTATTTAGGCATGAGTTTAATCTCTCTATTTTTCTGAGTTCTATAGATATATTATATATATAACTCTTCTTTGTTTTGACTACTATTATATAAATTAATCTGTTCATTTACTTTTTTTGGCAGAGGAAGATTAAATTATCATATATAAAGCTCAGGTGTAGTTTTAGAAGTGGAAGAGAGTAGCTTTGGGCCTTATCACCAGGTACTACACTCGTAGTCTCTTGACTGTCTACTGAACATCTTTGAATCTTTAAATCTATATGTATTAGTGTGTGTAGAGTTTCCACTATTTTTCCATTCTATCATAATTGGTAAAGTAGATTGCTTTTTCTGTTTTGGTGGGTTTGCTTTGATCTGGGTTTGTTTTTGTTTCATAATTCATTTATACACGTTGGATTGAATGGGGGTATATAATCTGATATCTAATCTAGGAATTGGGATTTTTTTTTGCGTGGTTGACGTGACGTGACTTTCTTGGGTTGATTATTCATACCAAATTAGTAGGTAATGAAGCTGAAAAGTTAATTGCTTTTTTTAGTGAAGAAGGGTCCAGGAAGTCTCTTTTTCCATCTCTATTTTGTTTTTGCATTTCACTCTCATTCTCTCTATTTTAGTCTCTTTCCCATATTCCTTTTCCTTCTTTACAATATAATTGTCGAATAGCTGTATATATTTGTGATTTCTTGTTCTGGATTTAGAGAAAGTTGGAAGTTTTACCATAGTTTTTCTTTTATTTGCAAATCTGATGTTCTTATATTTTCTTAGTCGTTCCAAGTTTTTGGTTTTGTTGCTTATTTTTAATCAGTAATATATATTTTGATTTGGTGTTTGAAATATATTTGATGATCTTATATATGTAATCAATATATTTGGTGTTTTGGTGTTTAATCAGTATTGAATATCCTGGTATTGCTTGAGTTTCTACCAAGTTCAGAGTTTCTGACCCCCCAGTTGAATTCAACTTCTTATTTTTTACTGCAAAGTCATAAAAAATTATGGGACAATATCATTTTAGTATATATGTGTACTTCTTTAAATTGTATTAGTCATTGGTTCAATTTATCAGCAAAATAATAATCAGATTTAAATTGTTCATTAAATTTGACCATGGATTACTTTATATATCATTGCTATAAGACCAGACCAGTGACTATATTCTTATAAAATTCATCATATATATATATTAATAATTATCTATAAATTCCCTATGTTTTGTATTTTTTTAATCAGAAATAAAAATAAATGAATAATTAATAATGATTCTTAGAGACAGTGTTTTATGTGTTTCTCTTAGAGACAATGTTTTATGTGTTTGGTTTTAATGGTATTAGCATAGTAGAATTTTGATTCTCTTTACTCACTCTTCCATATTTAATACCGTATCATTGTTACTGAAGAATGCTTCATTATTTATATGATGTATTTGATTGACTTCTGTTAAAAAGTTTTCTTTTAGTGGTCGGTCTGGTAGTTACCATGTGAATTATTTGTGACATCATATATATCCTTCTTTGTGGTTATAGATTGGAAACAGAGGAATTGTAGCTGTTGGAGAGAATTGCAAGTCCCTGACAGATCTTAGCCTCCGATTTTGTGATAGGTGAATTCTTCTTTTCATTGTTTATAGAATTACAAATATTTGAGTATGAATTACACTTTGATTTCTGTCTTCACTTGCATATTAATTATTAGGGTCGGGGACGAGGCACTTGTTGCCATTGGTAAGTGTAACTCCCTACAGTATCTAAACGTTAGTGGTTGTCATCAAATTGGTGATGCTGGAATAATGGCCATTGCAAGAGGTTGTCCTCAACTTACCTACCTAGACATGAGTGTTCTCCAGGTGTGTTCTCCTACTTAATAACCACCAATTACCACCACTTGATTATATGTACACATAGACCCACTACTTTAGTGCAGGTTTGTCTTGCTCACTGTGGTAGAGTATAATTTTTCTGTGTAATAATGCTTATTACCATCATTTGTAATCTCGTTAAAATAAACCTTTACGATAACTCATTGATGCCAAAGTATGTCTAGGTTGACTTTGCTCTGTTTGCTTGTATATTTTAGGGGCTATCAACATTTTTAAAGTTTCTATGTTTTCTAAGCTTAGTTTTGATCCAATTCATACCAGCCATCTAGGGGACTCGGGAACAAAATTAATCAATAAAAGAAGTTATAAAATCAGCTTACACGTTAAAATGAGTTCATTGTGCCCTGTTTCATTGTGTGTAGCAAAGGACATGGTTTAAAAAGTTAACATGTGTTGTTAAACATGCTTTTATCTGTTATCTACCTGTTTGGTTCTTTTACTGTAAAGCTATTAGATAATTCTTAGTCCTTACCTTCCTAGTGACACATTTCTATTTATGCTTTTGCAACCTGTCAGTAATTACTATATGAATGGACAATTTATATCTCACTATATTCTTTTTGGGCTATTTGGTATTTGGACATATGTTTTAAGTGTTGTTGACAGTTGTGTATACTGAACCGTATCTTATCATTGTTAGATTAAGCAATCACTCTTTTAGACACAATGGTTCTTTTATTTGTAGCAAATCATACAGTTTAACTGTTATGTATGCTTTTCTAATTTTTTCCATTCATACTTCTCTTCTTAAGGTACCATTTTCTATCTTATAGTTATGTAAATTAGAACTAGAATTTTTCTATGCAAATAAAACCCGACAGCGGTGCTCCCTTTTGAGCAATTGCAATGGTGAATCTAAGAATAATAGTATTGACTCTCAATATAAATGTAATAAACTTTAATTGGACTAATATAAGATGAGTTTTTGTTTTAATTAAGAAGTTTCTGATTTTTATGCCATGCTTAGGAGGCTGGAAATTATGTAAAAGATGATGTATGGCTTGCCCTTATTGTTGAGACAAGCAATGCTTCTGATCTCCATGGATATACTGTCAGGGCTTTATACAGGGCATTCTAACATCATCTGAACAGGTGGGCTTTTTATTTCCCTTGTGCACACTATAAATGATTAATGGAAAGATTGTAGTACTTTTATTACTACAAAATTTATCTATTAAGTGGTAGCTTCTAGATCTGTTATGGTTTTCTATGAATCTGTTAGTCTTACTCGAATTTTTAGCTCATTATAATTGATGTATTCTCTTCTTCTATTTAACACTTCTATATATTTCAATAAAGTTCAGTTCATTCATTCTCTATCCTCTCTGATTTTCTCATTCACTTTCATTTCTGAATTTAACTGTTTGTTTTGTGGAAAATTCATATGCTTAGATTTTTCTTTCTTAATAGGCTTATATGATCATGTTAGAAGACGAACGACCAACAAAAAGATGACTTTCATCAGCCCTTGTCAAGGTATAAAGAAGAAAGTCTTTTGTTGTGCTTTAGAATTATGCTGCTGAATGTTTCTTTCATTTTCATTAAGTTTTAGGTATTGATAGAGTACTCTGTTTCTTTCATTTTCACTAAGTGGGAAATTTTGCTTTTATTACTGAGCTTTAATTGTTTATGCCTCTTAGTTGGATTTTTTATTACTGAGCTTTAATTGTTTATGCCCCTTGGTCATTTGTTTCTATGTTTTCTGCTTTTGCAGTAGCAATTGAATCTTGTTGTTCTATGCTTTTTATGTGTTGATAATTGAGTAACACTTTTATTTTTTGAATAGGTCAGTACATCAGAGCTGTCTTTCTACATTTATGCTTCGTACTTCCTAGAAATTTCATGATCTTCCTATGCATGCAGGTTCTGAGTTTTTCTCTGTTTGTGCTAGGATTGGATCTTTAAATTAATGCTCTTTAAATTAATACATGCAGGTTCTGAGTTTTTCTCTGTATTTCTTGTTTAATTTTAGAGGGAAGAAGCAATATGTTTTATTGCTTCAGTCGTTGTTTTGCATGGTAGTACATCTTGCTATACCCTGCTGTTTCGTCAAGTTTTGGAGTTATTACAAATTTAATTTAAACTTTATATGCTTACAGGTGGAAACTAGCTTAAGTCTTATGTTCTTAATAATAAAATGACTTTTTTTTTACAATGTGCAGGTATATTGAGATGATTTCTTTGGAGCAATTCTTGACAACATTTGTAGTTGAGGCCTTTAGAATGGAAGAATGTATTTCACTAATTTTTGTATACATTTCTTGTTTTGTATTTAGTGATTAAGGAATCTGAATTGGGCATAAATTATGTTGTAATATGATTTTTTTAAGCCTAGACTAGTAGACTAAATATTGTAATTACATTTTGAGTAATTAATAAAAATTTATTTATGTTACCTTATTTGGCTTCAACTTTCATATTTGTTTTCCTAGTTTTGTGTAAGTAAAAAAAGATTATGTTTCTCAAAGCTAATATAACACATGTGTTATACTAAAGTGTAATATGACACAAATAATGTGTAATACTAAAGTCTAGTATAACACAAAAAATGTGTTATACTAAAGTGTAGTATAACACAAAAAAAGTGTTATAATAAAGTGTAGTATAACACAAATTTATAAGTATTGAAATGTGTTATATAATCGACTATAAATAACATAATTAAACACTTATCTATTTATTAAAATAACACAGAAATTGTGTTATCGTTGACAGTACAATAACACATCTGTATAACATTGATAAAGTGTTATGTAAAGTACCCTGACCTACGATAACATAGTCGGTCTCAACACATCAGAAAGTGTTATCGTATGTTTTGATAACATTTTCGGTGTTATTAAAAGCATTTTTTCTTGTAGTGTGGGATGGAGGGCGTGCATTTCTGACATGATCAAAGGCTCCAACGGACCGCTAGAGTCGAGTGGAAGCCCCTCTCACCAAATTCCTTTATGGGTACCCGTAGGTGGTTGGCCCAAGGCACTCCCTCGATCGGGGGTCGAGATTTGACTAGCGAGTGACGATGGGCCTATATATCGTCCGACTCGCTAGCCTCTTGTTCGGTGGTCGCCCAAACAGGGCCTCTACCTCCAATTGTTCCCCACTGGCGCTCTCGACCTCTTGGAGTCGCCTGCCCTATTCTGTGGTTGCTCAGAGTACCAGCTGCTGTCTTTGTGTGCTTGGACCTTATTGGTCTTCGCAACAGCAAACAAAAAGGGGCCCAAGATTTGCTCGACACTGATTGCTCTTCATGGAGGGAGTTGGCTTCTCCTCCATTTTTTGTTCCTAACTCGTGCTCGTATTTTTTCATCTTCTTTGAGAATGATTGTATGAGTTGCGTAGTGCTGACCATAGAGGGAGGATGGCAGATTTTCTGAGTGGATCCTTTCTTCTGGTGGTGCATGACTGTAACGCCCTACTACCTTAGAGTCGTTACCATGTGATTTTAAAACATGCAATTAACTCGCTGATTGAGTTATTAGACCAAAAGTGTGATTAATTAAAGTAAAGACCCATTTCCTTAAGAATTCAGTATAAAAGTTTGGACATTCATTTAAATCATAAAAGTGTTGCATTGGGATCCCAAAATATTGTTTTAAAACATATTTACTCTCAAAATTTAGTGTATAGTCGACCTAGGCGACAAAGTCAAACGTGTATAGTACATTCCTCAAACTATCCCCAGTCGTGGCAGTCAGGTAGGCCAAACATGTACACATCGCTCCATGCCCTCCAACTCATAGTTGATCGATCTATTCCTTGCCCATACCTGAACCATAGAGCACCCGTGAGCCGAGGCCCAGCAAGAAAACTTCACAGCATAGCATACAATAATTTATTTCAACAAATGCATAACTAATCAAACACAACAAACAATATACAAGTTTCTATCAAAAATTACAACAGTGGCCTACGCCGATCAGGGTGCGTTACCAGGCACCAACCAAGTTCACGGTCTTAACCAAGCGGGTGAGTACGACACCCTTAGTGGGTCTCGCCCTGGCGGTCTGCATTCAGCATGCTTAATGCCGATCCTGGCCTTTGTCGTTCCCGGCCTTTGCCGCTCCCAGCCTTTGTTGATCCCGAACTTTGCCGCTTCGTCACAAACACATGCATGACGTAATAGTTACAAAT
Source organism: Humulus lupulus (assembly GCF_963169125.1). Classification (NCBI taxonomy): domain Eukaryota; kingdom Viridiplantae; phylum Streptophyta; class Magnoliopsida; order Rosales; family Cannabaceae; genus Humulus; species Humulus lupulus. Next base: position 193,809,588 of record NC_084794.1, on the reverse strand, counting down.
AATTACACATAACACCAAGCACAACATAGCACTATGGGCACAAACAGTTTTCTTACCTTGAGTTCCGAGCTGATAGCACCAGGCGATCCCGAGCACGATCCCTAATCCCGAGTCTTAGCGGTAAAACCCTAGTCACGATGTAATAACGAATAACTATAAAATCCTATATCAATTAGAGGCTTCAGAATAATATACTAGCCTTCGAGACCTCGAATTCTACTAAACCGGGTAGTAGATACCTTTCCGAGCCTTTAGATTTGAGTTTCCGAGCTTGAAACTCTTAATTGGCCAATATTCTCTATTTGAGTCGTGGTGCCCTACCTCTTAAGCGTCGCGACCCTCTATAAGTAAGAGAGCCTTCCAAGTCATTTCCCTGGACATGCGCCGCGACGCGTCCCCGCGAACCTAGATTTTCCAGCACTTCTCATGCGTTTTCCCCGAGCTAAACTCACTAGAATTCAATATAAATATATACTAAAGTCAAAATTGAGTCTAGGAACCTCAATAACACATCCTAAACAATACAAACAACCTAAAATCCAAATTAAATCCTTAACCCAACTCAAAAACCAAAACTAACTTTAAAACTTAGCCAAAGCTCAAACTAATCAGAAAATCCCCCAGCAAAATAGGTTATAAACCTTACGTTGATCACGATTTCGACCCTGAACTGATCCTCAAGTAATCCTAACTTCAATTCTTGGATTTCCTAGCCAATTCCTCAAGAACTTCAAAATCTTCCAAAGCACCAAGAAGAGAAGAGAAAAATGAGAGAGAGAGAACTGTGAGATTGTTTTTTTGTTTTTGCTTGTTTTCTCAGGCCCCTCAAGTCTATCCTAAGCCTAGGGAATGACCAAAAAGCCCCTAGTGTTATCTTAGCCCTTTAACGCCACCAAGGGCAAACCCGTTATTTGCCACAGTTCCCACTAATCCTCAAGTAGTCCTATAAATTCCCAATTAATCCTGTCGTACCCAATTTATCACCAATTAACTACCCATTACCTAGTAAATCCTGAATACGCACTAAATTCCCAAAATATCCCTAGGCTCACCCCAAGCTGGGCATTTAACCTCATTGTGACTATTCTGCTAATTTGCTCACTAGGATTGCCTCAGACCACACATCTTAAATATATCCCCATAACACTGGGGTTTTACTTATAACACATACATAATTACATTTATGCCCTCATCGAGCCAAAATTGCAGACATGCCCTAATTTACATAAATGGGCTCACATGCATATTTAATACACATAACACATGCATATCTAGTCACATTACCACACAAATCATTTATACTGCATAATCACACATATATTAAATTAATTTCTACATATAAATTTGATTGTGCCCTCCTGGCACAGTAACCAAGACACTCGCCTTAATAGCAAATTCGGGACGTTACAACTATCCCCTCCTTATTGAAATTTCGTCCTCAAAATTTATTCAAACATCTCGGGATACTAATCCCAAACATCTGACTCTAACTTCGAAGTCAAGTTATTTGCCCCGTGATTTCCTTGTAACACCTTCACTAGAGTGGCAGTCTCATCCCGTAAGGCTTTGTCTCTCTTATCCAGAATTTCCACTGCCCTTTCCTTACACCATAAATTCCACTGAAATTCCAAAGTCTCTTCGCCCAATTAGGGTAGTACTCAACACTTTTTACCTTAGCATTGGCATCAGTAACACCTCATAAGCCTCTACCCATGATGGGGTAAGGCTAATCTGTAGGCCCCTGGCCTAATCCTCATTAGGATCTCTCAGGTGTATCAAATCTAGAGTTCAAACCCTTATTTCTTTCTCAAACTATCTTACCCCCTTTTTTTTTTTTTTGCCCACAATAATTGGAGAAATACAAAGTCTCCAATTCGGGAACCCCATGTCCCCATGTTCAAATTTGCGAATTATTATATGTCCTATCAACTAAGCATACACCCCTGCCCTAACAATCCTTAGTAACTTCATTAGTCCTTCAAACTGATTCTGTACCAGGATATTTCCTATCCCTCTTTTCATTTCCTAGAATCAGTACTCATCATTCCTTATCTCACAATGTCTTATTCAGAGTCACTCTAACCGTCAACTGGTATCCATCACTACTACAGTCCATCAAAGGGACCGTATTTGCCTTATTGTCTCGAAAACTTATATATTCGAAGTAAAATACTTAGAGTCTAAATTGTTCCTTCTGGTTATCAGTATGTCTGAAGATAGCCAACAATTCCAAATCCCAATCTTATACTGACCACCCTCTATGACCCCTTTTAGAACTCGGGAAATAAAGGGTCTTAATCCGACACTATTGACTTCAGTGTCCCACAAAGACGTACAGTACGCACATACTCATTTCTATGATAACTTGCTCACTCAAACTAGAGTGTGCTAATCTAATATGTCAAGTCACCACTTCTCGCATCCATTCATCTTACCTGCAATCTGAGGTGATTCACCATTACGGTCCATAACTATACCCCTCCATACTAGCTCCAGGATACCCTAGAGTCATAATAGCCCTTTTGGCTCCTGTTTATCATTTCTTACTTACTAAAAGATTAGGCAGTGTGCCTTCCGGTATACAAAGTTTAGGTCTTAACGCCTATTCAAACTTCCTGGATACAACAATCATAAGGGGGTAGTATAAGATTCATTCAGAATCTCTACCTCGACACCAACACCCATCGGATGACTTATCTAATCCTCATATCTTAATTTATCTATGCTAATGACGTTAGGATTCTTAACCATTCCTACAAGATCTTCTTCTTCTGTATTTCATTGTTCATAGAGGTATATCTACTAACTATCAATCACGGGTTCTATACAAATCCCAGTCATTACCTCACCCTAATCGTGGCTAACCGGCATTACTGCCAATTTAAAGTCCCATGTAGAGCATTTATGTTCTTATTCCTTTATCCAGCGTGAAGCACGAACAATCACCTTTTCAGTCTACACACGGACGCACCCTAATCCTTGACGCATCGCACTAATACTCCATGTTCTAAACAAGGACTGTGTCCATCGCAACGTCCTCCTGTACCAGTCCCTCACATGCATATCCTAGTACCATGGCATGTGATCAACCCTTATTTCAACTTCTGAGAATCTGGCACCCAACTATCCATTCAGACCAACTTTAGGTTTCTACGTTGCTCTAGTCAAGGGTATGACGATCCTCGAAGATGCTTTAAGTAAAAGCCAAGGTGTCTCACCAGTCCCACCGTGCTCTCAACCCCTAAGGCGTTCCCTTAACAATTGCCTTAAGGCCTCTATCTTAACTGAATCATATGCAATTCTATCACTCCCCATAATGTGACCTTGAATATCATTTGGAGAAATCAGAACTTATCCCTTTTGGAACCTACCTGAAATCCCCGCTTCCTCAGCCTTAGTAGTATCAGCGGAAATGTTATTCATGTTCTGTTCTTGAACAGAAGTAGTCCAAAATATTCTCGATCAACCCAAATACGAATTGACCACACCATTCTTGAACTCTCTACTTGTTGAGTTTACGTGGGCCGCTGGAGCATTGGTCAGTTCAAGTGAAAACCCATCACATCATACCTGGCATGAGTGGCAATTCTTGAAATATCTCTTTCCTTGATCCTCATCTGGTAATAAAAAAATTGAGGGTAAATTCTCGAGAGCACTATCCTACCTTGCAACCAGACGAATGAATCCTCCATTCTTGGCAATGGACACCTATTCTTGGCAATTAGTTTATTTGGGTATCCATATGCGGTACACATTCTCACAGACTTGGCCTTCACCTTAACAAATGGTGTTGACTTGTCCCATGGTAAGATGCTTCGTCTGATCACCTTTAAGTCAAATCACTTCTTTGACTGAACCTTTAATTTTGTTTGTTCAGCTAGCATCATTCTTCATGATGTCTCTGATAATGGTTCTATTCATACATTAATCTCGTAGCACACTCAATTTCCTAGTTGCGACAGAGATCCTAGCGAATCCTTATAAATCTATATGAAACCTCACTGTCCAATCCAGCTTCCCTCTGGTCCAACTAATATAATCTCTGGTTGCACCTACCACAATGGCTAGGCATCTCGTGAACACAACCAGGTCCTTCCTTTCAAACTTAGAAGTCCCCATCCTCTCTTACAGTCCATGGTTGTCCCTTATTTGGCAACTAATCCCTACTTAGGATCATATTGAGATCCTCATATAACCATCTTAATAAATTAATATTGCTAACTTTCTACCCATAATACTCTGACCCATTTCCTAGAAATTACCAACTTTCCTTAGCAAACACAAGATCTCAAGCCCCAAAGCATAATAACCATATAGTATGCACCACATATCTATGTTTCCACTATGAGATATGTAGCACCAAATTTAATCAATACGATATAAAGGAACGAGAACTAGAAAGCCAACCTATCGTCTTCGAGGAACCAGCCTCAAGCTTTGACTGCATTAAGGCAGACACTCGAGCCGGAGTCGGGCTATCCGCACTCTTTGTGTAACGCCCCAGATAGCCAAGACCGTTACACTGTGTGTTTATAAAGGTGCAAGACTTGCTAATCAAGTCATTTAACTCAAAATGTGTTACTGAACTATAGTTGAACTAGGGTTAAAAGATTTTGGTCTCAAAGCTTCATTTCTTTTAAATAAACATTCTTTTTACATGGGATCCCAAGAGTAATAAGTTAAAGACTGTTTACAAAAGATTCAAGATCTAGATACAATGATTAGCCACTCTAAGGCAAAACAGACGGTTAAGCACTTCTCGTCCTGTTCCACTCCTCGGCCGTGGCGGCTGAACAGCTGATTATGTACATTCAGTCCCGCAGCTCTCCATCTCAGGATTGGTCCAACTTGCCTTTGCCTTTACCTGCACCACGTAGCACCCGTGAGCCAAGGCCCACTAAGAAGACACAATAACAGAGCATAATCATTCAACAGACAATCAGATAACTCATACTGCATAAGCATGTACTCAATAGTTTAAGCATTCATGTTAATCAAGTATTCAGCATACCAAGTATAACACTTTATATCAACAATCAATCCACATATGATAACTAGGTTTAACGCCCTTAGGCCGCACCCTCTATTTATCCCACTGACTCCGACCTGCTTAAACCGAGCTTAGTGAATATTAAACTATCCTTAGCTACCAGTGGCTGATCCGCGCCCTGTGCACAAGTATAATTTACGGCACCCTTAGGCCATTTATCACATGTCCCATGGCATAATACCATCTATGACATCATACATATATAGGGAGCTCTTAGTCCCATCACAAACACATAACCGGGTGCAGTTTTCTTACCTTTGGATTCACTAGCTTTGTTCAATTTGATCCCCAAGCACGATCCCGTCCGAGCCCTAGCGTACACCTAGTCACAGCCATAGATCAGAATCATCACCAAACCTCAAGTCCAAAACCTAGCCTCGGGACCAATCCCGAGCCCTCGGGACCAATCCCGAGCCCTCGGGACCAATCCCGAGCCCTCGGGACCAATCCCGAGCCCTCGAGATTCCCCAATTCCACCAATCGAGGTGGTGGAATCAAACCCCAAACCCCCGGGCAAAAACCCTTGAAAATAACCGAAAAACCCCTTTCTGGAAAAAGGGTAGCGCTACAACACTCTAAGGAGAGCGCTACAGTGCTACAACACAGAACCTAAAATTCCCCAGAACACATGGCCTAGCGCTACAGCTCCCAGTACTAGCGATGTAGCGCTAGTCACAGCACAGCCCTGTAGAGCATTTTCTCCTTTGAATTTTCCCGAGCCAAACTGACTCAAAACCCAACCAAACCTCAACCAAACTTCAAAGCAAGCCTCCCAACATCCTCCACTCATCCCAAACATCCCAACCACACATAACTCAATCACATGCACCCCAAATCAAAGGAATCACCATGGCTGGACCTAAAGCTCATAAACTCAATAAAAACAACAACTGAAACACAGAACTTAAACTAGAATTCCTTACCTTTGCTGGATGAGCTTAGCCTAGGTTTTCTCCCACTCTTGCTTAGCCTTCTCCTCCTCAAATCCTCAGCCTCAACTTCCTAGGATTCCCACAGAACTTTGCTTAGAAAAACCAGCTTAACACCATTACCAAGAACTGAATATTAACCTCAAAATCTTACCTCAAATGGATGGTTTGCTTTTGCAAAATCCTTGCTAATTCTTCAAGCCAGACCAAGGACCCTAGCCTCAAGCTTCTACTCTTACTCTCCCTGAGTTTCTGCCCCAAAAGACCTCAAGAATTTATGAATAAAATCTTAAACCGAGAGAGAGAGAGAGAGTTAGACTTTCAATTTCCCTTTTCCTTCTCTTCTTTCTTTTCCTTCTTTCCTTCAGACTTCTAAGACCTTCTACATATTCCACTAAAGCATAAAGCCTGATAACACTTATCCTTTATAAGCCAAATGACCACAATACCCTCCCATTATATCTAAGCCTTTAAATCAACCTAGGGGCATTTTGGTCATTACACCCAATTCCCGCTAATTCCTCGAGTGTCTCTATTATTTTCTGCTTACTTCCCAACACCTAGCTAATCACCAATTATATTCCTCAATATCAAAATAGACTCCAATATATTCTCTAAATTCCCATAAATACCCTAGGCTCGCCCCGAGCTGGGTATAAATCCTCGCCGTGACTTTTTCACTAAACCGCTCACGAGGATCGTCTCGAGTCACAGATAACAATTATATCCACATAATAATGTGGTCTCAACAATTTATCACAAATATATACAGTTATGCCCTCAACGGGCCAAAATTACGATTATGCCCTTCTAACCTAATCAGGGCCCACATGCATACTAATACACATAGTCATGCATCACAGATATTCAAATAGTCATATAACATGCTTTAATCATTAAATCACATATAATCCAGTTATGCCATCCCGACATACTAATCAAGGCCCTTAAGCCTTATTAGTAAATTGGGTCGTTACACTTTGGTTCTCCCCTCTTCGATCTCAGGCAATCCTTCTTGAAGTGCCCAACTATTCCACATAGAAGACATACCTTCGCTCAGCATTCTCCCAGATTGCATCTCTTGCACCTAGCACATACTAGATAACTTCTCTAGACCTTGTTGCCACTCTGATTGTTATGACCCCTCCTATCAGGACCAAGAGTAGTAGAACTTTCAGAGGTCTTTCTTTTCTGGTTGTTGGGGCCTCTGCCCCTACCTGATCTTACGAACGGGGGTACCATTTGTGACGCCCCACGTCACTATGGCTGCTTTCTGAAATGATGACTGGCCCTACAAACCAAGACAAGTCTTTCCAGCATGCTTTGTCCTCACTCGCACACTTCCTGGGAAAACTTCCCAGGAGGTCACCCATCCCTAGATTACTCCAGGCCAAGCACGCTTAACCATGGAGTTCTCAAGTGATGGGCTACCAAAAAGAAGATGCACCTTCCTGATATAGGTAGTACCCATCAATCCATTTAAGCCCTCTTCAACTGTGTAGTCCCATACCTACAGAGTCTTGGAATCATTACACTCGACCTTCCCCAGGCGGTGTGGGATTGCACAGCTTACCCGGTCTTTCCCCTTACGGATCACAGGATTCTGACTGTCACAATCACCCCCCCTTACGGGCCCGACGTCCCCGTCGGCCACACTTCCGGCTGGGTCAAGGCTCTGATACCATTATGTGACGCCCCACATCACTATGGCTGCTTTCTGGAATGACGACTGGCCCTACAAACCAAGACAAGTCTTTCTAGTGTGCTTTGTCCTCACTCGCACACTTCCTGGGAAAACTTCCCAGGAGGTCACCCATCCCTAGATTACTCCAGGACAAGCACGCTTAACCATGGAGTTCTCAAGTGATGGGCTACCGAAAAGAAGATGCACCTTCCTGATATAGGTAGTACCTATCAATCCATTTAAGCCCTCTTCAACTGTGTAGTCCCATACCTACATAGTCTTGGAATCATTACACTCGACCTTCCCCAGGCGGTGTGGGATTGCACAGCTTACCCGATCTTTCTCCTTACGGATCACGGGATTCTGACTGTCACACCATTGTCTGAGCTTCCTGCCCTACGACACTCTTGCTCCATATCTCACCTCTTGCGTCCTCTATAACAAGGGTCCTAACTACTACCTGAGCGTAGGTAGAAATCTCTTGGACTGGAGCGATCCTAACTCTCTGGGCTACCCTAGGGTTCAGTCCTTGAATGAATCATTCCTTCCGGGCCACATCCATTGGTACCAAATAAAAAGCGAATTTGGCCAACCCATCAAATTCGTTAACATACTCTGTCACTGTCTTACTACCTTGAACCAAATTCATAAACTCATTGGTCTTCACAATTCGAACAACGTCACAGTAGTACCTCTCACTGAACAATTGTCTAAATTCCTCTCAACCCATCTGTACGCCCTGATTTTCCCACGGGCTGATTAACGAGCTGAGATACGGCCTAATCATGACTACCACGTGGACATGCCCAAGACTGGAGCTGCCATAGGAAGGCCCTACCTCCTCAGCTCGAGGTAGCCTAAGGGTTCGCCAAGAATAGACTGAGTTTGGACTCTGAAGGCCACAGGTCGAGGGAAGATCCAGCTCGTGGTACGATCTAGAGTTAGAGGCTGTGACCCTTTATAAAGTCAACCACGCAAGGTAAATGTGCATATATCAAACATCACGTGTCTGATATATCCCTGACTTCTCGGACACACAGCATGAACGTGAATATTCAGACACCCACGACTGGGTTGGGCCGTGCGGCCCATTATTCCCTCACCTATTGATTAGACCACACTTATGTGTTAGGTTTAGGAATTAATCATGAATGTCACAGAGTTGACATGTTAGGTAAGAAGGTCACGGGATGACCTTCTTACCAACTCCCAGGTGCCTTCTCCTATAAATATGGAGACCCTGGGAGTTGCAAAGGGTTGGATTCTATTATGTAAAAAATACCCTATAAAAGAATACCCAGGATATAGCAATAATATTGACTGGTGGAGTAGAAGGATTTTAACCTTTGAACCACCTAAAAAACGTATTTTTTGTCACCATTCCATTTCCAAGATCATTCATCTATTTCAGTTCAACATAAGCACTAATCCTTTTCTCTTATCTTCTTAATTACCTGTTGGCGAAGAACCGCGTCAACACCATCATAAAAACATTTCGGGTCTAGGATACCACTTCCCACCACGTTCAGGCATCCTCTCGCAGCATGCACGTGGCACAAGCTACTCTATCATAGCCTAACACTCCCATATAGTCAAGGATGGACCTAATCATGCCCATCCACTATTCAGCTCTGAACGGATCCAAGCCTCCCTCAAAAATAGGAGGATAATGCTCCTAGAATCTTTCATACAGTAATTCCCATCTATTCCCACCCTCAAGTTGAACTGAAACTGGTGCCATTGTTGTCAAAACATACGGAGCAGCATTCCCTGATGGAACCCACTGTCTCAACCACCTAATCTCTTCCTCTTTCTTTTGCAATCTTGCTTTCATGTCAGCAAACATCTGCTGCCAATCCCAGGGGGCAGCTGGAGGGATCTGGCCTCGACTGTCATCCACAACCCTGATATTAACAATGCCTGGTACAATTGACTGCCTTAGATACATAGCTCCTGAATATATCTGCAGTCAATGACTTAACCTATCAGGCATGATGATCATATCTGAAACTACTCCTCAAACAAGGCCAAACAACACAATAGCTACATATAATAAGCATACCAAGACACTAGTCTATACTGTTCATGCTCTCTATATTAACAAACAGATAAGGCAATTCAGATAAGCAATTAGACAAATATTTCACTTGATATCAACCAACCCTGAGTCGAGCTTGTCTCTGGCAATGAGCGTACATGTTCGATCAATCTCAAAAAACCATAAACCTTGGCTCGCTCTGATACCAAGTTGTAACGCCCTACTACCCTAGAGTCGTTACCATGTGATTTTAAAACGTGCAATTAACTCGATAATCGAGGTATTAGACCAAAAGTGTGATTAATTAAAGTAAAGATCCATTTCGTTAAGAATTTGGTATAAAAGTTTGGACATTCATTTAAATCACAAAAGTGTTACATTGGGATCCCAAAATATTATTTTAAAACATATTTACACTCAAAAGTTAGTGTATAGTTGACCTTTAATTGGCCAATAATCACTATTTGAGCCGCGGTGCACCCTACCCAACACCACGACGCTAAAGCGGTTCAGCGAACCCCCTTAGGCCTTTGGGTTTATGCGGGCCGCGGCGCTTAAAAATAAAGTCGCGGCACGACCCTGCAAACCTAGATTTTCCAGCACTTCTTGTGCGTTTTCCCTAAGCTAAACTCACCAGAATTCAATATAAACATATATTAAAGTGAGAATTGAGTCTAGGAACCTCAATAACACATCCTAAATAGCACAAACAACCTAAAAGCCAAATCAAATCCCTAACCCAACTTAAAAACCAAAACTAACTTTAAAACTCAGCCAAAGCTCAAACTAATTAGAAAATCCCCCAGCAAAACAGGTTATAAACCTTACCTTGATCATGATTCTGGTCCTGAACTGATACTCAAGTAATCTAGCTTCAATTCTTGAATTTCTTGGCAAATTCCTCTAGAACTTCAAAATCTTCCAAAGCACCAAGAAGAGGAGAGAGAAACGATAGAGAGAGAGAGAACTATGACATTGCTTTTTAGATTTTGGTGGTTTTCTTAGGTCCCCCAAGTCTATCCTAAGCCTAGGGAATGACCAAAAATTATCTTAGCCCTTTAACACCACCAAGGGCAAACTCATTATTTGCCACATTTCCCGCTAATCCTCGAGTAGTCCTATAAATTCCAAATTAATATTGATGTACCCAATTTATCACCAATTAACTACCCATTACCCAATAAATGCCGAATACACACTAAATTCCCCAAATACCCCTAGGCTCAACCGAGCCGGGCATTTAATTACGTTGTGACTATTCCGCTAATCTGCTCACTAGGATCGCCTCGGACCACACATCTCAAATACATCCCAATCACACTGGGGTCTTACTCGTAACACATACATAATTACATTTATGCCCTCATCGGGCCAAAATTGCAGTCATGCCCCAATATACAGAAATGGGCCCATATGCATATTTAATACACATAAACATGCATATCTAGTCACATTACCGCATGAATCATTTATACTGCATTATCACACATTTATTTAATTAATTTCTACATATAAATACGATTAGGCCCTCCTGGCACAGTAACTAAGGCACTCAGTCGTAATAACAAATTTGGCACGTTACAATGACTCTCTCGTATTTATAAGAAATGGATATTTGATCATTGTAGACTCGTAAAACCATTACTATGTGAAATTTGGTTGTTGATGTGTGCCTTGACGCTTGTGACTAGTCATGGGACGACTGCTTAGCCTGTACCCATGTGGACTGACGCTCCTTTTACCATAGATGAGTGCGGGCGCTATTGGCGAGGTGTCAAGCGGTGACTGGCATCGGGGCTCGGGCGAGTGCTGCGAGGGTGGGGGGCATGTGTTTCCTCCTCATTGGTGCCATTCATAGATTTTCCATTTTTAGTAGCCATTTTGAACATTGAGTCCTTTCCTGTCACATGCGAGTGGGTCTCGCCTGAGGAGTCCATCCACTGGTGGTGGTAGGGAGCCAAGTAGACATTCCCTTTTTATAAGGTGGCGATGGGGGGCCTTGCACCCTTACTCATTTCATTCTTTGGTTAAAGATAAGTAAGACCACCTTCTCCTTTTCTTCCTCCTTCACATGGAACAACTTGGTTGTCTGGGCATTGAGATCAAACACTAGCCAAAGGAGCCTATAAAGTTGGTAATTTGTCCATTTCATTGAGGACTCTCTCACACATTTTGTTGTCCTCCTCCTTGCCACAAGCTAGTCGCCCCCTTAGGTTCCTCTCCACCATTGGGTTACCTTCCACAAGCGTCTTCTTTGTCTTGATAAGCTTCCTTGTCCATCAATTTCGCACGTTATGAGAAATCTACTTAACTCTTGTTGAATGCTTGTGCTCTTGAATGATCTCTCTATTTCTAGCTTGACCCATGAATTTAGTGGTAGAAATTGATTGGGCTAGGTAGATTTACGATAGATCTTGGTGCAATTTCATCATGGGTCACCTAGATTGGCCATTGGGACGATTTGGGTCTTCCAATTCGGCCATGGCTGCCTATTTCAAGGTTGTCAACGACGCGCGAGGTGGCAATCGACACTCAAGGGAGGTACCGAGAGTGAGGGGTGCTCAGCAAGGGGCGCATAGTGAGGAGGCCAATGGTGAAGTGATCGAACGTGTGGATAGTGCGCACGCTTGGCGATGGGTGCTCGACATGGGGAGCCCATGTGGGGCGTGAAAGGCGACCGTCATGGTCGCCTGTGCACACACGCATGCCTTGCAATTGGTGAGGGGCGCACCCGACGACCTTGGTGAAGGCCTTGTGGCTCAGGGACACTCTCTCCGGTGTTGGTGACTATTCGTCTTGCTAGGCCTTTTGGACTTAGCTACTTATTTCATCACTTCCCCATGTGGTGATGTGCACGCCATCGCAGGCTTTGGCATTTGCGCTTTACTAGAAAAAGGTGTTTCTTCCATCTAAAGGCGTTGTCCCTAGGTTGAGCTACCGAGGCCCCGGGACTCCTTTCCACTTCCGGGGATGATAGGCGAGGTACTTTGCATATTTTTGTGAATTTTCTTTTGTGGGTTGTCGTGCTTTTCACTAGCAAAGAGCATGCCTGTCATACAGACTATCGTTGAGGTTACTGGTACTGACTCTTTGAATGTTGCTTATTTCAAGTACCCTTTTCAGATAGCGGACCTTTGGCCACCCGCATTATTATGGCTCCTCGACAGCCTCAACAGGATTAGGCTCGCCCGAGGCAAGGTGAAGTTCACCCTACTATAGTTGAGTCAGGATCATCATTTAGGAGAGATTCTATCGTGGTCGCTAGGCAGACTCGCGATATACCACCCTCATCAGTTGAGGGTAATTTTTCCTATACCCCATCTTTCATGAGCGAGGCTTAGCTAGAGTGAATGATCTCTAGCCATGTTATTCCAGATACCATTGATTGCAGGAGGCCTAATGAGCAGCCAGATCGCCCTCCGGAGGGCTGGCAAGCATGGAGCCCCCGACACTGGAATCCTGGGGCTATCCTTCCATTGTGTTGACCTTCGATTTGGCCAACGACACAGAGTCAAACATACGACAGGAAATGAGATGATAATTAAGAGTTTAATCTAATGATAAAGAATAAACACAGATGATTTATAGTGGTTCGACCCCAATGAATGGTAATGACCTACGTCCACTTAGTGCTATTATTAATATTGAATTCCAATGTCGTGATCAAAGAACTAGGGTTCTTGAGTTTCACAAACCTTGGAAGAATTACAACAAGACGATAGATAATCGCACTATATGCTCTCTCTCTCTCAATCTTCTAGAAAAAGATTCAAAGGTCAAAAGTCCCCTCCTTGAACTATTTCATGCATATTTATAGGCTCAAAAGGGGGTTACATAGGCCGATGGGCCTTAATTATCCTTAATATCCGTGTATCAAGGCAATAAAGAGGAAATAATCAACGTAGTTATTACAAGATTACAGTCTTAGAAGGAAATAAATCAAATCATACGACCAACCTGGTCGTATCTAATAGTCAGGCCTGACGAAGTATCTCGTCGATAATCGAACAACACCGCCTTATTTAGACTCTGCCACGTGTCTACCACGTGTGAGAAATCCTTTCCACATCATCAGCAACCGTTTTTAGGTAAACATTTGCCTCCCAAGTTTACTTTACTGTGACCAGCATAAAGTAACTTAGGAAACTGACTCTTCGCTTACCTCACCAAATATGTCAGAGCCGCCCATGCCTTCTCGAAAAAAGTAACCAATCATGTCCAATCAAGTCTTTTCAGTATCCCAAAAACTTGTCTGACGGCTATTACACTTCCCCATACTTTGAAAAAATTAATTTCATGATTACCTCTTTTATGGTGTCACAATCACTATAAATAATACCCCAAAATCACATTTTCACTTTTTACTTTTCACTTGCCTTCTCTTCTTCAAGAACTCTGAAGAATTTCGACCATTAGAGCCAAGAAAATCCCAGAAGCTCCTGCTGCTGACTAAGGAACTTCCGTTCAGACGCTCAAAGATTTCGTGTTCATACTCTACCTTTCATCCAAGTAAGTTTTACGAACCTTTCAATCGTTTGAGTTGCCATGCAAAATCGTTTTTTATTTTTTTCATATCTGAGTTCTTAACTGTTCTTGACAGAAACTGTCTTGGGGTAAATGGGCATATTGATCGATGCTTGATAGGGTAGTGAAATAATGTTTCATAGGAGTTAGGATTCAGTTTGGTAGTCGAGATTGTAGATTTAGGGCGTAAAATCGAAGTAAAAATTCGATTTTTAAGCTAGTTGAAAAACTGGGTTTTTCCCGCCCTCTCGGAGTTGAAAAAGTTTTCTCCGAAAAACTTTTTACTTCCGCCTTTTAATACATTTCTCAAACTGCTCGTAAGAAACTTAGTGTTTTGCTAGAATGCTGCTGGTCGTATAAAAGCTTAACTTTTATACGCGAGCAACGTTATTCCCACTTTCAACACAAGCTCTTAGGCTCCAAGTTCTCATCTCCCCTCTTTGTTCGCAGATTTTCATGCAAGATCCGTGGGGAGGTGAGAGGCCAATTGATGACGACTTGCTCGCTCAACTGCTCATGGATGAAGAACAGCCGTCATTACTTATTCCGGACATCCCTTTTTCTCGAATTCCACCTAATAGACCTCATTCAAACCCTTTAGCCATGGGTAGAGTAAAATCCACTACCCAGAAAAAGAAACCATCAAAACCTTATGAACACCAGCTTGCCCCTCATGCGAAAATTCCCTTGACCATCAGTAGAGCTAAGAGCACTCCCGAGCCAGGAATCCAAGCTCAAGCCCAACTCAGAAACGTCATTCTACCAGATGTTGAATGGTGCATCGCCCCCTAGTTGAGTAACGATTAGGATGATCGCCAATTATATCAAGAAGTACGGGCTCTCTGGGGTGACCATAGTCCAACCCACCAGAGACCAATGGGCGAATCTGCCTGGAGGCACATACAGCGCATGGTCGAGGTATCACATCGAGGCAGGAGCGATCCTGCCTCTCCATCCTTTTTTCCAAGGAGTGGCCAATTATTTTGGGGTTGCTCCTTTTCAAATAACCCCAAATGGATGTAGAATGCTCTCTGCACTCTATATCATTTATAGTCATAAGAAGTGGTCGGTCCCCATGCCACATGAGGTCAACTACATGTTCGACCTAAAATCCAATCCCAACCAAGAAAACACGGGGTTCATCCATTTCTGCCACCAGGAAACGACACACACTTTCTTGAGTGATACTACTTTCATATCCAACGTGGGGAAGTACCATCTGGAGTACTTTCTGACTACCGATATGGTCGCGAACAACCTGGCCTTCACACAAGGAGGTAATATCTTTGCACCCTTGGTCGTTTATTATTTTCCTTTGATTCTTTCTACATTTCCCTTAGAGATTTAGTGTATTTCAGGCCCATGGCTGTGACCAGCCCCTACTTCAGACATGGAAGTCCGATCAGCCCTCTTGCCCAGCATGACTGACATAGAGAAAAGTGTCAAACAGCTGGTCACCGAGGCCAATCTGAGGCTATTTTGCCTTCTGGCACCTCACCAGGATGTGAGGGAATCTACCGCGGTGAGTGCCATCGGCACTGAAGTCCCCAAGCAACAACAAGATGTGTCACAACCTCCACCGAGGAGGGCAATAGGGGTGACCATCAATGAACCAACCGACGGACCGCGACCTGCTGCTGCACCGACCCCTCCAGGGAAGGGCGAGAAGAAGGCCTCAGAGCCTATTCTTGAGTCGTCGGATGAAAGTGGTACTGATTTTTCGCTTTTAGATAGTCTACCTATTCACTGTCACCTTTTTGATGGGGATGACAACTTTAAATACCCACTTGCTTTAAATTCAAACTTCTTCAGGCCAGAGAGTGAGTGTAGCACTAGTAAAGTAAATAGTGTAGCGACCAGTAATTATAGCTCGGGTATTATACTTTTAATTTCTCTACCCTTGTTTCCTAAACTTAGCAAGTTCCTTTTATTATATTGCCTGACTGTTCGTTTGTTTCTTCTTTGCAGACATGCCTGCCGAGCATGCTTTTGACTTATATGCCAAATCAGTGAGCAAGAGAAAGTCCCATAAGCGCCAGTCTGGGGAGGGCTGCAGCAATCCCCCCGCGAAGAAATCTCGAACAGATGACCCTCCCGCGTCTACTCCCACAAAGGAGACAACTCCTCCACCAGCTCTTGCTAGAGAGGCAACTCCTCCACCTCCAGTAAACCCTGATCCCCCATCTTCGGTCAGACAGACTCCTCCTTCATCTCCAGCCGACCTTAAACCTCCAATGTCCATCATCCAGCAATCGGCTGGACGCCGAGAAGAAGCCTCAGGAGATGACCTTACGTGCGTGGTGCTCGATTCAGCCAAAGATAAGCTATCCATAATAACAAAGCACTGTCACAGCCGAGAGGCGATTCAGGAGACTGGCTCTATGGCGGTTGACCAAGTGTTCCACCGCGCACTGAACGAAGTGCTTGCTGTAAGTTGCTTTCTTTATTGTACTTTCTGAATTTTCTTGCCAATTCGCTCCTACTAACAACTTTATCTCTTTCTGATCGCAGGGGGTTCTTACCATGACTTCTGGCTGGCGATGCTCGAGGACGCTGACTGCTTAATTTTAAAAGAGACTTAGCGATCAGCTTAGTGCTGCTAAGGCTCGATATACCAAGCAACTCAAGGTGACTAAAGTTACTCATGCCGAGCAGCTGAAGGTAATTGAGGTGAAGCATTCTGGAGCTCTTAAGGAAGTCGAGGAGAAGCATACCAAGGCCCTTAAGGAAGCTGAGGCAAAGCACCTCGAGGTGCTGCAAGTGACTGAGGCCAAAATTGCTTCTCTTGAAGAAGAGCTGAAAAAGAAGGAGGCGAGTATTTCCAAGGTCACAACATCTAAGGAGCAGTACAAGGAGACTTCACTCATAAATTACCGGGAAGCCCACAAGCTTCAGGCTGAGCTGGAGATAAGCCGCAAAGAATTCATTGCACTGGAGGAAGAGAATGCCCGCAATCTTGAAGACTACGAAGGGGCGGCGTTCGAGTGTTTTTACTTATTCTAGAAAAACAACCCCAATGCTAATTTCTCCTATCTTCCGGGCCATATCAAGGAGGCGGAGCTAGCTGAGGCAAAGCACCTCGAGGTGCTGCAAGTGACTGAGGCCAAAATTGCTTCTCTTGAAGAAGAGCTGAAAAAGAAGGAGGCGAGTATTTCCAAGGTCACAACATCTAAGGAGCAGTACAAGGAGACTTCACTCATAAATTACTGGGAAGCCCACAAGCTTCAGGCTGAGCTGGAGATAAGCCGCAAAGAATTCATTGCACTGGAGGAAGAGAATGCCCGCAATCTTGAAGACTACGAAGGGGCGGCGTTCGAGTGTTTTTACTTATTCTAGAAAAACAACCCCAATGCTAATTTCTCCTATCTTCTGGGCCATATCAAGGAGGCGGAGCTAGCTAGGTGTGTTGCTCATCTGGAAGAAGAAACAATTCCAAGGTCTCCAGAGATTTCTTTAGCGACCGGTATCGAGGGCGCCCGAGAAGAGGCTGAAGATGTAGTCAATCAGCAGTAGCAGAAATCGCCACAAAACCCCCCGGCTACTTCATAATTTTATCTTTTTATTTTTGAATTACATGACCTATGGGTCATGATGTAAAAATAATTTTATGTTTTAATTTTTATTGATGCACGGGCAGCTTTTCTCTTTTTATTAAACAATTACATCTGAGAAGTCACTGCTCGCGGTGTAAAAGAATTCATTTTGATATTATAATATATGCATTTTATTATAACATCTATTCGCATGACCGAACTTAGCATAGTACTTTGGTTTGATTTAACAAAATACAAAATTTTGAAAAATACTCTAAGTACCCTAGCATGCTTTCACTTATTTTGCTCATGTGTTTACATACCTTTCGATATGCTTTGCTTACTAGATGCCTTATATGCTCCCCAAGTGATTGGGGAGCTTTAGGTCCTTAGTCACTTGCCTTGACCAAAACCTGTTCGAACATTACTGCTCGGAGCAAAGGAATTAAAACAATAATACAGCAAAACAACACATGTAATGAGCAAATACTTGTAATAAATACAATAATTGGTAAGAATGACTGGCTGCGCACAGTCCCTTATATTTCTCGTTATAAATGGACAAAACGTGTCTATACGAGTGATCAATAAGATCTTACACTTATAAGCGATTAGTCACATAAAATGACCAATCCTTTTTCATAACTTGTAAAAAATAAAATTAATACAAGCCAATTCTTTAAGAAGAATTGTTCATTGATAGTACTTGCGCATGTATTCTCCATTCCAATAGCGAGGAATGAGATCTCCATTTAAGTGAGCAAGTTTGTAGGTGCCTGGATGGAGGACTTCTTCAATCTGGTACGGTCCTTCCCAATTAGGCCCGAGTACTCCAGCAACCTGGTCGCGGGTGTTTAGGAAAACTCTTCGAAGTACTAGATCTCCGACATTGAACTTCCTTTCACGCGCTTTAGAATTGAAATACCGGGCGACTTTTTGCTAGTAAGCAGCTACTCGGAGTTGGGCTTGCTCACACTTCTCATCGATTAAGTCCAGGGATTCCATCAATAGTTGGCTGTTAGAGCCTTGATCGTACGTTATTCTTCGATGTGACGGCGAATCTAACTCAACAGGCAACATAGCCTCATACCCATAAGCCAATGCAAATGGAGTATGGCATGTTGTTGTTCGGTGGGAAGTTCTGTACAACCAAAGGACTTCAGGAAATTGCTCCGGCCATGCCCCCTTAGCTTCTTCCAGTCTTTTCTTTAGACTATCCTTTAGCGTTTTATTGACTACTTCGACTTGTCCATTTTCTTGGGGATGAGAAACTGAAGAAAAGCTCTTGATAATCCCATGTTCGCAAAAATCCATGAACAAATCACTATCAAACTGCATGCCGTTGTCTGAGATAATTTTCCTTGGCAATCCATAGCGACATACGATGTTTTTGACCATAAAATCCAGCACTTTCTTGGTTGTTATGGTTGCGAGTGGCTCGGCTTCGGCCCATTTAGTGAAGTAATCGATGACAACCACATCATACTTTACGCCGCCCTTTCCTAGCTATTTACTTTAGCTTATTTATGTGATGTCAAGATTTTGGTTCTACCTTGTCTGACTGACTGTTTGATTTCTGAATTGTAGGAGCTATGGACCCATTAGAGTATTTTTCTCAGCTCTTGACCATTCTAGAAGGTTCCAGACGGTAGAAGAAACGACCTTCGCCCAAGGGCCAATTGTGTGGGAAAGCAAGAGAGTTCAGATCCACCCACCAACATTCACATCTACAGGTCTCTCTCCATTAGGCCCTCTTTTGGGGGGCGCTCCACACCCTATGACACCGACGAACATTTTACCCCCTTCTGCACAGACTTCCTTAGAGTTGCCACCTCCCGCGCCTCTTCAGGCGGGCATTATATTCCATAACGTTGGGCCCTCGCATTCTCTACAACTGGCCATTGGCAACCACACGTGTAACATCCCAATTTCCCTAATAAGGCTTAGTGCCTTGATTAGGGGGTCAGGAGGGAAATAATTGATTTAATTTCATTATTATGTGATGATATGAATGATTATATGAATTATGTGAGTTATATTATAATATGACTATATGGGCATGTTTAGGTGTATTAAGCATGCATGTGGGCCTGTTTCTTATTAGAAGGGCATTTTCATAATTTGGCCCATTGAGGGCATATTTGTATATATATATATGTGTGTGTGTGTGTGTGCGCATAGTGATTGAGACCACATTATTGAGTGGATATGTTTGGGTTATTCAGCACGAGACGATTCTAGGGAGTAGGTAGTGGTTTAGTCACAACGGGGAGAAATGCCCGGCTCGGGGCGAGCCAATGGGTATTTTTGGGTGGTCTGGAGAGTCACCAAGAGTCACTGTAGCGTGAGTCGTACTTTGAGAGAAATAGCAACATTCTAGGTTTAGTGGAATTATTTGGGGAGACTTGGGTATAGAGCAAGATTAGAAAGTAAAAATGACAAAATGACATTTTTCGCCCTTACAGGGTGTTGAGGGAGAAGCGGGTTGAGTGGGAGCATTTTGGTCATTTGAGACCGTTCGAATAAAAGGTTAAGGCTGATTTCATTAACTCAAAAAACACAAAATCTCCCTCTCATTTTATCTCCCCTTCTCTCTCACATAGCTCGTGAGTGTTTTCGAAGGAAATTCGAGTTTTAGAGCTCAGTTCAAGCGAGGTTAGAATCACTACTACAAAAAAGGTCATTTGAGTCAGTTCCCAACTGCCACAATTGAGTTTTTGCGTCAGTTTTAAAAGTGATGAGAACTCTCATGACTCAAACCAGCACTAATGTGTAGCACTGACACAAATTCCAGGTTTGCATCAATGCTCCACTAACACTAATGTTAGACATTTTCGTCAGTGCCCCATTGACTCAAGTGTCAGGTTTGCACCAGTGCCCCACTAACGCGAATGTCAAGCTTGTTTGCATCAGTGCTCCACTGCCACAAAAGATAAAAATGTGATTTTTTGCGTCAGTTAGGAACTGCCACATATTGTATTAACCAGGGAAACTGCAAATGTTTATGCCAATTCCCTTGGCCTATTTGATAAAAAAAAACAGCAGTGGAAACAGAAAAACAACAGTGTAAACATAAATAAAAAACACCATAAATCAATAAAACAATTGTATAGTTAACATTTGTGATTAAAATCTACAAAAGTAATTCATATTTCAAATTTAATCATTTGATGTATTGCATTCTAAAATTCTAAGCATTAAACACTTAAACTAAAGTTTCCTCACCAAGCTTGTTAATTTACTAACTGAGATACGCCAAAATTGATTCAGTCCACTCATCCTGTATCTCGTTGATTTCGCCAGCCGTATATGGTCTTTTACTCTTAAACTATTTAAGAAATATTTAAAATAATAAGTTAGAATTAATTCATCCAAATAAAATCATAAGCGATAGTTTAAATAAAATTCAAAGAGTAAAATAATACCTCATTTTCAAGTAGGTCTTCGGTCTAGGCTGTGAAATCAAATCTCTAGCAAACTTCATAATGTAATAGCCACACTCGATAGGCCCAATTTGGTTTCGACACTATTACAGCATAGTTATACAAATGTAAGTGTTGACCGTGGTTTTGGCCAACGATGTGTAGACATCAAAACGACAATAAACCTTCAAGAGAAAAATACAACACAGACAATTTTTATAGTGGTTCAGCCCCAATGTGTTGGTAATAGTCTAGTCCACTTACAGTTATGATTATGAATCTACACTCAAGATCAGATGAACCTGAGTCAAATGAGTTTCTTCAGTGCAGATGAAAAGAATACAATATTTCTCTCAAGATACAAATGCTCTCTTAGGAAAATTAGAATCTGAATCCTCTCTATGATGCCATGAGCTTTGTATTTATAAGCCCAGGATCGTACAAATGCAGTCCCTCATAATCGGGATTTTTCTGTTATTCTTTCAATATTTAATTAATAATAACATCTAAAATACAACAATATGCGATTCTTTGGGATAATATGAGAGATTCCCGCGCAGGTATGATCGATTCTAGCTGAACCCGTTACTGGGATCTCTTGAGTAGAAATGATCTGTTTAGTCGGTCCACATCACACCCAGAAGGAAAACTGAAGGGCCAAAACACTTCACCGGTCGACCAAACCCTCACTGGTCGGCCAAGACAAGTGACTGGTCGGACAAGCTCCTGACCGGCCGGACAAGCACCTGACCGGTCGGACAAGCACCTGACTGGTCGGACAAGCACCTGACTGGTCGGTCATGACACTTGACTTGTCAGTCAAAAATCTTCACTGGTCTGACAAAAACTCTACCGGATCACTCCTAAGCCAGATTACTCAGTCATTCCTTGCCATTTGTAACTTCTATTGCCACGTCATTGTTTTCAAATTTTGGGGATAACATTTGCCCCCCCAACTTTATTATATGATATTCTCACATAATAAACTTTTTTCTTCACCGCTGACGGCACAATAATAAAAAATCTAACTGTACATTTTCCCGCCTCTGCAACAAAACACGACGCCTTAGCAGACCACTATCACTGTAATTAACTGCTCCCAATCATGGGGAGATAACATACCCAAGGGAATTCCAAGAGTCTAAGAATAAGTGAAAATTCCCACTTTTTCCCTTTAAATAGACCCATAAGTGCTCATAATCTCATAAGCAAAAAGAAAATAAAAAAACTCCCAAACTCCTTCATCTTTTTTCTTTTGGCCGTGCACCCCCAAAAGCTCTCCTCTTGGCCGAAAAGCTTCAAAGATTTCAAGAAGGCTTAATTTTCTTAAAGCAAAAACAAGCATTCCTCAAGAGATCAACACATTTGGGTAAGCTCTTCTTCCTCATCTCCATTTATGTGTTTTTTTTCTTCTCAAAGCTTAGGGAAAAATCTTGTAGGCCAAAACCCTTACTCAACATACACCCATGAACTTGTGTTTGAATCCTTGATGAATAATGTGTATTGTGGCTGTTGTGATGTTGTTTAGGCTATGGGTAAATCAATTTTGTCTTCAATTTCATGAAAATTTAAAGAAAAATTAACTTTTCATCCCAAATTGCATATTTGGGTCCTTGGGTATTTGATGATAGATAGTGTTATCCCAAAAATTTGAAAAGAATGACGTGGCAGTAAAATTGGCACATGGCATGAGTTAGTGAGGTGATCTGGCTTAGCAATGGCCCAATACATCAGTTAAGAAATTGGACAGATAGTCAAGCCAAATACACCCGACCGAAGAGAATATTTGGTCTGGGGGTTGCTTGGCTCAGACCCCAGATTGAAGACCCTAATAATTGATTTGAAGCCAAGTCCAAGAAGATTGAAGGAGAGATTTGGATTTTGGTTCAAGGGATAAAAGCAATAGGTCCGATCGGACCTAAGCTTAGGGGACCTCTTGATATTTTGGCTCGAACGTGTCCAAAGAGAATGACTAAGGTTAAGTTTTAGTCAAGGGGAAAGCCACATAATGGCCGATCGGGTATGCCATGGAAGAGGTAGGCTTGGGCTTGAACGAGGTGAGAAGGAGGAGGAAAGTAGGCTCGGACCACCTTGGTCCGAGGAGAAGGGCAGCATGTCCGATCGGACATGCCCATGGGAGAGGAGCCTTTGGACCATTTTGGTCCGAGGAGATGGCATGAAGAGATGGCTCGGACCACCTTGGTCCGAGGAGGAGAGTACAAGGTCCAATCGGACCTTGATTGAAGGAAATGGGCTCGGGCTTGACCGAGGTGAGATGCCAAAGAGGGTGGTTTGAACCACCTTAAGCCAAGGAGAAAACCATTGTGTCCGATCGGACACAATGAAGGAGTATACCTCGGACTTGCCCGAGGTAAGGAGCAAAGGAAGTGGCCTCGGACCACCTTGGTCCGAGGAGAGCTAAACTTACATGACCTTTGGTCCGAGGAGAGCCATGCACATACCACCTTTGACCCACGAAAAGCTTGAAGGAGTAATCAACATGCATGTGAGACTATGTCAAACTTCCCGAAACGACTTCATTGAGAATTGGTCTAAGCATCCGGGAATCTCTCACTCCTCACTCGAATTTAGGATCAGTTGTATTTTAAACATTTATTTTGTAATATAAATATAAGGTGAATAATGAAATATCCCTATCTAAAGGGGATATCAGTTGAGAATCCCAGGTCTATAAATAGAGGGTTGGGAGGATCGTAAAAAGACTTTTGGGCAACTTGAGAGTTAATCTATGTTCTAGAGAGAGAAAGTGTGTTTTTCTAAGAGAACCCCTTTTTTGTATTCTGGAATATTTGCACTGAAGAAACTCAGTTGACACTGGTTCATCTGATCTTGAGTGTGAATACAGTAATAAAATCTCTAAGTGGATTAGGCTATTACCGATTATCGGGGCTGAACCACTATAAAATCTCGTGTTATTTACTTTCATTGATAAAAACTGTCTGTTGTCGTTTATAATTCTCTTGAAGGCTTGTCGTATTTGACGTTCTTACGTCGTTGGCTAAAATCACAGTCAACAGATAGGATCCCTAGAACTCCATATGAACCTTTCAAATCCCATATTTTGATCTTGTTGTTGTGTATTTTGAGTGAGGAAAAGTGTTTGTGCCAATGCCCTTTGGGATTTAGGCTTTCTAGAAATGGGTTTAGGGAAAATATTCATGGCCGATCGGCCATGGCTTTTTTTTTTTCTGCTTGAATATTCAGAGATGCCTATGGCCACTTGGACACGCCTATCACCCGAGTGTGTGTCCTTCCATCCGCTCGGATCAACACCCACCGATCGGGTATCACCTAGCTCCCCTCGGACTGAACCTAGCCCATGTGATACACAACTAACTACTCGGGCGAAAGGCCCCTCGGGTGCCTTGATGCTCCTCGCAACTAGGGTGCAACCCCTCAGAATCTTCGGTCATGCGCCTAATCGCTCGAACATGCGCGGCTCTTCACGAACATCACGCTTGGGCAGCTCCTCGGGTGCGCACATGCCTGCCTAGATGCATGCACCCGATGAGACACTGCATCTGTGCAACTCCTCGAACACCCCCTAGGGCACTCGGAGGACACACCACACCTGATCAGTCAGCACGGAGGCACGCCCATCCAGCAGCTTGCACATGCGCGCCTGCTGCACTCCTCGGGTGCACCCCTTGGCTCGGACACCCTTCAACCGCCCGGATGCATACACACAGCCGATCGGGCATGGTGTGCATCCGCTCGGACATATTGTGCCTCCAAGCCTTTAGGCTTGCAATATTTCTTTTTCCCTCATGCACGCTACATTTTTACTACTTAGATAAATATTTTATGAGCAGTAAACATAAATATTTTTTTGTTGAACTGAATGATTTATGTTTGTTTGGTTACTCACCTCCCCATTTTTATTTTTTGTAGATGAATCGCTTCGACTATAAGGGAGGTGACAACCATACAAATTCTGACACTTCCATTTCGCAATCAAGCGATACTCCTCAAAGCAGCGACTCTTCATCGAAGTCTCTTAGCAGTCGCACCCCCGAAGATCGCCTTCGCCGTCTTAAAAAGATCCTTCCCCGATCAGCCTTATATTTCCTCCACGAAGAACAGTTTCTTAATCAATAGGCTAAACATTCAGAAATGAGGGTGAAGAAATCCAATAGACTTTCTCAGGACCAAGACCCTCAGGTGGCTCGCAGAGCGGCACAGAAAGTAGTAGAACGCAGTGAAGTTCGAACTGCGGCTTCTTCAAGACCGCCTCGCCAGATACAAAAACCCAGCGAGCCTCGGAGAAAAATCATTCAGAAATTTACGACTGAGATCCAACAATTAGCCATTCAAAAACCAAGAAAAGACGGAGAAGAAACACCCTCTTGGTTCACACCCAAACCCCCCAAACTTAACCCCTGCATTTTTGACAAACACATTCAAGCCTCGGGTCTGAAAGGGGTTAACGTGATATGTCCGCACCCCCATCAGAGAGCCAACAAGCCTGGTGGACCTTACTGTGCCTGGTCTAGGTACCACGTATTCGCAGGAGCTACCATTCCGCTGCATCCTTTCTTTCGGTCAGTAGCGGACTACTTCAACGTCTCTCCTTTCCAGATTGCTCCCAATGGGATTCAGGCATTGTCCGCTTTATACATTATTTACTTCCTGCAAGGTTGGGATCCACCCACTCCTCATGAAGTGCACTATCTCTTCGACTTCAGGACCAACCCAAGCCACAAGAATACAGGTTTTTTCCACCTATTCCACAAGCATAAAGGGATCAAATACCTCCATGGTATCGCTCATAAATCAAATCCCAGAAAATACTATACAGAGTATTTTCTGACTTCAGATATCAAAGCTAACAACTTAGCCTTTACACATGCAGGTCCATTTCACCAGCCCTTGCCTACCAAGGAAATGTGTTCCCGAGCAGAAGAATCGGCTAACATGTCCACCGAGGAGAAGAATGTAAAAGAGTTGGTTAACGTGGACAATCTTCAGATGGTGGTGCTGTTACCAAGTAACCAGAACATCCTAGTAGAAAGTACTACTGAGGAAGCGAATGCAACTAACCAGACCAATGGTGACACCGAGGTAGTGACCGATCAGTTCTCTCCCGAACCGTCTCCCTACTCTCGTAGACCAGGTGACCTTATCATTAGGGAACCCCTGCCAGAGGATCAACATAGACGTGTCATTCCCACACAGCCTGGGAAAGGAAAGACCATTCAGCTTCATAGGGACTTCAGCTCATCATCTGATGAAGAGGATGACTTTCTTGATAAAATCCTAAACTCAGGTCCAGTAGTCATAGTGTGATGTTTAGTTATAGATAACTTGGTTATACGGAATTTATAGAGTTGTCTAGTAGTAGTAAAGTATTTATCTACATATTGATCCACTTCTTACTAGCAAATCTTGTGTTTACTCTTTGGCAGATTCAGAGATGTTCAAGAAATTCAACACTACCCTTGCCTAAAAGAGGAAACCTGGGGAGGGAAGTGGCTCAACTCCTCCTAACAAAGTCCCAAGGACAACCCCGACCAGCCAGGGAAGACAACCTGAGCAGCCCATCATGATCCTACAACTGACCCCCTCATCGATTTCTCCCTCTGCAAGTTTAACCCCCACTCGCTCGATTGGCTTAAGAGAAGCCCTTCGCATTGTTGGCAACATTGGGAAGGAATTGCTTGAGCAAACTCTTCATGACGCTGCAACAATTCAAAGCTTTGAATCTCTACCTCGGCTCAGTGTTGAAGTTGTTCTGCAAAGGGGGCTGGCTCAACTGATGAATGTAAGTGTTTTATCACAAGACATACAAGTTTGTTATTATTTGCTTTATACTTGTAGTAACTTTCAGTTTTCCACTGCAGTCGCTTATTACGATTAGCCATGCTCAGCACCGAGCAATGGACTACAAGGAATTAATCAAGGTCTTGAATGATCAGTTGGTGGACGCCCAAACCAAAGTAGAAACTTTAACTTCTTCTGAAAAGGATCTCAGATCCAAGGTTGAGCATATGGAGAAAACCATTGTCGAGCGGGATGGATCTCTTTGGGAGCTGGCTGATGAAAACTAGAAGCAACTTCAAATTAGCAAGACGTTGACTAATCAGGTAGAGAAACTGACTCGCAATAACGAGGAGCTGAAGCGAGAAAAGGAAGTCGATCTCGCTCGCTATGAGGAGATTTGTTTCAATTGCTTCTACCAGGTGTGGAAGTTGAACAAAACCCTCAACCTCGACTTTCTCACAGAGGAGGCCAAAACAGAAGAACTCGCCAAATGTGAGGCAAAGGCTGCTGAGGAGGCAGCTAATCCTGCTGGTGCCACGCCTTTTTCTCCCACGCTATCGTTCCAATCAGAAGAAGCCACTGATGCTGAGGAAGGTGTTGATCAACCTAAGTGACAACTCGACCAGGGAGCCCCATAGCCGACCAGTGAGCCTCCATCCGACCAGTTGACTCCTTAACAGACTAGTAGACATTTATTTTATATTTTACTATTGAAATTTGCTCGTATGGCCGAGCTATTAGCATGAACACTTCACTTTTTTAGACTTGAGTCATTTAAAAGTTTTATAACATAGATGCCTTATATTTTCATATGAGTATGTAAGGACCGTCGGACACCATCTATTTCTCCATTGGAATGATATTGTCCGCTTTGGGCCTAAGCCCCCACGGATTTGTTTTTGGGCACCTTCCCAAAAGGCCTCATTCCAATGGAGATGGTGTCCAACTTTATATACCCAAGATCCTTCCCATTTCTAGCCAATGTGGGATTTTGGTTGTACACCCAACAATCCTTCCCTCAAACAAAGGACCACCTTGCCTCCCCTCAGACGATTACAGATCTAAACCTGAATCCCTCGATTCCAACACTCAAGATCCCCTTGAGTAAGCTAGATGAATCCCTTCACCAGCTAGATTCGAAATCCCTTCGAATACCTGAATCGCTCGATTCCAACACTCAAGATCCCCTTGAGTAAGCTAGATGAATCCCTTCACCAGCTAGATTCGAAATCCCTTCGAATCAGATCTGAACCTCTGATGGCTCTAGCAGCAAGCTTCACCTCCTTCGTTTGGCGACTAATTTTGGGATCTGGCTCTAATACCACTTGTAAGGACCGTCGGACACCATCTATTTCTCCATTGGAATGATATTGTCCGCTTTGGGCCTAAGCCCTCACGGATTTGTTTTTGGGCACCTTCCCAAAAGGCCTCATTCCAATGGAGATGGTGTCCAACTTTATATACCCAAGATCCTTCCCATTTCTAGCCAATGTGGGATTTTGGTTGTACACCCAACAGAGTACTTAGTTTTCTAACTTAGAAATTCTAAACATTTCATAAGTTACTACTAAGCATGCTTTCTCACATTCTTATTGCTCTAACATTTTATGAGCATAGCGTTTTGTTTACACACAAATAGTTGTTCTTAACTTAAAATTTTGAAAAAATTCCAAGTTACTTAAGCTTTGTAAAACAAGTTAGCTTAACTGCCCTTTTGACTTCAAAGATTGACAAGTCAGCCTGAAAACAAATATCTTTGCTCGTGTTCTTATTGCTTGTGTTGAATTGTATACCAGTATACCCTATGTGCCCCCCAAGTGATTGAGGGTTGAAAAATCCTTGATCACTTGCTACTTGACCGAATTTGTCCGAGCAATTATTACTCGTGAAACACATTGAATATATAGAGGATATTTCAGCAGTTAAACACTGCAAAAACATGCAACTATTTTAACGTTGGTCATTCATCTGATGGATACTGACCAGTTGAACACTGCCCGGTCTTTCCTCCAGAAAACCTTTTTTGTTTTAAGATGTACTGACAGTTGAACACTGCCAAAGTAAGAATAATCAACACATACGCAAAATTTGTAGCAAGATTCGACCGCGCTGCGCATGATCTCTTTTATTACTCGTAAAAAAAAAAAACAAAGCGTGTCTAATTACGAGTCTCAAACAAAATAAAATTGTTCAAAAATAACATGACTAGTTAGCAAATAGCCAGTTCACAAACAAACTTAAATAACAAGTTAAACACTTGAAACAAAGCTACTACTCTGTAAGAAGTATTTGTTGATAATATTTCCTCAAGTGCTCGTCATTCCAATAGTTCCTGATCAGCTCTCCATTTAATCGAGAAAGTTTGTAAGTGTCGGGTGGTAAGACTTGCTCAATTTGATACGGTCCCTCCCAATTTGGTCCTAGCACTCCAGTTGGCGGGTCTCTGATGAACACCTTTCTGAGGACCAAATCTCCAACCTGGAACTTTCGATCTCTGACTTTGGAATTAAAATAGCGGGCCACTTTTTGTTGATGGGCAGCAACTCTCAAGTTTGCTTTTTCTCGTCTTTCTTCAAGAAAATCTAAAGATTCAGCCAACAACTGGTGATTCTCCTCCTGTTCATACATGGTTCTCCGATGAGATGGTGGGTCTACTTCGAAAAGCAACATGGCTTCATATCCATATGTCAAGGAAAAAGGGGTATGACCAGTTGCTGTTCGAGCAGTAGTCTTGTATGACCAAAGGACTTCTGGAAATTCTTTCGCCCAAGCACCCTTAGCTCGCTCTAGACACTTTTTAAAAGTATCCTTCAAAGTCTTATTTACGGCTTCAACTTGCCCATTGTCTTGCGGATGAGCTACCGAGGAGAAACTTTTTGTAATGCCATGCCTAGTGCAGAAATCGGTAAATAAGTCACTATCGAACTGAGTGTTGTTGTCAAAGACTATCTTCTTAGGCAGACCATAGCGACATATTATATTCTTAACCACGAAATCTAACACTTTCTTCGAGGTGATCATTGCTAGTGGTTCGGCTTCGGTCCACTTGGTGAAATAATCCACAGCAACTACTGCAAATTGTACTCCTCCTTTCCCTTTGGGTAGTTTCTCAATCAAATCAATGCCCCATACTGCAAAAGGCCACGGGCTCTGCATTTGCTTCAAGACATTCGGAGGTGCCCTGGGTACTTTAGAAAATCTCTAGCATTTATCACACTTCTTCACATACTCCTTGGAATCTTCATTCATTGTAGGCCAGAAAAATCCTTGCCGCAAATCTTTTTAGACAGACTCTGCCCCCCAGCATGATCTCCACAGAACCCCTCGTGCACTTCAGTCAATAAGTTTTTTGACTGGTCGGGTGCTATGCACCTTAGTAGTGGCAAAGAGTACCCTCTTCTATACAACACCCCATCCATCATAACATACCTAGCAGCTTACCTCATAACTTTCTTAGCTTCATTACAATTATCTGGGAGGATTCCTTGCTCAAGGTAAGTAATGATGGGCGTCATCCAAGTGTCACCTATTGTGATGGGCATGGCTTCTTGTTCATTAATGCTCGACTCTGCCAAGTATTCCACTGGTACTATATTCAAAGTTTCAGCATCTTTTGCACTAGCTAATTTTTCTAGAGCGTCTGCGTTAGAGTTCTACTCCCGTGGTACCAGCTTAATAGTATACTCTTTGAATTGTGCTAGCAGAACCTTGGTCTTATTCAAGTACGCCATCATGCATAGGCCCCTTGCTTGATATTCCCCTAAGACTTGGAAGGCCACCAATTGGGAATCACTGTTTACTTCAACCAATCGGGCACGAACATCTCTAGCCAAGCGCAAGCCTGCTAGGAGGGCTTCATACTCCGCCTCATTATTAGAAGCGTTAAATCTGAACCTTAATGCGCAATGAATTCGGTGCTTCTCCGACATGACTAATATAATTCCTGCTCCCAAATGATGTTCATTTGACGACCCATCAACAAAAAGTTGCCAAGTAGGAAGATCCTCTCTCTGCCCAGTCACACGCTCTTGCTGATCGGGGATATCAGCAATCCCAATACATTCAGTAATAAAATCCTCCAAAGCCTGTCCCTTAATAGAAGACCTCGGTTGGTATTTTATTTTGAATTGGCCCAATTCAACCGCCCATTTAAGTAGGCGACCAGATGACTCTGGCTTCTGTAAGACTTGATGTGGGAGCTGGTCGGTAAGCACTTTAATGGGATGTGCCTGGAAATACGGTCGCAATTTGCGGGATGCAAGTACCAAGCAATAGGCCAACTTCTCGATCACGGGATACCTGGACTCTGCTCCCATCAGTTGCTTGCTAACGTAGTACACCGGATGCTGCACTTTATCTTCTTCTCGCACTAGAGCAGCACTGACAGCATGCTCTATGACTGCTAGGTAATCAAAGAGATCTTCCCCATCAACTGGCTTCGAAAGAACAGGAGGTTGAGCCAAGTGTTCCTTTATGGCTTGAAAATCTTGCTCACATTCTTCTGTCCATTCAAACTTCTTGCTCCCTTTAAGCAAGTTAAAAAACGGGACACATTTGTCTGTTGATTTATAAATGAACTTGCTTAGAGCAGCAATCCGCCCAGCCAAGCTTTGCACATCCTTAATTCTGACTGGGGACTTCATTTCTACGATCGCCTTTATCTTCTCTGGATTTGCTTCTATTCCTCGTGAGGGGGTTCAACTTCATGCTGTATTTTCTCAATACTGCAAAGCATTCCTCCAAATCTCGTGCATGTCCTTCAGCTTCCTTTGACTTCACCAGCATATCATCTACGTACACCTCCATGTTCTTACCAATTAAGTCACGGAACATGCCATTCACTAAACGCTGGTATGTGGCTCCCGCGTTCTTCAAGCCGAATGGCATGACTTTATAACAGTACAACCCTATGTCTATTTAGAAACTGGTATGCTCCTCATCAGGAGGATGCATACTAATCTGGTTATACCCTGAGTAAGCATCCATAAAGGACAAAGTTTCATGACCAGAAGTTGCGTCAACCAACTGGTCTATTCTTGGCAAAGGAAAACAGTCCTTTGGACATGCTTTGTTCAAGTAAGTAAATTCCACACAAGTCCTCCACTTCCCATTGGGCTTGGGCACTAATACTGGGTTTGAAACCCAGGCGGGGTAATATGCTTCCCTATAAACCTGTTTTCCTTTTGCCGCTCCACCTCCTCCTTGAGAGCTTTTGCTCGATCCTTGTCAAGCAACCTTCTCTTCTGCTACACTGCTGGATAGATTTCATCCACGTTGAGCACGTGGCTGATCACAGTTGGTGAGATACCCACCATATCCTTGTGAGACCAGGCAAAGACATCTTGATTCCTCCGCAAAAATCCTACCAATTGTGCTTTTACTTCTAACTTCAGCTTTTTTCCAACCTTGACCCCTCTGGTCGAGTCATTCTCATCTATTGGAACCTCCTCTAACTCTTCCATAGGTCCCACCTCACTATCATAATCCCCAAAGCGAGGATCAAAGTCCATTCCCTCGCTTTGGGCATCACCCTATTTGGTGACTTCATCACTGGATGGGGCTTGTTGTTCACTTAAACCAAGAGTGCTTTCTTGGCCAAACTCTTCAAACATTCCTTCCTGATCGGCTACGACTTTAAAGCTTTGGTCGACATCCATCTCCTCTACCTCCTCTCTATCTGCACATACAATCATGTTGTTTTCTTTGGCCCCCTTTCGTGCTTTAGCCATCGAGGCATTATAACATTCTCTGGCTTCTCTCTGGTCTCATCGGACACAGCCTATGCCTGCACTGGTCGGGAACTTCATAGAAAGGTGCCATATAGAGACTGACGCATGCAAGGGTGTGAGTAGTGGTCGACCAATGACCACATTATATGCTGACGCACAGTCAACTATCAAAAACTCCGTCATAACTATCTCATGTTTGGGAGCATCTCCTGTTGTGACTGGTAATTTGATCATTCCAGCCAGTGACAACCCTTCTCCAGTAAATCCATAAATGGCTTGAGAGCATGGCTTCAGGTCATTGATAGATAGTTTCATCCTTTCAAAGGATGATTTGTAGATGATGTTCACAGAGCTCCCCGTGTCGACCAGGCATCTCTTCACCTTCATGTTTGCTATTTGGACTGTCACGACGAGAGGGTCATTATGAGGATATCTCACGTGTCATGCATCATCTTCGGTGAAAGTAAGGGACTCACTTTCGTACCATGGGTTCTTCGGAGGCCGCTCCTCTACAGTCATGACTCCAGACGTTGATGTTGCGTCCAACTCATGCCGAAGTGTTCGAGCATATCTCTCCCTTGCTTTGTTGCTATCCCCAGCCAGATGTGGAACTCCACATATGGTGTCAAGAGTGAAGTCCACAGGCTCGGGTTGTAAGGGTGGAGACCGATGTCGCTTAAACCCAGGATTATTATTACTTCCCTCTCCTTGGGTCTTTTCTGCTCGATATTTTTTCAATTTCCCCGACCGGAGGAGAAGTTGTCTCTCGTCCTTGAGATGATTGCATTCATTCATGTCGTGACCATAGTCTCCTTGGAAACGATAGAACTTATTCAAATCTCTCTTACTCATCTCCTTCTTGATGGGTGGGGGTTTCCGGTAAGGGTCCTCCTGATGACTTGCGAGATATATCTCCGCTTGGCTGGCCGAAAGAGTGGTGTAATTGGTGAACCAAGGTTCATACTTAGTTGGCTTGTCGTTTGGCCCCGACTTAGCCTTCTTTTCATTGTGGCGGTCAGACCCGTTATTTCCACGTTTCTTACCACCACTTTGTTCATTTCCACCATTCTTGGGAGGATCAGTTGATCCGCTCGGATTGTTCAGGCCCTTCTCTCCCTTCTCAACCGCGTCATCCAATTTCATATATTTATCCGCCCGGTCAAGAAATTGTTGTAACGTTGAAATTGGGTTGCGATGAATATTGTCCCATAAAGGACTTCAATAGATTATGCCAGAAGAAATGGCCACCATCTTCCCCTCATCTCACATCGTAGTTGCTCGATTGGCTTCTCTCATGAACCTTTGTATGTAGTTCTTGAGAGATTCATCTTTCCCTTGTTTAATATCCGCCAAGTGATTGGCGTAAACTAGAGGGGTCCAAGCAGCACTGAACTGCCTGCAAAACTCTTTCCTGAAACTTTCCCAAGAAGTGATGGAGTTTGGCTTAAATTTCCAATACCACTCTTGGGCAGTGTCGGATAATGTAGTGGGGAAAACTCTGCACCGATAGTCATCACTCACCTCCGAGCAGCTCCATTTGGTCTTCGAATTTCCCCACATGCCTTATCGAATCTGCCTTTTTTGTATAAACTGGCAGTACCGGTGCTTTATACTTCGCTGGTGGCTGGGCTGCTCTAATTCGAGCACAGAATGGGCTACCACTCATGTGGTCTACTGGATCGATTGCAGAAGGTCGTTTCGATAGACCTTGAACTGCTGCCGTCAGCGCATCAAGCTGGGCTTGGATGCCTCGGGCCACTGCCGGGGGCTCAAGTTCTGGACCACCTGGTCGGGCGCTTCTATCCGGCGCACCATCATCAAGTATTTCAACTTGACTAGTAGGCCGGTTCGGATCTCGCCCTTTGACCGGGACAGTCCTTCTTCTATCAGCAATGACATCTCTTAGATCCTTCTGAGATGTATGCCTCCCTAACCGATCAAACACCGTGCTTCGAGTTTTTTTGGAAGGCCTGCCGTGCAGGACATGCTCCTTGCCACTGCGTTGTTGGTTGGGATGCAGTGGTGGCCTTCCTGTCTGTGATGGGCAGTCTTTTCCTCCTCGCTGGTTGTTGTCATTCCTTTCTTTTGACTGGTCAGTGTGATGACTATCAGCTTCATCACGACCATGCCCATCTTTGAAGTGCGAAGTTTCATTACCTCGAGGAGCTCTATTTTGCTCCTGCTCAGGTGGAGTTTTCTTACTACCTGACTTGTGACTTTCGGATCTGGAAGTCTCTGATCAGTGGCTCCTTGAGGGGGTTCTGGAGTTCCCCCTTTGGGTTGAGGCGGTGCTCGATCGGATCCCATCTTCTTCCCGACCAGGTGGGTTACTACCACTTCTATTTGGTCGTCGAGAATTGGGTCTGTCAGTGTTTTTTCAACCAGCTTTTGTGGTCCTTGCTCCTTGGGTGGCTGCTCCTCGTGTTGCAGCTTGGGCATTGGCCTGGGCCAGCTGCGTAGCTGCCTCCAGAGTGAGTGCAGCCTTGCGATGTCACCTATCGGCCTCCTCCTACCGTCACCTGATCTCTTTGCTCCTGGCGTCCATCTCCCGTCTTTGCTGCTCAAATGCATCCTTCTGTCTAGCCATTTCTTTAACGAATGACTCTTGTCAGGCGTTGAATTGTGCCATTTCCTCATGGAAAGCCCCCATGGCTTCCTGGAGTTGTTCAACCTCTAGAGTCACGTCCTTGAGCAAGACTTTAGGCTCAGTCTCATGGTCTTGAGGACCAGGAACTTCTGATCTAGCAGGCTCTTTAGAGGAACCTGGTTTCTTGGAGGCCGCGTTGGTGTTCTTAGGCACCATAATGCTACGGTAATTGTCTATTTTTCTCTTCAGGCTCTCAATGAAAGCACCAAAATGTTGACCGCAGTTTTGGCCAACGACGTGTAGACGTCAAAATGACAATAAACCTTCAAGAGAAAAATACGACACAGACAATTTTTGTAGTGGTTCAGCCCCAATGTGTTGGTAATAGCCTAGTCCACTTACAGTTATGATTGTGAATCTACACTCAAGATAAGATGAACCTGAGTCAACTGAGTTTCTTCAGTGTAGATGAAAAGAATACAATATTTCTCTCAAGATACAAATACTCTCTTAGGAAAATTAGAATCTGAATCCTCTCTATGATTCCATGAGCTTTGTATTTATAAGCCCAGGATTGTACAAACACAGTCCCTCATAATCGGGATCTTTCTATTATTCTTTCAATATTTAATTAATAATAACATCTAAAATACAACAAAATGCGATTCTTTGGGATAATATGAAAGATTCTCGCGCAGTTATGACTGATTCTAGCTGAAGCCGTTACTGGGATCTCTTGCATACCAATGATCTATTTAGTCGGTCCACATCACACCCAGAAGGAAAACTGAAGGGCCAAAACACTTCACCGGTCGGCCAAACCCTCACTGGTCGGCCAAACGCATGTTTGGTCGGCCAAACACTTGACTGGTCGAACAGGCACCTAACCGGTCGGACATGCACCTAACTAGTCGGACAAGCACCTGACTGGTCGGTCATGACACTTGACTGGTCGGTCATGACACTTGACTGGTCAGTCAAAAATCTTCACCGGTCTGACAAAAACTCTACCGGATCACTCCTAAGCCAGATTACCCAGCCATTCCTTGCCATTTGTCACTTCTATTGCCACGTCATTGTTTTCAAATTTTGGGGATAACAATAAGTATCATATTTGGCAAGTTATTATAATAAAAATATGTCCAAAACTTTAATAAGATAAATTATAATTTACTTACTTTAGGAATACAAAATTTTAGTTTAATAGACTCTTTTTGTCTTCAGTGTGTATCATATTGATCTAATGCCCTGCACAAAATATTAATATTTATTCAGAAGTGAGTTAGGATGAAATCATAAATTTATTAAGTAATATGTATAACTTACATGATAATTATCTCCTTGATTTCTGGACGAAAATGTGAATTTACAAGATCCAAAAATGCCATCGAATGACTGTGTGGCTGAATCAATACTAACATCCAGTGAAAGCTACAACCAAAAGTACTTTTGTGTAAGATATTTATCAATAAAAAAAGTATATGGATATAAAATTAAGATGACTTACTTGTTATTCCATGCACAAATTAAAAATTGTGTCTCTAGTTCCATCTGCAGAAATCGTTCGAAGAGATTTTTAGCTCGTGCTTCATTGGTTCCTCCATCAGTGGACACTAAAGCAGGATGCATGAAAGTGTACATGTGGTTCAACCCCTTCGTTTGCTCTAAATCATCGAGCACCCTACATATAAAAAAGTCAATACACTAATAAATTTCAAGTTACACTAATTAAACTATAAATTTATAAACACCATTGTACCTCATATATAATGTCAGCTCAGTCTTTCCAATCATCTCATAGTTGCAAAAGTGGAGGATATCATCTTTTAATAACTGAGCATCATTTGAGAATCCAAATACCCTTTCTGCAATCGGAATTTCTACCATGTGGTCACTTTTCCACCGATCAATAAACTTCAATAAACATTTCAACATTTTCGTCATAGACACTTCTATAGGCTCCTGTATCAATGCATCTATTCTTTTCCTTGATTGTCTTGGTTGTTGAGTAGAGGGTGCAAGTGACTGTTTAATTTTTTGATAAGGACCCAATGTTGTGGCCATCCAACATCGTACCCAACTACTTGACTAACCAAGGTATAACCTTCCATCATTGTAAGCGGATGCGGTAAACTAGCGTTCTCTTGAATGGCTACCTCAACTCTCACATGATAATTTCCGGGAGGCAGTTGAATGCTATGTATTTTTGTGCAACGAGTACTTAAAAGTTTCCCCTCTGCAACTATATTTTGTGTCGAACTAAGACACAACTTGCAATTCATCTACTACATTACAAAACAATCAAAGTCATCCTTTTAGATAAACTAATTTATTTTTACCTTATCCAATATATATGAAATAATGAGTTGATGAGAAAATATTACCTCATCAAGAAATTTTGACTATGGTGGTGGCGGGGCATATGGTGTCTGCGAGGGTGGTCGGTGAGCATATTGTGCATGTGTCGGTGGTGGAGGGGCATATGGTGCATGTGTCGGCGGTGGAGGGGCATATGGTGCATGTGGTGTGTTTGAGGCTCCTCCAACACCCGAACCAGATGCATTTGATGATCCAAATGCACCACTCTATTGAGATTGAATATACGCCATCAATTGGTTTAACTTTTCCTCCTGTTGACGTGCCCTTTCTTGAGATTGACGCCATTTTTCTTCAAGGTCTTTATAACGAGCATCTTCCACACCTTTTTGTTTATGGTTAAATCTTCTTGGCAGTGGGTTGTGAAAAACTGCACGGGGAATGACATTCCCACTGACCCCCTAACACGTCTCCCATGCTCTAGAGTGCCTAATGCCATAGTTAGTATATCGTTTGAACCTTCCTCCACCAACTCGCCATGTGCTACTTTTTGCCTCTATTCCGCCTGTATACAAAAAAAAAATTAATCAGTTAGAATTTAACACATACGTTAATCATTGAAATTAGTAAAAAAAGAATTCCAAGAACACTTACAATTCTTTTCACAACCTCTCGAGCTTCTTCACCAACAACTTCTCCTTTCTTGTTCATCCGTGCCCGTGTCCACATCTCAGATCTGTCATATTTAGTCAACTCATGACCCAATTCCTGCTCCATTTTTTGCTCTACCAGTGCATAACCACCATGTCCTAAGTGATGTGGATACTTGTTATGAGCTTGAACATCTTGTTTTATTTTCCTCATCATAGTCTTTTCGCAAATTTTGTTTTCTAATCTTCAGCATCGTAATATTCGATGTAGTCTGATGGCGTGTAACACCCTACTACCTTAGAGCTGTTACCAAGTGAGTTTTAAGACAAAACAGTGCAATGAACTCGCTAACCGAGGTTTTTAAAACAAAAGTGTGACTAATAAAAAAGTTAAGGCTGTAATCTTTGAAAATGCGTCGTTTCATTAAAACTTCTAGTATTAAACATTTGGGATCCCAAAATAAGGTTTGAAAACTATTTACATCTTAAAATATGTTTACAGTTGACTAGTTATAAAAATCATAGGTTATTACAGCCATTTCTCGTATAAACCCCCAACCAAAGCAGTCGGGTAGGCCAAACATGTACGCGTCGCTTCACGCTCTCCGTACTCATGGTTGGTTGACTCAGTCTTTGCCCTTACCTGCAACACAGAGCACCCGTGAGCCGAAGCCCAGCAAGAAAACTCATGCAGTTCATAACATATGCAAAATATACAGTTAATCATATCAGATAGTCCACAGATAAACAAGTCAACCATTAGACTAAGCAAACACGGCCATGCCGCCCCAGAAGCCTTACCAAAGCCTGGGGTCTCGGTCCTCACCATAAGGATATCACACGTATCCACTGGGTCCTACCCTGACCATAAGCATCCCATGTGCTAAGTGTTACTACCGGCCCCACTGCCATTCTCGGCCTTTCGCCGTCCTCGGCTCCATTGCCGTTCTTGGCTCCGCGCCGTATCATTCCACTATAACCACATATAGTATGACTCAAACAACATTCAAACAAATATCAATTCATTTAAGTCTACACCCTAACATGTAATGCAAAATATAGGGCCGTGCCCTGCAATCATCTCATCATGCAATATAGGGTCGTGCCCCGCAATCACACTATGGGCCCATGCCCTATCCTACGGGTGTTATAGTTTTCTTACCTGCATCCCGAGCTTCACAATGCACCAAAGTCACGAGCACGGTCCTCTAGCACGAGCCTCTCCAATAGCCTAGTCACAACACACATAAAACATCCTTTAATACTAATCAATTCAAAACCACTTCTCGGGACCAATCCTACACTCTCGGGACTCCCAAATTCCTAAAACAATTCATCGGAAACATCCCCCGAACCCCCGGAGCAAAGGCTCAAAATTGCGAAATTCTCATCCTGAAAAAGGCGTAGCGCCGCGGCGCTACCCGCAAGGGCCGCGGCACCTAGAGAAGTCAGAGAGCTCCCTGACTGCAAACAGCCTCGCGCCGCGGCGCCCAAGAACAGGGCCGCGGCGCTCCTTCGCGAACCCAAAAAAACTGGGTTTTTTCCTCTGCATTTCATCATCCAAAACACTCCCAAATCATCCCAAGCAGGTACCCAAGCCCCAAAATCAATTCAAAAACCTCAAATGAACCACCCAACAACCCATAAACACTAGCATTAAGATCAAAACAGAATCACACTTAAAATCCACCCTTTGATTTCTAATTTCAGCAAACTCAAACAAAACTTAAAACTCAACTCATGCATTTAAATTCCTCAAATCAAAAATAGAAACAAACCTAAAGATTGCATAAAATCTTTACCTCAAGAGAGAATTCAACCTTTAAGCTTCCTTGATTCTCCCCCTAAATCCTTCAAGTTTCAGCTCCCTTCTTCTCTTCTTCCTCTTCTTGCCCTAACTTTTCTTCTTCTAGTTTTTCTTCTCTTTATTTTTAACAAAACCAAACAATGACAAGCCTAAACCGAGTACCCCATATAACCCAGCTGTAATTTGTCTAAACCCCTTGCCAAATGACCATTTTACCCCTTCATCAAAACCCTTTGCTATCTAAACCTCAAGGGCACTCTAGTCCTTCCACTTATATTTCAATTCTACCATTTTCCAACTAAACTTGTTACTCACAGCAGTAACTAATGGTTACCCAGGTTACTCAATCACCAATAACCATTACCCGCTAAATCTCAATTTAACCATAACAATTCCCAAGGTACCCCTAGGCTCCTCCCGAGCCGGGTATAAAATCCCGTTGTGACTTTTGAGTAAACTAGCTCTCTAGGACCGTCTCGGCACGTGCATCACAATAATAACACCACACACACGTGGTACAATTCACATAATACAATTATCACATATCAATGCAGTTATGCCCAACATGGCCAAAATTACAGTTATGCCCTTCTAACACGATCCGGGCCTACATGCATACTAATATACACAGTCATGCATCTCAGATAAACAAATAGTCGTATAACATGCTTTAAATCATAATCATGCATTTAACTCATCAAAGTCACACATAAATCCCATCATGCCCTCCTGGCACGCTAATCAAGGCCCTTAAGCCTTATTAGCGAATTTGGGTCATTACATGGCGGTTTGTCAAGAAGTTCAAGAGCTACTTTCTTATATACATAAACAAGATCTTTTGTTAGTCTTGTTTTCCAGTTTCTCCATGTCTTTCTTGCTTCTTTGATAAAGTCTGTTTTAGCAGAATTAGGTATTTTGAACGTACCCCACACAAAATTAACAATAAAATTTTAAACTTTTTTTGTTCAATACATGTTAGGATAAATTTAATAGTTAATATTAAATCTTACCTGGATTTGACCCCGTATTGTTTCTTTTTTATCCTTTGGTATTTGTTTCCAATTGTCGACATTTAAAGGAACGGTTGTGCATGATAGAAGACCAATGGTGATGTTCATCTTGGACCCCCCTTTTCTCATCGCTCAACCAAAGCAATTATGCTCGACCTCATAATTCTAACCCTCACTTCTTGCTTTGAATACATCACTGCAAGTTTGTTTGCCCCTATACTTCTTATCTTGTGTATTTTTTGGTGTGGTAGGATCGACCCCCTCTGGACCATTACCATCATCATCAATAAATGGATCGCCCTCATCATCATATGGTGGATCCATAATCAATAAATTTGCTGTTAAATGAACAAAAATTGTATATGTTAGTTGACTTAAATCTTCACCATGCTCAAGTATATAATATATGGTATAAAACTCACAAAATACATAAAAACAAAATAACAAAATAAAAAAATTAATATATATACCTTTAATTATCTACCCACAACCCTTCACCATTCTCGCGTATATAGTCATCATCATTACAAAGGGTGATATCAATAGACAGTGAAACAATTGTAAATGTTTCTTGTTCAAGTAAAATATCATCACTCCCAAACTCTTTGAGTAGATAATCTTTTGATTGACTTGTTAGGACAACTGACCATCGAGCATCTACTGGATCACTCACATAAAATACTTGCTTTGCTTATGACGCCATTATAAAGAGGTCAGATTTATGTCCTATTCAGTTTAAAACCACTAGTGTGAATCCTAACTCATTTTTTTTGATCATGTTGTCACTTTTCACCCAATCACACAAGAAGAGAGGAATCTGAAAAGTCACATAATCTAGTTCCCAAATTTCTTTGATCACCCCATAAAATGTCATATCACATTGTATAGGGTTTTTTTTTTATCTTTGGAACTAGATATTTGAAAAGTTTTGGCGATAATAGTAACACCACTATTCTGTGTCTTTCTAATATTATCATGGTATATGGTGTTAAATTGAGTACTATTTATATAATAACATTGATACTTAATTACACTCATTGAAGGACCTCGTGCTATCCATTTTAGTGTTTAAGACACTTTGTTTGTTGTTTTATTCAAAACCTAGAACATACAACGTAAAATCAAGTCTATCAAAATGTAACAAGTTAAATTACAATAAAACTCAAACAAGAACAACACAAATATTTTACCTCATACTCTAACCAAGTGCTGAAATTTCGATAATGTTCATCTTGTACCCATTTTTTATTCCGAGAATTATTAGAATAAGTAGTCTTGATCCAATTGAAATGTTCTCTTCAAGAAAAACCGTTTATATCAATAAACTACATAAATTAACAATATAATGAAAGAGCAAAATAATACTGAACATATATATGTATAGGAACTTACTCGATATATGGTTGAACATCATCCATATTTTGTAAGACTAGGCGATGTGCTTCATCTCTATCATATTTATTTACTTTAGAAACAACGCCACCTCTACCACCTTTACTTATTTCAAACTCAATTTTAAGAGAACACAGTCTAATGCTCGCAACACCTGATAAGTATTCTGAGTAGAATTCCATTGCTTCTTCAACGATGTAGGATTCAACTATGCAACCCTCAGGTCTACTTCTATTTCTAATATAACCTTTTAAAATCTTCATATACCGTTCAAATGGGTACATCCATCTCAAGTAAATGGTCCACAAAATTTTACCTCTCTCACCAAATGAACTATTAAATGAATCATTATGTCAAAAAATGAAGGTCAGAAATATTGCTAAAACTCACACAAAGTTATCACAAGATTTGT
Source organism: Humulus lupulus (assembly GCF_963169125.1). Classification (NCBI taxonomy): domain Eukaryota; kingdom Viridiplantae; phylum Streptophyta; class Magnoliopsida; order Rosales; family Cannabaceae; genus Humulus; species Humulus lupulus. Next base: position 193,766,724 of record NC_084794.1, on the reverse strand, counting down.
TTGGAGATCGTCCAACTTTGATACATCTACCACTTTACAGCAAATAGATTTAAAGATGAAAGATAATTTAGTAATTGCATATCAAAAATTTTTGGGCAACACAGAGTGGATAGCTACCGGTAGAAGATGTGCAAGTAGTGTATGGTGATCGTGAGACTTCATTCCAACTAAATTCAAAATTTTCATGTCTACCAATGTAAAAATATTTGAAGAATAACCTTCTGGTACTTTCACATTTGACAAGGGATGGCATACCATTTCTTTCTCTTCTTTAAATAGGGTATAACATGCAGGTGGTAAATAGGTTCATCTTTCACCAACCTTTGGTTGTAACTTTTTGTGTATACCCATTACTTTTAAATCCAACTGAGCTTTAATTCCATCTTTACTCCAACTAGGAATATTCATCAATGTACTAATTAAGCTATCCGACACTTTTTTCTCAATGTTCATCACATCCAAGTTATGCCGCAGAACCAAATGCTCCCAATATTCAAGCTAAAAAAATATAGATTTATTCTTCCAACAACATCTCGCACCATGTACAACCTCCTTTATTTTTTCACGCTTAACATTTTTCTCTTATTTGTATAATATCTAAGCTTACCGAAATTGCATTAGAATTTGTTAAACTTTATTTAACAATTGTCCTCCAAGTAAAGGTGGTGTAGCCTTTCCAAATTCAGGTTTACCATTGAAGGCATTTGTCAAAATTCAAAATTCATGTTCTTCAGGTAAGAACTTTCGGTGTCCCATATAACAAATCTTTCGAGAGTATTTTAAATGTTCAGAATGAGTCCCCTCTTCACAAATGGGACATGCCTTATACCCTTTAACACTAAATCCAGAATGATTATCTACAGCTAGAAAATCATTAATGATCCACAACAACACTGCCTTAAGATTGAAATTTTCTTTCTTATAAGCATCGTAAGCATTAACCTCATCATATCACAATGTGATTAAATCGTCAATTAAAGGAGTTAGGTATACATCAATATCATTTCCAGGTTGTTTTGGACTTGATATCAACAAGGTCAACATGATAAACTTCCTCTTCATACACAACCATGGCGGTAAATTATAGATTACTAGCATTACAAGCCAACAACTATATTTACTACCAAGGGAAGTGTGTGGATTAATTTCGTCAGCAGAAATACCCAAACGAATATTCCTCGGTTCGTTGCCAAATTCAGGCCATTTCACATCCACTATTTTCTGAGCTAGAGAGTCAGCTGGATGTTTCAGCTTACCATCCTTTACTCTATCTTTGGCATGTCAAATTAAATTTTTAGCATGATCATAATTTCGGTACAACCGAACCAAACGAGGTATTAGTGATAGATACCATAAAACCTTTGCAGGGACACCTTTTCTCACCGCATCAGAATTTTTTTTCTTTTGCCATCTAGACTCGCCACATGTCGGACATGCAATTGCATCAACAATTTTTTTTCGATATAAGATGCAGTCGTTAGGACAAGCATGTATTTTTTTCATATTGCATGCCTAACAAACGCAACGTCTTCTTTTCCTAATAAAATGAAGATGACATTTTATTACCTTCTGGTAATAAATCTCCTAAAAATTATAACAACTTTGTCGTTCACTTATCACTCCACCCATGTTTGGCTTTTAAGTTATACAACCTAAGCAGTGCTGATAATTTTGTGAACCTTTTACAATTAGGGAAAATGGGTTTTTCAGCATCTTCTAAGATGACCTGAAATTTAACTGGATCCACATGAGATTCGTATTGTGCATCATCATCAATTCTGCAATATCATCAACTTCATAATCCACATCAAAATACTTATTATTCTTAGACGGCCCCTCATCAGTGACTTTCATTCTTTCTCTGGGAAAAAACCACACTTTATAACTTTTTTCTATTCTGTTCCTAAATAAGTGATATTTTATTTTAACAATTGTCATCCTAACAATGTTACCACACTTAACACAAGGACAATGAATACTATTAGGAGATTGAGTATTCCTTGCACAAAATTGCAAGAAAAACTCAACTCCATTCCTATATTTCACTGATAACCAGTCCGCTAACATCCAGTCTCTATCTATTTTCAAACTTCACACACACACACAAAAAACAGACAAACAAAGCAACAAACATTAACAATTAGGTTCATGAATTACCTAATTGACAAGTAAACAAAGGAAACAATATGTCTAAAAAAATTTGGGTAGCATTTCCCCTATTTCTATCACGTTTCCCAAATTTTAAAACATACATATATACAACACATAATATACACAAAATTATTCAACATATCAATCAAATATGCACAATTATCATATTACTAAATCTAAAAAAAATTGGGCAGCATTTCTCCCATTTCTATAACATTTCCCAAATTTAAACGAACCTATATTCATAACATAAACACAACAAACGAATTAATCAATCAAACATGCATAATTCCAGTCTTATATCATCGCAACACATAGTCCTAGAACCTATCTCCACTAATTTATAATTCCTACATTCCACTAAGTTCAATATCTTAATTATATATTAATGTTAAAAATATTATTACCTCCAATATAATATCCTCCAAAGCTTGATCTCACCTAAAAATTCGTAAACAAAAAACCTATTCAAATATACCAATAAACAAAAAGTAAATGAAAAAGTTATCAATATATATATACATAGGGAACGACTACAACGCATCCTTTTTTTTTGCAACACCGGTGCATTCTTTTTCTATTTCGGCACCTGGATAGATATAATCCCAAATTTTTTTATATGAAGGTGTACATTGTAGGTATTTAGAATATCCTGTAAATTTTCAAGAAATTATGAATAGTTTACGAAGCTAAAAACAGAGTTCAAACTGTCAAATTTTACACGCGTACACAACAAAACAGGCACGCGTGCAACATACAATTTAGACCTTGTTTCGGTACCATAATTTATTCAGAATTTCTTGAAAATTTGTAGGATATTTAAGATAGCTATAATGTACACCATCATATTTTTTTTTTGGATTATAACTATTCAGGTGCCGTAATAGGAAAAGGATGCACCGGTGTTGCAAAAAAAAGGGATGCGTTGTAGTCGCTCCCTATATACATATTCAAACTATTAAACCCAAAATTAAAAAGTTAACAAAATATAAAGAAAATTTTACTAAAAATATTAAAATGAAATAATTAATAAAGTAGAACTTATAAAAAAAATATATAAACTAATCTATATACCCATTTACATAATAAAACCCGAAATTAAATTTAATAAAAAAAATTGAAAAGGTTAACAAAAAATAAAGAAATTAAAATAAAAAATTTCTAAAAAAAAATAAAATATTAAAATGCAAAGTTTAAACCTAAAACAATTACATAATCTCAATATAAAACTAACCAAAAATTTAAAAATCTGAAATATAGCTATTTCATAAAAACAATCACAAAAATTAAATTTAATTCATAAAAATTAATAAAATTGCACTTACTTGTGGTAATTGAGTAATGTGAGTTCTTGAAGTAGCAAACCCCAAAAAACTAAGGAAGTTTTTGGGTTTTTAAACAATAATCTTCAAAAATAAAAAATCTACACAAAAAATTCAAAAAAAATTATGTATAAGGTTCATAAACATATACAAATCATCATTTTAACCTTAAAATTGAAAAAAAGATGAAGAAAACTTACCAAGCTGTTCCAAAATGTTAGGAAGTGCCGCTGGTTTTAAAGAGAAAACACAGTTTTTGTTTTTTAATTTTTTTATGAGATTTTAGGGTAAATGAGTCTCTAGAGGGGACAAAAGGGCTTTAAAATGTGCAGGGGCGGTAGCGTCAGTGCCCCACTAACGCTAGTGGGACGTTTGCATCAGTGGGGCACTGACGCCAACGCCCAAGTTAACAGTGTCAATGTTCTAACTAACGCAAATATCCTTTCATTTGTGGCAGTGCCCAATTGCCACAAATTCTAATTCTCGGTCAACGGCGTTAGTCAACTGCGTTGACTGACTCGTTTGACTGACACAAAAGAGGTATTTTAGTGTAGTGAATCATAGCAATTATAGGGAAGATTAGAAGCTTTATAACCTAAAGATTTGGCTGAAAAACGATTGTATCAGAGGTAATTCGAGCTCTTAAGTTTCTGGGTTTTTTTTTTTTAAGTTTCTTAAGCTTTGATTGAATTTTATGGTTTTGGTGAGTTTTTGATTCGTTTGTGAGTTGGGTTTTGCTACTTGTGATGTACTAATGATGTCTTGAGACTCAGTTATGGGTTTGGAATTGTTTTGGGGTGAATTTTAAGGGAATTGGTTTGGAGAAAATGTTCAAAAAGTTGGGTTCGCGAGGTCTCACCATAACCTTGTTCTTGGGGCACCGCAACCCTCATGAACTCAGAGGCCAAGGTGGTTCCTTGAATCGCCATCGCGCTGCGATGCATGTTGAGCTGCACTGCGACCCGTGCCCAGAGAAAAAGAGGATTGGGCTCTCTGACTTGAGGAGAGCCACGGTGCCTGTGAGGGGCGCCACGACTTAAAAAGGAAATTTTGGCCAAGTTAGGTTTTTGGTGGCGGGAACTCAAACCTAAGGACTCAGGAAGGATTCTACTACCCGATTTAGTAGAATTCGAGGTCCCAAAGACTAGGCCTCATCCAGGAATTCTTTATTTACTCAATATTGTTGGATGTCATTTATTATGATTGTAACTAGGGTACCAGTAGGGATCGAGACAGGATCGTGCTCGGGGGTCATTGTTAATTAACTTATGCTTGGACTAGACATAAGAAAACTACACCCAATACGTGGTATATGTGATTAGGGCTTGACCTGGTTGTTAAATGTAGATATGGTTAGGGCTCGAGCCCCTGTGAATGTGCATGATTATTATTATGCTTGTGATTTCTTGATTAATCATGTTTGAATACTCTGCATCTGGATAGTTATTAAATGATTTATGCTTGTTTACATTATCTTATTGAAAAGCATTGACTTATAAGTCAAGGGCGACAATAGCACACTGAGCGCTGGTCGATATGGTTAGGCCTAATCAGGAGCGTGATATACGCTTGTCCGACCCATTGGTCATTCAAAAATTAAAGCGCTAGGTATGCTGGGCCAACTTCAAGGCTGGTTATACAAAGGATAGGGCAACGGGCCTTGGGGTGACTCCATAGTCCCATATCCTAGGGCACTGGGGCTCGATATGACTTATTAGTCACTTATCTAAATAGATTTCATGAATTAGTAGGGTTATTACTACTAAGCATGCTTATTATGATTCTACAATATGTTATTAACTGCTTGTGAGCATGTTTAAGTTTTCTTGCTGAGCCTTGGCTCACGGGTGCTATGTGGTGCAGGTAATGGAAAAGGGAAGTTGGACCAACCATGAGTTGGAGAGCTTTGGTTGCGACGTGTACATATGCGGTTGCTCGACCACCACAGCCGGGTTTTCTTAGAGGAACTAGGGTCAAACCCTATTTTGCTGCTTAGGCCGGCTGGTTGTAACTTTTGAACTATAATTAGCCTTTTAAACGTTATTTTGGGATCCCATGTATAAACATAAGCATTTTAATAAAATGGTTATTCCTTTTGACCAAAAATTTTAACCCTAAACCGTTAATCACGTTTAGCTACACGTTTATGGCCGAGAGACTCGTTTAGAGAGTCTAACACTATTTAAAACACACAGTGTAATGGTCTTGGCTATCCAGGGCGTTACAACTTGGTATCAAATCATTCCAAGGTTAAGGGTTCCTGAAGACTGGTTGGGCATGTACACTCGCCACTAAAGACATGCTCAACTCAGGGTTTGGTAACTATTTATGTGGTTATGTGTTTAACTGCTTAAACAAAATTTCATGCTTATCTGCCTGCCTTATTAGGGAGCATGAGATATTCTGATAGGGCCTGGCCCTTGACTATTGAATGATTGATAAAGACATGCTTATTAACATTGATATTGCTTTTGAATGCAAAGGAAACACTTATTAGCGCTTGTATATGTACATGTATGCCAGAAAATGCTTATTAGCATCGTTATTTGCTTATAAATGACATGAAGTGCCTATTAGCACCATGTTTGAGTATGAATATGAACCAACATGCTTATTAGCATGATTGTTGAGTGTGAATGTTTGTTTGTTCAGTCTTGGACTGTAGGGCGGCAAGAGGTATATTTATTACTACCTAACTGGCCGAAATGATTACTGCAGCAAGGTACAAGCTTTGAAGTATGCTTCTAGGGTAGTCAAATCTTTAAGCCGGCCAAGGAATATAGGCTGAGAATGATAATCAGGGTCAGACCCCTGCGCCAGCTCCTAAGAATTAGCAGCAAGTGCTTGTTGATTTCAAGCCAGATTATGGAGGTAGGAAGAAGAGATCCGCCTCCTAGGACAACAACAGGTTCTTCCAAGGAACGTTCAGCCAAAGGTGCCACTTGTGTTGGTGCCAGTAGTAGTACAACTGTCAGAGGTTGGGAATAGATGGGAACCTCTCTATGAAAGGTTCAGAAAGCATCACCCTCAATTTTTTAGGGTAATGTAAATATGGATAAGGCCACAGTGGATGAGTATGGTTACTGCTATCCTGGATTTCATGATGGTAGTTGGTAATGAGAGAGTGACCTGTGCCATATACATGTTTCGAGAGGATGCCCGAATTTGGTGGGAAATGATATCACAGACCAGGAATTTGAATACCATGGATTGGGAGGAGTTCATAATAGTATTTAATGAAAAGTGTTATAATGATGTAGTTAGGGCTGCAAAGGCAGATGAGTTCAGTAAGTTCCTGCAAGGAAATATGTCAGTGACAAAGTATGCACTGAGGTTTGAAAAATTAGCCAAATTCGTTGTAGACTTGGTACCCATTGATGAAACAAGGAAGGAAAGGTTCCTTCAGGGGTTACAACCTATGATAGCCCAGGATGTTCGTATTATCACCGTGCCTGGATTGAACCCATATGCACAGGTTATAGAGAAAACCCTTACTGCAGAGAGCACAGAGAGCAAAATATGGCACTCGAATGCGGCCAGAAGAGATACCAGGAGGGTGGGACCTCAATTTATGGGTTCAGGCAGGGGCGGAGGCCCCAGTGACCAAAAAAGGAAGGCTCTGGATGCCTTTTCAGTTTCAGGCCCTGACAGGAGGCCACGTGGTATACAGATAGGCCACCAGGGCGGTAATGAGGCTGGAGGACTTACCTAGAGTGCGCCAGATGTAGGAGGCGTTATGTGGGAGAGTGTCGGGCAAAGGCCTGCTTTTTGTGTGGGATAGTGGGATACTTAAAGAAAGATTGCCCGAGAGCAAGAAAGAAAGAATCAAGGAAGGCAGACAACTCGACTCTAGCTCAAGTGTTCGCATTGACGCAGGCAGAGGCTGAGGCTAGCCCCTCAGTAGTGACAAGTCAGTTTTCTAGTGGTTGAACGTCTTATACTATTTTGATTGATTCTGGTGCTACACACTCTTTTCTTTCTAGTAGGATAATTGATAGACTGTGTAGGCCATGTTATTATTATGTTGTGGGGTTTGGAACCTTACTGCCCACTGGGGAGTTAGTAGTTTCCAAGAGATGGATCAGATCATTGCCAGTGACAATGGATGGCAGGAAAATGTCAGTTGACTTGATAAAGTTGGTTATGAATGACTTTGACATGATTTTGGGCACGAACATGTTAGTGAAGTATGGGGCAACCATAGATTGCAAGAAGAAGATGGTAACCTTTGAGCCTGAGGGTGAGGATCCCTTTGTATTTGTTGGCACTGTGCATGGACCCCATGTACCTATGATACCAGCATTGAGGGCTAGAGACCTACTACGAGGTGGTTGCATAGGATTCCTAGCCAGTGTGGTAGATACAACTCACGTCGTGCTAGTGGGACCAGAAGAGACTAGGTTAGTTTATGAGTTCTTGGATGTGTTTCCAGAGGATTTACCAAGGTTGCCGCCACATAGAGAGATAGATTTTGTCATCGAACTGGCACCAGGGACAGAGCCAGTGTCTAGGGCACCGTACCGAATGGCCCCAGCAGAGTTGAAGGAATTGAAGGTACAATTACAGGAGTTGTTAGACTTGGGTTTTATTAGACCCACTTTCTTTCCATGGGGTGCACCAGTCCTATTTGTAAAGAAGAAGGACGATTCTCTTAAGATTTGCATTGACTAAGGGGAACTAAACAAGTTAACCATTAAGAATAAGTATCATCTGCCAAGGATAGAGACATGTTTAATCAGTTTCAGGGTAAGACGGTATTCTCAAAGATAGATCTTCGATCTGGTTATCACCAGCTGAGGATCAAGGAGGAAGATATACCGAAGAATGCTTTTCGTACCATTACATGCATTATGAGTTTCTATTCATGTCATTTGGTTTGCCTAATTCGCCAACTGCTTTTATGGATCTGATGAATAGGGTATTCAAAGATTATCTAGATTGGCTTGTGATCGTCTTCATCAATGATATTTTGGTTTATTCTCAGTCAGAGTTAGAACATGAGCAGCATTCCATGTTGGATCTATACAGGCTGAGGGAACACAAAATGTATGCGAAGTTCAAGAAGTGTGACTTCTGGCTACCACATGTGACTTTCCTTGGTCACATTGTTGGTAGATATGGGATCAAGGTAGACCCAGCTAAGATTGAGTCAGTCAAAGATTTGCCAAGGCAAGGGAACGCCTCAGAGATCAGGAGTTTCCTTGGATTGGCAGGTTATTACTGGCATTTTGTGGAAGGGTTTTCAAGGATTGCTACCCCACTAATGGAAGTGACACGCAAGAACCAGAAGTTTGCGTGGTCAAATAGGTGTGAGAACAACTTCTTGGAGTTGAAGCGACGATTGATTACAACTGCACTACTGAGTCTTCCAACAAATCAGGAGAAATTTGTGGTATACTATGATGCTTTGAGACAGGATTTGGGTTGCGTTCTTATGCAGGCAGGGATGGAGATTGCTTATGCATTACGTCAATTGATGAAATATGAACAGAGATATCCTACTCATGATCTAGAGTTAGCAGTGGTGGTCTTTGCATTAAAGGTATGGAGGCATTACCTTTATGGGGAGAAGTGTGAGATATACACTGACCACAAGAGTCTGAAGTATTTCTTCACGCAGAAAGACCTGAACATGAGACAGAGGCATTGGTTAGAATTGGTAAAGGATTATGACTATGAAATCTTGTATCACCCAGGAAAAGCCAACGTGGTAGCAGATGCCTTAAGTTGGATAGGGTCGGGGCAATTACAGTGTGAGACAAATATCCAAGGAATCAGCAAATGATATGACCAAAGCTGAAATAGAGTTAGTGGTGGGCAAGTTAGCCAACATCACACTACAATCTACTCTTTTGGAAAGGATAAAGGAAAGTTAGTTGAGTGATCCACAATTGATGAAGATTAGAGGGGATGTCCTAGCTGGAGTGGCTAGGGACTATTCAGTATCAGATATGAGCTTACTGAGATACAAGGGTTGGATCTATGTTCTGATGGATGTTGTTATTAGACGAGAGATTCTGGATGAATCTCATGCTACCCCTTTGTAACGCCCATGATAACCATTACCATTACACTGTGTATTTTAAAATAGTGCAAGACTTGCTAATCAAGTCGTTTGAACATAAATGTGATTCTATAGTCAACTAATAGGTTAGGGTTAAAAGATTTTGATCATAAATGGTTAATTTTCATTAAGACAAATGTTTGGTACATGGGATCCCAAAAATAGGGTATAAGTAGTAAATACAAATTCCAAAAACTGATACTACAAAAGCCAGTCTAATGGCAAAATACAATTTAGAACTCTATCCCTGTAACTTTCCCTCGGCGGTAGCGGTCGAGCAACTGATGATGTACACTCTACCCCCAGAGCTCTCCAACTCATGGTTGGTCCGGTTTCCCTTTGCCTTTACCTGCACCACGTAGCACCCAGAGCCAAGGCCCAACAAGAAAACCATAAACAGCAAACACATATAGCAGTAGTGGCATCCAATCAACCTTAATCCAAATAATTCAGTAATTCAGCAGAGTACAAGAATTAAGCTAAAAAACGGTAAACATGTATTTTCAAGCATACATTTCAATTAGAAATACAAAAGTTTAGGATCGGCGCCTTTAGGCTGAGTCCTATGTTTATCTAGCTGACCCCAGCTCGCTTAAGCCAAGTTGCGTTCAGTACACTTCTCATCAGCTCCGACACCCTTAGATCGTACGTTCATATAATGCATAACAATCATACAGTCACACGATACATATATTCAATTACTGGGAACCTCAATCCCATTCACAACCACATGGGTGCAGTTTTCTTACGTCGAATCCCAAGCAATAAATTAAGAGCGGTCCCGAGCACGATCCTTAGTCCTGAGGCCTAACGGTAATCCTAGTCACAAACAACAATGGATAATTATCAATCTCTAATCCAAATAAATGTTTAGGAAGCAAAAACTAGCCTCTGGGACCTCAAATTCTACTAAACTGGGTATTAGAATTCGTCCCGAGCGCTTAGGTTTGAATCCCCGAGCCTAAAACCTTGGCTGCCCATTAATTCCTATTTAGGGTCGCGACTTACCCATAATGATTGTGGCCCGCCCCTTAGATAGAGACCAGCCCTCCCTGCTAGATGGCACGAGCCGTGACTTGCACCCCTCCAGGTTGCGGCGCGCCTGGAGAAATAGAGGCTCCCAACCTCTTCAAGCACGCGGGCCGCAACGCTTGAAGAATAGGCCTGCGACCCGAGGCTCCAAACCCAAAAACTATCTCTTTGTTTTAGTGTTTTCCTCGAGCCTTAACCATAAAATCCAACCTAAACCTTCAGCCAAACTCAAAATTGAACCCAACATTTCATCCTTACAACCTAAATATCATAACTAGTCTATAAACCAATTCTTACACCTATTAAACACCCAAAATTAGCCAAGACCCAGAATTTATGCAAGCTCTATACTCCATAATGATTTAGCCAAAATTCAACAGATTAGTACCTGAGATCTTACCTAAAGTCACAACTTGGATCCTCAAAGGTTACTCAGTTGCCTAGCTTAAATTTTCCCAGCTACCTTCAATTCAATTCCCAGCTTGAATCCCTGGTTGTTTCTCCTTCAACTTTCAGAATTTTCCCCTGAGTTCTAGTGAGGGAAAAAGAAAATGTTTTGTGAGAGAGAGAGAGAGTGAGCTGAAAACATAGTGGTATTTGGTGGTTTCTGCTAAGTCTAGACTTCCCTCTGACTTTATCCCTTAACTCCAAAATGACTAATTTGCCCCTTAAACGTACTCAGCCCCTTAATGATTCCTAAGGGTAAAACAATCATTTTCTCGATTCCCGCTAATTCTTCAAGTGTTCCTACCATTTGCCAATTAATCCTGTCGTGTCCAATTAATTATCAAATACTTATCCATTACTCAACAAACCTCAAAATATATTGTAAGTTCCCAAAATACCCCCAGCTCACCCCGAGCCGGGTATTAAACCCTGCTGTGACCATTCCACTAATCCGCTCACTAGGATCTCCTCGAGCCATATACTGCAAATATATCCACATAATAATGTGGTCTCAACCATTTATCACATATAATCATATTTATGCCCTCAACGGGCCAAAATTACAAATATGCCCTTTTAAATAGTAAAGGGCTCACATGCATATTTAATACTCATAAACATGCATATAATATATTAACATAATCATATTAATTATGCATGCCACATAGTCACACATTCAACCAAATAAACACACATATATATATCCATATTATGCCCTTCCGGCACGCTAATCAAGGCACTAAACCCTATTAGCATTTTTGGGTTGTTACAACCTTACTCTTTGCATCTAGGCACCACGAAGATGTACCAGGATCTAAGAACTTTGTATTGGTGGCCTGGGATGAAGAGGACGAAAATTCTTGTAAGGAGGGGATAGTTGTAACGTATCAATTTCCCTAATAAGGCTTAGTGCCTTGAATGGGGGGGCAGGAAGGCAATAATTGATTTAATTGCATTATTATGTGATGATATGCATGATTATATGAATTATGTGAGTTATATTATAATATGACTATATGGGCATGTTTAGGTGTATTAAGCATTCATGTGGGTCCGTTTCTTATTAGAAGGGCATTATCATAATTTGGCTCGTTGAGGGCATTTTTGTATATATATGTGTGTGTGTGTGCATAGTGATTGAGACCACATTATTATGTGGATATTCTTGGGTTATTTGGCACGAGACGATCTTAGGGAGCAAGTAGTGGTTTAGTCACAACGGGGAGAAATGCCTAGCTCGGGGCGAGCCAATGGGTATTTTTGGGTGATCTAGAGAGTCACTGGGACTCAATGTAGCGTGAGTCGTACTTTGAGAGAAATAGCAACATTCTGGGTTTAGCGGAATTATTTGGGGAGATTTGGATATAGAGCAGGATTAGAAAGTAAAAATGACATTTTCGCCCTTATGGGGTGTTGAGGGAGAAGCGGGTTGAGTGGGGGAATTTCAGTCATTTAGGACTGTTCGAATATAAGGTTAAGGTTGAGTTCATTAACTCAGAAAACACAAAATCTCTCTCTTGTTCTCTCTCACATAGCTCGTGAGAATTTTTTAAGGAAACTCGAGTTTTAGAGCTCAGATTCAAGTGAAGTTAGAATCATAGCAATTCTAGGGAATATTAGAAGCTTTATATCTTGGAGATTTTTCTGAAAAATGACTATATCAGAGGAAATTCGAGCTCTTATGTTTCAGAGTTTTGTTTTTTGTTCTTTTAAGTTTCTTAAGATTTAATTGAATTTTAAGGTTTTGGTGAGTATTATATTCCATTGTGAGTTGGGTTTTGCTGCCTGTGATGTACTGATGATATCTTGGGACTCAGTTATGGGTTTGGTACTATTTTGGGGTGAATTTTAAGGGAATCAGTTAAGAGAAAATGTTTGAAAAGTTGGGTTCGTAGGGTCGCGCTGCGGCCCTGTTCTTCGGGCATTGCGACCCTCGTGAACTCAGAGGCCTAGGCTGTTTGGCTCTTGTTGACTTGCACTGCGACCCGTGTCCATAGAAAAATACGGCTGGGCTCTCTGACTTGAGGAGAGTCGCGTTGCTTGTGAAGGTCTTCGCGACTCAAAATGGAAATTTTGGCCAAGTTAGGTTTTGGATGGCGATACTCAAACCTAAGGGCTCGGGAAGGATTCTACTACTCGGTTTAGTAGAATTCGAGGTCTCGGAGACTAGGACTTGTCCAGGAAGTATTTATTTACTCGATATTGATGGATATTGATGGGTTCGCAGGGTCGCGTTGCGGCCCTGTTCTTCGGGCATTGCGACCCTCGTGAACTCAGAGGCCTGGGCTGTTTGGCTCTTGTTGACTTGCGCTGCGACCCGTGTCCATAGAAAAATAGGGTTGGGCTCTTTGACTTGAGGAGAGTCGCGTTGCTTGTGAGGGTCTTCGCGACTCAAAATGGAAATTTTGGCCAAGTTAGGTTTTGGGTGGCGGAACTCAAACCTAAGGGCTCGGGAAGGATTCTACTACTCGGTTTAGTAGAATTCGAGGTCTCGGAGACTAGGACTTGTCCAGGAAGTATTTATTTACTCGATATTGATGGATATCATTTATTATGGTAGTGAATGTTGTGGTTTTATGTCCTAATTAAAACCCAATTACTTTGTAATCTCATTTTATTATCAATAAAATAATATAAATCATTTTGACTTGGTCAATCACTTTGCTCACATGTTTTATTTTCATGATTATTTGTTTAATATAAACTTCTATTAAATCTCGAGCATATAGCTAACCATATTTATAGTGACGTAATTACAGTGAAATATAAATATGAATATATGTTCAAAATAAGTTAGTCCTAAGATTAGTCACTGCACAGGATTTACAATGACTTGCCAATCTACGATATGATCTACTTACACAATGCAATGTTATGTTTTTTTTTCCAGAACATTAGCAAAGTAGATAAGATCGGATGTATTTGTTACATCGGATTGGACCGATATTGACAGTAGATAGGATAAGTAAACATATTGTTATTATCTATTCTAGTCATATCATATAGTTGACCATAGGTCAATTCAATCTCAATTCTAAGTGATTAGTATTCTAACTAATTGCATTATTTGAGTTCTTTGACTTGTTCGTTACCAGCATACCATATGGACTAGCCCATATTTACATCTTGGGAACTCGGTAGTACAATTGAATGGGAGTGTTAATCATAGATATGAACATCTATAGCTTCTGAAGAAGAAGTAAAATGATGGTTTCCTTTTAGTTTGGTTCAATGTGCTAAATGATAGAGATCTCATTTCAGTAATTAAAATTAGTTTATTGAAATATCATTTACAAGGAACTAAATGTTTTAAGGATAAAATACAATGAGGGGTAAGCTGGTATTTTAGTCTCATCTCATTGTAGACCATCTATAGAGGAATGAGTAACAGTTATGGTTGTAACAATGGATAATTAATAACGTATCTATATTGGTTATAGATCGTTCTATGAATTCAAGAGTGCAATTCCGAGTCTTTAGTAGAGTCACGAGGAATTAATAAGTTAGTAAATTTATTTGTTAAATTTATGATAACTTATTGAAGGTTGATTTTATAGGCCCATGGTCCCCAATGTACCTTGGATAAAATCATCTAGATAGTCTCAATTAATTGATTTAATTATCAAGTAGAGTTATCAAGGTTGACCAGGATAGTTTCACAGAGTTTTACAATTTAGAGAAGAAAAAAGATTTTATGGCTGATTTATTAATTAAGACAAATTGGTGTCTAAATTAATAAATAAGTTTAAATCAAGGTTCAAATTATAAATAATTAATTTGATAAATATTTAAGTAATTATTTAATTAATTAATCAATAGAAAATAATACTGGCCTTGATTTTAAGTCCAATGAGCTTATAATTAAATGAGAAATTTCACAGGCCTAAGTCCATGAGAATTTCAACCTAATGGCTGATATTAACTATTATTTTATTAATTTTTTAATTAAATAAATGACATAATTAAGCCTATAAAAGGAATGCTAAGTGAGAGTTGAAATTAAATTTATGAAAGATTTTTGAATCACTTGTTTTGAGAAGATCAGAAGATCTATTCTTGATGCTCTAGGTTTTAGATTCTCTCTATAGCATAAGTCCTTTTCTAAGCCTCAATATTCTCTTCTATTATTCTTCTCTTTGTATCTATCTCATGTGTTGAGAATTTCCCACTCTAGTCTAGGTGATTCTAAGGATACTTTGGAAGGCTGTAAAGAAAATTGAAGATTGGTTCAGTTTCTTAGTGATAACCTGCGACAAAAAAGATTCAAGGGTCAGAGAAACTGAAGGAAGGACTAATACATTCCAATGTGTTTAATGTAAGTGTTCTTATCATTATCTCTGTTTAAATTCAATTGTAGAAACATGTTCTGTGTTGTCTTATATTAATGTGTTTAATATATGATTTACATGAAAATAATTAAGATCATGTATAAGTTTTCCCAACAACTGGCCTCAAAGCCTTTGGTAATCTATATTTTCATGCATGAACATGGTAAAAATTGAATTATTTGATGTGTTGAATAATTGGATGGATTTCATGTTTTTTATGAAGCATATTGATTCTTATGTGATTATTACCAAATTTGGGTTCTTTTATTGTGTTTTCTATGCAATTAGTTTTTATAAATGCTTTATTTGATATAAAACATGGTAAAAATTATTTATAATTTTTTTTTTTTGGATTGAAAAATTGTAACACCCCGCGCTTAGGGCACTGGATAAACCCTAGTTCGTGTATTTTAATTCCCTGTATTATGTAATATGTCAGTTGAACATTTTATGTTACAAGAAGTTGTGATATTTGAATGCTAGCCATGCTGTCGTAAGTGCAGATTTTTTTGAAACCGAGACCTTTGGTCGTGGACCAGGTCAAAAACCCTAATCGGGTAAAAATCTCGGATTAATTAAATAAGAAATACTATGGCATAAAAATATGTTGGGGGTTTTATGCCCTAATTAAAACCAAATTTCTTTGTAATCTCATTTATTATCAATAAAAGAATAGAAATCATTTTTTGACTTGGTCAATCACTTTGCTCACATGTTTTATTTTCATGATTATTTGTTTAATATAAAATTCTATTAAATCCCGAGCATATAGCTAATCTTATTTATAGTGACGTAATCACAGTGGAATATAAATATGATTATATGTTCAAAATAAGTTAGTCCTAAGATTAGTCAGTGCACAAGATTTACATTGACTTGCCAATCTACGATATGATCTACTTACACATTACAGTGTTATGTTCTTTCCGGAACATTAGCAAAGTAGATAGGATCGGATGTATTTGTTACATCAGACTGGACCGATATTAACAGTTGATAAGATAAGTAAACATACTGTTATTATCTATTCTAGTCATATCATATAGTTTACCATAGGTCAATTCAATCTCAATTCTGAGTGGTTAGTATTCTAACTTATTGTATTATTTGAGTTCTTTGACTTGTTCATTACCAGCTTACCCTACGGATTAGCCCATACTTACATCTTGGGAACTCGATAGTATAATTGAGTGGGAGTGTTAATCATAGATATGAACATCTATAGCTTCTGATGAAGAAGTGAAACGATGGTTTCCTTTTAGTTTGGTTCAAGGTGTTAAATGATAGAGATCTCATTTCAGTAATTAAATTAGTTTACTGAAATATCATTTACAAGGAACTAAGTGTTTTAAGGATAAAATACAATGAGGGGTAAAAGGGTATTTTAGTCCTATCTCATTGTAGACCATCTATAGAGGATTGAGTGACAATTATGGTTGTACCAATGGATAATTAATAGCATGTCTATATTTGTTATAGAGCATTTTATGAATTCAAGAGTGCAATTCCGAGTCTATAGTGGAGTCACGAGGAATTAATAAGTTAGTAAATTTATTTGTTAGATTTATGATAACTTATTGGAGCTTGATTTCATAGGCCCATGGTCCCCATTGTACCTTGGATAAAATCATCTAGATAGTCTCAATTAATTAATTTAATTATCAATTAGAATTATCAAAGTTGACTAGGTCAATTTTGGATAGTTTCACAGAGTTGTGTATTTTTTAGAAGAAAAGAGAAATTATGATAGATTTATTAATTAAGATAAATTGGTATCTAAATGAATAAATAAGTTTAAATCAAGGTTCAAATTATAAATAATTAATTTGATAAAGGATTTAAATAATTATTTAATTAATTAAATCAATAGAATATAATACAAGCCTTGATTTTAAGTCAAATGGGCTTATAATCAAATGAGAAATTTCACGGGCCTAAAACCCATGATAATTTTGACCTAGGGCTTCAAATTGGCTATTATTTTATTGATTTTTTAATTAAATTAAATGGCCTAATTGAGTCTATAAAAGGAGTGCTTAGAGAGAAGTCAAGACAGACAACAGAGAAGTTTAATCACTGGTATTCAGATAGTTTTAGATTCTCTCTAAACACAACTCATTTTCTAAGCCTCTTTATTATTTTCTCTTCTTCTCTCTGTATCTATCTCATGTGTTGAGAATTGCCCACACTAGTCTAGGTGATTCTAAGGATACATTGGAAGACTGTGAAGAAATTAGAAGAATAGTTCAGTTTCTTGATAATGCTCTGCGACAGAAAGGATACAAGGGTTAGAGAAACTGAAGTAATGACTCATTCATTCCCCTGCGTATACTGTAAGTATTCTTTTTCATTGTTTCTCTTTGAATTCAATTTTAGAAACATGTTCGACGTTATCACATATTAATTTGTTTAATATTAGATCTACATGAAAATAAATAAAGATCATGTATAAGTTTCCCAACAAAATATTGATTTTGTATGGAACTGGGACTTTTGTAGTCGAGCCAATAAATTTAAGAAAAGTTGATTGAGGATTTAATTCCAATCTACCGGGTTTAAGAATGGAAATTCTTGCTCGAACCTCTAAGGGCATTTTGGTCAATTTGAGTATATTACAAAAATTATGTGTTATGTGACAAAATTTATTTTTGGTCACATTTATTTTATTTTAGCTTGAAGATATTTAAAAACTATAGGGTAAAAATTTAGTTAAATTTGGAGAGTGAAATTACAAAAGGGCCCTTGAGTACATTAGAAGTGAGTTAAAAGGGGCAATGGCATTTTAGTCAATTCCAAAGGAGGAGAGAGGGTGTGATGGGCAGCTAGGCTATGACCTAGTGTACTCAAGTGTCTATGACACCTATCCTAGGAAGAGTGAGAGGCTACCTCACCCATTGGGTAACCCTCCAAGCATTCCTCTTACACACCAATCATTATTCTTTTAAATTCTTTTTTTTTTCCTCAAGAAAACAAAAAAATACTTCT
Organism: Humulus lupulus; assembly: GCF_963169125.1. Lineage (NCBI taxonomy): Eukaryota > Viridiplantae > Streptophyta > Magnoliopsida > Rosales > Cannabaceae > Humulus > Humulus lupulus. The sequence goes on along the minus strand of NC_084794.1, from coordinate 193,748,395 downwards.
CTCCTCTTCTCCCCAAAATCGAATCTCTCCCTCTTCTCTCTCCATTTTCTGCCATTTTTCTCTCCAAGGAGAAAGAATTCTCAATCTCCATTGAAGGAAGGAAGAAAACTCAAGAGCACACTAGGCAAGTGTAAGTTTCGAACCTAGTACATTTTTTCCTTCTCTTTTTCTTTCAAACCCAAAACCCTAAGGGATTTTGCTATGCATGCAAGTGATTCTAATGGCCATGCAAGGCATGGATCTTGTATTCTAGGGTTCAAGAGTGGTGGTTCTAGGAGGATCTCAAAGATTTGAAGCTTGTTGATGCCTTGTGAGAACAAAGGTAAAAATTTTAGAGTTTTGGCAATTTTATACTCATCTCCATCTTCTACCCTAACATTTTTTTTTTTAAGAAATATGCATGTGGAACCTTGGGGTTCGGTTTGAGTGTATATAACACAAGGAGGAAGTTTTAAAGGCTAAGGGAACCTTATCTCCAAGCTAGAACCATCAAAGGTAAATTTTTGGTTGGTTCTTGAGTTTTTTTTGTTATTGATATAGATCTGAGTGTATAGGTTGTTTTGTTGTTCTTTGGAGTTTATTTTATTCTTGAAGGTTAGCTTGATTGATTTGTTGATTTCCATGCATGCATGTGGCTAGGGTTTTGCTAGTTGTGTTTAGTTTTGCTAGAATGTGTAAAAATGCATGCTGCCAAGTTTTCGTGGAATGACTACCAGAGGGTCAGATCGTACCCTAATACCTCTATTTGTGGAAATAATTTTTATGTTTACATAGTTCTAGATGAGTACTTGAGTTTAGGCTTTTGATAATCGAAAAAAGTTGTTTTCAAACTGAAGTTATGAACTTTTTGGCATCTTGATGCAATCTGGAAAATTTCTGGGCAGCATGCATTGCCCAGATTATTTTGAATATTGAACACGTTTTACTGAGCCAAAAGCCATGAAATTTGGTAAACTGTTAGTTTAAATATGTATAAGGATCACATAATTTTTTTTAGAGGAAATGAAAAATGGTTAAAGTTTAATGGTTTTTCAAAGTTTGCCTTAATAATCTAAAAACGAAATTTCTGGGCAGCAAACACTGGGCTACGATGTAAGAGAAATAATTAGATATGATTAAAGATCTTGGTAAAATTTTAGAAAAATTGGGCTACGATGTAAGAGAAATAATTTTTCTAAGAACCCTAAAAATCTGAGAAAAACTCCTGGGCAGCAGGCACTGCCCAAATTTCATTAAATGCCTTAATGGGGTTTGCCTTCCCAAAAATTTTGAAACTTGGTGAGAAATTTTTTAAGATAGGTATTAAGGACTTGGTAAAATTTTAGATTAAAATATGTCATGGTTTAAGAGTAGTAATTTTTCTGAGTTACCTAAAAACGGGGAAAAATAGATTTCAAACCTTAACAAAAAGCGAGTTTTGGGAGGTTAGTTCTCCTAACCTAAATTGAATTTTTGACGTAAGCTTTCGCCTAGTTCCCATCATTAGAACACATAATACATGAACAGGATTTGAAAGGGTTGTGGTTGAGAACCTAACATTGAATATGAGCTTAACGCAAGATTTTTATCACGTTAAAATGAATAGTAAAAAAGTTAGGTTCGGAATTGGACATGAAGTTGTTATAAAAAAAAACATAGCTAAAGTTTTGGATATCTAACGATTATTTCTGGAAAATTTCTGGGCAGCATGCATTGCCCAGATTATTTTGAATATTGAACACGTTTTACTGAGCCAAAAGCCATGAAATTTGGTAAACTGTTAGTTTAAATATGTATAAGGATCACATAATTTTTTTTAGAGGAAATGAAAAATGGTTAAAGTTTAATGGTTTTTCAAAGTTTGCCTTAGTAATCTAAAAACGAAATTTCTGGGCAGCAAACACTGGGCTACGATGTAAGAGAAATAATTAGATATGATTAAAGATCTTGGTAAAATTTTAGAAAAATTGGGCTACGATGTAAGAGAAATAATTTTTCTAAGAACCCTAAAAATCTGAGAAAAACTCCTGGGCAGCAGGCACTGCCCAAATTTCATTAAATGCCTTAATGGGGTTTGCCTTCCCAAAAATTTTGAAACTTGGTGAGAAATTTTTTAAGATAGGTATTAAGGCCTTGGTAAAATTTTAGATTAAAATATGTCATGGTTTAAGAGTAGTAATTTTTCTGAGTTACCTAAAAACGGGGAAAAATAGATTTCAAACCTTAACAAAAAGCGAGTTTTGGGAGGTTAGTTCTCCTAACCTAAATTGAATTTTTGACGTAAGCTTTCGCCTAGTTCCCATCATTAGAACACATAATACATGAACAGGATTTGAAAGGGTTGTGGTTGAGAACCTAACATTGAATATGAGCTTAACGCAAGATTTTTATCACGTTAAAATGAATAGTAAAAAAGTTAGGTTCGGAATTGGACATGAAGTTGTTATAAAAAAAAACATAGCTAAAGTTTTGGATATCTAACAAATCCCAAATTAGTTTAAGGTTATTGAGAATTCATTATTACCATTTTCCAAACTCGGGGTCCAATTGCCATATCTTTTCAAAAATGACGTAATAGAGATCCTAGATTATGGATTTAAAGATGGTAAAATTGGGAGTTAGATTTTATAAAACTGTAAATCGAAAGTATTATCGTTAACAGATAATAAATTAAAAAAGGTCGAAACACACTCTTTTTGGGTAAAGAATGGAAAACGACAACACTGTACTTGAGTAGAAAGTGGGTGGTTTTCTAAGATTAAGAGTCATTTAAAACTTCTTTTGTAAGTAACAAAAATATGCGTAATACGATTGGGGGAGTCTTGTAGAGATAGAATATTAAAATGCACAACACGGAAAGCATGTTGCGGTAAGGACGATTTTTCTCAGGAAATCATAAATTTATTTAAAGCAGAATCTGGTCTTATACATTGTAAAGTGTATAAGAGAAATGCATGTATAGAGTCTCTATGACAACTTTATTGAATGTAGCTATCGTGGAATATTAACTATAAGAATATGCCATATTTTAATCCAAGTCACTGTGTTGTTTCACTACAGTGTTATCTAAGTGTGAAGACTCGCTTCTGGATAGAAGGTTTCCACAAGCAAGTGTTAAGGAATCCGGGTAAGAAACCTTATGATATGTTTGGCTACAACACGTTAATGACTAGTGTTGACGGTGAGAACTCGTCAACGAAGTTAAGTTGGAAAAATTATCGAATTGAAATTGCTAATTCGAAAGCTATGAAAACTTGAACAATGACTCAAGAACAATGGAATAACAGCAATGGAGAATTCAGTATCTCATTCACACTAATGTCTCTGCTACAGTAAAATTTCTAACCCCCCTTCAGGTGGCCTTGGAATTCAATTTATAGTAGGCTCTAACGGCCTTAGGTACATAGTGGTCCAGGGGACCAAGAGGTACAAACGTACTGTACTAGGGAAGTGGCTTCAGAGGTTGTGGCTGTACATCCCGTACAGGAGCAGGTGTCAGAAGGATGTCTCCACTACTTGTCTGTACCCCTTCCTGAGGCGTGGTAGCAGGCGTGTTGGCGCAGGAGGTAGTGGTGTCGGCTCTGACCTATGGCCGTAGACATACGGACCACGATCCTCACTGGTACTGGCATCCGTACCTGGTACCTGGTCGTACAAACATGTCTCCTTTGACTCACACTAAGCATAGGGACTTTGAAGTGTGAAAAAGGGGATCTTCAGTGTCCGTATTGGCCGTGGCGTTGAATAGGGGTCTTGGGCCCATACACGTTAAGTCATGGGGCGTCGGCCTCCTGAGAATATTATGGGCTGATGGACCTCCCGGGGCGTGCGCGCGCGAGACCTTGCACGGCCTCGCGCATGGGGCGCCGTAGACGGCCCCGCGGCCCCTCATGGCCTCGCGCATGGGACACCTTGGACGGCCTCGCGACCCCCTCATGGCCTTGCGCATGGGGCGCCTTAGACGGCCTCGCGACCCCCTCTTGGCCTCGCGCATGGGGCGCCGTAGACGGCCTCGCGGCCCCTCATGGCCTCGCGCATGGGACGCCTTAGACGGCCTCGCGACCCCTTTATGGCCTCGCGCATGGGGCGCCTTAGACGGCCTCGCGACCCCCTCTTGGCCTCGCGCACGGGGCGCCTTAGACGGCCTCGCGACCCCCTCTTGGCCTCGCGCATGGGACGCCGTAGACGGCCTCGCGACCCCCTCTTGGCCTCGCGCATGGGGCGCCGTAGACGGCCTCGCGGCCCCTCATGGCCTCGCACATGGGACGCCTTAGACGGCCTCGCGACCCCCTTATGGCCTCGCGCATGGGGCGCCGTAGACGGCCTCGCGGCCCCTCATGGCCCCGCGCATGGGACGCCTTAGACGGCCTCGCGACCCCCTCATGGCCTCGCGCATGGGGCGCCTTAGACGGCCTCGCGACCCCCTCTTGGCCTCGCGCATGGGGCGCCGTAGACGGCCTCGCGGCCCCTCTTGGCCTCGCGCATGGGATGCCGTAGACGGCCTCGCGACCCCCTCTTGGCCTCGCGCATGGGGCGTCGTAGACGGCCTCGCGGCCCCTCATGGCCTCGCGCATGGGACGCCTTAGACGGCCTCGCGACCCCCTTATGGCCTCGCGCATGGGGCGCCGTAGACGGCCTCGCGGCCCCTCATGGCCCCGCGCATGGGACGCCTTAGACGGCCTCGCGACCCCCTCATGGCCTCGCGCATGGGGCGCCTTAGACGGCCTCGCGACCCCCTCTTGGCCTCGCGCATGGGGCGCCGTAGACGGCCTCGCGGCCCCTCTTGGCCTCGCGCATGGGATGCCGTAGACGGCCTCGCGGCCCCTCTTGGCCTCGCGCATGGGGCGCCGTAGACGGCCTCGCGGCCCCTCTTGGCCTCGCGCATGGGGCGCCGTAGACGGCCTCGCGGCCCCTCTTGGCCTCGCGCATGGGACGCCTTAGACGGCCTTATATTTTCTTTTGATGAGATTATGAGCATCAACACTTGCCCCCCCTAGTCTAGGAGAGGGCCTTTAGGTGCTCTTGTAGACTATTCATCTTGGTTCCTATAAATAGGCCGTCATGCATGGCTTAATATTTTACATCTTACCTCCTTGGCTTAGTGGTAGTTAGACCCTTGCTCCTCCCAAAAGGTAAAGGGTTCAACCCCCCACAACTACACTTTCTCTACAATTTCATCACTTTTCCATTTTTCCATCATCATCATTCATCATTTTTTTATTTTTTTTTTATTTTTTATTTTTATTTTTAGCTAATTTCTTGGTGTGTACATTTTTGGGCTAACACACTTTTCTGATTAACTCTTGCAGACGCGCATTTTCAACGCTTTGGTGCTTTTCGCCTCCCAACCTTCCTTGGACTCCGACTTCGTTCTTTCAATTGCTTGAGGTATATTTTCTTTTCTTCTCCTGTTTATTTACTTATTTTATCGGATTCAGACCAACAACACTTGGGATGGGGTACGTTAGCCCGAGCTTGTTTTGACCACACGCGCGCCCCTCCTCTTTCTTTTTATACATGTACCTTGTAGTAATCCATTTAGGGCGTTTGCACCTAGGGGTATTAAGCCTGTTCCTTTGTGTTTTGTAGTCTTCCCCTTGTTTAAACGTGACCCCCTTTTTGCTGTTGGGACGCGGTTTCATGGCCAGTGAGGGCCCGCCCGACATACCCTCGAGGGCTGAGTTTATCGACCTGTCTTCAGATCCTGAGTCCCCTGAGGGCAGCCCTTACCAGGACTATGAGTCTTTGAGGCAGGCCCGCATTCGCCACCTCGAGTGCATGGCTGATCTTAGGCATAAAATTTGGGTGGTAGAGAGCGAAATTGACTCGGTGTCGAGGGGAGACGGAGGACCTTCACCCCCGGGCCTTAGCGACCATATAGCGCGTCTTAGGACGGCTCTTTTTGAATTGCGGTGGGAGTTAGAGTTTATGGAGGGACACATTCCGCCAGAACCTCCCACTCCCCCTTCGCCTGATGACGATCACGGGGCTATCAACTCCTCTCCTCAGCCCCTAGTCTCCGTTGATCCTGGCTTAGCGCTTCCGCCATCGCTCCCTCGATGGAAAACCCTTGCTAGGAAGAGAAAATGGAGGGTTAAGTGCTCTGCCTCTTCCTCACATGTTTCTTTTGATTTTGCAGATATGTCGAAGGTACGCAGACAGGTGTCCGTCCAGGAAGAAGACGACGCCCCCCTACTGGCGTCCAGCCTAGTGTCCCATATGTCTTCGAACAAACTGAAGACCATCGTGAAGCGCTACCGAACTCCTCCAGAATACGCCCTGCATGTTCCTCAGGAGACCTGCCGGGCTGACCGCCCTGAGAAGGGTTTTGTGGCTTTGAGTGAGCAGATTATGAAGGCGGGTGGCACCGTTCCTCTACACCCGTTCTTTGTGGCGGTTCTCAACTATTTTGATTTGGCCCCTCTCCAACTGTCGCCCAACAGTTGGTTGACTTTAAGTTGCCTCTTTCTTTGGTTCAAGAATAATGAGCAACGCGCCCCGACGGCGCAAGAGGTGCATTCCTTGTACAACCTTATTGGGGTGCACAATTCCAAGGGCTTCTATTACTTGCAGAAGGCCAATAGTGAGCTACCCTTGATAGATGGCTCAGTGTCTAACCCAGGGTCCTGGAAACAGGATTTTTTCTGGGTACAGGGGCCTCTTTCAGTTTGTGAAGGCTTTCGCGCTGAACCTAGTAAGTATCCAGTCTTTTTCTTTTTCTTATTAGAACTCACCATTTTGCACTCTCGCTTGTACTGATATTGGTGCGGTTCTTGCAGGGCAATTTGCTGATCCCTCGGTCATCGGGTCGGAGGCGGAGGCGATAAACAGACTCATTGCAGCAGACCCCGCCCTGAAGAAAGCAGCAGTCCTATTTACCATGACGAATCTCAATCGCCACCAATTGTCTCCGGTCTCTAACCCCAAGTTCCTATGGTCAATCACCGGGTCTAAGAAGGTTGTGGCTACGCCGGCTGGGCCATCACTGCACGAAGATGAGGCTGAGGTGGAGATGGAGGATGCCCCCCTGTCCCCCAGGGGACATCCTCCTCATGACTCCCATGACCAGGACACGGCCTTTCACCCTCTAGGCCCGCAGGCCGCGGCAGGATGCTACGCCTCTCCTGGTCGCGGTGGCGGCGATGCCTTCCCTCCAATTCATCATGATCTCGGCATACCGGCTGCTGATTTCGTCGGGCTCGCGGAGCTCCCTGCCGATGCACCAGAGTCTCAATTTTTCTCTTCTGCTGCGCCTCCTCCTGCCTCGGCGAGTGGGTCGTCTGTCCCAGTCCAACCAGATGCTCCTAGCGTGGGGGCAGAGGCTTGGGTGACCAGGATGGCCTCAGTTTATGGGCAGCGTTTCGTTCCAATAGCTGAGAGTCTCCCTGTCTCCGACTGGAGGGGCCTAGGGAACGTGACTCAATCAGACCTCGGGGAGATGCTAAGGCGTGCTGCGGCCTGGGTGAGGCTTTTCACTTTGCGTTGATTAGTATTATGCATAGATGCACCTGTGTTCTTCTTTTTGTTACTTATTGCTGATGCCATTGGTTTTCTTGTGCAGGTCTATATCGTGTCTCTTCGACATGCTGACTCAACTGGCATCCTTTCCGCATCTACCACTGAGAGGGACGGCCTCATAGTCCAGGTCCAGGAGCTCGAAAATGAGCTTAGCGCAACCAAGGTCCAATTGTCAAAAGCCCGGACTAAGTACACCAAGTCGGACTCGAAGAATGAGCAGCTAAAAGCTAAGATCAAGGTGCTGAAGGGCAAGGCTAAATGTTTGGAGCGCGAGCTCAAGGAGGCCAAGATCGCTGCATCCGGGTCGCATGAGATGGTTGTTCGACAGGGGACTGAAGTTGAGGCCCTTAGGACTGAACTACAGTCGGCTCAGGAGAAAGTCGCTTCCTTGGAGGCGGAGAAGGCTGTAATCGAGCGCAAGTCCATAGACCGGGCTCTTTACAATGTGTGGAAGCAGGATCCCAACTTCGACTTCTCCTCTTTTGGCGAGCAAGCTGTTGCCCGAGCGGCCTGGTGGAGTGCCCACTACAGGAGGCCTTGAACTAGTTTCGCTCCTTTTTTTTTTGTTTTTTGTTTTTTATTTTGTAACGTCATTACTAGTGCTACTTTTCTGTTAGTAACCCTTGTATTGTCTTGAGAACTCCTTTCTTTTTTATGTATGAATACATGTGATGTTGTTGTTTATTTCTTGTTCTACTGCATTTGAGGCCCTTTTATGCCTGTATGACGCGGTTTGGTTGGTTCCCTTCTTTTATTTGTCAGGCTGGAGGTCCTTTGGATCCCATGTGAGAGGGTTCATTGGGACCTCTTTTGGTGCCTCTTGGCGGTTTTTGTAAGGATATTTTGACCCCTTGGGTCTTAGCTATCCTTTTGGGTTTTTCTTGCGCGCGCTTATTATTTCTTTGCGAGAGGCGTCCCTCTCGTCCTTTTGCATAGTACCATTTCGGCAAGGGTCTCTTTTGGGACCCTTTTTGGCTGGGCGGCTTGGTGGCCGCTCCAGACTTATTAGTGTTGTCACTATGTATATATTTTTCTTTCGTAAGGCCTTTTGGCCTCCTTGATGTTCACGAGGGTAGCTAATCCTCGTAAACTCAGGGGAGGCCTTGCAAGGTCTTTTTACTACTTTCTATGTTTAGGAACTTCGTCTAGGGCCCCGATATAAGGGGTCCTTCTAGGAACTCCCATTGAACGGTCCTTTTTAGGGCTACGGTCCTTCTCGGGTCCTCCTGATGCATAGGGGGTCGTTTTTAGGCTACTCCTAATCGAGGGCCCTTTTCAAGATCCCTTCTCAGAGGGTCTTTTTTAGGAGCCTCTTTTTTAGGAGGGCGAGGGGTCCTTTCCAAGACCCTCCGTTAGAGGGTCCTTTTCAGGCCTCCCTTGCTAGCTGTGTTATCGCCCCCTGTCCTGCCCCCCAAGTGCTTGGTGAAATTTATTTCGGCGGACACTTTGGCTGATGCCCTGGTATTGAAGAAAAAATAACACACGAAGAGGCTGACAGTTTTACTTATAATACGTGGTTTCATTCATTATATTCGTAACATAATGGTTTCATACACGTAGTTGCAACGGTACATAGGTGATTTTCACATAAAGCAAAATAAAATGGCTCACGCCTACTTAGGAGGTTATCTAGGTAACCTCTTTGATTTCTTCCTACCATATCAAGGCAGCGTGCCACACTTGTGCTTTTATCCGTGGGCACGGGCGTCTTACTGGTAGTACTTCCTCAGGTGTTCCGCGTTCCATGCCCGGGGTACGATGGTGTCGTCCATGCGCGCTAGCTTGTAAGTGTTTGGGGGGATGCACTGAGCGACTTGGTAGGGTCCCTCCCAATTTGCCCCCAGCACTCCTGCACCTGGGTCTCGTGTGTTTGGGAGCACCTTCCTCAGCACCAGGTCGCCGACTCTGAAAGTTTTCTCTCGCACCCTCGAATTGTAGTACCTTGCGGCGCGTTGCTGGTATACGGCCACCCTCATCTGGGCTTTTTCTCTCTTTTCCTCCAGGAGGTCTAAGCTTTCGGTCAGGGCTGTGTGGTTGGCTTCGTCTTCATACGCCTGCACCCTGTGGGATATGACTCGCATTTCGACTGGGAGCACAGCCTCGCATCCATAGGCCAAGGAGAATGGGGACTCCCCAGTCATCGTGCGTGGGGTGGTTCTGTAAGCCCACAGCACATTTGGTAGCTCATCTGCCCAGGCTCCTTTCATCTTCTCCAGCTTTGTCTTTAGGTTCTTCTTTAGGACCCTGTTGATGGCCTCCACTTGCCCATTGGCCTGGGGGTGTACCACTGCGGAGAAGCTCCTCCTTATACTTCTTTTCTTACAATATTCATCGAAGGCTCCTCCTTCAAATTGGGTACCATTGTCGGAAATAATTTTGTAGGGTACCCCATACCGGCACACAATGAATTTGTTGACAAAAGAGGTGATGTGCTTAGCGGTTATTTTCACAAGGGGTTCCGCTTCTACCCACTTGGTGAAATAATCTACTGCCACCACCGCGTACTTTGCTCCACCTCTACCTATAGGAAGAGCGCCGATTAGGTCTATCCCCCAGATGGCGAAGGGCCAGGGGCTGGGCATGCTGGTCAGTTCGCTCGGGGGTCTTCGAGAGTAATTGGAGTGCCTCTGGCACTTGTCACATTTCGTGGCAAAGTCCTGCGCGTCTTTCTCCATGGAAGGCCAGTAGTATCCTTGTCTTACGGCCTTCCTAGCCGTGGAGGGTCCACTTTCGTGGTTGCCGCACTCTCCCTCATGGATCTCTTGTAACACCTTCAACGCCTCCTCTCCTTCTACACACCGCAGGAGAGGCATGGAGAATCCTCTTTTGTAAAGGACCCCATCTACCAAGGCGTACCTCACGGCCTTGTACACCAACCTCCGAGATTCGTTTTTATCCGCAGGCAAGACTCCTTCCTCCAGGTACTTCTTGATTGGCTCGGTCCATGATTTCTTTGGGACGCTGATCATGTGCACATCTACGCCTCCGATGCTGGGCTTTGGCAAGTACTCCACGGGTATTGATTCCAAGACGTCACCATCCTTGGTGGATGCCAGCTTTGCAAGTGCATCGGCATGGGTGTTCTTTTCTCTGGGGATTTGCTCTATAGTATATGCCACCATTCGCCCCAAGTAGCCCTTCACCTTCTCTAAATATGCTGCCATCTTGGGCCCCCTTGCCTGGTACTCCCCCTTTATTTGGCATACCACCAATTGTGAGTCACTGAAAATATGGAGGCGTGTTACTTTCAATTCCTGGGCTAGGCGCAGGCCAGCTAAGAGCGCCTCGTACTCCGCCTCATTATTGGAGGCCTCGAACCCAAACCGGATTGCGCAGTACATTCTGTGTCCCTCGGGCCCAGTCATCATGATGCCCGCTCCTGATCCTCCTTCATTTGACGCCCCATCAACATGCAAACTCCACTTCTCTACATTTCCCAGTTCATCCTCCACAACAGGCTGCGCCCCTCCTTCACTCTGTCCTTCATTCGGCTGATGGGTGAATTCTACTATGAAATCTGCCAGCACCTGCCCATTGATGGAGGCCCTTGGGGTGTAGACAATATCAAACTGACTTAGCTCAATCGACCATTTCATTAGCCTCCCTGAGGTCTCTGGCTTATGTAAGACTTGTCTCAAAGGACTATCCGTTAAGACATCAATTGTATGCGCATGGAAGTAAGGCTTCAACTTCCTCGACGCCACTACTAGCGCATAGGCCAGTTTTTCGATCTCTGGATACCGGCTCTCTGCGTCCACCAGACGCTTGCTGATATAGTATACGGGCTGTTGTTGCTTCTTCTCTCCCTTAACTAAGGCTGCGCTGATGGCATGCTCCGACACCGCCAAGTATAGGTACAGCTTCTCGCCCTTCTCTGGCTTTGCTAACAGGGGCGGCTTCCCCAGGTGCTCTTTCAACCTGACAAAGGCTTCCTCACATCTTTCATCCCAAGCGAACTTTTTGCTCCCTTTGAGGATGTCAAAGAATGGGAGGCACTTGTCGGTGGACCTTGAGATGAACCTGTTAAGGGCCGCCACCCTTCCTGTTAGGCATTGTACCTCCTTCTTATTCTTCGGCGGGCTCATTTCTATGAGCGCCTTTATCTTGTCGGGGTTGGCCTCGATTCCTCTGGAGTTGACCATGAAGCCCAAGAATTTTCCCGAGGATACCCCGAAGGTGCATTTGGCTGGGTTCAGTTTCATCCGATATTTCCTGAGCGTGTCAAACATCTCACCAAGGTCTTTGTTGAGTTCTGCAGCTACTTTGGTCTTCACCAGCATGTCATCCACATACACTTCCATATTCCTCCCTATCTGATTTGCGAACATTTTATTCACCAGCCTTTGATAGGTGGCTCCCGCGTTTTTGAGCCCGAAGGGCATCACCTTATAACAGTAGAGCCCTTTGTCTGTAATGAATGACGTGTGTTCCTCATCTGCAGGGTTCATTGGGATTTGGTTGTATCCCGAGTAGGCGTCCATAAAACTTAGTAACTCATGCCCCGCTGTTGCGTCTACTAACTGATCTATCCTGGGGAGTGGGAAGCTGTCCTTAGGACAAGCTTTATTCAAATTCGTGAAATCAACGCAAGTCCTCCACTTCCCGTTTGGCTTCGGCACGAGTACTGGGTTTGATACCCACACAGGATAGAAAGACTCACGGATGAACCCGTTGGCCTTCAATTTGTCAACCTCTTCCTTTAACGCTGCGTACCTTGTTGGATCGAGCGCCCGCCTCTTCTGCCTGACGGGCCTTGCTCCTGGGGAGATGTTCAGGTGGTGGCACATTACGCTGGGGTCTATGCCCACCATGTCCTCATGACTCCATGCAAACACGTCCAGATTATCCTTCAAAAATCTTATCAATTCTTCCTTCACGCCACCTTGTAGGCTTCTCCCTATCTTCAATTTCCTTAAAGGCTCCTCCGTCACCGTAGCCTCCTCTACTTCTTCTACCGGTTCTGCTCTTGCCTCATCCACGACCCGAGGGTCCAGCTCCTGCGGACCCCCTGTGGGCATGCTTATCGCCTCGTGTACCACCATGGCCATCGGCTCACGTGGCTTTGCAGGCGTGCGGAGTGAGGTGTTGTAGCACTCCCTTGCTTCCTTCTGTTCTCCTTTCATACTCGCGATCCCTCCTGGGGTCGGGAACTTGACAACTAAGTGATATATTGAAGTTATGGCTTTCAATTCTCTCAGGGAGGGCCTCCCTAATACCGCGTTGAAAGCTGATGCGCAATCTACCACAACAAAGTTAGACATAATTGTGGTTTGGCGGGGCTGCTCCCCCATGGTAAGTGTCAACTCAATCATCCCAAGGGGTTGCACTGAATCCCCTGTGAATCCGTATAGTGACGACTGGCAAGGCTTTAGGTGACGAATGCCCAGTCCCATTTTTTCCAAAGCCGGGCGATATAGGATGTCCACTGAGCTCCCGTTGTCCACCAGGACTCGATGCACACGCATATTTGCCAACTGGACTGTCAGCACCAGCGGATCATTGTGGGGGAAGTGTACCCCCCGTGCATCTTCCTCAGTGAACGTTATTGAGTCGTTTTCCCCCTTGAAACTCTTCGGGGGTCGCTGTTCTAAACTCATGACACAGGGGGGCGGACTTCGTCGAGCCTCCCTTGCATATTTATCTCGTCCCTTCCGAGAATCTCCTCCAAATCCTGGGCCTCCAAAAATGGTGCGGACCTCCCCTTGTATTTCTGGGGCTCGTTCCTGTGCCTGGGGTGCTCTGGGCTCGTTTTCTGGCCTTTGCCTTTCTTTCTTGACATAACGGCCTAGGTGCCCCCGGCGGATGAGCTCCTCAATTTCCTCTTTTAAGTGGATGCACTCTGCCGTGGTGTGTCCAATGTCTTTATGGTATTGGCAGTATTTACTGGGGTCCCTCTTGGACCGATCCTTTCTCATTGGTGGGGGCTTCTTGAAGGGCACTCGATCTTCGTTGGTGACGTAAATATGCTCCCTGGTGTCAGTGAGGTTCGTATAGTAAGTATAGGTCGCTGGCCTATGATCACCCCCTCGTTTGGTTTTCCTCTGCTGGTCATCTCTCGACCCCTCATACGTCCTCTTCTTCTTAGCTATATTCGGCCCGTCGTTAATTGGGGGCTTTGCATGGGACTCCTCCTTTCCGGCCTTCAGGTTTGCGTGGCCATCCTCCACACGGATGTACTTCTGTGCTCTTTCATAGAAGTCGTCCAAGTCGGTGACTTCCCTCTTCAGCATGTTGTCCCACAACTTGCTCCCTGGGAGTACCCCAGCAGTAATGGCCATTTTTAACTCCCGGCGCGTCAGGCTCCCCACTTTCGCGGCCTCCATATTGAACCGGTGAATGTAGCTTTTTAGGCTCTCCTTTTCCCCTTGCTTCACGTTGGCTAAGCTGGTGCCTGGCATCGTGTAGTCCCGCACGGCATGGTGCTGCTGGAGGAACTCGTCAGAGAACTGCTGCCAGGACCTGATGGAGCCCGGCCTTAGCCTTTTGAACCATTTGTAGGCGGGTCCTTTCAGAGTAATAGCGAAGCAATGGCACCTGGCACCACTTCCAATCCCCCTCAATTTCATGAGATCGTTAAACGCATCCAGGTGGTACTTTGGATCCGTGCTCCCTTCGTAAGGGGTCATGTTGGGCTCCTTAAAATTGGCAGGGAGCCGGATTGCCTGAATTTCTCGCACGAAGGGTGACTCATGGTCGAATTCTTCCTCAAAGGCCTGGCCACCCGACGCGGTGACAATCTTGCTCCGCAAGCTCCGCATCTCTGTGTCTAAGTCTTGCCTCCTTTTGCTGAGGGAGTCTCTTAGAGTGGACGGGCTAAGACCTGCCTTTCCCTTGCCTTCTCGAGGCGCCTCAGGGGGTGTGGTCCCTTTGCCTGCCCTTTTCCTATTGATCTCCTCCCGCAAGTCTGGGGGCGTTCTTTTGGAGGTGACCTCATCCTCGCGTCGAGGGGCAGCAGTGGTTCTCAGCGTTGGCTTTTGGGCCTGCTTAGGTGGTTCGGGGTGATCACGTTGCTTCGTGCGGGGGGTGTTGCTAGTCGAGTGTCGGGTTCTTCCATCATCTACTGGCACAGTGGTCTCCACCCCACCCTTGCCCTTCTCCTTTCCCTTGGGCACGGTTATGCTGGATTTACCCTGCAGTAGGCCGTTAAGGACCTCTTGCATGTTCTCCAAGGTAGTTTCTAACCTTTGGTTTTTACGGTGGAGCTCACGTATCTCCTCTTCGTAAAATCGGGACTTTGAACTCGAGCTCACGGAGTGGACCCGGGGGTGTTTGTCTGGCCTATGGGTAGAAGGGCCCGGGTCTTGCCGGCCGGAGTTCGGTGCCCGCGGTGGTTTCGGAGGAGGGAACTCATCAGCGTGCACCGGTGGTGCTCTGGGAGGACTCCCCCCAGGTGGAGCAGCCGGTGACGAGGCCACCCTGTCTCCTCCTTGAACCTCAGGGTCTTTCGGGGGCTCCACGTCCCTGGGTGGAGGAGCGTCCTTCATGGAGGCCTTCAGCTGGACTCCGTTTAAGTGAACTTCGACCTCCTGCGTCTCCCTTAGTCGCTTCGAGCGTCTCGGCATCTTCTTCTTGTCGGAAATAATGGTGGAACAGTAGCTTAAAACTAACGTTCCCACAGACGGCGCCAAACTGTTGACGGTGAGAACTCGTCAACGAAGTTAAGTTGGAAAAATTATCGAATTGAAATTGCTAATTCGAAAGCTATGAAAACTTGAACAATGACTCAAGAACAATGGAATAACAGCAATGGAGAATTCAGTATCTCATTCACACTAATGTCTCTGCTACAGTAAAATTTCCAACCCCCCTTCAGGTGGCCTTGGAATTCAATTTATAGTAGGCTCTAACGGCCTTAGGTACATAGTGGTCCAGGGGACCAAGAGGTACAAACGTACTGTACTAGGGAAGTGGCTTCAGAGGTTGTGGCTGTACATCCCGTACAGGAGCAGGTGTCAGGAGGATGTCTCCACTACTTGTCTGTACCCCTTCCTGAGGCGTGGTAGCAGGCGTGTTGGCGCAGGAGGTAGTGGTGTCGGCTCTGACCTATGGCCGTAGACGTACGGACCACGATCCTCACTGGTACTGGCATCCGTACCTGGTACCTGGTCGTACAAACATGTCTCCTTTGACTCACACTAAGCATAGGGACTTTGAAGTGTGAAAAAGGGGATCTTCGGTGTCCGTATTGGCCGTGGCGTTGAATAGGGGTCTTGGGCCCATACACGTTAAGTCATGGGGCGTCGGCCTCCTGAGAATATTATGGGCTGATGGACCTCCCGGGGCGTGCGCGCGCGAGACCTTGCACGGCCTCGCGCATGGGGCGCCGTAGACGGCCCCGCGGCCCCTCATGGCCTCGCGCATGGGACACCTTGGACGGCCTCGCGACCCCCTCATGGCCTTGCGCATGGGGCGCCTTAGACGGCCTCGCGACCCCCTCTTGGCCTCGCGCATGGGGCGCCGTAGACGGCCTCGCGGCCCCTCATGGCCTCGCGCATGGGACGCCTTAGACGGCCTCGCGACCCCTTTATGGCCTCGCGCATGGGGCGCCTTAGACGGCCTCGCGACCCCCTCTTGGCCTCGCGCACGGGGCGCCTTAGACGGCCTCGCGACCCCCTCTTGGCCTCGCGCATGGGACGCCGTAGACGGCCTCGCGACCCCCTCTTGGCCTCGCGCATGGGGCGCCGTAGACGGCCTCGCGGCCCCTCATGGCCTCGCGCATGGGACGCCTTAGACGGCCTCGCGACCCCCTTATAGCCTCGCGCATGGGGCGCCGTAGACGGCCTCGCGGCCCCTCATGGCCCCGCGCATGGGACGCCTTAGACGGCCTCGCGACCCCCTCATGGCCTCGCGCATGGGGCGCCTTAGACGGCCTCGCGACCCCCTCTTGGCCTCGCGCATGGGGCGCCGTAGACGGCCTCGCGGCCCCTCTTGGCCTCGCGCATGGGATGCCGTAGACGGCCTCGCGACCCCCTCTTGGCCTCGCGCATGGGGCGTCGTAGACGGCCTCGCGGCCCCTCATGGCCTCGCGCATGGGACGCCTTAGACGGCCTCGCGACCCCCTTATGGCCTCGCGCATGGGGCGCCGTAGACGGCCTCGCGGCCCCTCATGGCCCCGCGCATGGGACGCCTTAGACGGCCTCGCGACCCCCTCATGGCCTCGCGCATGGGGCGCCTTAGACGGCCTCGCGACCCCCTCTTGGCCTCGCGCATGGGGCGCCGTAGACGGCCTCGCGGCCCCTCTTGGCCTCGCGCATGGGATGCCGTAGACGGCCTCGCGGCCCCTCTTGGCCTCGCGCATGGGGCGCCGTAGACGGCCTCGCGGCCCCTCTTGGCCTCGCGCATGGGACGCCTTAGACGGCCTTATATTTTCTTTTGATGAGATTATGAGCATCAACAACTAGTTTAGATAACTAAGTTATAAACTAATAATTTGAACTAGACTTAGAAGGTTTACTCAAGACCGTGAGGGTTTGCATACTCATGACTAAGGTAAGCAGTCTGGCTAGCTACCGTCATGACTATGTACTACGGCTAGCCACCGGGGAACAATGTGAAAAACCGGTTTGCCACCGATGTCTGTGTGACTAAGGTCAGTTGGCCACCACGATATGTAAGAAGTCTAGCTTAACACCCGTGACATAAGAGTCTGGTTAAACTCCGGGACACATAAGTAAGTTGCTCTGAGTCTGGCTAGCTACCGTGACAACTATGAACTCTGGCTAGCTAGGTTTGGGGACTTAACTTAATTGTTGCACTGCTTTCCTTACCCAAACAGACAGCCAGAGTGAGCGAATGATCCAAACCCTGGAAGACATGCTGAGAGCCTGTGTACTCGACTTCTAGGGGTTGGGGAGCGGAAAAACATCGCCTGATGGAATTTTCTTACAACAAGAGCTACCACGACTCTATTAAGATGGCACTATATGAAGCCCTATATGGGAAAACGTGTCGATCCTCGATTCATTGGCACAAAGACGGTGAAAGAAATTTCTTGGGATCAGAAAAGGTAGACAAGGCAACAAAAGACATTAGAATAATCCATCAAAGGTTACAGACCTCTATAGATCGATAACGCAAATATGCTGATTGTCGACGGAGAGCATTAGAATTTGAAACTAGGGATAAGGTTGTAACGACCCAAAATCACTAATGTGGCTTAAGGACCTTGATTAGTGTGTCGGGAGGGCATAATTGGTTTATGTGTGAATTTATTGATTTAATGCATGATTATATGATAAGCGTGCTTGAATGGTTATGTAAATGTTAATGTGATTATATGCTTCAATCGTGAGAACCACATTATTATGTGGGTAAATCTACAGCGTGTGACTCGAGGCGATCCCAAGGAGCTAGTTAGCGGGAAGTCACAACGAGGCTTGATGTTTGACTTGGGGTAAGTCAAGGGGTAATTTGGGTATTAGATGATTATTTGGGTTATCGGGTTATGGAAATAAATATATGGAGATATATTTGAGGTTAGGAAGCTTAGGCGAGAATTTTGGGAAATTTTACCGTTTTGCCCTCGGGGACGTTTCTGGTACCCCAAGCCTCGGGATTGATTTAATAACTAAGATTAACTAAGTAAATAGAGGTTAGTGGAACAGAAAACCCAAATTGACCCTTTAATATCTCTTCTCCTCACTTCTCCTTTCTTCCTCAAGAAGGATATAGAAACCTAAGGGAGTTTAGCTGGAAGTTTTGTGATTTGAGCTGAAGTTTGAGGAATTAGCTCAGCTCTAACCAAGGAACACTCAACCAAGGCCAAGGTAAGAATTGAGTTTTATTTTTTAGTGTTAGAATTCTAAGTTTTGGCTGAATATTAAGGGTGTTTATGGTTTGAATATTTAAGGACTAAATTGGAGCTGGGAAGCTTGGGTTTTAGCTCAGAAGTTGTTAAGGAAGTGGTTCATTAAAGAAGGTAAGCTTTAATTCGTAATTTAGAGGTTAAAATCTGAGTTTGCATGACTGGTTTTTGTGTTTTTGAGCTGTTGGGTTTCAGAAATCAAAATAGGATTTTAATGAGTTTTAAGCTAGGTTTTCTGTTGGATTATGTTGCTAGAATCATGTTAAAGGTCTTGAGATCAATAGGTGTTGGAATTAGGGTGCTTTGGGTGGTTTTGAATAAGGTTAGGATGTTAGAAATGGTGGGTTTTCTGGGCACGAAGGGTTGGGCCGCGACTCTGTTCTAGAGCGATGCGGCCCTACGAAGCAATGGAGCCAGGGAGGCTCTGCCAAAGGGGAGCGGCGCGGCGCCACAAGGCAGGGCCGTGGTGCATGTCTGCCTACAGAGAGGCTTAGCCTCTGTTCCAGGGGTGGGTCGCGGCTAGGTTTCAGGGGCCGTAACCCTTAGGTGAATTTTTGATCTTTTGGGGATTTTAAGCGTGGGAACCTAACCTAGGGTGCTCGGGATCAATTCCATCACCGTGTTTGGTGGAATTTGATGTCCCGGAAGCTAGCATTGTACTCAGAAACCTTTATTTGAATATTAATGGAATCTGTTACCTTGGTTGTGACTAGGTGTTAAGATAGGGCTCGAGATGCGGATCGTTCTCGAGAGTCGTCGCTCATAGTCTGTGAATGTGGAAATTAAAGGTGAGAAAACTGCACCTGGTTGTGTATCTGTAATGGGACTAAGGGTTCCCTAATATGTATGCTTTGAAAGGACGGTAATATGCCATGTAAACAATACACCACGACCTAAGAATGCCCAAGGTTACACTAGTGCACAGGGCGCGACTCGGCCACTGGTAGCCGAGGACAGCTTATTATGTACTAAGCTCGGTTTAAGTGGGCCGGAGTCAGTGGGGTAAACAGAGGGTGCGGCCTAAGTTTTCGGCCCTAATTATCATGTAACTTGATTATTATTAATGCTTAGTTGTATCTTGATTCTGAATACGTGCTATGTGATTAATATGAGTGTTAAGTGTTTGATCATGCTTAAAGGATTATTCATCTGCTATTGTTGTTTGTGAAGTATATTATGTTTTCTTGCTGGGCCTTGGCTCATGGGTGCTACGTGGTGCAGGTAAAGGCAAGGGGAAACTTGATCAGCCCTAACTTGGAGAGCTCTGTGAGCTGAATGTACATGATCAACTGCTTAGCCGCCACGGTTGAGGAGTAGACAGG
Source organism: Humulus lupulus (assembly GCF_963169125.1). Lineage (NCBI taxonomy): Eukaryota > Viridiplantae > Streptophyta > Magnoliopsida > Rosales > Cannabaceae > Humulus > Humulus lupulus. Next base: position 193,728,772 of record NC_084794.1, on the reverse strand, counting down.
AACAGGGGAACCATAAATGTTTGTTTTGCCTTAGAATGGCTAATGGTTGTTCAAACTTTGGAAATTTTGTATAATGATGAACGCTGTTCCTTTTTGGGATCCCATGTGTAAAATGTTTTGTTATACAGAATGTACACTTTTGAGATAAAAATATTTTATCCCTAGTTCATTAGTGGTTTCAGGTTCACGTTTTAACTAAATGACTTGATTAGCAAGTCCTGCATCTTTATAAGCACACAGTGTAGCAGTCTTGGCTATCCAGGGCGTTACAACTTGGTATCAGAGCGTCCTAGGTTTAAGGGCTCCTGAAGACCGGTTGGACCTATACATTCGCTGCTAGAGACAAGCTCGATTCAGGGTTGGGTAATGTGAATATGTGTATATATGCTTGTATGTCTGGAATGAGTAATGAATGTTGTTATTCATTGGAATACTAAGAAGCATGAGATACTGATAGGGCCTGGCTCTTGACTGTTGTATGAAAATATTAAGGCATGCTTATTAGCATCGCTGTGCATGTAAATGAATATTTGGATGATTAATTGTATATTGTGTATTGGTGAATGCTTTTATCTTAGCTGTGGTGTGGTAATGTTAGGGCAAGCTTATTAGCAGCCGGTGCATGTGGATTAATGCTTATATTTTGGTTGTTTGTGATTGACTACATTCCATTAATGGATATTGGAGAAGCTTTTACCCTGTCATCATGGTTTGATTGTCGAGTCGTTGATTGTAGATTGACTTGGATAGCTATGTGTCCAAGAAAATCTACGCGACTAGCCGACACTAGGTTTGGGACCGGGGGTTATGACCAGGGCCAAATTCCTCCGTCAGTCCCTGAGAACTGGCAGCAACTCATGGCAGATATGCAAGCTCGATTATAGAGCCAAGATGAACAGATTCGTCTACTGCGACAGCAGGCTCCATCAGGGAGTGCTGCCCCTATTGTACCACTTGCAGTGGTACCAGTTGTACAGTCGGGAGAGATTGGGAACAAGTGGGAGTCGTTATATGAGCGGTTCAGAAAGCAGCAACCCCCAATCTTTGAGGGTGGACCAGACCCATTGAAGGCTGAGCAATGGTTGACTATGATTACTACTATTCTGGATTTTATGAAGATAGATGGGCATGACAAAGTGGCCTGTGCCACATATATGTTGAGAGAGGATGCCCGCATCTGGTGGGAAGTGGCATCGCAGACCAGGGATGTGACTGCTTTGAGTTGGGAAGGCTTCAGAGACTTGTTTAGCCAGAAATATTATAATGTTGCCGTCAGGGCAGCAAAAGTTAATGAGTTTGTGGGTTTGGTGCAGGGCAATATGACTGCGACTGAGTATGTCCTAAAATTTGACAGGCTGGCGAAATTTGCACCAAATCTTGTGCCTACTGATGCAGCTAGGCAGGACAGATTTATCAAGGGGCTTAATGCTATGATAGCCCAGGATGTTAGGATTACAACGGTACCTAGAGAGACAACTTATGCTCAGGCTGTTGAGAAGGCTCTTACCGCTGAGGAAGCGGAGAACAAGATTTGGAGGGAAAGTGAGGTGAGGCGCGAGGGCCGCAGAGTGGTGCCTCCTTATTCAGGGACAGGTAGGGGCGGAGGCCCCAGTAACTTCAAGAGAAATACTCCTGACACTTCGACCACTGCTGATCCTGATAGGAGGGGTCGGGGTGGTCAGGGTGGCTGTCAGGGTGACGACAAGGCGTGGCGGACCTATCCAGAGTGCCCGAGGTGTAGAAGATGCCACCTGGGCGAATGTCGGGCCAAAGCTTGTTTTGTGTGCAGAACAGTGGGGCATCTTAGGAAAGACTTCCCAACAATGAAGAAAGGTGAAGCAGGAAAGGTGGATCGCTTGACTCCAGCTCCAGTATTCACTTTGACACAGGCAGAGGCCAAGGCTAGTCCCTCGGTAGTGACAGGTCAGCTTTCTAGCGTTGGCTCTCCTTTTACTGTATTGATTGATTCTGGTGCTACATATTCCTTTGTTTCTAGTAAAGTGATTGATAGATTGTGTAGACCTAGTGAATATCGGACTGCGGGGTTTGGGACTTTATTTCCTACAGGGGAGTTAGTAGTTTCTAGGAGATTGATTAGGGCACTGCCAGTGATGGTTGATAGTAGGGAGCTTTTGGTAAATCTGATTGAGTTGGACATGGAGGATTTTGATATGATCTTAGGGATGGATTGGTTGGTCAGGTACGGGGCTACTATTGATTGCAGGAAGAAGATGGTGACTTTTGAGCCTGAGGGCGAGGATACTTTTGTCTTCGTGGGTGCGGTATGTGGACCCCATGTACCCATGATATCAGCATTGAGAGCCAGATACTTGTTACAGGGTGGATGTATAGGTTTTTTGGCTAGTGTGGTGGACTCTACCAAGGTGTTGCCAGTAGGGCCGGGAGAGACCAGGGTGGTTTGTGAGTTTTTGGATGTATTCCCTGAGGAGCTACTGGGGTTGCCACCACGCAGGGAGATTCAGTTTGTTATTGAGTTAGCACTGGGGACAGAGTCAGTATCAAGAACACCATATAGAATGGCACCAGCAGAGTTGAAGGAACTAAAGATACAGTTGCAGGAGCTTCTGGACTTGGGAATCATCAGGCCTAGTTACTCTCCATGGAGCGCTCCAGTGTTGTTTGTTAAGAAGAAGGACGGGACTCTAAGAATGTGTATAGACTACAGAGAATTGAACAAGTTGACTATCAAGAATAAGTACCCTCTACCAAGGATTGATGACCTGTTCGATCAGCTGCAGGGAAAGATGGTGTTCTCAAAGATTGTTCTACGATCTGGTTATCACCAGCTAAGGATCAAAGATGAGGATATATCGAAGACGGCTTTCTGGACACGATATGGGAACTATGAATTCTTGGTCATGTCCTTTGGTTTGACCAATGCCCCGGCAGCTTTTATGGATTTGATGAATAGGGTGTTCAAGGACTTCTTGGATTAGTTCGTCATTGTCTTCATCGATGACATCTTGGTACACTCCAGTTCAGAGGCAGAGCATGAGCAGCATCTTCGATAGGTTTTACAGAGGTTAAGGGAGCATCGGTTGTATGCCAAGTTTAAGAAGTGTGAGTTTTGGTTGCCAGAGGTGACTTTTCTTGGACATATAGTTGGTGCAGAAGGGATTAAGGTGGATCCGTCCAAGGCGGAAGCGGTGAGAGATTGGCCGAGGCCAAGGAACGCCTCGGAGGTGCGGAGTTTCCTTGGGTTGGCAGGTTATTACAGGCAGTTTGTGGAGGGATTTTCAAAGATCTCTTCACCGATGACAGAATTGACAAGAAAGAATCAAAAGTTTGTTTGGTCAGAGAAGTGTGAGAACAGTTTCCAAGAGTTGAAGCGACGACTTATTTTTGCACCTGTGTTGAGTCTTCCTTTGGAGGAAGGAAAGTTTGTAGTTTACTGTGATGCATCGAGGATGGGTTTGGGCTGCGTGCTGATGCAGAATGAGAAAGTTATAGCTTATGCATCGCGGTAGCTGAAGGAGTATGAACATCGGTATCCTACCCATGATTTGGAGCTGGCAGTAGTGGTATTCGCACTAAAGGTGTGGCTTCATTACCTGTATGGGGAGAAATGCGAGATATACTTTGACCATAAGAGTTTGAAATATTTCTTCACTCAGAAGAATCTGAATATGAGAAGAGGCGTTGGTTGGAGCTGGTTACGGATTATGACTGCGATATCCTTTACCACCTAGGGAAGGCCAATGTGGTGGCAGATACGTTGAGTAGGAGGGGCCCAAGACAGTTGTATAGTTCCACCCATATCTCAAGAGAGTTAGCTGATGAGATGGCCAGGGAAAAGATAGAATTGGTGGTGGGCCAGTTAGCTAATATTACCTTGCAGTCGACCCTGCTAGAGAGGATCAAAGAGGGATAATTGGTGGATGCGTAGTTGCAGGAGGTTAGACAACATATCTTGGCAGGGACAGCTAAGGATTATTCTGTTTCTGAGACTGGTATGCTTCAATATCATGGACGGATTTGCGTTCCGGCAGATGAGGGGATCAGACGAGAGATATTGGATGAATCTCACACTATGCCATACTCGCTTCATCCGGGTACTACGAAGATGTATCAGGATCTACGGACATTATATTGGTGGCCCGGAATGAAGAAGGGTGTGGTGGAGTATGTGGCTAAATGTTTGACATGTCAGCAGGTAAAGGCTGAGCATCAGCGACCAGCAAGATTGCTTCAGCCTTTGGGTATCCCAGAGTGGAAGTGGGAGGACATCACGATGGATTTTGTGGGAGGACTACCCAGGACAGTGGGGCTTTGTGACTCGGTGTGGGTAATAGTAGACAGATATACCAAGTCAGCTCATTTTCTGCCAATGAAGTCGACCTATACAGTGGAACAGTATGCAGAGTTGTATGTGAGGGAGATAGTTCATGTCCATGGGGTTCCAAAGTCTATTGTATCTGATCAAGACCCTATCTTTACCTCTAAGTTTTGGGGAGCTCTGCAGAGAGCTATGGGGACCTAGTTGAAGTTTAGCACAGCTTTTCATCCTCAGACTGATGGACAGTCTGAGAGGACGATTCAAGTGTTGGAGGACATGCTTAAAGCATGTGTGATTGATTTCGAGGGATCTTGGAGTAAGTATCTTCCGTTGATTGAGTTCTCATATAACAACAGTTATCAGTCCACGATTGGAGTGGCTCCTTATGAGATGTTATACGGAAGGAAGTGTAGATCACCCATTCATTGGGATGAGATGGGTGAGAGAAAGTATTTGGGGCCAGACATGATTCAGAAGACTAATGAAGCTATTGAGAAGATTCGAGCCAGAATGCTTGCCTCGCAGAGTAGACAGAATAGCTATGTTGATCCTAAGCATAGGGACGTGGAGTTCCAGGTTGGGGACCGCGTGTTTCTGCGAGTTTCACCACTGAGAGGGGTGAGGAGATTTGGAGTAAAGGGCAAGTTGAGCCCTCAGTTTGTTGGACCTTTCGAGATCCTAGAGAGGATTGGACAGGTGGCTTACAGGTTGGCCTTGCCACCATCGTTGTCAGGAGCTCATGATGTGTTCCATGTCTCCATGTTGCAGAAGTATGTTTCAGATGCGACGCATGTGCTGAAGTATGAGGACTTAGAGTTACAGACAGATTTGTCCTATGAAGAGCAACCAGTTCAGATTTTGGATCGGAAGGACAAAGTTCTTCGGAATAAGACAATTCCGTTAGTTAAAGTGTTGTGGAGAAATAGTAAGGTCGAGGAAGTGACCTGGGAGTTAGAGGCAGTGATGCGGGATCAGTAACTTGAGCTATTCAGGTAAATTTTGAGGACGAAATTCTCAGTAGGAGGGGATAGTTGTAACGACCCAAAATCACTAATGTGGCTTAAGGACCTTGATTAGTGTGCCGAGAGGACATAATTGGTTTATGTGTGAATTTATTGATTTAATGCATGATTATATGATAAGCGTGCTTGAATGGTTATGTAAATGTTAATGTGATTATATGCTTCAATCGTGAGAACCACATTATTATGTGGGTAAATCTGCAGCGTGTGACTCGAGGCGATCCCAAGGAGCTAGTTAGCGGGAAGTCACAACGGGCCTTGATGTTTGACTTGGGGTAAGTCAAGGGGAGATTTGGGTATTAGATGATTATTTGGGTTATCAGGTTATGGAAATATATTTGAGATTAGGAAGCTTAGGAGGGAATTTTGGGGAATTTTACCGTTTTGCCCTCAGGGACGTTTCTGGTACCCCAAGCCTCGGGATTGATTTAATTAACTAAGATTAACTAAGTAAATAGAGGTTAGTGGAACAGAAAACCCAAACTGACTCTTTAATATCTCTTCTCCTCACTTCTCCTTTCTTCCTCAAGAAGGATATAGAAACCTAAGGGAGTTTGGCTGGAAGTTTTGTGATTTGATCTGAAGTTTGAGGAATTAGCTCAGCTCTAACCAAGGAACACTCAACCAAGGCCAAGGTAAGAATTGAGTTTTATTTTTTAGTGTTAGAATTAAGAGTTTTGGCTAAATATTAAGGGTGCTTATGGTTTGAATATTTAAGGACTAAATTGGAGCTGGGAAGCTTGGGTTTCAGCTCAGAAGTTGTTAAGGAAGTGGTTCATTAAAGAAGGTAAGCTTTAATTCTTAATTTAGAGGTTAAAATCTGAGTTTGCATGACTGGATTTTGTGTTTTTGAGCTGTTGGGTTTCAGAAATCAAAATGGGATTTTAATGAGTTTTAAGCTAGGTTTTCTGTTGGATTATGTTTCTAGAATCATGTTAAAGGTCTCGAGATCAATAGGTGTTGGAATTAGGGTGCTTTGGGTGGTTTTGAATAAGGTTAGGATGTTAGAAATGGTGGGTTTTCTGGGCACGAAGGGTTGGGCCGCGGCTCTGTTCTAGAGCGCTGCGGCCCTACGAAGCAATGGAGCCAAGGAGGCTCTGCCGAAGGGGAGCGGCGCGGCGCCACAGGGCAAGGCCGCAGCGTGTGTCTACCTATAGAGAGGCTTAGCCTCTGTTCCAGGGGTGGGCCGTGGCTAGGTTTCAGGGGCCGCAACCCTTAGGTGCATTTTTTATCTTTTGGGGATTTTAAGCGCGGGAACCTAACCTAGGGTGCTCGGGATCGATTCCATCACCGTGTTTGGTGGAATTCGATGTCCCGGAAGCTAGCATTGTACCTGAAAACCTTTATTTTAATATTAATGGAATCTTTTACCCTGGTTGTGACTAGGTGTTAAGCTAGGGCTCGGGATGCGGATCGTGCTCAAGAGTTGTCGCTCATAGTCAATGAACGTGGAAATTAAAGGTGAGAAAACTGCACCCGGTTATGTATCTGTAATGGGACTAAGGGTTCCCTAATATGTATGCTTTGAAAGGATGGTAATATGCCATGTAAACAGTAAACCACGGCCTAAGAGTGCCCAAGGTTACACTAGAGCACAGGGCGCGACTCGGCCACTGGTAGCCGAGGATAGCTTATTATGCACTGAGCTCGGTTTAAGCGGGCCGGAGTCAGTGGGGTAAACAGAGGGTGCAACCTAAGTTTTCGGCCCTGATTATCATGTAACTTGATTGTTATTAATGCTTAGTTGTATCTTGATTCTGAATACATGTTATGTGATTAATATGAGTGTTAAGTGTTTGATCATGCTTAAAGGATTATTCATATGCTATTGTTGTCTGTGAAGCATATTATGTTTTCTTGCTGGGCCTTGGCTCACGGGTGCTACGTGGTGCAGGTAAAGGCAAGGGCAAACTTGATCAGCCCTAACTTGGAGAGCTCTGTGAGCTGAATGTACATGATTAGCTGCTCAGCCGCCACGGTTGAGGATTAGACAGGAACAGGGGAACCATAAATGTTTGTTTTGCCTTAGAATGGCTAATGGTTGTTCAAACTTTAGAAATATTGTATACTGATTTTCGAACGCTGTTCCTCTTTGGGATCCCATGTGTAAAATGTTTTGTTATACAGAATGTACACTTTTGAGACAAAAATATTTTATCCTAGTTCATTAGTGGTTTCAGGTTCACGTTTTAACTAAATGACTTGATTAGCAAGTCCTACATATTTATAAGCACATAGTGTAGCGATCTTGGCTATCCAGGGCGTTACAAAGGTACTGTCAAAGATAGCTCCACTGAGAGGAGTTATGAGGTTCGAGAAAAAGGGCAAGTTGAGCCTTAGGTACATAGGACCGTTTGAGGTTCTAGAACGCATTGGAAAGGCGACTTACCGATTAGCCCTTCCTCCCGCGTTCTCTAGATTTCATGATGTATTTCATGTGTCAACATTAAGGAAGTACGTGAACGACCCCACTCGTGTGCTAAGTTACGATGAACATTATAGATCTTCAGCTAAGCTACGAGGAAAAACAAGGTGTTAAGGAACAAAACAATACCTTTGGTTAAGGTACAGTGGTGTAACCACGACATTGAAGAGGCATCATGGGATCCCAAAGACTAGATGAGAGAGTTATACCCACAGTTGTTCTAAGTTTCGAGGATGAAACTTGTATAAATTGTATAGTGGTGTAATACCAGTCGCGATTCTTGATCGGAAAGACAAGGTTTTAAGGAACAAAACAATACTTTTGGTAAAGGTACAGTGGTGTAACCACGACATTGAAGAGGCAGCATGGGAACCCAAAGACCAGATGAGAGAGTTATACCCACAGTTGTTATAAGTTTCGAGGACAAAACTTGTATAAATTGTAGGTATTGTACCGCCCTGGGTTTAGGGCACGGGTAAACCCTAGTTCGGGTATTTTAATTCCCTATATTATGTATTATGTCAGGTGACCATTTTATGTTACAAGAAGTTGTGATGTTTGAATGCAAGCCGTTCTGTGGTAAGTACGGTTTTTTTAGAAACCGAGACCTTTGGTCGTGGACCGAGTCAAAAAACCTAATTGGGTAAAAATCTTGGATTAATTAAACAGGAAATACTATGGCATAAAAATATTGATTTTTCTGGCACTGGGACTTTATAGTCGAGCCAATAAGTTTAAGAAACGTTGATTGAGGATTTAATTACAATCTACCGGGTTTAAGAGCGGAAATTCTTGCTCGAACCTCTAAGGGCATTTTGGTCAATTTGAGTATATTACGAAAATTATGTGTTATGTGACAAAATTTATTTTTGGTCACATTTATTTTATTTTAGCTTGGAGATATTTAAAAACTATAGGGTAAAAATGTTGTTAAATTTGGAGAGTGAAATTACCAACGGGCCCTTGTGTGCATTAGAAGTGAGGTGAAAGGGGCAACGACATTTTAGTCATTTCCAAAGGAGGAGAGAGGTTGTGATGGGCGGCGAGGCTATGCCCTAGTTTCTCATGTGTCTATGACACCTATCCTAGGAAGAGTAAGAGGCTACCTCACCCATTGGCTAACCATTGAATCTTTCCTCTTACACACCAATCATTATTCTTTTAAATTCTTTTTTTTTCCTCAAGAAAACAAAAAAATACTTCTCTCCTCTTCTCCCCAAAATCGAATCTCTCCCTCTTCTCTCTCCATTTTCTGCCATTTTTCTCTCCAAGGAGAAAGAATTCTCAATCTCCATTGAAGGAAGGAAGAAAACTCAAGAGCACACTAGGCAAGTGTAAGTTTCGAACCTAGTACATTTTTTCCTTCTCTTTTTCTTTCAAACCCAAAACCCTAAGGGATTTTGCTATGCATGCAAGTGATTCTAATGGCCATGCAAGGCATGGATCTTGTATTCTAGGGTTCAAGAGTGGTGGTTCTAGGAGGATCTCAAAGATTTGAAGCTTGTTGATGCCTTAGTGAGAACAAAGGTAAAAATTTTAGAGTTTTGGCAATTTTATACTCATCTCCATCTTCTACCCTAACATTTTTTTTTTTTAAGAAATATGCATGTGGAACCTTGGGGTTCGGTTTGAGTGTATATAACACAAGGAGGAAGTTTTAAAGGCTAAGGGAACCTTATCTCCAAGCTAGAACCATCAAAGGTAAATTTTTGGTTGGTTCTTGAGTTTTTTTTGTTATTGATATAGATCTGAGTGTATAGGTTGTTTTGTTGTTCTTTGGAGTTTATTTTATTCTTGAAGGTTAGCTTGATTGATTTGTTGATTTCCATGCATGCATGTGGCTAGGGTTTTGCTAGTTGTGTTTAGTTTTGCTAGAATGTGTAAAAATGCACGCTGCCAAATTTTCGTGGTCTAACTTTCAACAGTTCAGATCGTACCCTACTACATCTGTTTGTGGAAATAATTTGTATTTTTGCATATTTATGGATGAGAACTTGAGTTTAGGATTTTGAAAATCGAAAAAATGTGTTTTCAAACCAAAGTTATGAACCTTTTAGCATCTTGATGCAATCTGGAAATTTTATGGGCATCATGCACTGCCCAGATTATTTTGAAAATTGAACATGTTTTATAGAGCCAAAAGCCATGAAATTTGGTAAACTATTAATTTAAATATGTATAAGGATCACATAAATTTTTTTGAGGAAAATTAAAAATGGTTAACGTGTAATGGATTTTCAAAGTTTGCCCTAATAATCTGAAAATGATATTTCTGGGCAGCAAACTTTGCCCAGATTGTCTTACATTTTTTAATGGGTTCCCCTATCCTAAAAATTATGAAATTTTTAGAGAAACTACATTAGATATGATTAATGAACCTGGTAAAATTTTAGAAAAATTGGGCTACGATATAAGAGAAATAATTTTTCTAAGAACCCTAAAAATATGAGAAAAACTCCTGGGCAGCAGGCACTGCCCAAATTTCTTTAAATGGTTTAATGAGTTTTTCCCTCCCAAAAATTTTGAAACTTGGTGAGAAATTTTTTAAGATAAGTATTAAGGTCCTAGTAAAATGTTAGATTAAAATATATCACGGTTTAAGAGTAGTAATTTTTCTAAGTTACCTAAAAATGGAGAAAAATAATAATTTCAAACCTTAACAAAAAACGAGTTTTGGGAGGTTAGTTCTCCTAACCTAAATTGAATTTTTAATGTGAGCTTTCGCCTAGTTCTCGTAATTAGGACGCATAATACTTGAAGGCGATTTGAAAGGGTTGTGGTTGAGAACCTAACATTGAATATGAGCTTATAAGCGAGATTTTTATCACATTAAAATGAATAGTGAAATAGTTAGGTTAAGAATTGGAAATGAAGTTGTTTTCAAAAAAAAAAAAACGATAGCTAAAGTTTTGGATATCTAATAAATCCAAAATTAATTTAAGGTTATTGAGAATTCATTATTACCATTTTCCAAACTCGGGGTCCAATTGCCCTTTCTTTTCGAAATTGGCGTAATAGAGATCCTAAGTTATGGATTTAAAGATGGTAAAAATGGGAGTTAGATTTTACAAAACCGTAAATCGAAAAGTATTATCGTTAACAGATAATAAATTGAAAAAGGTCGAAACGCAATATTTTTGGGTAAAGAATGGAAAACGTTAAAATTCGTACTTGGGTAGAAAGTGGGTGGTTTTCTAAGATTAAGAGTCGTTTAAAACTTCTTTTGTAAGTAACCAAAATACGTGTAATACGATTGAGAGAGTCTTGTAGAGATAGAATATTAAAATGCACAGCACGGAGAGCATGTTGCGGTAAGGACGATTTTTCTCAAGAAACCGTAAATTTATTTAAAGCGGAATCTGGTCTTATACACTGTAAAGTGTATAAGAAAAATGATTGTATAGAGACTCTAAGAGAACTTTATTGAATGTAGCTACCATTGAATATTAATTATAAGAATATGCCATAGTTTAATCCGACTCACTGTGTGGTTCCACTACAGTGTTATCTAAGCGTGAAGGCTTGCTTCTGGAAAGACGGTTTCCACAAGCAAGCGCTAAGGAATTCGGGTAAGACAACTTATGATATGTTTGGCTACAACACGTTAATGACTAGTTTAGATAACTAAGTTATAAGTTAATAATTTGCACTAGTCTTAGAAGGTTTACTCAAGACCATGGTCCTAGAAGGATCACATACTCATGACTAAGGTAAGTAGTCTGGCTAGCTACCGTGATTACTATGAACTCTGGCTAGCCACCGGGGAATTATGTGAGAAACCAGTTCGCCACCCATCGCAATATGTAAGAAGTCCAGCTTAACACCCATGACATAAGAGTCCGGTTAAACTCCGGGACACATAAGTAAGTTGATTCTGAGTCCGGCTAACTACCATGACAACTATGAACTCTGGCTAGCCACCGGGGAACTATGTGAGAAACCGGTTTGCCACCGATGTTTGTGTGACTAAGGTCAATTGGCCACCGCAATATGTAAGAAGTTTGGCTTAACACCCGTGACATAAGAGTCCAGTTAAACTCTGGGACACATAAGTAAGTTGATTCTGAGTCCAGCTAGCTACCGTGACAACTATGAGTGAGAAACCAATTTACCATCGATGTCTATGTGACTAAGGTCGGTTGGCCACTGTAATATGTAAGAAGTCCGGTTTAACACCCGTGACATAAGAGTCTGGTTAAACTCCGTGACACGTAAGTAATTTAATTCTGAAATGAAATCTCTAAGATTAAGAAAGTAAGTCGAATTCTTCCAGGAGTCTGGGTAACTAGTGTAACTAGTTTACACTCGTCGACGCTGTGGTAAGATATGTTAAGATATACTAAGAAATGTTAAGTTATGCTAAGATATATTAAGCTATGTTGAAGGTTCCTCCGGAACCCTAAGTAAGTATGTATGTTAAGATACAAATGAGTAAGTAAGTAAGTATGTATGTTAAGATACAAAAGAGTAAGTAAGTATGTATGTTATGGTACGAATGAATAAGTAAGTATATATGTTATGATACGAATGAGTAAGTATGTATGTTACCAATTAAGACTGTATGTATGCTCTGGGATTTTCTGCATGCAGGTGTACTTTCAAGACACAAATTTTGGTTATGAGGCATGACCATAAGTTTGCCAGGATGTTTGCATGTTCTTAAATTGTATGTGTAATGCCCTACTACCTTAGAGCAGTTACTAAGTGAGTTTAAAATGTGCATTTAACTTGCTAATCAAGAATTTAGCTCAAAAGTGTAACTGAACTGTATTAAAATCACATAATTTGAAAATGTAACCATTCTTTGAAAATTATAAGTGTTTTACATTCGGGATCCCAAAATACTGTTTATAAACATTTACAACTTAAAATATGTTTAACGTCGACTAAATGACAAAATAGGATTCAGTACAAGGCATCTCCCAAAAATACCCCTGGCCGTGGCGGCCAGGCAGACCAGACATGTATGCGTCACCTCACGCTTTCCGTACTCATGGTTGGCTGATCTTCCCCTTGCCCTTACCTGCACCATAGAGCACCCGTGAGCTGAAACCCAACAAGAAAACTTCACACAATAGATAAAATATGTATATCAATCACTCAGCATATAACAAACCCGCCAACAGGCTAAACACGTACGGCCATGCCATCCTAGGCGCTTTACCAGGCCCTGGGTTCGCGATCTACACTGTAAGGATATCCTAGGTATCCTTTAGGGTCTTACCCTGGCAACTTGCACTCCGCGTGCTAAACGTTGCTCCCGGCCCCTTGCCTTTCTCGGCCTTCGCCGTTCCCGGCCCTTGCCGTTCCTGGCCTTCACCGTTCCCGACTCTTGCTGATCATTCACATATATGCATACATAGCATAATTAAACAAACACTTAAACATGTATTAACACAATCAATGGGCTACGCCCTACACATAATCATATAGGGTTGTGCCCTGCAACACAACTATGGGGCCTCGCCCTGCTCTATGGGTACAACAGTTTTCTTACTTGTGTCCCAAGCTTCTTGAGCTTCAAAATTTTGAGCACGGTCCTCTAACCCGAGCCTCGCTGAAATCCTAGTCACAACACATACATAGCACTCTCATTACTAACCAATTTATAATCATCTCTCGGAACCAATCTTGTGCTCTCGGGCCCTCCCGTTTCCCCCCACAAGGCAGAAGCATCCCCTGAGCCAAAACCCCAAAAACACGTTTTTCCCCTGCCCAAAAATTGGCCTAGCGCCACGGCACAAACCTTTAGGGCCACGACGCCCAGAGTGGTGCCCTTCCCCTAATGCATCCTAGCGCCGCGGCACGGAAGAACAGGGACGTGGCACCCATACGCGAACCCAGAAAACTGGGGTTTTCCCCAACATTTTCCCGAGCCAAAACACTTCCAAATCAATACCAAGACATACCTAAATCCCAAATTCATTCCAAAACCCCAAATAGACCATATGGAAACTCGAAAACATCAATAACAAGCCCAAACACACATTCAAACCCATGATTCACAAATTGGTTTAAAACTTCGTAAAACTTAAACCAGACCTTACAGAACTTAAACCACACCAACAATCAACTTCAAAGATGCACAAAATTCTTACTTCAAACTGAAATTCGACTCTGAGCTTCTTCCAAATCCAACTCCAAGCTTAATTCCTTTATATGCGTCCCAAGAGAAGGTCAAGGGTCGAGCTAATCTGGGCCTTTGGCTGGATTTGGTATTTGATCCAATGGTCAGATGCGAATGTGACAATGGCGGAAAAAGCTAAGAAGTGAAAGGACGTGGTGTGGTGAAAACACACTCAAGTACTCTGATCTTCCAATACCCACCTGACGCGTGTCCACACTTGAGTACAAAGGATGGCATAGTTTCCCAAAAGGGCAGTTCAAAAGTTTCCTTCTCATGGGATTCGAACTAATACTTTTGAGAGGGAAAAATGTTACACCCAGATTTCGAAATAAGAAGTCATGATCCCGAAAGTTGGGCTCGTCAGGTATGAGCTCGAAGTATGCAGGATCGTCATATGATCCTTCAGTCAGATCGCTCCGTTGTAATTACCGACCTCGAAAGCTCGAGGGTGTGTAGCCTTGAATATGTTCTGAGCTCGCACGGCATGACACTTAAATATATTTTTCACTAATTCCCTTCAAGCGAGATATCTCAAACTCAGGAAGTACAAGCTCGGATGTAGCAGCTTCGTCGGCATCTACTTGTCCCGAGCATAGCACGAAGTTGGGTGGCAAGCTCGTGGACGACTCATGGTCTCGACAGACTCAATGCTAATGGCCGATCTCGAAGATTTGATGATTCATCTTAAATAACCCATTACGTGTGAATGTGTTTATTGTTATTTAATCCCCTAATTTAAGGGATATCATTTAAACTATTATCCGTTCCCGATCTTCATGAGACGTTTCCATGTATATAGGAGATAATGCATTTAATATCATTATTCCAATTAATTTACAGAATATCTTCCTAAAATATGTGGGAATGAATTTTGCATCATTCTCTATAATATAGAGAAGGAATCACCACTTGTAGAGGACCGATTCTTGATTTCTGGAGAGAAAGCTTTGGGGAATTTATCTCTGAAGAATTTCCAGAAAACTCAAAGTCTTAATAACATAGACTCGTGGACTAGGCAGAATTAACTGCTGAACCACGTAAAAACCTTCTTGTCTTCCTCTTTAGATTCATTTGCTCCATTTTTCATTTGTTTAATTGCTCTACTATCTAAGTTGACGAAAAACGACGTCAACACAAAATAACCACATCAAGAAAACATATATAAGAATTTTCTTAGGTAGGGGCATTACTTTTGCCCATACTGTAGGAGCATTTTCTATTTTCGATACTTGGAGAAATTATAACCCAATTTTTTTTTTGCATGATGACTTACATTATAGTTAGAATAGACATCATGCCAATTTTCGAAGAATTCTGAATAATATACGGTGCTGAAATCGGAGTTCAAACAGTCAATTGCACACGTGCTTAATTTTTTTTATACGGGTGGTAAACATACTATTTGAACTCTGATTTCGGTACTGTAAATTATTTAAAATTTTATGAAAATTTACAGAATGCCTACTATAACTATCATATACATGGTAATATATAAAAAAATTAGGTTATAATTTCTCAAAGTACAAAAAATAAAAAACGCCTTTACGGTAGGGGCAAAAATAATGCCCCTACCTAAGAAACTCTCAATCTATAAATATATATATTATAATATCTAGAAACAAATACAAAGAACATGGGTATATATAAAAATAATATTGTAAAAAATAAGAGGATAATAAGATAGAACAAAGAAAATTAACCTTATAAGGTTGCCTTTATATGTATTTTTTTGGCAGGAAAATTAATTTAGGGTTATTTATAGAAATAACATGGTTACGTCAATTTCATATTATTATTATTGCTATTATATGTATTTTGGGATGATGATAATGTATTGTGTGTAGTTAATTTCATAAATATGTATATTATATCACTTCAAAATTATTTTAATTTAAATAATAACAATTTCTTTACTTGAAGAGAATAAGTGATTATGTTTTATTAAGGTGAATGAATCAAAAATTAAATTTATGTATATATTATTATTAAATTAAATAATAATATATTATAAATATCTTATTTAAATTTAAACTAATGTGTAACTACATTTATTATTATTACATTATTATTGAGATGGTAAATACGAAAAATATGTAACTAAATTTTTTTAAATTAATTTTATTTTTTAAATATGTTACGTTAAATATATATTTCTTAATATTTTTGTAAAAATAAATATATACATTACTTAAACATATTAAAACTATTTGCTTTATAAAGATGTTTAGATAGACATTTTTTAAATAGATGTTTTATAAACTATTTGCTTTATATGTTAAGTATTCGTTTTTTTTTTGTTAGGTTATGTTTTAAACGTGTATGGTACATTGATATATTATTAATAATTTAAATAATAATAATATCTTCTAAATATGTTATTTAATTTTAAACTAATGTTTAACTAAATAGAGAAAATGTGTATGAAAGGAGTAAAAGTGTAGGCTACACTTTTTTCTAAAATTAATTTTATTTTTTAATAATTAAGTAGTTAAGAAGTAGAATTATAATTAATTACTATTATTATAATCTATAAAATGAATAAAAAAATAGATTAAAAGATAAAATAGATAGAGTAGTTTGATGAGATTTTAGAGTGTCACATCATTTCCTTGGTGTTCTCCTTTATATATATATATATATATATATAGATGGTTACGTCAATTTCATATTATTATTATTTACCCAAAAACGGTTGTTGATGACTTGGCAAGAATCTCTCATACGTGGTTGACACGTGGCAGAATTGAAGTGAAAATGTGATGTTCGGTTATCGACCAGCTGCACACTGCTTCATTAAGGCTGACTATTAGGTACAACTAGGCTGGTCGTATGATTCGGTTTATTTCCTTATAAGATTGTGATCTTGTAATAATTATATTTATTATTTCATCTCTATTACCTTGATACATAGATATTAATAAGAGTTAAGGCCCAATGGCCCATGTAAACCCCTTGAGCCTATAAATATGCATGAAATAGCTCAAGGAGGGGACTTTTGATCTTGGAACCTTTTTCCTGAATATTGAGAGAGAGAGCCTATAGTGCGATTATCCATCGTCTTATTGTAATTCTCCTAAAGTTTGTGAAACTCAAGAACCCTAGTTCTTTGATCACGACTTTGAGACTCAATATTAATAATAGCACTAAGTGGACGTAGGTCATTACCATTTTTTTGGGTCGAACCATTATAAATCGTTGGTGTTTTCTTCTTTTCCATTAGATTAAACTCTTAATTGTCGTCTCATTTCCTGTCGTATATTTGACTCCGCGTCGTTTGCCAAATCAATGGTCAATAATTATTATTGCTATTATATGTATTTTGGGATGATGATAATGTATTGTGTGCAGTTAATTTCATAAATTTGTATATTATATCATATCAAAATTGTTTTAATTTAAATAATAACAATTTCTTTACTTGAAGAGAATAAGTGAATATGCTTTATTAAGATGAATGAATCAAAAATTTAATTTAAGTACATATTATTATAAATTTAAATAACAATAATAATATATTATAAATATCTTATTTAAATTTAAACTAATGTACAACTACATTTATTATTATTATTGAGATGGTAAATAGGAAAAACATGTAACTACATTTTTTTTAAATTAATTTTATTTTTTAAATGTGTTACATTAAATATACATTTTTTAACATTTTTGTAAAAAATAAAAAACAAATATACACATTACTTAAGCATATTGAAACTATTTTCTTTATAGAGATGTTTAGATATAAATCTTTTAAATAGATGCTTTATAAACTATTTGCTTTATATGTTAAGTATTTGTTGTTTTTTTTTGCTAGGTTATGTTTTACAAAACGTGTATGGTGCATTAATATATATTATTATTAATTTAAATAATAATATCTTCTAAATATGTTATTTAATTTTAAACTAATGTGGAACTAAATAAAGAAAACATGTATGGAAGAAGTAAATGTGTATGGTACGTTTTTTTAAAATTAATTTTATTTTTTTAGTTATTTTAATGATTAAGTAGTTAAGAAGTAGAATTATAATTAATTACTAATATTATAATCTATAAAATGAATAAAAAAATTATAATAAAGGAGAAAATAGATAGAATAGTATGAAGACATTTTAGAGTGTCACTTCATCTTCTTGGTTTATTAATTTAAATAAAAATATATTCTAAATATGTTATTTAATTTTAAACTAATGTGCAACTAGATAGAGAAAACATGTATGAAAGGAGTAAACGTGTATGGTACATTTTTTTTTAAATTAATTTTAGTTTTTAATACTTTTTAATTATTAAGTAGTTAAGAAGTAGAATTATAATTAATTATTATTATCATAATCTATAAAATGAATAAAAAGAATTAGATAAATGAGAAAATAAATGGAGTGCTTTGAAGAGATTTTAGAGTGCCACATCATCTCATTGTTGGTTTTATATATACTAGATATAAGCAACACGCAATACATGTTTGCTTGATTTTATTTATAGAATTTATTAATTATTTTATTAAATTTGTATTATTGTCATATGAATTTCAAATAATCAAACAATATTATATATAAAAGAATAACATAACTATATTAAATGAAAAATTAAACCAAAACATTGTTTATAATTTTTTAAAAGGATCAATTACATCATTCAACATGATTTGAATTTTATTTACAAAAATCACATATAAATAATTATTTATACATATATGATAATCTATACCTTAAAAAAGTGGTACCATCATGACCTAATTTTTAAGGTGATCATTTTGATATGTGCTAAGCATATGCTTTTTTGGTCGTTACTGAAGAAGATGTCTAGAATAAAAAGCAACCATTTAGTTTATTTTTTATATTGTGTTGACCAAAAAGTAACTAAATTTTAAACTTGATCAAAATTTAATATACTAAAATTTGTAATCTTATTTTACATTTAAAAGATACTATATTGTATTCTAAACAACTTAAATTTATTTAACAATATTCCAAGTAACTTTTTTAAAATAGATTCTTTAAGATATTGTTTTGTAACTTTGAAATAGAATATAAAAAAAATTATTGTATAGTATACTAAAAGTAACTTTTAATAATAAGCTATATAGTAATTTGTTATATTTTATTGTAACTCATTAGTTTCTAAAAACTCACTAACCGACAACGTAAAAATATTTTAAGTAATTAGACACCATAATATAACTTCAAAATGACAAATCAGTGTCTTAAGATAAAAAAGTTTCAAAAAATATATATTGGAGGTAACCAAAATGTATATAAAATAATATGCTTTAAAAATAATTTTTTTCATGAAAAAAGTAACTAATTGGTAACTTATTAATATTTTAAGTAACCAAAATGTTACTTTTTTAAACCCTGAAAAACGGGAAAACCGGGATTTCGCAAAAGTTTCAAATTCAGGCATATTACTTTTAGAATCCGATATTTTTTTATAACGTGACAAAGTATTTTTGTAAATAAAAATTTGTAGGTGATTTTTGTAATTATTTTATATTATAGGTATGTACTTGTAAAGATCCATTTTTAATATATCTCTTCTATATAATAAGTGTGTAGATAACAAAAATTCTTGATTTTAATGATTTTTTATTTTTCTAATGTTAACTTTAACGGAATATAACATTGTTACACCCAGATTTCGAGCCATGAGAATTGTGACCTCGAAAGCTGGATTCGTTATGAACGGACTCGCAATATCAGGAACACGTCCGAAGTCTAAGCATCGAGCCTGCGAAGCAGAGACGACTTCGAAGATGGTAGCCTCGAGATCTTCACAAGCTCGAAAGACAGACCCCGAAGTACGCCTATTCTCGGGATGGCCTCGGATTAAGGCTCTGAGCCTGACACCCGTGTGAGCTCGAAGTCATGTGGTCTCGGGAAGATGCTATAGCTCGAAAGTCCACAAGAGACCTGGATGAATAGGGCCTTGGCGATATAAGATAACAATTTTGAATATCTTTGTGAATCATCAATGAGAGACGCGGTCTACATTGATTGCTATAAATCCCCTATAATTAAGGGATATTAATTGTTTAGTTATACGCCCCCTGATCTTCAGGGGACGTTTCCTTATATATAGGATTACAGGCTTTGAATGCCATTAAATTTATTTGCATATAAAGAATAACTTCCCGAAATATGTGAGATAGTATTCTGAAACCTCCTCTATAAATAGAGAGGTCATGTATCATTGTAAGGGACCGAACTTTTGTAATCTTGAGAGAAAACTCTGGGGAATTCATCCTTGAATTTTCAGAGATCATCTTAAGTCTAATAACAAGGACTCGTGGACTAGGCAGAGTTAACTGCTGAACCACGTAAAAAATCTCATTTGTCTTATCATATTTTTATTGCCCATAACTGATAATTGTTTTCGTGCTTTTATTTCACTGTTGACGAAAAACGGCGTCAACAAATATATTTAACAGAATATTCTTATAATTAAAGGTAGTTGTAAACACTTAAACATAAATAAAATAAAATAAATAATTAAAAAAATTAAAATATGATATTTTTTAGATATTTTACAATAATAATTATTTCAAAATAATAAATAATTAAAAAAATTAAAATATGATAATTTTTAGATATTTTACAATGATAATTAATTAAAAATAATAAATTCATACGTTTTATAACTTAAATAAAATTTAATTAAACTTAAACTCACTTATTAGAATAATATCATATTAAACATATAATATAATCAATTATGAATTAGCAACAAATTATTATTTTTTTAAAAAAAACTAGCAAGAAACTTAAATTTAAAATTCACGTATAATATTTAATATTACATTAAACATATAATATATAATATTTTGTTGTCACTCCCAAATAAAAAAATTAGAACAAACATAAACTTAAACAAAAATGAATAAACTATTTAATGATATTTATTTCAAAATTTATATGACATTAATATAAATTTAATAAAAATAATTAATAAATTCTATAAATAAAACTAAGCAAACTTGCATACTGCTCGTTGCTTGTATCTAGTATATATATATAATATGATAACCTTTTAAATATAAATGATAATTTTTTTTTAATAAAAATTTAGATCATGTATTATATATTTTATTATAATTATATTTTATAATATTTAAATTTATATTAATATTAGTATTAAATATCTAGTTTTGTATTAAATATTGTTATAATAATATTTGAATTCATATGAAATTGAATTTGAATTATATTAATACAATTAATAAATGTCTATTTTTAATTAGTTTTAAAAGTATATTCTCTTAAATATTTATAATATTACGATAAAATTAACAAAACAAAGAATTTCTGTTGTCTATCATCATTTTATATACAACATATATATATATATATATATACTAGGTAAAAATAACGTGAAATACACGTTTGTTTAGTTTTAAAGTTCTAAACATGTATTTATTTTTATTGTATTTTTTAATTATCATATAAATTTTAAATAAATAAACAATATCATAAAAATAAATAAAAGATGTTTAATATACAATAGATTGAATTATAGATCTATAGTATATACAAATATTTATATCAATAATCTATAATAATTTGTACATATATAACATCTAAACACAACAGTTGACATATATATATATATAAATTACAATAATATTAAAAAAGAAATTAATAATCGAATAAAATAAGAATAGAAAAGTTATAGTGTATAAACTATTTTTAATTTATAATGTATCTTTCAATGTCTTTTGGTGAATTTGATAAAGAAAAAAACTCCAATCACTTGATAAAAAAAATTATCACAGCAATTGATATGGATGTCATTATTATTTTTAAATAAATATGATTTAATTATTTAAATTATCATAAAATATATTTAAAATATTATATTTTAATTTATTTATTTATTTTTGTTTAAGCTTATGCTTTTTTAGAATTTGAATTAGACAATGACAACAATATATTATATATTATATGTTGAATATAATATTAATATTATATGTGATTTTAAATTTAAGTTTGTTGTTATTTTTTTAAAAGAAGTTTATTGCTAGTTGATAGTAGATTATATTATATTATATGTTGAATATGATATTATTCTAATACGCGAAGTTTAAGTTTAATTAAATTTTATTTAAGTTATAAAATACATTATTTTATTATTTTTAAATAATTATTATTATAAAATATCTAAAAAAAATATGATATTTTAATTTGTTTAATTATTTTTTTATTTAAGTATATTATTAAATATAAAAATACTCCGTTAATTTTTATATGGAA
This sequence comes from Humulus lupulus, assembly GCF_963169125.1. Taxonomy (NCBI): domain Eukaryota; kingdom Viridiplantae; phylum Streptophyta; class Magnoliopsida; order Rosales; family Cannabaceae; genus Humulus; species Humulus lupulus. Next base: position 193,706,655 of record NC_084794.1, on the reverse strand, counting down.
AAAAATAAAAACATCTTAAAAAGAAGAATTCATATTTGTTATACCCAAAAAATAGGAAGGTGTATTCTAGGAGAGTTAAGACGAATGGTCCTAGGAGACCCCAAGGAGGGTGTGGTCCTAGGAGACCCCAAGGGTGTGTAGGAGGTAAGCCTCCCAAAGTTTTTTAAGTGTTGGCTCGAACGTGTCCAAGGTAAATAGCTAAGGAGGAGGAGTCTCATGCAAGAGAATGGAGACTTAGACTTTCATAAGGAAAGTCTATACAATGTTCAATCGGACATGTTTGGGAGATGCTAAAGGAGGTTGCCTCAATGTTGTCCAAGGTGAGGTTCCCTCAATGTTGTCCAAGGTGAGGTTGCCTCAATGTTGTTCAAGGTGAGGTGCCAAGGAGGTTGCCTCGGACCACCTTAGTCCGAGGAGAAGCCAAGGAGATTGGTTCAAGGAGGAACATGGCATGCTAGAGGAGAGTGCATGTTAGAGGAGAGAAGTGCATCTCCTACCACCATGCACGTTCAACCCACCAAAACACATGTCCTACCACCATGCATATCCTACCACCATGCATGTTCAACCAGCACTTGCATGGGTAGTGAGTAGGAGGTGGACCAACTAGCTAGAGGAGACTAAGTCAGACACAGCTTCAACAACATACGCGGGAATCTCTCATTCTTCCCACAAATGGGGAGTTTGTTACATTTCGAATTTTGAATGTTTATTTGTAATATAAATGTAATAAATATAATAAAATATCCCTATTATAAGGGGATATCAGTTGAGGATCCCATCTCTATAAATAGAGAGCTTATGAGATGAGAAAGGGGGTTCCTTCTGCTTCTTCTTTCTAGAAAGATAAAATTGGGTCTGTCTATTCTAGAGAGAGAAAGTGCTGAAATTAGAGAGAATTCTCGTATTTTCACAATTTATACTGAAGAAACTCAGTTGGCATAGTCCATCTGATCTTGAGTATAGATTTATAAATCACAACTCTAAGTGGATTAGGCTATTACCGACAATCGGGGCTGAACCACTATAAAAATCTCCTGTGTTCTTTACTTTTCTTGTTTATACCATGTGTTGTCGTTTTTATTTCTCTTGAAGGCTTGTCATTATTGACGTTCTCACGTCGTTGGCTAAAAACGCAGTCAACAATATTATAACACACTTTTTATATAGAAAGATATAGATTGTAAGATTTATGAATTATACATTTCTAATTTTGGAGGTGGAAAAACAAAAAAGAAAAAAGTCTTTATTCTTATTTATTTATTTAAAAATGAAAAACAAGGAGAGAGAACAAGAGCAACCGCCAATTCTTAGGTGTACATCCACCAGTCACGCAAACCAAACCTGTCATTCTTCTTTTTCCTCCGTCTGTACTTTATTTTTGCCCACATTTTCGTTCTCATTTTCCCAATAACCGAACAAACCATCTTCGATTTCCATTTCTCAATTTTCAAAATCTTGTAAAAAAAAATCAGCAGCGTTTTCCCCTAATACTACCCAAATAATAGATAATCTTCAGCTTTAACAGCTTTGATCTCCAATGCGAATCTCTTTCTTTCTGATTTCTAAGAATGCCCATTCGTGGGTTTTGGCTGAGTTTCCACTGATGAAGTTGTCCCCAAATTGAAGGAAGCCCGATTTTTTATTTTTACTTTATTATAGCATTATAGCTCGTAAGCTATTTTTCATGGATTCGAGATCGGCAACAAGTGAGGGAAATGACCCTAAGACTGAAAACGTTTCTCGTCGGGTTGAAGAAACATGTCCTGATTTATTGAAGAACACGCCGTCCAATATTGCGAGATTGGAGGATGAGATTGAACAGTGTATAGGTCGCCAGAAGTATCTTGCTCAGACTAGGAGCCCCTCTGATGGCGGCGATGTTCGCTGGTTCTTTTGCAAGGTTCCTTTAGCTGAGAATGGTAAAGATTTTCGTTTCTGTCTCTTTCATTACGTATGTATAGTAGATATAGACTCTATTTGAACTTGTAATTAGTTTTACCAAAATATAAACTTAGATGCTTTCTTGTGTATACTCAGAGTTGGCTGCTTCAGTTCCTCGGACTGAGGTAGTTGGGAAAGGAGAGTATTTTCGGTTTGGCAGAAGGGATTCTCTTGCAATAGAGGCATCTTTTTTACAGGTTAACTAACTGCTTAACACCACATCTTTATTGTTATTGTTATATCTGAGAAGATGTTGATAATGCATTTTGGAATATGAACATTATATTCTAAGTAAATGCTAGTTAATTTGGCATCAGAGTATAGATGTATGCTAAACTTGGTGGAATTTCACTTGAGGGGAAGATTTCCTTAATATATATATATATATTTATAGAATATTAAGCTTTTGGTAATCGAGCTTGATAGTGCTACTTTAATTTAACTACTCGGTGATGGATTGTTAAGTGTTTGTTGAACACACATTTACAGAGGGAGGAAGAGTTGCTTGCTTGTTGGTGGAAAGAGTATGCAGAATGCAGTGAAGGTCCAATAGAACGGCCTAGCTCCAGCAATAAATTGAATAAACAAGTCAATATCTTGTCCTTAGAGGGTGGTCCATCAACCAAATTATATGAAGTGGAGGAAGAGAGAGTTGGTATACCAGTGAAGGGAGGACTTTATGAGGTATGCTTCCTGTCTGTTTCTGTTTATGATGTTCTTAGGAGCCGCCCTCCTCATGGACCATTTAATTTTTTATTATTTAATTTCAGAGGGGGATAAACTAATACTTTATTACAAAATTAGACTCTATTTTTTATTTTTTTTAAATATTACTCAAATTATAACTAATTTTGAAAAATACAAAAAAATTTTGGGGGGGGGGGGGGGGGCTTGAGTCCCCCACTAGCTATTACTTGGCTCCATGACTATCTTTGTGATGATTTAATTGCACAAAATCGAATACATACATCTAATATTTCTTAAAAATAGCGTTACTAGTTACTTATTGTCTTAGCTAGATATTCACACAATAGATTATAACATAGTCTTACACCAGCCATTTCTACATATGTGCTTGAATTAATCTTCAATGCGAATATATTAATGCGAGATTAACAGATATTGAAAGTTACACTGTAAACTTTGATGTTATTCATCCAAGTGATACATAATTTCTGTTTGGAAGACAACAGAAAAGACAATTCGGTTCACCTCATCTTTCTAATTGGTTATATTTATATTAGTGCAAACTGAGGTTTTGTTAAAAAAAAAATTGGTTCTTTTGTTAAATTGAGTATTTCGATTATGCTTCAGTTTTTTTTGGTGCCTGCAATTACTAATATATCCTTAATTTCTTTAAGCAATGTAATATACATACATATACATATTTTTACACACACATATTATAAGATTTAACTTTTAAAATTATTTCTGTAAGTTAAATGATATGGTTAATGCAGGTAGATTTAGAGAAAAGGTACTCTTTCCCAGTTTATTGGAGTGGAGAAAATCGACGTGTTTTAAGAGGTCATTGGTTTGCTCGTAAAGGGGGTCTTGATTGGCTCCCACTTCGTGAGGATGTTGCTGAACAGTTGGAGATTGCTTATCGTAGCAAGGTTTGAAACTGAAAATTCCTACTTTGAAAGTCCTAAACTAACATAATATATATTAGACATTTTCAAACAGCTGAATTTTCTACATGTATGAGAGCAGAGGTTTTGATGCATCCTGATTACATTATCTTTGGTCTACCGACCTCTGTTTGTTTCCAATAAATAGTGGAGCTCACCATTTTTTGACTGAGCTTCAATTTGAGTGTCTTCTGTTGTCATTTTGTTTGCAAAATAATGAATACGTTGGCTTATTCAATAGTTATCTCCAGGTTTGGCGCCGAAGAAGATTCCAACCCTCAGGACTTTTTGCAGCTCGAGTTGATTTGCAAGGCTCCCTGGTACATGTAAAGCTTTATGAAGTAGTTTATAATGTTTTCTTTTTACATAAAGATTTTTATAATCTCAGTTAACATCTGATTCATAAATGCATATTGGGGTTGCGCTGTAGGGATTACATGCTCTTTTTACAGGAGAAGATGATACGTGGGAGGCTTGGGTCAATATTGAGGCTTCTGGATTTTCTAGTGTCATCCCTTTCGGTGCAAAGGGAATCAAGTTAAGACGTGGATATTCAACATCTCACTCAGCAAAACCCACTCAAGTCTCTGCCTGAAACTTTTTTTTCTTTGTGCTTTTCTCTTATATTTATTTTTTCATGGTAAAAAGAAATTAAACGTGGTTTAGACCATAGAAATTTTGGTGACAACATTTACTTTTACTTTTCCTCCTTTATTCAATTTTTTCTAACTGTTGCATTTTAAGCATTTGATTAGATAAGTAAATAGATTATCTATATTATATCTTGCCACTATTTTTGTGAATTGTTGATTTATGACTACGTTTTCTCATCATTGTTAACAAATACGGAATAATAATGTATGCTCTTGTTAAATGCCTTTTCTTTCTGCACTCCAATTCAGGACGAGCTACGTCAACGGAAGGAGGAAGAAATGGATGATTACTGTTCACAGGTTTGCACTCTTGCATTTCTGTTCGTTATCATGATTTTCATATCCACTTTCAATATATGTATAGTATAATTTTGTTGGTTATCGTGGTTTCAAGGGAAATTTAATATTGGATAGTAGATGACTTCAGATATTACATTCTTAGCAAAGTCACAACAGTTTTACCTGGTCATCTGATAAAAAATTAAACAAATAAAAATGCATTTGATTGGTAATGTAATGGAGAGGAGATAAAGAGACATAAACTTATGAACAATAACTATTCTACTCTTATTAGGTATGAGTTGGCTCAAGGCATTTTATTAGCATCATGATTGATGATTGACTTACAATTTTTTTTTTTAAAAAGATGAGAATTAAGAAAACTGTGGATAAATCTGAGATGATTTGTGATTTAATTTAGGAGATTGGATTGTATATACACATGATTTGCTTCCTTTTCTTTGTATTTTTCAATCAGTCTTTACGTTTTATATTCAATTAGTTGTATTATTACCTGCTGAAACCAGATCTGGAAGGGAAGAGATATGAGCTGCTTTAGTGATATTTCTTGGTGATACAAGTGATTTATTTAGGATCTTTTGAAAACTACCCAATTTTATCCTTTATTAACCATAAATAGCCACATATTTTTTTTTAATTAATACCCACAATTAGGGACAGAGTGACTAAAATACCTTATTACAATGTTTACCTTTTGGGGCGCATGATTTACATTTTTGACTTGTGGTTTACATTTCTGAGTTTTACACTTTGGGGGTTGTGATTTACATTTTGGAGGTTGTGGTTTACATTTTGAGGCTTGTAGTGGTGTGGTTTACCTTCATGAATATGTGATTTACATGTTCGAGCTTGTGGTTTACATTTTGAGGTTGTGGTTTACATTTTATAAGGGTATAATTGACAGTTTGCTAAAAACAGGGTATAAAAATGAACATTTTAAAATACGAGTAGATATTAAATGGGTTTCTAAAACTGGGTGTAGGGTCTTATTTCCTCTTATTTGTAAGCATAGAGCCCAACTAAAAAAGTCCACTAATCTAGGGATATAAAACTAATATCTAACTACAATTTAGAAAAACTTATCAATAACAAAATAGAAAATCTAGTAACCAACTGGTAGGTAACCAGCCCTAGAATGCTAGGGCTTCTACCACCTATGATTTGTCAATGAAAACTAGAATTGCATACCCGATATTGAGCTCCTGGTATTAGAGCTGGAGGTCAAGAGTCCTCACAATTTGTTTATACTTTCCCTTTATTCCTTGTATTATATTATTTATTAATAATACAAGAAGTGCTTTGCTTAAAAAAAAAGAAGAAAAAAAGTAAATTCTTACAATTTGCAACTCTCTGGCTTGTCGCTTGTTTGGCCTATAGTTTTTTTTTTTTTTTTTATCTACCCCTAGGATCTTTGTTTGATCTAGACCCACACGTGAAAGGGAGTGAAAGTATGATACTGGGATATATAAGAGAGTGACTCACTTTGTGTTTTTTTAAACTAGATAAACCATGTTGAAAAACTGATATATCAGACTATGTGTGTGTTAGACACCTATATAGAGGGCAAAGTCGACGATATGAAATAAAAGGGGTATATGGGTCATTGTAATGAGGGGTAGTGAAGTTATTTATGATAGTATAAATGGAAGGCTAAGGAGGACGAGAGCATGAGAATTATAATGAATTGAGCAGTATCTCTTGGGAGAGCTGAGGTATGTCGATTACCTCATTGTTCTTGTGTGTTCTTATCATTTTATTAGTCAATATTAAATATCATATTTGCTTTGTTATTTTTCTATTGCATTCTATTCTTTGTTTTCTCTACAATTTTCTTATTATCCTTGTTATGTTAAAGTCCCTAATCTGGGGTACATCAAGTGGTCCAAAGCCATTTCGATTCACCATGAGCCTAGCCATTGTCGATGTTGGCAAGGCTACTTCTCTTGTTGTAGAATATTAGCAAGCACTAGACTCAATTCCATTGGACCTTGGCAGCATCGATTGGATGCTCCTTTAGCTCGATATTTTGAACTGGATGCAAGACCAACTCCTTTGGCTTCTCAAACGAGAAATCGGATCCAAGAACGACATCAAAATCTTTGATATTCTTGGAGAACATTCAACAAATCGCCACGAGCAAATGGAGGTTCTTCTTGCGATCTTTTTTGGCAACAACGTCGACACTTGGATTGCACGAACTGAAAAGTATTTTTTCCAACAACAGACAACAGAGGCGCAGAAAGTGACAATCGTCATTGCCTCCATGATCGGCGAAGCACTTGTTTCGTACGATGGGACAGAGCTCGAGTCTGACCAATGTGTACATGGGTGGAACTAAAGAATTTGGTCCAGTGACGTTTCCGTTTGCACAAACAAGAACGTCAACAACTAGATGGAGAATGAAACATTGCCGAGGTTGGTGGAGAACATTTGCAATTAGGGCCCTCGACTGGTGCTGAGGCGATTGTTTCCCCATATATAGTCGTCATTGAACACAAACGAGAGATTCGACGGCTAAGCGGAGAAGAAACAAATGATGGGGAATGGTATCCCCTGCTAATGAGAACGCCGAGGAAAGGGTCCTACGTTGGCACTCCCCACCCTTTCCAATAATTTGTAGAACACAATCCAATCAGTTGGGCCAAGTTCAAGGTGAGCCCAAGCAAGACAATCAACCTTACATATGAAGACCTACCGACAACCTTTCTTTCCAGTTGACCCAATTGACGGTGCCACTCAAATTCTAAATGATTGGAGCCATCACGTGGCCCCTTGGTGTGCTATTGTTCCCACTTATACTCACTATTGCGGTCTTGTCGTAGAATTAACACATTATTCTGATGGTAGGAAATTGGCCTACAAGAACAGCTGGTCAGCCGTTGGACATTCTACTCCAAAAGATTTTTGTTCTTTCTGTTATGTTTGGGAATACAACACTACTTGCTTGGTTTTTTGATAAAGGTTGGGCAACATAGGGACATTTCTGGAATGGTTTCACTTGCTTTCACCTTGAGGACAAGGTGAAACTTGGGCAGCCGGTAATGTTAGACACCTATATAGAGGGCAAAGTCGATAAATAATAGACTATATGAAATGAATGGGGTATATGAGTCATTGTAATGAGGGGTAGTGAAGTTAGAATATGATAGTATAAATAGGAGGCTAAGGAGAAGGAGGAGGAGGGCATGAGAATTATAACGAATGGAGCAGTAGCTCTTGGGAGAGTTGAGGTCTCAATATTAAATATCAGATCTGCTTTGTTATTCTTCTTTTGCATTCTATTCTCGGTTTTATCTACGATTTTCCTTATTATCTCTGTTATTCATTGAAGACCCTTTCAAGCGATTTCCCTTTGCTGGTACATACAAGTGGAGAATCTGGTGTGTACTTTGCCGGAAGAGGACAGTAAGTTTTCCTTATGGCATAGAATTCTTATGGAAGTCAACCTACAAGGGTGTACACCCCAACACAGTATTGAGCTACTAACGTGTAACATTATAGGCGGTATAGTTCAGTAGAGTCTTTGGTGAAGAGCATTTGTGAAAACTTGGTGGGATTTATAGCTTGAAAGAAATAAGAGAAAACTCAAAGATTACGAGGAGAATAAGGAGAGCCTTTGGGATAAAACAAGTCATTGGGTAGCTATTTTGCCATTTAATATAAGGGGTGTTTGATAAAATATCCTTTTTTTTTTTATAATGTCACTTTGCAAAATAACTTTATTTTGATAATTGTTTGCATATGAGCCTCCCAACACACTCGATATTCTTTTGAATTTACTACACACCTTGTGGAATTTACTTGACACCCTGTCAAATTTATGTCCACAAGCTCAGATTGATGGTTAAGCCGCAACAAAGTATTCTTTTCTGATCAACACTATTTTGAGCCTTATAATGCTGCCAAAAAGTACTGAAAGTATTGGAAAAATGTTTGGGGTCTTCTAAGCCATGACAACTTAATTATTATATTTATCAAGGTCATGAATATATTGCATACTTGGCTCTATATATTTTATAGCATATGATAATAATAAATTAGGTTTATATTACGATTTACAACATATAAATTATTGTAACTCAGATATTGGTTCATACTGAGACATACAACCACTTGTAACTCAAATCCAACTAGTTGATGTAACAACTCAAGCCATTTGAAAGTATTGGTTGATGTAACAACTCAAGCCTTAGTTTCTCGCTTCATGTTCTACTTGATTATGGCTTTCTTAAATTATAAACTGTTAAGATCTTACATCAATGAAGTATGGAATTGGTTGGTGGTTTATAACCACTTGGGCACTCCTTTCATAGGCTAGTCTTTTGGGAGTGAGTTCTACACAAGTAGTTGTACACCACCAACCAATTTCACACTGAGTCATGTGGGATCTTGACAGTGATGCTTGCTCCTTCAAAGTATTGCACAAAAACCCAAAATTTTTTGTCAATTCCTCAAGCACTTCTTATATCCACAAAGGCTTTCAGTTTAAGAATGTCAGCCTTTTGTGGGACCATGGTGGACTTGGCTGCCATCATAAAGGCCACAACCCACTTACTTGGAAATGGCCTAGTCAACTTGCTCTTTGCAAAACCTTGCCATAATGCCTGCTAGCTCATATTGATGGATTTTATATTTTTATGAAAATTCAGATTGATTATTGCCGCAAGGTCGTAATTGCTCCTAGTAAGCACTAGTTTTTATAAATAAGATGGTTGTAAGAAGTAAATTATTTCTTTTGACACAAAAGTAACTCTCACGGTTGAATTTTGTACAGAATAGAAATGCGAAATGTTTGATGTAGTGAGTGCATACCTCCTGTTTTTGGATTTTGTACTATAATGCTTGATGAAATAGAAAGTGCATAGTTGCAATGCTCCTTCACTGTACAACAATTCTTTCATGTAATCTAATTATCATATTTGGTGTATCAATGTTCCTAATTTGATGATTAACTAGATGCACTTTGGGGATCCATAATTGTGTTAGTTTATCTTTTTCACAGCTCATTCTTCATTAGAGAAAACAATATGAGAGTGTTCTATTACGTAATCGGATGGATCTTGTTGTGGCCTTTATTTAACCAGTGTCACACACACCAATACAAGAGAGAACAAATTTAAACTTGTGCATTCTTGATAAAGAAATATAGTTTTAAGGTTGTGTATTTGGTGTAGGTTCCTGTACGACACCTAGTCTTCATGGTTCATGGAATTGGACAAAGATTGGAGAAATCTAATTTAGTTGATGATGTTGGTACATTTTGCCATATCACAGCAAGTCTAGCAGAACGCCACATTACTCAACATCAGAATGGCATTCAGAGAGTTCTTTTCATCCCATGTCAGGTAAGAGACTTTTTTATATGTTAGATTATTTTGTCTTCCTCACCATCACCATCACCTTCTTCATTTGATTGATTAACTCATCAGTATACAAGTTGTCTAACATTTTTTTTCTACTTATCCATCTATTTGGTTTTCAGTGGAGAAAAGGTTTAAAGCTTAGTGGAGAAACAACAGTTGAAAAATGTACTTTAGATGGTGTGAGGGGTCTCCGTGTCATGTTGAGTGCAACTGCTCATGACGTGTTATACTACATGAGCCCCATCTACTGCCAGGATATCATCAACTCGGTAGCATATACTTGATCCCTAAAGTACTACTTGGATTGTGCCTTTTTTAGTTTTGAAGGTTCTTTGTTAGATATTGAGCCACTTTTTTTTAATGTTTTTTTATTAAATAATTTGGATATATAGATGGAGAATTAATTTGCATATTCATTAATGTTTTCTCAATCTTTATACAGTTTATGTTTAAATAATCTTTACTTTCTAATAATCCACCTCCATCAGAACTAAATAGTGGTAAAGTCTTGGGTAGCCTTTTGGATTTTGACTACTTCGTATTTTAAAACAATTTTCTTAGGTTGTAAACATGGATGGATGATACCTTTTCATCTTTTTATTATAATACAACCTATTGTTTCTTATTTTGTTTTAAGAAAAACAAAATAATCAATCCAATCCCAAGAATGAATTGTCTTAGACTTGATTTGTAGAAATATTAGATAGGCATATGTTTTATCTTATTGTAAATACTAGAGTATATTATACAATTAAGTTTAGTTTGTAATTTTTTCTTTATTTTTAGTTGTCTAGTTCTTTGTATTCAACCTATGTATAGGTCATTCTATTCATCAATAAAATCAGATTAGAAGTATTATTCACCCAAAAATTACATGGTATCAGAGCATTAGTAGTCCAAAAATTGGAAAATCTTTCCAATTTTTTACTGTCCTTTCTCAAATTTTTTTAGGGTTTTGCACTCTTGAGCTCAACCTTGAAAAACCATTTTAGGGTGATCTTCTACTCTCACCTCCTACACAGGCAGCTTGCTACACCTTTGGTCGACAGGACCCCAAAGTTTGACGCACAGCAGAGTCGTGCGTGAGCCCCATGTGCCGCCTCCATCTCCGCCCATTCTCTCACCGCGCGACGCGTGTAGGTGCGTGTAGCACCCCGATGATGAGTTTTTCCAACTACATCTTCATCGACACTCCTTGATGCTTCCTCCACAATTTCATCCAAAAAAAAAAAAAAAAATCAATCCTTGCAAGCTTATTCCAACCAACTCCTCTTCCTCAAAAGTGTCAAATCTCAAAAATACCAACTTCTCTCATCAATGGCTGCTAAAACTTCTTCAATCAGCCAAGCCCACTTTTCAATCAGCTGCTCATGTCACCACTTCTTCTAACAAAGTTAGCCACTTCAAAAAGGAGAAAATTGATGCAACTCCGACACCTCTTAGGCAGTTTATGCAGCAGCCAAACCCTCCTTCAACCGAGGCAAATGCCAGTATAATGTGTCATCAAGGATCTACGTCTCACACATTTACTGCAACCTCCAACAAAGGTTCTTGGATAGTTGATTCAGGGGCTTCCGACCACTTGACGGGTGATTTACAAGTCTTCACCACCTTCAAACTATGTGCTAATTCCCACAGTCAGAATTGTCGATGGATCTCTGATAGGAATTTCCTGTCAATTGAATCAAATCCAGCAGCAAACTAACAGAACAAGAGCAAACAGTGGCAAAAATGGGAAGATTGTATTAGGGGGACCTGGGTTGTTCGAGAGCCCAGCCTCTCCAGTACAGATTACACTATTTTCCTGGTTAATTCTCTTAACCAACTGTTTATTTATACTAGCCTATATTGGCTTACTGTGTACCCCATCCCACTGAAAATTAGCTAACATAACTAACTGTAAGTACCCCCCACAGACCGAATACACTACTGTCCTCCCCACACTAAGCCCTTGTAGGCTTCCTAGAGTAAACAAACATCAATGGAGGCCTATCAATACCGCCCCCAAAAAGCTTCACCTTGTCCTCAAGGTGAAAGTTGGGAAACTGCTCTTGAATCACGTTAAAATCTTCCCACGTAGCATCACAATCGGGCAGGTTCTTCCACTTAATGAGAGCTTGAGGGTGTTCTTTCTGTGTTCCTAGGCGAATCTCTAGCACTTCTTGAGGCTCCAAGAGCCATTCCAACTCAGCTGTTAAGGCTGGGGACAATGCCGAAGCTTGCTGTCCTTGTCCCAAAGCTGGGCGAAGGAGGGAAACGTGAAATACGGGGTGTATGGTAGCTTCCGGGGGCAATTGGAGACGATAAGCAGCAGCTCCCACACGAGCTGTGACTGGAAAAGGGCCAAAAAATCTAGGTGAAAGCTTCTCATTCAACCGCTTGGCCAATGTGCGCTGCCGATATGGTCTGAGCTTGACATAGACTAAATCGCCGACCTGGTAGTGTACGTCACGCCGCTTTTTGTCAACCTGACATTTCATCTTCTGTTGGGCCCGATGAAGATTCTGCTTCAACAATACCAAAATATCATCTCGCTGCTGAAGAAACTGCTCCATAGCAGAGACTTTCGTACCAAACTGCTCAAACCGTAGTAGTGGAGGAGGGTCCCTGTGATAAACAGATCGAAACGGTGTCATACCAGCCGCCGTATGAAATGAAGTGTTATACCAATATTCCGCCCAAGCCAACCATTTCATCCATTGCTTCGGTTTGGAGCTCACAAAACAGCGAAGATACATCTCCAAACAACGATTGACCACTTCCGTTTGCCCATCGGACTCAGGGTGATAAGCTGAACTTTGCTTCAAAGCTGTCCCTTGCAGACGAAACAACTCCTTCCAAAACAAACTCAGAAATAATTTGTCGCGATCTGAAACTATGGAACGTGGAATACCGTGCAACTTTACCACGTCCCGCACAAAAACAGTTGCCACAGTGACTGCTGAAAACGGATGCTTTAAAGGAATAAAGTGCCCATACTTACTTAATCTGTCCACCACGACTAAAATAGTATCAAACCCATTAGAAACCGGCAGTCCCTCGATGAAATCCATAGAAATGTCGTCCCAAATCTGGTCTGGAATTGGTAAAGGCTGTAATAAACCAGTGGGAGATTGTGCTAAATACTTGTTTTGCTGGCAAACTGTGCATTCAGCCACAAAACGCTGAACATCCCTGCGCATTGCACGCCAATACAAGTCGGCTGACACCCGCTGAAATGTCTTGAAAACTCCGGAATGACCTCCCATCTTACTCCCATGATATTCCTGCAACAATATGGGAATAAAGGGTGATGAAGAAGGAATAACCAGCCGACCACGGAACTTCAAACACCCTTGAACCAATGAATACCCGCCCCCATGTTGACCCAAAGACAGCTCCTTCATAATCTTGGTCAAAAAAGAATCAGTCGCTACGTGTGCTTGGAGATCCGGAATAGAAATGACGTTAGGGACTGAAATAGCTGCCAGGAATGCATCGCAATGGACCCGTGAAAGAGCATCAGCCGCCTTGTTCTCCAATCCAGGTTTGTAAATAATATCAAAGTCATAACCCAACAACTTTGTAAGCCATTTTTGATGTTCCAAAGCAACCAGCCGCTGTTCCAAGAGATGTTTTAAACTTTTCTGATCAGTGCGCACCACAAATTTACGTCCCAACAAGTAGGGGCGCCATTTTTGAACAGCCAAAACAATCGCCATAAGTTCCCTCTCATAAACGGACTTCATGCGCGCTCGTGGAGCCAAAACTTGGCTGAAAAATGCAACTGGCTGGCTGTTTTGCATGAGGACAGCCCCTAAACCCACTCCGAAAGCATCCGCTTCTACCACAAAAGGTGCTGAAAAATTAGGAAGTGCTAGCACGGGAACCGAACACATCGCTTGCTTAAGTTGCTCAAAAGCTGTCTGTGCTTCGCTAGACCAATTGAAGGCATCTCTGCGCAATTGATCGGTAAGAGGTTTGGCTATGCTCCCATACCCACGAACAAACTTGCGATAATAGCCCGTTAAACCCAAAAAACCACGTAGTCCCTTGAGAGTTCTCGGTATTGGCCAATCTCGCATGGCCTCCAACTTGCTAGGATCGGCCGATACACCTTGGGCTGAAATGATGTGCCCAAGGTATTCCACCTTCATTTGACCGAAAGAACACTTCTTATGATTCGCATAAAGCTGATTTTGATGGAGGCGCTCCAAAACCAGCGTTAAATGAGTGACATGGTCCGCAAAGGAGCTACTATAAATGAGGATATCATAAAAAAAAACCAGCATGAATTTCCTCAAAAAATCCCGAAAAACTTCGTTCATTAGCGCTTGAAATGTGGCTGGAGCGTTAGTGATGCCAAAAGGCATCACAAGAAATTCATAGTGTCCCCCGTGTGTTCTAAAAGCTGTCTTTGCAACGTCCTCTTCCTTAACGCGAATTTGATGATAACCCGACTTCAAGTCCAACTTCGAAAAAATGCGAGCTCCATGGAGCTCATCTAACAGCTCATCAATGACTGGAATTGGGAATTTATCAGCCACCGTTTCGCGGTTCACTGCTCGGTAGTCAACACAAAAGCGCCAGCTGCCATCTTTCTTCTTAACAAGGAGCACCGGACTCGAAAATGGGCTGGTGCTTGGCCTAATAATCCCTGCTCTCAACATTTCAGACACTAGCCTTTCTATCTCAGCCTTCTGTACTTGAGCATAACGGTATGGGCGCACCGAAATGGGTTCTGAACCCGTTCGAAGTGTGATTTGATGTTCACGGCTGCGCGCTGGCGGTAATCCTTCTGGCATCATAAAAACTGGCTGAAATCTGCTCAAAACCTCAGTAATCTCAGCTGGAATGCCTCGCTGTTCCATTGCAATGTCCGCTGCCATGTTGCCGAAATGAACCCGAAATCCTTGTGCCTCCTTCTCTACTGACAACAGCATAGCCTTGAGGGATATGGGTGATTTGCACAAACTCGGATCGCCCTGTAAAGTGATCCAAACGCCCGCCATCCCAAACTTCATCACCATGGTGCGCCAATTAACCTGCATATTACCGAGAGTTTCCAGCCACTTTATGCCCAAAATTACATCCGCACCGCCCAATTCTAATGGCAAAAAATCCATCACCACACGTAATGCCCCTAGGTCCAGCTCCACTTGTGAGCAAATCCCCTCCGTTCTAACCTTGCCGCCAGTACCCAATAGGACGCCGTAACACGTAGTGGCTGTAATCGGAATGCTCGATGCTAGAACAATATCCATAAAGATGAAATTGTGTGTTGCGCCGCTGTCGATTAGCACAGTTACTTGTTGGTTTCCAATGCGTCCCGCGAGCTTCATTGTATGGGCAGAAGTGATACCCACTAAGGAATTCAATGATAACGTTGCGAGGTTCTCTTCTGTAACCACGGTTTCTCCCGAATCCAGCGAAGGGGGTGGAGAATCTTCAACTGCCTGGGTTGCATCTTCATCCAACACCAACATGACCTGAAACGATTTCTGCTCACACTCATGTCCCTTGAAAAATTTCTTGTCGCAACGGAAACAAATACCCCTTGCCTTCTTGTCGTGATATTCTGCTTCAGTAAGTCGCCGGAAGGACGCTGGTTTTGGTGGTTGAGCTCCATTTGGCCGAAATGCACTGGTCTGGGTCGAGAAACACGAAGGTGGAACGTGCAGAGGTGCCGGAGTCGGTCGATTCGTGATGGAAGCGCCTGGGGTGCGAGGGGCCATACTAGGGTTCAGACTTCCTTTGGGCAGCATGGGCCTGAACGTTGGGCCCGATTGAAGTAGTTGGTGCCCCTCTTCAACTCGTTGGGATGTGTCCATGAGTTGGCCCAGTCCGATCGGCTGCAAGATGTGCAAGGCGGCTTTGATGTCGTCTTTCAGACCCCGAACAAAGCTAGCCTCTAAGATATGTTCAGGGATATCGGAGATTCTCGCGGCCAATCCTTCCCACCGGACTCTATAATCCTTCACGGTGGTCGTCTGAACAATCGAAAGCAATTCTTCAGAAAGGGAACCCACTGGAGATGCGCGAAAACGGAGGAGAATCAGTTTTTTTAAAGTGGCCCAAGAGTTGATTGGCCACCTCTGGTTCTCCCATTGGAACCAGGTGAGAGCGTCGCCGTCCAATCCGACGATGGCGGTCTCCAACATTGCAGGTTCTGGTAATCGGGCAAGGAGGAAATATCGCTCTGCTCTTTGAATCCAGCCGTCGGGATTATCTCCAGAAAAAAGTGGAAGTTCTAGTCGAGGGGGGCGAAAATCCTGGCCATAGTTTTGAGCGGAGCAATCTGGATCGAAGGGAGCTACTGGCGGCGCCGTGCAAGTTGGAGGTGGCTGTTGAATTGGTGATGCGGTGGAGAAACCCGGTGCCGGTACTGGTGAGGTGTCCCCATCGAGTGGCCGACGATTCCGATCGGCGCTGGCTGCGACACCGTCCGTGGTCGCTCTCCCTGAAGCTTGTAGTAGCTGAGTTAAATGAGTAACAATGAAGTCCATCTTCTTCTCTATCTCCGGCAGTCGTTGCACTTCTGATTTCAGGAAATCGATCTCCTGCGGCAGCTGGTGAAATTCCGATCGCACTTCCGTCAAATTCCGATTAAACTGTCTGTAGTGCCTCCAATTTCTCATCAAATATTTCCATCGGTACTTGCGGTTTCGGGCCCATCAGGACGATTGCTCTGATACCACGTTGATAGGAATTTCCTGTCAATTGAATCAAATCCAGCAGCAAACTAACAGAACAAGAGCAAACAGTGGCAAAAATGGGAAGATTGTATTAGGGGGACCTGGGTTGTTCGAGAGCCCAGCCTCTCCAGTACAGATTACACTGATTTCCTGGTTAATTCTCTTAACCAACTGTTTATTTATACTAGCCTATATTGGCTTACTGTGTACCCCATCCCACTGAAAATTAGCTAACATAACTAACTGTAAGTACCCCCCACAGACCGAATACACTACTGTCCTCCCCACACTAAGCCCTTGTAGGCTTCCTAGAGTAAACAAACATCAATGGAGGCCTATCAATCTCTCTCAAAAGTGATAGGGACTGGCTTTATAACATTATCAGATGATCTCCTCTCATCTGTTTTATTTGTCCCTAAACTAAATTGCAACCTTCTTTCAATAAGCAAACTTACTCGAGATCTGAATTGTGTAACTAAATTCTATTAAAATCTTTGTGAATTTCAAGTTGAGAGCTCAGAGAAGGTGATTAGTAGTGCTAGAATGCATGATGGACTCTATATTCTCAAGGATTCTCCTAAAAGGAAACAAGTTCACAAATCAAGTTGTGGTAACCATTCCAATTTCTGCTTTCAATTCTGTCTGTTTTGAACGAAAATCTCATCATGTTGTGGCATTTTCAACTTAGACATCCAAATTTTAGTTATCTTGAAAAATTATTTCCTCATTTATTTATCCACAAAAGAAAAATTCTTTCATTGTAAAGTCTGTCAACTTGCTAATCCCAGTCTTCCTTACAAACCTTCACAATCTTTTTCAATGATACATAGTGATATTTGAGGACCCTCACGAGTAACAAATATTAATAGATTTAGATGGTTTGTATCCTTTATTGATGATCATAGTAGGACAACATGGACATTCCTTATGAAAGAAAAATCAGAAGCTGCTTTTATCTTTAAAATTTTCCATTCCATGATTCGAAATCAATTTAATCGAAAGATCCAAATCCTGAAAAATAATAATGGAAATGAATGTTTTAACTCCATTCTTGGTCCATACTTGTTAGATCAAGGAATTGTTCGCATTAGCATATGTGTTGATACTCTGCAACAAATGGAGAATGGAGTGGCTGAGAGAAAAAACAGACATATTCTTGAAGTTTTTAGATCTATCATGTTTTCAAATCATGTTCCTAAACATTTTTTGGGGGAAACCTTATTCACAGCCACCTATCTCATCAATCGTATGCCTAGCTGAGTTCTACAATTCAAAGACCCAAGAAATCTGTTACTTGCAACATTCCCTCATATCTCAGCCTTCTCCTCAGATCTTCCATTCAAAGTCTTCGGATGTACAACTTTTGTCCATGTTTATGATCACAAAAGAACAAAACTTGATCCAAAGTCTCACAAGTGTCTCTTCATTGGGTATTCCAACAATAAAAAATGGTACAAATGTTACTCACCAATTATAAAAAGGGTCTATAACACTATGGTTGTCACTTTTTTTGAACATCAATCTTTCTTTCCCAAATCTGGTTTAGGGGGAGCATTCACAGGAATATCAACTTTGGGAAGCTCTTCAGGATCATCAAGCTGCATTTCCTCAAACCAATGTTGTGGCACACGAACATCAAAGTGCTCAGTCTTTGCCTAACCAACCAGATCAATCAACTGGTCCTTGCCTTCTTTTCCTATTCAACCAGATATCAGTGTAGAAAACACATCTAATCTGCCCTTTATTGTCAATCCGACCTCACTTTCCTCCTTAGAAAATCCAAACACTCTTTCAAACTTACTAACACCTCAAACTCAAGCACAATTTGATATAGGTAACATAAAACTTCGTGTTTATAGCAGGAGAAAAATTGAGAATATAGAGGTCAACATGCAAGACAAGAACTGTTCAAACACTCATCAAAGCCCTCTTGACCTTGAAAATTATGAAGGTAAGGATTCAATGACTCATGAATTAGTTTCTCCTACTATTGATGATCTCGATCTATCTATTGCTCATTTGAAGGGTGTTAGAACTTGTACCAATCACCCCATTGAAAAGTATGTTGCTTATGGGAAACTAATACTTACGTACCGAGCTTTTGTCTCTTCTCTTGATCTTACTCAGATTCCCACAGACATTTATGAGGCCTTAAAAGATCCTAAATGGAAGATTGCAGTCGATGAAAAAATGAATGCACTTTAGAAAAATGCTACTTGGGTTCTCGCTGAGTTACCTTAAGGAAAGCTGACAGTTGGTTGTTAGTGGATTTTCACCGTCAAGTATAATTCAGATGCGAGTATCAACAAATTCAAGACTCAATTGGTTGCCAAGGGGTTCACTCAATCATATGGTGTTGAGTATGGGGTTCACTCAATCATATGGTGTTGAGTATTGGGAGACCTTTGCTCCCGTCGCCAAACTTAATACAATAAGAGTTCTGTTATCACTTGTTGTAAATTGTGATTGACCTTTATATTGGTTGGATGTAAAATATGCTATTTTGAATGGGGAAATCGAAGAAGAAATCTATATGGAAATTCCACCCGAGATGAAGAAACACTCCAGTGGTCGAGTAGTGTGCAAACTTCTCAAATCTCTTTATGGCTTGAAACAATCACCTCTGGCATGGTTTGCCGAATTTGCAAAGTTAGTTGTCAAACATGGATATACTCAAAGCCAGACTGATCATACTCTATTTTTCAAGTTCTCTTCAACTAGGAAGCTAGCAATTCTCATTGTTTATGTAGATGACATAATATTAACTGGAGATAACTTAAGTGAAATTTCAAATCTCAAAAGACTTCTCCATAGAATTTGAAATCAAAGATCTAGGAACCCTCAAATACTTTCTTGGTATGGAAGTAGCCCGATCGAAATATGGAATTGTTATATCTCAGCAAAAGTATATCCTAGATCTTCTAAAGGAAACTAGAATGATTGGGAGCAAGTCAGTTGACACTCCAATGGATCTAAACTTGAAAGTTATTCGAAGAAAGGATTCAACTCCAGTAGAGAGGGGTTATCAAAGATTAGTAGGAAAACTAATCTATCTCTCTCATCTCATGCTAGACCTTCCCTGTCATTATTGTGAGTCAACATATGCACAGTCCTTGTGAGGAGCACTTGGAGGCAGTGTATCGTATTCTAAGGTTTCTGAAAATGACACCAGATCTTGGTTTGCACTTCAGAAAACACAACAACTGGGACTTGGAAGTTTACACAGACTCTAATTGGGCTGGAGAGCTGACCGACAGACAATCAACCAGTGGTTATTGCACTTATGTATGGGGTAATTTAGTCACTTGGTGCAGCAAAAAGGGTGTGGTCTCAAGGAGTAGTGCAGAGTTAGAATATCGTGCTTTGTGAAGGGATGTGGATCAAAAGGCATATGAATGAATTGAGGTTTGACTCTCCCGAGTCTCTTAAGATGTACAGTGATAGTCAAGCTGCAATTAGCATTGCTAAAAATCTGGTTCACCATGGCAAAACTAAACATGTTGAAATAAACAGATACTTCATTTCTGAGAAGGTGAATTCAAAGATCATTGTGCTCAACTACATTCTTACAAAGAAACAGATTGTTGACATCCTAACAAAGGCCCACCAGGAACAAGTTTTGAAGAATTCAATTCCAAGCTGGGTTTGTATAACAGTACCACTCAGCTTAAGGGGGAGTGTAGAAATATTAGATAGACATGTTTTATCTTATTGTAAATACTTTTTTCCTTCATTAATTTGATTCTTTCTTTCGATGGATATCGAAATTCCATATAATTCGAACTAAAAATGAAAAAGAAATCTAAGAATTAGAATCATAGGAGTAAGAGCTGTCTTGCGATCATTTCAGATTGATTGGAATCAGGACAAATCAAATAGATGAAGCAAAGAAATAAAATTGAGACAATATTGTACAGATAAGTTTAGGTTGTAATGAACAACTACGTTTAGGTTGTAATTTTTTTCCTTATTTTTAGTTGTCTAGTTTTTGTATTCAGCTTATATATAGTCCATTTTATTCATCGATAAAATCAGATTAGAAGAATTATTCACACAAAATCTACATGATCATTCAAAATTGTGTTAAAGGGAGAATTTATAAATTAGGTGCATGCACGAATACACTCCATGAACTTGGAGTGTCAATGAACTTTTCTCCGACAAAACTATTGTTTTTATAAACTACTACTGGAAATGCACTCGTTTAAAAATAAAATGCCTTTTATGTTGGAGATAACAACAGCTTATGTCTGAAATAACAGAAGAGTAATATTCTTGACCAGGTATCCAATCAATTAAATCAGTTGTATTTGAAGTTTCTTAAGAGGAATCCTGGTTATGATGGAAAGGTACACACACATATAAATAAATATATATTAATTGAAGTTACAACTATTGAAGTTCTATATTGCAACGATTCTTCTTATATGATGCTAAGGCTTGTACAGGTTTCAATATACGGTCATTCTTTGGGAAGTGTTCTCTCCTATGATATCCTCTGCCACCAGGAAAATCTGTCTACTCCATTTCCAATGGACTCAATGTACAGGGAACATGCCAAAGGTGAAGACTTTTGCCATGATGGTAACAACCACAATCTGGAAGATAAAACTTCTGCAAGTAAAAATATTGAAGACATGGTGGGTTCAATTGATGATAAAAATCAGAGCATATCACCAGCTCTTTTGATACTTGAGAAAGGCATATCAAACCTTGGATCTAATCTTGGGGAAAAAGGCTCCTCCGTAACTGCTACAGCAGATGATGAAAAAAAGAGTATGCTGCCAACTCTTTTAGTACATGATGTATCAAATGGAAACACTGAAGAAGCTTCTACCATTGTAGACACTGTTGCACCTGACTTCAATATATTATCTGAAAGTATTTTTGACTCTAAGCAATCAAGTTGTAATGAAGATGTTCTTGAATCAGTTTGCGATCCTAGGGGCTTGGTTCTTGATAACAGGGACAATTTTTATGAAACTACTGAATATAGTTCTGGAGTCTGTAATGATGCCTCAGAATTAGTGTCTGAAGAAATGTGTGCAGAGAAAAAAGATATGGAAAAAATAATTAAATCACTGAGTAAAGAGGTAAGGAAGCCCTTTATTTTGCGTACCCCTCCATGAGAACCCTCTATCTCATATATGGTGACTTTCTCCACCAGGTTGAATCCCTGAAGGTCAAAATAGCTGAACTGGAATTGCAATGTGATGGTGAAGATAGGACTATGAGGCTCCACCAAGGTGATTGCTGGATTATTTAGTATCTCTTTCTTGTATTTTTACTTCTTTTTGTTCTAGCTTTGGAAAATTTTGATGTACTTGATAACAGAAAACGAGACAGCACCTACAACTGTAGTAAAGCAACCCATATGTAACAAGCTGCCAGCTGATCATCATGATTCTCTGAAGAGTTATACCCCTTATATCAACTACACGAAGCTTGAATTCAAGGTGCAGGAGGCGGACTTCATATGCTCTCTCTCTCAGATTTAATTTTTATGACTTTCTTCGTTTTGCTTTGAAAGTCGAAATTTCAAGTTTTTTGAAGGAGTTAAGTGACTGTTGTATTGTAATAAACTGTCTCATTTAATTTATTAATTCTTTTTTCCCTTCTTTCAGGTTGACACATTTTTTGCTGTTGGATCCCCTCTTGGTGTCTTTCTTGCTCTTCGTAACATTCGTATTGGAGTTGGTAATAGTTAATGGCTATTTGTATATAAAACTTTGCATAATAATTGGTCTCAATATTTGTGAAGGATTTGTTTAATGCTCTTTTTTCCATGTATTCTCTCAAAATGGTGCTCTATTTCATAGTATTCGCAAGACAATTTGAAAGAAAAAAAGAAGTGCACTTATTTGTCAGATTATGACTGAATAAAATTTTCTATCGCTTAATTCTCCTATATATCTCTAGCTCTTTTTTAGGTCTGTATTTTCAATCTATGTAATTCTATTTTCTATCTATTTCTCTATTTTTCTCTAAATTCCTCTTTCTATCTGTTCATCTCATCTTCCTCTTTACCCTTCTCGATTCTCTCCGTCTCCTACCTTATTGAGTTTTAAATTATGAGGTCTGTATCTTCTAACATCTATGCTTGTGTACCATCTCTCCATGATTCTAGACTAACTTTTAATTTTTTGTGACTAGTTTTTTTTTTTTCGTTAGAGAATTGGATAGGCTAGTGAATGTGTTGAGGTGCACTTTTACATTTGAATTTACTTCTTCTCATAATTTCTTATTTCTTGATCTTAAAATAAAAATTGAACTATTAACCAATAGGAGTTTCTCTTATGCTTTCTTCTCCAGGAAAGGGGCAAGATTATTGGGAAGAGGAAAACATTAATGAGGAGTTTCCAGCTTGTCGGAGAATGTTCAACATATTTCACCCGTTTGATCCCGTAGCATATCGGTCTGTTTCCTCCCCTTCTCCCATCCCCTCTTTTCTAAAGAGGTTCATTTGGATTTTTTTCTCCTCTGAAGAATCAGAAGAGAACTTTGTTCTCTTAGATTAAGATGGTTGTTGTGTATACTCTATTCTAACAAAATGTTTTGAGAAAATTAGGTTATACAAGTTATCAGGATTGAAAATTAAGAGAGCAGATCAGACCATATTATACAGAGAAGAAAAGAAACTAAAAATAAGTGTGAAAAGAGATAGGCAAGGGACTAGGTGGACAGACAGAAATTAAATTTCATTATTGAAATTGTCACTTGATTTTCTAGTAAACAAGCTTGGACTCATCAATATTTACAATCCAGCTTGAGGGGGAGGGGGAGTGTTGACAGATATGAGAAAATCAAAGAAAAATCCCACGATTTTGTTATAGCTGTAAATTAAGTAGTTTCCTTATTTAGATGATTCGTGGCAATCTTTGTGATTTTTTGTTTATTCTATAATTAAGAGGATTAGGAGTGTAAACTGTATAAATAGACTTGTGTTTTATCAATTGAAATACACAGGAATAAAAAAAACAATTTCTTCTCTTACAAATTTTCATAGTCCCAACAATGAGATGAGAATAATGCAGACTCGCTTCTCCATTATTTCTATTATTATTTTTTTTTTAAATATATCTGTTGGTTTCATTTCTCCGCAATTCCTTGTATATTGTAATCTCAAACATATAAAATTTGCTCACAAGCCTGTACAAGAGATTGTTATACATATCATGTTTTGAGATCTATTCTCTATTCTGTGTGTGATAGCTCCTGTTAAATGTAGAAGAAATAATGAAAGTAAGTTGTGATTCATACAGAATAGAACCTCTTGTTTGTAAAGAATACATCGGCAAACGACCTGTCATTGTACCATTCCACAAAGGTGGAAAAAGGTTGCACATTGGGTTTCAGGTAATGCATCTGAATGTATATTGATGTAAAAATATCTCTTTTTTTTTCCTTCCGTAAAGAGATCATACAATGTGGTGTAGGAATTTGCTGAAGATGTAGCTTCTCGTTCTCAAGCTATTGTGGATCGCCTAAGCTCTGTTAGGGTGCGCTATTCTCTTTCCTTTTCATACATGACTTTTCTTTTTTAAGAAGCATTTAAGAAGTATCTTATATTGTATACACAAGGCGGGTACTTTTCAGTCTTTGAAACTTCTTAGCACTGGATCCTGAGCATTTGTTTTACATATATATATATATATAAATAGTAAAAATGTCAGTAGTGAAATTGTATGATTAATTATTAGTTTCCTAAAAATGTGTGAAGCTTGGCAGCTCTAACTTGCTTTATGTTTGAGCAGAATAAAGTGCTTACAGTTTGCCAGTCAAGAAATGACTCAGAAGGTAAATGGTTCTAACATCCTTTTGGCCTGCATTGCTTATCCTTTGTTTCTTGGCATTATCTTAAGTGAAAGAAACAATAAGTAGGCATTTATCTTTACCAACAGTGAATCTTATTACGTATTCTTCCTGATATAGGATAAGTGGGTTTAGATAAATAAGTAGACTCACCAGCTCCAAAACTTATTCTATCTAATCTAATCTTGTCATTTTCTCACTTCCCCTGGTTGTTGCAGAAGGAGAAGAAACAGCCGAAGTCAGAGAAGAGAGATCATACGGCTCTCTTATGATGGAGAAATTAACAGGAAGCACTGAAGGACGGGTCGATCACATGCTTCAAGTGGGTAGTTTTACCTTATCATGAATTCTTTTCATTTATATGCAGCTTTAGCTCTCCAGCCTGTTGGGCTTTTTTCAGGCCATATTTTCTCAAACTATTCTTGAATTTTCATTTATTAGATTTATTATTCCTAAATATAAAATTTTTTAAACATGAGTACTTTTTCTTTCACTGAACGATTAAAAATTATCTCTGGGTTTCAGGTTGTTAGGTGTTCTATTTTTGTAGGAAATAAATTATGCTTGTGTCTGGGAAGCTGCCATTAGTCCTGAAGAGTTGTCACATTGTTATTCTGTTATATTATGGTATAATATTGGAAGCATCATCCCCGAAAATGAAAAACTATAAAGGAAAACCAATGTACTTTAGTCCCAGTCAATTTACATTGTTACCTCAGACAAACAGTTGGTGTATAGAACATCTGAGTTTTGGTCAGGTGATAGAGGTTGTCTTTAGTGGGGCAAGTCTTGTTCTGAGATTTCAGTTGAAAGTTGGGACATCTTAATCATGTATTCTTGGCTTCAAGTTCTTGTCAGACTATAAAATGCCATAGTAAACACGCACAATACTGAATTTAGTAAATAATGGATAATTTGAAGTTATATCTTGTTGAACGTGGGCGATGTTTTTTTTTACTGATAGAAAGACCAATCATTTGGAGTAAAAATCAGATGTCCTCTCGTATTATTAGAATGAGTTAATTCCTCTGATTTCTGAAAGTCTTTGTTGTTGATTGTGCAGGATAAAACGTTCCAGCATCCATATATAGCTGCCATTGGATCACATACGTACGTATAGTTATTTATGAATTTATAGATCAATTTTTTAAGAGTACATGATGGCTAAAATATCCCATGTTTTCAAAATGTTGCATTTTTATATCCAAACATTTTTTTAAGGGAAAAATACTTAAAAGTTGCTAAAATATACCATTTAAATACCCAAAAGTTAAAAAATCACTTGGCTAAAAACTTTTAAAATAGAGAAAAAAATGATTAAACAAAATTAATTTTTAACTATTTGAGTATTTAAATGCTGCATTTTAACAAATTTAGGTATAAAAGTGTAATATTTTGAAAACATAGAATATTTTAGCCGCTATGTACTCATTTTTTAAATATACCCTTCTGATCAGTATTGCATTTTCTAGGTCTCGTTGGATAGTGAGATTGGATTGAATTGGATAGGATTGGATAATTTTTATAACGTAATTTTGTTCTCAAATTAGAGATCCAACAACCTAAATAACACCCTTAGTTTGGGATAGCTCAATCCCATTAAAAAACTTGGGATTTTATCCTAATCAATTCCCACCTTTATGTATTTGCTTAGTAAGAAAAAAAGATTGCTATAGTGCATCCAACCTATTTTCTTCTAATTTAGTATTGGCAAATGATTAACTCATTAGTTCTTTTATATATTAATCCAATCCTATTTAATCCTACTATCCAAACGTGACCTAAAAGATTAAATACAACTAGAAAACTAAAACATATATTAGTAGAAGTTTTTATTTTCCATGTCCATTTATTGAACAATTAAAGAAGCTACAACTGATGTCATAGATTTGGCTGTGTATTATCCTTCTAACTAGTGGAACTTTGGGTACAGAAACTATTGGAGGGATTATGATACTGCTCTTTTCATTTTGAAACACTTGTATCATGATATACCTGAAGATCCTAATTCAACTGAAGCCTCTCATGGAGAGGACATGAAAGATGCGAGCGACTCCGTAGGTTTGTCTGATCAAAGAGAGATTATTGAGGAGGAGCTTCCTTTGACATTCTCTGACAAAAGCGTGGTTAGGAACTTCTCAAGTAGGGCAAATAAGCTATTGAAGAAGCATTGAATTTTGAACTGCTTCTACTTCTCATCGTTATTCAAGTGGAGGACTGGGCGTTGAGCCTATGACCATTTGCTCTGTTGCAAGCCAAATCATTCCGGCTGTTTTAGAAGAAAAATGATTGGCCTTGCTGCTATGGAATTGGTTAACCATACTGTAGAGATGCTTTGCAAAGGTTAAGTGATTTCTAACACTAAAATGACCCTTCAAAAGATGATCCTCCTGTGCTCACGGATGCCACATTTCATACTTCATGTATACATATATGTATATGTATAGATAGAAATATATATAATCTGTGTATATATAAGAGACAGAAAAGGTTGATCAGGATTTGTTTTAGTTAGTTATATTTCTTGAATGTAATCATGACTCGTGAGTGGTCTACCTTACCATCTTTGATAAGAATTTTTTCTTCACTTTCAGTTTCCTCCGTTATAGATAACTGAGAGTAATATAAAACAACATTTTCTCCTAAATAAAGTTTACTCTGATTGTCTTCTTGAAATGATTTCTCTTTGTTCTCTTTTCTTTTCCTTATCACCATTATTATGGTATCAAATAAATAGTCTCTCTTTTCTTTTCTTCGTTATTCCTTTTCTCTCATTTTGTGGAGAGAACACTATCTTCTTTGTAGTGGATTGCTCATGATGAAGCTCAAAAATGGATGTAGGCTTACAAGACGAACCAATATAATCCTTGGTGTCAATTGCTTTATTGCTTTCAGTTTTGTTGCTCTGTACTTTGTGTATGTGCAAATGAATTTTTAGTCTTGTGTTGTAGGAGTCACAACATATTCTAAGGTTGCTCCATCTTTTCATAAGGCCATTTGTAATGTTAGTGGCATATATGAACCCTACGTTTTGTAGGCAAGCTATAATACAAAATGGAAAAAAAATCATGATAGAAGTACTAGAAGCCTTAGAGAATAACAAAACGTTGACTGTGGTAGATTTACTCCTAGGTCACAAGCTAATAGGGTATAAATGGATTTACAAATTTGAAAGAAACTCTGATGGAACTATTGAGTGTTTCAAAGACCACTTGGTTGAAAAATGATATATACAACAAGAAGGCATTGATTACTTATATACCTTTGCACCTATTGCAAAAAGTGGTCATTGTAAAACTTTTACTTGCCCTTCCTGCATACAATGGATGATATTTGCATTAATTAGATGTCAATAACGTTTTCTTAAATGAAAACCTTGATGAAGAGGTCTATATATCTCTTCTTCAAAGATATACCATTAAGGGGAGCACAAATCGTTTACAAAATTTAGTTTGTTACTAAACAAAAGTCTATATAGCCTTAAACAAGATTTAACTTATTCTCTATACTTATGGATTCACTCATTCTTACACTGACTATTACTTATTTATCAAACATGACTATTATTATTTTTTTGGCCTTTCTAATATATGTTGATGATGTTATGGTTGTTTGGAGTATAGCTTATGATAACAAAATTAGTATAATAGTGTGTATAATGGAATGTTAAGACATATTAGTCTAAGACATGAATATGTGAGACAATTGATTCAAGATGGAATCATATTGATTTCATATGTTAAGACAAGTGAGAACTTGGCGGGTCCATTTACAAAACCTCTTCTGAAAAGGTTAGTAAGTTCCACTTCAAAAGGGATGTGATTGATATTCCTAGAATAATAGATTCAGCAATGATGGCAACCCAACTCCAAACTTGTGAACATCAAGGGAAAAAGTTCAATTGGTAGGAGCAAATCATTGATAAGTGAATGGTTTCAACACTAAAACTTATTCTGAGTTCCATCCGAGATGGTTAGTGTTGGTTGCTACCGAGTAATGGTTAAGCCTAGGGCTTTCAATGAAGTTTAGTTGAATGCAACAAGCATCTCTAAAGGTAGCAAAGATGCTGTAAGAACTTCACCTATGTGAACTTAGAGGTGGTGCTGTCTCTCGTGGGAGTTGGAGCTTCTCCCCGGAAAGTTCATAAATGGATGAGCACATGGCCATATGATTGCTAAGCGAGAAAGTGGGAAAACAAAAGATCTAGTGGAGGTGTGTGAGGTACGATCGATTTTATCATAAGGAATACTTGATTCAAGTTTTAAAGTTACCAATGATTTCGATAAGACTTTGTGGTATTTTCACTAAGGTAAATTTCAAGTCGAAAGACACTTTACATTATGCACCAAAACTGTTTGAGCTAGAGGTTAAGGCTTGTATTTAACTAAGAGGGGGAATGTTATGATTGGTTAAATATAAAGGAAAAGTGTTGTTGTACTAGTTAGGTATAAAACACTTAGTGAATTTCACATAGTGAAGATGTGAAATTTGAGTTTCAATTGTAGGCACTTAAAAATTTTGTTTTTGGGTCCAAAGTGATACATGGAGGTATCTAAGGATCCCAAAAAAGTTTAGTAGCATTTGGAGAAATTGTAGGCCTGTTGGATGGGTCACAAGTCAGAGGGGGAGATGATGCATCACTTCTTAGGAGGCATTGCATCCCTAGTAGGCAACGCATCGCCTACAGGTTGGCGATGCGTCGTTTGATGTGTCAGTATAGATACATGTTTTAAGCTCTAAATGAAGAGATCTTTAGCTCTAATCCTATTAGTTAGACATAATGATGGCGCCTACACAATAAAAGGGTCCTAATAGAGTTTTGGAAGACTTGATCACTCTCTCAAATCTATCTCTCTCTAGCTTTCAAGAATCTCTAGTTTTCTCTTAGAAACTCATTAAGAAAGTGCTTGAGTTTGTGAGTTTAAGCCTTGTTCAATCCTGATTCCCATTTGTTCTTAGAAAATACGACAAGCATCAATGGTCGCTAGGAAATAGAGAATTAGGACAACGATACAAATCGTGTATAAGCCTTTGGTTGTGGTTTTTGCATTGAAGAATAGAAAGTTTAAAGTGGTGGTTTTCCAAGGATTTTGAAGGTTCATCAAGGAAGAAGAAGATTGTTCTACAACTAGGGTTTGCATCATCTTTCTCAATGTTTCTTTGGTCACTCTCAAGCATTATTGTGTGTAGATTCTAGATATTGTCGTGGTTTAATCTCACTCTACCCTAAAAAAAAACCATGTCAACAATGTGGTGCTTTCATTGAAAGCAATATTAGGCTTGAAATTTTCATTTAAAAGTTTTTCGAAAAAGATCGTGATGGTGACCAGAAGATTTGCATGTGAGAAGGAGTCAACCCTACATGTTGACCAAAAAGACTACTAGCTGCCAATCCCCATTGGACAGGGTACTTCTTGGCATGCTAGATAACGCCCTCAGAACAATGCTGGAAACAACCAAGATACTGGCAGCTCGTTGACACGTCCCAATAGGGAAATTCCCTATTCCTCGTATTACGTGGGATTGGTTGAACAGGAGAACGCTGAGCTTAAGGATTAGCTTGCCCACGCCAATAGGCATATTGACGAGATCATGTCTCGACTACCCCTGTCAAATCCAAATGATGGGAGGAGAGCTAGCGGCTCCCAAAGGACAAGGTCGCGCAGACGTAACTGCCCTAATATCGGTTAGGACCGCTACTCCCAACACCATACCTTTAGGAGAAGCTTCTAGGAATTAGATCCATTAACATGCAATACATTAGTCATAGATAAATAAAAGATGAGGATTTACCAGTTGAAGAACTATAAAAAATCCTCGCTATCTTTCTGTTTCTCCAACGAGCATCCAATCCAAAGTAGTTCTTTAAAATACTCAGACCAAGATCTTCCAAGATGTATCTCTACACCTCAAGACATGTGTGGGCACGTACAATAATGGCAGGGAGAATTTTCTGATTCACAAGATATTCTCAACACATGAGATCAAAATTCAAATTAAAAATCAATTATTAAATAATTAAATAAATAAAAGAAATATCCAAGACCCATTCTTGGACTCTGTTACACGCCTGTAGTTGGCGTGTAACACATCCCTGATTTCAGGGACGTGTTCCAACCATTTTCTTTTAATTATTATTTATTCAAAAATATCTAAACATGATAACTTATTTATCAGATTAATTAAATAATAAATATCATTTCAAATTCAAATCCAATTTGAATTATCATAAATATATTTTTTCACATTATTTAAATAAATGAAATTAATTAATTCAAAATTAATAATCTTAATTATTTAAATGCTATTTTTGAAAATACTAAAATAATTTTCGAAAAATATAATTAATTAATTTATTAATTTCAAATATTAATTTGACTCAATTACATATTTGACCATGAAGAACAAATTTCTTCCAAATATGCATTTTTCCTGATTTTTCCCAATTTCAACTTTTACCTTGAATAATGTTGATAGAACCATCTTGGGGACCTATGGACTTATAATTTAATTCTCCAATAAATTTAGATTATCAATTAAAACTCTTTCATATAATAACCTTAATTTACTAATCTCAAGATTATTCCACTAAAAATATGAGATTGCACTCTTGTAATTATAGACTACTTTTAAAACATAAAAGTTTCCATCAATTTAATCACTACATACAATTCAATCCTCTATTAATGGTCAATAATTAAAGTAGGAATTAATTACCGTTTAACCTCTTTAATTATATCTTGTTTCCTTAAGTACCATTAACTTTACTAGTAAATTTAATTCATAAACTGATTTATGAATTTGAGCTCAATAACCTTTCAGTTCCAAAAGCCAACCCTTAAGAGAGGTATTATTCAATTTCTCTCGGAAAGGTATAGATTCCATATCTGTATATTATGTCCCCAACCATTTACATCAATTAGTTTCCAAAACAAAAGTTTTAAGCATGATCATTCTGACAAACCATATCGAGTGAATCAAAGAACTCATATGACATAAACATGAGTTCATAATAACTTCAAGATTAAGATCAATTTGTATATGATCGTCTTATTGATATGTTTAATTAATACTTATAAAGTAAACAATATTATTAAGTATTAATAACATATCGGGTCCTGTTCATGTATAACCACTTTATACAAAGTACATCCACTGAGATGTCCTACTACATCGCTAATCCGAATCTAGATTACATGTATTCATAATACTAGTGAGCCGTACTTACAGTATTTAATCCAGAAATTCCACATAACTTTGTTTTACTGCGAACTGTTTAAATTCATTCCCTACAATCTTAATCCTCCCATACCAATACAAGATTGTAGTCACAATAATGAATTTGGGAATTTTATGATATTCATATAATATTATTTTAATAATAATATTAAACAAACAATATATTCAAAAATTCATTTCAATTATTTATTTCATAAAAAAATGTTCAAAACATATGCTTTCAAGGGCACTAATCCCAACATTCTCCCACTTGCCCTAAAGAAAATGAGGCATCTCCCTCAAACCCATATTGCTAACATGATCTTTAAAATATTTGGTGGACAAAGTCTTAGTATAAGGATCGGCAAGGTTATGTTCCGAAGCTATCTTCATAACTGCTACATCTCCTCTGTGAACAATATCCCTGATCAAGTGATATTTCCTTTCAATATGCTTTCCCCTCTTATGACTTCTCGGTTCCTTCGAGTTAGCTACTGCCTCACCGTTGTCATAGTATATGACAAGTGGCTTATTCATATCTGAAACAATTTCTAGATTGGAATAGAACTTCTTTAGCCACACAACCCCCTTAGCTACTTCACAAGCCGCTATGTACTCAACTTCCATGGTAGAATCTGCGATACTGGTTTGTTTAATACTATGCCAGACCACAGCTCCTCCACCAAGTGTGAACACTAATCCAGAAGTCAATTTCTGACTATCTTTGTTTGATTGAAAATCAGGATCAGTGTATCTGGTGGTGTTCAGGTCACCGCCTGAATATACAAGAATATTTTCTCTAGTGTTCCGAAGATATTTGAGAATATTCTTTACTGTGATCCAATGACTCAATCTAGGATTGGATTGATAACGACTGACTATCCCTACAACATAAAAAATGTCAAGTCTTGTACACAACATAGCGTACATTAGACTGCCCACCGTAGACGCGTAGGGATACTGTCTCATATCCTCTTCTTCTTGAGGTGTTTTAGGACATTGCTCTTTAGAAAAGATAATTCCATGGAAGGTTGGCATATCAACCTTCTTGGAATTTTGCATACTGAATCTCTCATGTACTTTATCTATTTAAGTAGCTTGAGACAGAGTCAAAACTTTGTTCTGTCGATCCTGAAGGATCTTTATACCTAGAACATAGTTTGCATCTCCCAAATCTTTCATTTGGAATTGTTTGGCTAGCCATTTCTTTACTTTTGTCAATGTTCCCATGTCATTACCAATCAGTAGGATGTCATCAACATAAAGAACCAATAATACCACTATGCCATCTTTGATTTGTTTGTAGACGCAAAGCTCATCAACATTTTGTTCAAAACATTACGTTTTTATTGTGTCATAAAATCTTAGATTCCAAGATCTTGAAGCTTGTTTGAGTCCATAAATGGACCTAAGAAGCTTGCAAATATTTTTCTCTTGACCTTTTACTATGAACCCTTCTAGTTGAGACATTTAAATGGTTTCATCAAGATAGCCATTCAAAAAAACTTTCTTGGCATCCATTTTTCGTATCTCATAATCCATACAAACAGCAATGGACAAGAGTATGCGTATGGATTTAAGCGTGGCTACAGGAGAAAAAGTTTCTTCATAATCTACCCTTTCTCTCTTAGCGTAACCCTTGGCTACAAGCCTTGCTTTGAAAGTTTCCACTTTCCCATATGCTCATATTTTTCTCTCGAATATCCATTTGCAACCAATAGGTTTAACATTTTCAGGAAGATCTTCAAGAGTCCAGATGGAATTGGAATACATCGATTCCATTTCCAAGTTCATGGCATCTTTCCATTTTTCTTTGTTAGAATCTTCCATTGCATCTCTATATGTCAATGGATCATCTTTTTTTGTGTCAGACACTAGCATATGAACTTCATGTTCATAGCAAATTGGCTACCTAACAATCCTCCCACTTTGACGAAGCTCTCTATTGTTCTGACTAGAACTTGTGGTTTCCTCTTGCCGTTGTTCATTGGAAACATTTCGCGATCTTATTACTTGATATGAGACTATCTCCTCTAGTACAACCATACTGCGAGGTTTGTCATTGTTTATATAGTCATATTCAAGAAAAGTAGCATTCGTTGATACAAATGTTTTATTTTCTTTAGGAATATAAAATATACCACCTCCAGTCTCTTTGGAATATCCCACAAACATGCACAGTTCAGTGCGAGATTCCAGTTTTCCAGTCTTTCCTTTCAGCACGTGTGCTGGACACCCCCATATACGAAAATGGTGTAAACTAGGTTTAGTACCATTCCATAATTCCAATGGTGTCTTTTTGATAGACTTGGAAGGAACGACATTCAATATGTACATTTCACATTGAATGTAATAGCCCCAGAATGACAGTGGCAATGATGACTAACTCATCATTGATCTAACCATGTCTAATAACGTCTTGTTCTGTAACGTCCCAAATTTGCTAATAAGGATTAATGCCTTGATTAGCATGCCGGGAGGGCATAAATTGATTTATATGTGAATTTAATTGGATATGTGTGTGATTATGTGAAATATATGAGTTCTATTATAATATGTCTGCTTATGTATGCTTATGTGTATTAAATGTGATTGTGGGCCCGTTTTTGGTGAAAAATGACATTTTCGTAATTTTGACTCGTTGATGGTATAATTGTAATTATATGTGCTTTGTGAGTGGGACCACATTATTATGTGGATATATTTGAGATATGTGGCACGAGGCAATCCTTGTGAGCAATTTGGCAGAAAAGTCACGTCGAGGATTAATACCCAGCTCAGGGTGAGCCTAGAAGTAATTTAGTAATTTGGTGAATTATTGGGGGTATTGGAGTATGAGTTATAATTGGGGGAAAATATTAGTGTTTGGAAGATTAGTGGGATTAATTAGGAGTTTTAAATGAAATTAGGCGTTAAGCGGGAAAATGGTGGCAAAAGACAATTTTGCCCTTTGGGGAATTAGAGAACTAAGGTAAGGCCAGGGGTAAGTTGGTCTTTTCCATAGCCTTGGAACAACATAATCACTTAGAAGCTTTTAGAAACCGAGTCATTCACTCACACTACTCTCAACTCAACTCTCTTTCTCTCTTTCTCCTTGGAGTGTTTGGGGGACCTTTGAATTCTTGAAGGTTAAAGCTTGGGAATTGAAGGAAGTGGAACTAGAATTTGATTAGGGCAGCTTAGGTTCATAATACACAGCTTGGGTAAGGATTCATACTCTGTTTTCTTGATGAATTTATGGTGTTGTTTAAGTTTTATGAGGTTTGTCTTGTGGTTTGAATTTTGATATGAAGTAAGGTTTTGGCTTGGTTTTTGGGTTGGTTTTGTTGCTTATGTTGTGTTATTAAGAGTCCCAGGCTCAGTTGGGACTTTGGTACAACTTTGGGACTGTTTTTAGGAATTTTAGTTTGGAGGAAATAGTTGGAAAATGTTGAAAATCTAGGTTCGCAGGGTTGCGCCGCAACGCTGTCCTTGGAGCAACGCGACCTGCATGAACTCAGACGCTAGGACGGTTCTCTGAATCGCCTTGGCGCTGTGGCGCGTGTCCAGGGAGACAGTTTGGGGGCTTTCTGACTTGTAGAGAACGCGTGGCCCTTAGTGAGGGGCGCCACGACTCTAATTGGGAAAGTTAGCCAAAATGGATTTTTGAGTACGGGAACTCAAACCTAAGGGCTCGGAAGGATTCTACTACCCGGTTTAGTAGAATTTGTGGTCCCGGAGGCTAAGACTCATCCTTGAACCTGTTAATTGGTTTAGTTCTTGATAATTATCTAAGAATATGTTGTGACTAGATTACTGCAAGGCTCAGGATCAAGATCATACTTGAGGCCGTATCGTCATTCACACAAAACTGAAGGTAAGAAAATTGCACCCTTGTTGAAATTAGGGCTTGAGCCTTTGTGATTGAACTAGCTATGAATTTGTCTTGAACTGTTTGTTGGAGTGTGAGTAACTATGCTTTACATAGTTGAGTTATGTATGCAATATATATTTATTCATATTTGGAATTGTGGTACGCACTAGTACGACCCTATGGCTACTTAAAAAGGGATTGGAGTGCGGGTTACGCTTGTCTGGTTCTATATCTGTTTGAATGAAACAGGTGTGGAGTGCACTTGGGTGGCCCTATGGTCGCATAATTATATTGAATATTGGTGAGCGTGTTTCTAATTACTAGGCATGCTATTTATATTTGTATCCTGTTGATTGTTTGTTATGCTTGATTGTGTTTTCTTGTTGGGCCTTGGCTCACGGGTGCTACGTGGTGTAGGTAAGGGCAAGGGAAAGCTGTTATTAAAATATATGCTATCTCAATAGAAATTATAAATAATATTACAACTCTATGAAAATTAATACAAAAGCACAATGATTGATTAAATTAGATTACAACTTAATACTCAAAATACAAGTTGTTGATGCTGTTTTTCGTCAACTTAGAAATGAAGAGCAATTAAACAAAATACCAGAAGAGACAAACAATAAAAGACACAATTTTTACGTGGTTCAGCAGTTAAAATCTGCCTAGTCCACGAGTCGATGTTATTCAACTATGGAATTCTCTCAAAGCTCTTGGGAGCAATTTAACAGAGTATTCCCCAATACAAATTTTTCCATCCTCTACAAATGAATAGCTCCAATCTATTTATAGACTGGTTTACAGAATATCTCCCCTCACATTTCAGGGAGTTATTATTTAAATCACAAATTAAATATAATTAAATGCATATAATTATACAATACGCGTATAAATCCCATGATATTCGAGATTTTACAATAGATTACAACAAATCCCTTATATATATGGGTTTTCAAACAGTAACTATGTTCACACTGGGCTATTGACCTCGAATAATCGAATGCCTCTGAGATCACTCGACAATCATGGGCTCACTACCTTGGTTTACCTCGGTCATAACAAGAGACTTTGAGGAGATCATCCCTTTTCGAGCTCACAA
Organism: Humulus lupulus; assembly: GCF_963169125.1. NCBI lineage: Eukaryota > Viridiplantae > Streptophyta > Magnoliopsida > Rosales > Cannabaceae > Humulus > Humulus lupulus. Next base: position 193,670,105 of record NC_084794.1, on the reverse strand, counting down.
TGCCTGGGCTCGAGCCGTCTTGTCTGATGGAAAAAGTTGAACCAGGAGGTTTATACAAGTGTTGAACCCCTGTCATTGTAACTTCGAGCTCGACTTGTAACCTCGGAACACCTTCAAGACCATGTAGCTCCAAGCTCACCAATTCTAACGTCATCGTTTTAATACTCAGCGAGACTGTCCTTGAAATTCTCATTAATGCTAATTATATGACGAATATGCTTATTTCGATCTTACACCTTACGAGCCTAACTTTCGAGATCAAAATTTCCATTCTCGAAATTTAGGTGTAACATTTTTCCCCCTCAAAATTATCAGTTCGAATCCTATGAGAAGGAAACTTTTGAACAGCTACCTCCGAAAACTGAGCCACCTACCACACTCGAGTGTGGACACGCGTCAGCCACGGATTGCGCAGTCAGAGTACTTGAGTACTCTTTTCATCTGCCCACATCTTTTCATATCTCCTTTTTGCCGCCAATGTCATATTTATTCCCCATCCATCTAATCAAACTCAAAATCAAACCAAAGGTCCAGATTTATTTGACCCTTGATATCCCATGGGGTCATATATATAGACAAGCTCTATCTTCTCTTTCATCATCTTCATTTTCATTCCATTTTCCAGAGAAAAAACACGAACTAGAGAAAAGAGAAAAACCCAGAGCTTTTCTGTGCATGTTTTCTAAACCAAAGAGACAAGATAACTCCAGTACTTTCGACTCTGTGAAAGCTTTCCTGCAACCGCTCCTTCAGTCGACAATTTTATCATACCCACGAACAACATTGTGTAAGTTCACACTCTTCACCCGTGCTTTTGATTTTCATATGTTATTTACGTGTTTCTTCTGTACCGTGAATATATTTACTGGTTTTTCACTAGTTTTATAAGGATATTTGATAGATATTAGGAAAACCCATGATCCGAAGTATTGTAATGCAATCAAAATCATGGTTTTAGACCCAAATTCCTTAGTGTAAAAATGCAAATATGGGGTTTTTCTGGACAGGGAGAGTTCCGTGTAGCCTAAGTAATATAGGTTTTTGATTTAGGGTTTTAAATGTACGAATCCCAAAAATATTACCTTTTTGGGCAGCTGTCAGCTTTACCCCTGAAAATCTGGGATCCTTAAAACTAATATCTACTTCCCCCTCTCTCGTGTGAGTACATGCTCGAAGCCCGAACTTTTCAATAGATCGGGACTCACCTTTGAACTCATCCTACCCTTTCGAGACTTCAGTCTTGATTGAGGTATGTTCGTGATCTCGGACTTTCGAGCTCGAATCACCAAAATGATCTTTTCTGTAATTTTCTACATGCCTGGCCCTCACCCTTTTCTTTCTTGCTAGATGTCGCAGAACTATAAGAATCAGTGGGGGTTAGAGCTCGCAATCCCCTACTCTCCATCAAATCCTAGTCCAGAATCACCCTTCACTCGGAACCAGTGCCTGATATGCGAGCACCGAGAAAGGTGCGAACAAGAAGACATCCAAGATTGTTTATGACGCCAGATTGATGAGGTTGAGGAGAAAAAGAGGAAAATACTCTGGGTCAAAATCTACCTATATCCAGACCCCGAGATCAGACCCATCCCTCTCGATCCAAAACTCAGAGTCATCATCGCTTTTGAGCCTGGTGTCCTTTCATTCTCGCTGATGGGAGATCCTTCAAACCGCCCTTCCACCTCACAAGGTGATTCAATTCCTACCTCAAGGGAGGAATTCTTCGAGGCCGAGCATTACTGGAGCTCAGTCACAACCACGAGCTAGATATCCAATCTGCTAGCCTATCATGGATTGAAGCCTTCGGGTGCTCTAATGTGTTGGCCTGCAACTTTGAGCAAGCGGAGCTGCTTCACCCCGGGAGATGGCAATCCCAACAATAGAGTTAAAGTCACTGCATGGAGTCGCGAGCACATGAGGGTAGGAGCTCTGCTGCCCCTGAAATCCTACTTCAAGGATTTTGTAGACTTCGTTGGACTCGCTCCCTTCCAACTCCAGACCAATTCCTACAGGGTTCTCTCCGCCCTTAAATCATTATATCACGAGCTGAGGTGGGAAGGAGCCTCACCTCAAGAGATTTTATATCTCTTTTGTCTCAAAGGCAACCCCTCTCGAGCTCGAGGAGGAGATGGTTTCTACTACCCATCGAGCTATCCAAAGGAGAAGAAGCTTTTTGAGGACATGCCAAACCATCATTCGAACTTCAAGCTCGCTTTCTTCTGGACAGATGGCCTCGCTCCTTCCAAATTTTACTCCTTCCAATGCATTCGTAAGTACCCTCAAACCTATTCTCTTTTCCTTTTCACCAAATCATAAAGCTCGAAATACTGATGTTAAACTGTTTCTATAGCCAACTACCACCATCCCACCCCCTCATACTCGATGGTGGAGCATAAGGTAGCCCTACTCCAAATGCCTTATGGACAGCGATCTCTGTCGTATCTTCTCCACGAAGATTGGCTTCGAGCCTACGACCTCTTGGAGGAAGGCCAATCGACCGACGACTCGGCCTACCGCAAATACTATAGGTAGGACCATGTGCCACTTCCTAATGACATGCTCCCTCCCAAGAGGAGGTCTTCAAGCTCCCAGGCTCGTCCCCCTGCAGCTCGTCCATATGGCCGGCCTGCCTCGAGAAATGAAGCACAAGAGGAAGCTTCACCGAGCTCGGGCAGTGGAGGTAAAGTAGTGCTTAGCTCCGAAATGTGGTCCCCCTATTTACTTAAGCACAAACCCGACACCTTAATCCTCTTCCTGGATCCTAGGTATAACATTTATGTTTGGTCTTGGGTAGATCATAGGGTGCATATGTTTGATAGCTGGTTAGGCCAATTTCAAACCATGTATAGTCTGAATGAGGTCTGGGATGGGGTCGTCGTTCAATACGGGACCAACATATATAGGGACCTCTCGAGGGTAACCCCTACTTATAGAGAAGGGACTCCCCTAGCATCCTCAGAAGATAGGGGATTTCTTGGTCATCGAGCTCAAGCTCGATAGAAAGTACTAGTTAGGTTTCTTTTCTCCTTAGTCTTGCTTCTTTTAGTGACTTAGGCTCAATTAATAAATTTTAACTTGTGTGTTTTGCAGACGATATGGACTCCGACCTGGACAACACGCTCAACTATCGTTCGGGAGCCAAGGGAAGCAAACGCCCACGGGCATCTCAAAGAGGGGGGTGTCCCTCCAAAGTCCTGAAGAAATCTGAGGTGACTCCTCCAGCCACATATATTCAAGGCTCGAGCCAGGTTTCCAACCCTACATCCGAGGTCAAGGTCACTGCTAAAGTTGAGTCGGTGGCGCCCGCAGGCCCCCTGCCTCCTCTGGTCCGAGCTCCCTAACAATCTACTCCGGCCCCAAAGAAACAAGTCCCCATCTGGGAACGTCTTTCGTTGATCTCGACCCACGTCCCCGAATATGTGATCGATCAAGCCGTGAGATTGCATAGAGTCAGTTTGGGCTCGAAAGTCTTATCCCAAGTCGGCCAAAGTCTTAGCAACCTCGGTGCTCCCTAATGGAAGTTTCTCACCTCCTGCCGTGACACAAACACCATCTTCGACAAGGGAGGCGAACTCTTTTCCTCGATAAGTCATTTCGCTCTGTAATGTTGCTTATATAGACTTGCCATGTATATTTAATAACTCATATTTGTTTTTGTATACAGGCTTTCGCTTCGTTTGTTTAATATAACTTCAAGTTGAACAATGAAGTTTCTGCGAGCTGAGCCTACACTCAAGAGTCCAAGAACCTCCAGTTAAAGCTCACTGACGAGCTCAAAGCTGCGACGCTAAAGGTTTCCAAACTCGAACCAAAGTTGTAGGCTGCCTTGGAATTCGCCCAAAAGGTGTCCGACCTTAAGTCAACAATGGCGGTGACTTTGAAAGAAGTTGAGGCCAAGAATTCCGAGATCAAGGAGAAGGATTCCAAAATCAAGGAACTTCAGGAGCTCAATGCCAAGTTGGAGGAGGACAAAAAGGAAACCTTCGAGATAATCGAAGGTGAGAAGGTCCGCCTTCTTGAGGAGTTCAAGAAGAAGAAGGATCACGTTGTTGACATGGCGATGTACCATATTCGGGTCAACAATCCCGATCTTGACACCAGTTTCTTGGAAACCCTCGAGGCAGAGTTCATTGAGAGGTGGCAGACTTGCCTCGATGAAGAAGATGCCAGGGCTGAGGCCGAAGAGACAGCGGGAGCGTCTAGAGCTGTCGAGGGGAAGGTGCCTGCTTTGTGAGGGCGAAGTCATGGGCTGCATCCCATTATTATTTTTGTAATATTTTATTAACTTTATATGTGCCCTTAGGGAAAAGATAATTCACAACTCGATTTAGAGCTATTTTTTTACTAAGCATTAACATTTAACCTTTATGCATATAGTTTCTGGCTCGAAAATCTTTTTATGCATTTGATTTTGTTTTTTAGCTTCTTGTCTTAATATATTGTAACGCCCTACTTCCTTAGAGCCGTTACTAAGTGAGTTTAAAAACGTGCATTCAACTTGCTAATCGAGGTTTTAAGTCAAACAGTGTAATTAAGCCATAAACAGAGGAAAAACTTTAAAAATAACTTCATTTCATTTAAAATCATAAAAGTTTAACACTTGGGATCCAAAAATACAGTTTAGAAACATTTACAACATATAAATTGAACCAAGTCGACTAAATGACAAAATCTAGGTTTATTTACAAACATCTCCCAAAATCCACTGGATGTGGCAGCCAGGCTGGCCAAACATGTACACGCTGCTTCATGCCTGCTACACTCATGGTTGGTTGGCTTTCTCCTTGCCCTTACCTGCACCACAGAGTATCTGTGAGCTGAAGCCCAGCAAGAAAACCCACAAATAGATAACATATGCAAAACATACACCAAGTATATAAACTGGCCATCAATAGGCTAAACACATACGGCCTAGCCGTCCCAGGCGCTTTACCAGGCCCTGGGTTCGCGGTCTACACCGTGAGGATATCCCAGGTATCCTTTTAGGGACTCGCCTTGGCAACTCACACTCCACGTGCTCAACGCTGCTTCCGGCCCCTTGCCGTACTCGGCCTTGCACTCAACGTGCCTAACGCCGTTCTCGGCCCCTTTGTCGTTCCCGGCCCCTGCCGACCTCGACCTACACCGTTCCCAGCTCTTGCCGATCATTCACATAATTGCACTCATAGCATAACAAACAAGTACTAAATACTAGCAAATACAATCAAAGGGTTACGTCCTGCAATTCAAACACATTGGGCTCAGCCCTGCATACAAGCTCTATGGGAACAAGGGTTTTCTTACTTGAGTCCCGAGCTCTCCGAGCACAGTCCTCTAACTTGAGCCTCGCCGAAACCCTAGTCACAACACATTAACAATATTCATCCATCAAGTTCTAATCCAATAAATAACTTCGAGCCATATCTCTAACCTCCGAGACCTTGAATTCTATCAATCTGGGTGATAAAATCCATCCCGAGCCTTAACCATTGAGTTCCCAAGTCTAAACACCCTTAAAAACACAAACTGGCATTAAGAGCCGCGGTCCTACCCACAAGCGCCGCGGCTAGCCTCGAAACAGAGGCTAGCACCTCTCTGTAACCCACACGGGCCGCGGCACACATCACCAAGCACCGTGGCGTGCCTCAAGCATCTCGGCCTCCCATGGCCGCGCGCGCACACGGGCCGCGGCATGCCCATCCTAGGGCCGCGGCCCTCACCTCCAACCCAGAAATCATCATCATTTTTCTGCATTTTTCCTCAAGCCAATTCACCCAAAACTTAGCTAATAATCCCAGATAATCAACACAAACATTCCAGCTCAACATCAACATCAAAACCTATCAAAACTTGCTCCAAAACTCAACTAAAACACTCAAGAACAGATCAAACTTAACTAACATGCAAACTCTAACAAACCAGCAACAATTCTAAACATAACCTTTATAATTAGAGCTTACCCTTGCTGGATAAAGCCTCAGAACTAATTCCCTATGCTCCAAGCTTCAAACTCCCCTGAATCCCCAGCTACAATCCCTTAGCTTCAAGTTAGTTTCCCCCAAGTTTTCCTTGAGTTTGTCTTAGAGAGTGAAAGAGAGAGGAAGATGAAAGCTATCTTCAACTGAGAAGGAAAGTGTACGTCGGTTTCTCCAAGTTTCCCAACTATTCCACTACTTTGTTTTATTTAACTTAATCTATGTGGTTACCTCAAGGCTTGGGGTACCCAAACGTCCCCGAGGGCAAAAATGGTAAATTTCTCCAATATTCCCTCCTAGACATTCTATCCTCAAATATATCTCCAAATATTTATTTTCATAACCCAATAACCCCATATAATAACTAATTCCCAAATTACCCCTCGACTCGCCCCGAGTCGGATTCTCAACCCCGTTGTGACTTTCTGGCTAACCGCTCCCCAGGTCTGTCTCGGATCGTGCTGCACATACATATCACACATATATAACATTTATCACATTTATACCCCTAATATCCAAACGGGGCCCACATGCACATTTAACTCAACTGAGCATGCATCATTATCACATATTCACATTAATTCATATATTAACATAATAATTCATTTATTGCCCTCCTGGCACACTAATCAAGGCCCTAAGCCCTATTTGCAAATTCGGGTCGTTACAACTATCCCCTCCTTATAGAAATTTCGTCCTCGAAATTACCTGAACAACTCGGGATACCGCTCCCTCATCTCTGACTCAAGTTCCAATGTCGCCTCCTCAACCTTGCTGTTTCTCCACAGCACTTTCACCAAGGCGATGGTCTTGCTCCGCAAGACTTTATCTTTTCGGTCAAGAATCTAAACCGGCTTCTCCTCATAGGAGAAATCCTGATCAAGCTCCAGATTCTCAAAATTTAGAACATGCGTCGAATTTGACATATATTTATGGAGCATGGATACATGGAAAACATCATGAACCCCTGATAAAGCTGGAGGCATCACCAGTCTGTAAGCTACCTCTCCAACCTGTTCCAGAATCTCGAAGGGGCCAACAAACCTAGGGCTCAACTTGCCCCGAACACCAAACCGTTTCACACCCCTCATGGGTGAAACCCTAAGAAACACATGATCACCAACCTGAAATTCCACGCTCCTACGTTTCAGGTCTGAATAACTTTTCTGTCGACTCTGGGAGGCGAGCATACGCGCTCTAATCTTCTCAATCGCCTCATTGGTCCTCTGAACCATCTCTGGACCCAGATATCTCCTCTCACCTGTCTCATCCCAATGAATAGGTGATCTACACTTTCTTCCATAAAGCACCTCGTATGGTGCCACTCCGATGGTCGCCTGATAACTATTATTGTACGAGAACTCGATCAAAGGGAGATACTTACTCCACGATCCCCCAAAACCTAGCACACAGGCTCGCAGCATATCCTCCAATATCTGAATCGTCCTCTCAGACTGTCCATCCGTCTGAGGATGATAAGCGATACTAAACCGTAACTGCGTGCCCATAGCCTTCTGTAGACTCTCCCAAAACTTGGAAGTGAAGGTGGGGTCTCTGTCGGATACTATCGACGTCGGAGCCCCATGAAGTCGAACAATCTCCTTCACATACAACTCAGCGTACTGCTCCACAGTATAATTTGTTTTAACAGGCAAAAAGTGGGCGGACTTGGTATACCTATCCACAATCACCCACACCGAGTCATGCTGTCCCACAGTTCTTGGTAAACCAACCACAAAGTCCATAGTAATATCTTCCCACTTCCATTCTGGAATTCCCAGAGGCTGTAGCAATCCTACTGGCCTCTGGTGCTCAGCCTTAACTTGTTGGCAAGTTAACCACTTGGCCACATAATCCACCACATCCCTCTTCATGGCCGACCACCAATACAGAGCTCTCAAGTCCTGGTACATCTTAGTCGTACCCGGGTGCAAAGAATAGGGAGTGGTATGCGATTCATCTAGGATCTCTTGCCGGATATCAGAATCCAATGGAACACAAATCCGGCCTTTGTACCTCAGTAACCCCATCTCTGAAATGGAAAAGTCCTTAGTCGCTCCGACTAAGGCACTCTCCCTATGACCTCTCAACTGGGAATCTCTCTCCTGTGCTTCCTTGATCCTTTCAAGGAGTGTAGACTGAAGAGTGATGTTGGCCAATTGACCAACCACCAACTCTATACCTGCTCTAGTCATCTCCTCAGCTAACTTGTCAGATACCTGCCTTGAACTAAACAAATGTCCTGGGCCTTTCTGACTCAATGCATCAGCCACTACATTAGCCTTCCCAGGATGGTAAAGGATATCGCAATCATAATCCTTAACCAACTCCAGTCACCGCCTCTGGCGCATATTCAGGTCCTTCCGAGTAAAGAAATACTTTAGGCTCTTATGGTCAGTGTATATCTCGCACTTCTCACCATAAAGATAGTGTCTCCAAATCTTAAGTGCAAACACCACCGCTGCCAACTCCAGATCATGCGTAGGATATCTCTGCTCATACTCCTTTAACTGCCTCGATGCATAGGCTATCACCTTACCAGCTTGCATCAACATGCACCCTAAACCCTGTCTGGATGCATCATAGTCAGCCACAAACTTTTCATTCTCTGTCGGCAAGCTTAACACTGGAGCAATGACCAATCGCCGCTTCAACTCCTTAAAACTGTTCTCACATCTGTCCGTCCAGACATACCTTGTCTTCTTCTTTGTCAGTTCTGTCAATGGCGTAGCTATTCTGGAGAACCCCTCAAAAAACCGCCGATAATACCCTGCTAAACCCAGAAAGCTTCTCACTTCAGGAACATTGCTCGGTCTAGGCCAATCTCTGACTGCCTCAATCTTACTCGGGTCAACCAGAATCCCCTCCTTACTAACAATATGGCCCAGAAATGTAACTTGTGGTAACCAGAACTCACACTTACTGAACTTAGCATATAACTTATGCTCTCTCAACCACTATAGAACCAAGCATAGATGCTGCTCGTGCTCTGTCTCTGACTGAGAGTACACTAGGATGTCGTCGATGAATACAATCACAAACTTGTCTAGATAATCCTTGAAAACCCTATTCATCATGTCCATGAAGGATGCTGGGGCATTGGTTAATCCAAAGGACATAACCAGGAATTCATAATGTCCATACCTCGTTCGGAAAGCGGTCTTTGGTATGTCCTCTTCTTTAATCCTTAACTGATGGTAACCTGATCGGAGATCTATCTTGGAAAACACTTTCCTTCCCTGTAGCTGATCAAATAAATTGTCGATCCTAGGCAGTGGATACTTGTTATTAATGGTTAACTTGTTTAGTTCCCTGTAATCAATACACATCCTAAGGGATCCATCCTTCTTCTTAACAAACAACACTGGAGCACCCCATGGCGAGAAACTCGGTCTGATGAACCCTAAATCAAGTAACTCCTGTAACTGAATCTTCAACTCCTTTAACTCCGCTGGAGCCATTCTATAAGGTGTCCTAGATACTGGCTCCGCTCCTGGTACCAATTCTATAACAAAGTCAATCTCTTGCTGCGGCAGCAACCCTGGCAGATCCGCTGGAAACAAATCCGGAAACTCACACACCAATCTAGTCTCACCTGGTCCAACCGACACCACCCTAGAGGTATCCACAACGCTCGCTAGGAATCCCATGCAACCTTCCTGCATCAGGACTCTAGCCTTCAATGCTGAAATCATTGGTACTCGCGGTCCACTAACTGTCCCCACAAACACAAAGGGTACCTCCCCTTCTGGTTCAAAAGTCACCATTCTGCGCTTGCAGTCAATCGTTGCCCCATACTTTGATAGCCAATCCATTCCTAAAATCATATCAAAGTCATCCATCTCTAACTCAATCAAATCAACAAACAGTTCCCTACCATCTACTTCTACTGGCAATGCTCTATTCCATTTCCTAGAGACTATTAGTTCTCCTGTTGGCAACAAAGTCTTAAATCCCCTAGCATACACACCGCTGGGTCTACAAAGCTGATCTATCACTCTAGCAGATACAAATGAATGAGTAGCCCCTGAATCAAACAATGCAATATACAGAGAACCAGCACTAGAGATCTGACCTGTCACAAATGAGGGGCTAGCCTCCGCCTTGGTCTGTGTCAAAGTGAACACTCTGGCAGGAGCAAGACTGTCACTCTGCTTCTGCTCCTCCTTTTTAACTTGAGGGCAATCCCTCTTCAGATGACTGGCACTCCCACAAACAAAGCAGGCCCTGATCCTGCACTCACCCTGGTGTCGTCGCCTGCACCGTGAACACACAAGAAAACTCCTCCAGCTGTCACTGCCACCCTGACGGCCAGTGGAAGCACCCCGTGCCCTCCTATTTGAGATGGGAGGAACAAAGGAATCTGGGGCCTTCCTCTTCTGCTCACTAAAGTCACCACCACAACTGGATCCAACAAAAGGAGGCACTGCCCTCCTGGCATCGTGCCTAACAGCGCTTTCCTTCCAAATCTGATCTTCGACCCTCTCAGCTGTAAGGGCCTTATCCACAACCTAGCCATAAGTAGTAGTCTTTGGATCCAAGGTAATATTCACATCGCGGGAAATCATAACATTCAACCCCCGCACAAACCTGTCCCTTCTTGCCGCATCAGTCGGCACTAAATCTGGCGCAAACTTCGCCAATCTGTCAAACTTTATGACATACTCTGTCACTGTCGATCGATTCTGAGTCAGGTTGACAAACTCATCAACCTTCGCAGCTCGAACTGCCACACTGTAGTACTTCTCGTTAAATAGGTTTCTGAACTCTTCCCAAGTCATAACTGATACATCCCTTCTCTGAACCACCACGCCCCAACAAATGCGGGCATCCTCTCTAAACATGTAGCTATCACAAGCTACCCTCTCATTCCCCTGAACTCTCATAAAATCCAGAATTGAGGAAGTCATATTCATCCACTGCTCTACCCATAGTGGGTCTGATCCACCCTCGAAGGTGGGAGGATGCTGCTTCCTAAACCTCTCATACAAAGGTTCCCACTTATTCTCCATAGCAGAATGCACTGGCACTGGCGCTGCAACCTGCTGCACTGGCAGCCCAGTAACCTGAGGTGGGGCCTGCTGCCTCAACTGTCGCAACTCTTCCTCTGTTCGCTGCAGTCTTGCTTCCATCTCGGCAAAAATCTCTTGCCAATTCTGTGGGTCAGGTGGAGGGTCCTGAAACTGGTTTTCATCATCGACCTTACTGCCGCGGAGTCTAGCTGATTGTCGAGGCATCTCAACAAATATGCCTACAACCAACGACGCCGCTCATCAGGCATGATAACAACATCCAAAACCACCTCCCAAACACATCAACTATCCACAAGCAATAACTCATATAACATATAACACACAACGGGCCATGCCCTAGCATCATGCATATGTTAACTCATTCATCATGCTCTATACAAGATAAGCAGGCAAACAGGGCATTCAAACACATATTCAAACATATTAGCCAATCTTACCAACCAACCCTGAGTTGAGCCTGTCACTGACAGCAAGTGTACATGTTCGGTTAATCTCCAGAACCAATAACCATGGCTTGCTCTGATACCAAGTTGTAACGCCCTACTTCCTTAGAGCCGTTAATAAGTGAGTTTAAAAACATGCACTCAACTCGCTAATCGAGGTTTTAAGTCAAACAGTGTAATTAAGCCATAAACAGAGGAAAAACTTTAGAAATAACTCCATTTCATTGAAAATCATAAAATTTTAACACTTGGGATCCCAAAATACAGTTTAGAAACATTTACAACATATAAATTGAACCAAGTTGACTAAACGACAAAATCTAGGTTTATTTACAAACATCTCTCGAAATCCACTGGCTGTGGCAGCCAGGCTGGCCAAACATGTACACGCCGCTTCGTGCCTGCTACACTCATGGTTGGTTGGCTTTCTCCTTGCCCTTACCTGCACCACAGAGCATCTGTGAGTTGAAGCCCAGCAAGAAAACCCATAAACAGATAACATATGCAAAACATACACCAAGTATATAAACTGGCCATCAATAGGCTAAACACATAGGGCCTAGCCGTCCCAGGCACTTTACCAGGCCCTGGGTTTGCGGTCTACACCGTGAGGATATCCCAGGTATCCTTTTAGGGACTCACCCTGGCAACTCGCTCTCCACGTGCTCAACACTGCTTCCGGCCTCTTGTCGTACTCGGCCTTGCACTCAACGTGCCTAACGCCGTTCCCAGCCCCTTTGCCGTTCCCGGTCCCTGCCGACCTCGGCCTACACCGTTCCCGGCTCTTGCCGATCATTCACATTATTTCACTCATAGCATAACAAACAAGTACATAATACTAGCAAATACAATAAAAGGGCTACGCCCTACAATTCAAACACATTGGGCTTAGCCCTACATACAAGCTCTATGGGAACAAGGGTTTCCTTACCTGAGTCCTGAGCTCTCCGAGCACAGTCCTCTAAATTGAGCCTCGCCGAAACCCTAGTCACAACACATTAACAATATTCATCCATCAAGTTCTAATCCAATAAATAACTTCGAGCCATATCTCTAACCTCCGGGACCTTGAATTCTATCAATCCGGGTGATAAAATCCATCCCGAGCCTTAACCATTGAGTTCCCAAGCCTAAACACCCTTAAAAACACAAACTGGCATTAAGATCCGCGGCCCTACCCACAAGCATCGCGGCTAGCCTCGAAACAGAGGCTAGCACCTCTCTGTAACCCACACGGGCCGCGGCACGCATCACCAAGCACCACGGCGCGCCTCAAGCATCTCGGCCTCCCATGGCCGCGCGCGCACACGGGCCGCGGCATGCCCATCCTAGGGCCGCGGCCCTCACCTCCAACCCAGAAATCATCATCATTTTTCTGCATTTTTCCTCATGCTAATTCACCCAAAACTTAGCTAACAATCCCAGATAATCAACACAAACATTCCAGCTCAACATCAACATCAAAACCTATCAAAACCTGCTCCAAAACTCAACTAAAACACTCAAGAACAGATCAAACTTAACTAACATGCAAACTCTAACAAACCAGCAACAATTCTAAACATAACCTTTATAATTAGAGCTTACCCTTGCTGGATAAAGCCTCAGAACTAATTCCCTATGCTCCAAGCTTCAAACTCCCCTGAATCCCCAGCTGCAATCCCTTAGCTTCAAGTTAGTTTCCCCCAAGTTTCCCTTGAGTTTGTCTTAGAGAGTGAAAGAGAGAGGAAGATGAAAGCTATCTTCAGCTGAGAAGGAAAGTGTATGTCGGTTTCTCCAAGTTTCCCAACTATTCCTCTACTTTGTTTTATTTAACTTAATCTATGTGGTTACCTCAAGGCTCGGGGTACCCAAACGTCCCCGAGGGCAAAAATGGTAAATTTCCCCAATATTCCCTCCTAGACATTCTATCCTCAAATATATCTCCAAATATTTATTTTCATAACCCGATAACCCCATATAATAACTAATGCCCAAATTACCCCTATACTCGCCCCGAGTTGGATTCTCAACCCCGCTGTGACTTTCTAGCTAACCGCTCCCCAGGACTGTCTCGGATCGTGCTGCATAGACATATCACACATATATAGCATTTATCACATTTATACCCCTAATATCCAAACGGGGCCCACATGCACATTTAACTCAACTAAACATGCATCATTATCACATATTCACATTAATTCATATATTAACATAATAATTCATTTATTGCCCTCCCGACACACTAATCAAGGCCCTAAGTCCTATTAGGAAATTCGGGTCGTTACATATATGATTTACATTTCAGGGTCGAAATATTTCGGGCATGTTATATTAAAGACTTGCTTTTATATTTGTTTATCCGTACAAATACATCTATTAGATTTATGCTCGAATTTCAATGCATTCATGCACAGTTTATCCGAAATATCCATATTCGACTTCATTAATGTCAAGGTCGAACCTTACTTTCACCATGTACTCGAAAGTACTTAATTGGCATGTAATTTTAGTAGTTTAGTTATATCTTGCTTTTCTAGTCACTTTTTCTCATCCTCGAGTAGTTCCTCGAGGTTGTGAGGTCGAAACTAATTTTTGCAAAATTTTCCAGCCTCGGAATCAACTTAATTTGTAGTTGGTTTATTTTTTGTTCCAACTCTCTTACTTGTCGATTAGTTTTAGTTGGTTTGTTCCAAACTAATTTAGCTCGTGTTTGGTTTGTAATCCACACACTAATGAATTTTTACAATCTGGTTAAGTCTAGATAGCTTTAGCTCGCGTGTTTGGTTATTACTCCATACACTTTTAGTTCGCATGTTTGGCTATTATTCCATACACTTAGTTTGCTTGTTTGGTTATTATTCCATACACTTTTAGTTTGTGTGTTTGGTTATTATTCCATACACTTACAATTTTAATGCCGAGTTAAGTCTAGGCAGTTTTAGCTCGCAAATACACTTATGAACATTTATGTTGGGTTAATGATCTAGAAATTTTTGTTCTATGTTATTTATTTTTTCAAACTTATGGTATGGTTTTAGCTTGCAAATACACTTATGAACTTTTATGTCAGGTTAATGATCCAGACATTTTTGTTCTATGTTATTCATTTTTTCAAACTTATTGTATGATTTTATACCACTGATGCCCCTTTAATATCCTATGAGTGTGACCATAGGTTATTGAATTAAGAGAGTTTGCAAAAAATACAACATTTAAAAAAGAAAACAACTTTTGAACAAAACTTAACATTTTATTGACAAAAGGCAGAAAAATAAACTTGCTTGATTATAATGAAAACACCATTATTGATAATAAGGTCATAGATGTTCGCCATTCCAAGCTCGCGGAACCAACTCTCCATTTAATTCCGCCAGTTTATACACCCCAGGTCGGATGATAGACTCGATTTGGTAAGGTCCTTCCCAGTTAGGTCTGAGTACCCCGACAGACGGGTCTCGTGTAGCTAAAAATACCCGTCTTAGTACCAGGTCTCCCAATCCGAATATTCTATCTCGAACCCTCTTATTGAAGTACCTAGTAGCTCGTTTCTGGCATGCAACATTTTTCAATTGAGCTTCATCTCGTCTTTCTTCAATGAGGTCTAGACTTTCTTCGAGCGGGGATTGGTTCGAGGCCTAATCGTACGCATGGCTCCATATTATTTTGACTTCAATAGGTAACATGGCCTCGCACCCATAAGCTAGGGAGAATGGAGTATGCCTCGTTGAAGTCCGAGTAGTGGTTCGATAAGCCCACAAAACTTGAGGTAATTCCTCGGGCCACCTTCCCTTTGCCTCTTCTAATCTTTTCTTTATGGAGCTCTTTAGGGTCTTGTTGAATGCTTTGACCTGGCCATTTGACTGGGGATGGGCGATGGAGGAGAAGCTTTTTATTATCCCATTTTTTTTGCAGAAACGGGTAAACAGGTCACTGTCGAATTGGGTTCCATTATCCGACACTATATTTCTAGGCATCCCAATTCTGTAGATGATATATTTTACAACAAAGTCTAAGACTTTTTTTGAGGTGATAGCAACCAAGGGTTCAACTTCGGTCCATTTTGTGAAATAATCGACTGTGACCACAACGTACCTTACTCCACCTTTGCCAGTTGGCAATGAGCCTATGAGGTCGATCCTCCATACTGAAAATGGCCAAGGGGAGCTCAACATGGTGATCTCGGTAGGTGGAGCTCGCAGAATTGAGGCAAATCGCTGGCATTTATCACATCGTTTGACATATTCGAACGCGTCTGCCTTGACTGTGGGCTAGAAATACCCCTGTCTTATCACCTTTTTGGATAGACTATTCCCCCAGTGTGATCTCCACAAAATCCTTCATGAATCTCTTCTAAAATTTTCTTCGCCTCGGGTGGAGTTACACATCAGAGTAATGTGTAGAGTCCTAGAATGTTTACTTAGCTAGCTAGATGGTTAGTAGTAGTTGTAGTATTTTATATTTCATGGATTTTGGTTCAAACCGGGACTTAGTAGGACACTCGTAGCTATAGTTATGAATTTTATAAGTTTAACCTATAGTTTAGAAATATTAATTATAACATAAGGTTTGATTAATATTTTTGGTCATAGAAATATTTTAATTATAACCTAAGGTTTAGATAGAACAATTAAGAGCATGATACTTGTCATAATCATGTTTATTTAAGGAGTTAATTATAGTTTAAATAAAAGAAAGTTCTAGAAACTCTAGAATCTTCCAGAATCATTAAGAGCATGACACTTGTCACGATCTTGTTTATTTGAGGATTTAAGCATTTTAAATGGATAATTCAATATTAGAAGTTTCTAGAAGCTCTAGACCCTTCCAGACCTTGCTGGAATCACGTATTACTCAGTCAAATCTGATTAATCAACTCTAATTATCCTAAATTCGTGCAAAAAAGCGTTTAAATTATCTACGTATGCCGACATATCGCAGCACGGGAGATACGGAAAACACGTTGACTTCGCATGAACGAAAGCACGAGCACTCAGGATATAGGGTCATGCAATATATCGCCTAGGGTGGTCGATATATCAGCCCTAGGAGTGGTTTTTTGAACTCCGAGAAATTCGAGCTTGATTCATCCCTTAACCTCTTGAATTGCCTCTGAACGTTTTTGACCGAGTCTTAAGCATCTGTTGACCGAATATTCAAGCATTTTTCATTTAATATTCATTATTTTATTCAAGCCAAAAAGGAGATATTTTCATTCCTTGAACTCTATAAATAGGACCAAGTACCCAACCATTCCTCTCATTCTTCAAGTTGTGTTCAGAGCCTTCAAGCTGTTAGGATTTATATAGAGTGATACACTTGGGTTGTGGGGATAAAAGCTTTATCATCTTAAGCTTTATAAACACTTGGGTAGTAAGATAAAGTGTGTTTTCGATATTGAAGTGTAGATCGATTCTAGTTCATCCAAGGTAATATTATTCATAAGTTTTATTCTTTATGATTCCTTAGTTTTCCTT
The DNA here is from genome assembly GCF_963169125.1 of Humulus lupulus. Classification (NCBI taxonomy): domain Eukaryota; kingdom Viridiplantae; phylum Streptophyta; class Magnoliopsida; order Rosales; family Cannabaceae; genus Humulus; species Humulus lupulus. The sequence goes on along the minus strand of NC_084794.1, from coordinate 193,653,216 downwards.
AAGTTTCTTTCAGATCCTAACTTCTGTTTATGGTTTTGTGGTTAGGTGTTTAAGTTCTTTAATCTAAGGTTCTTCTCGGTAAGTTTCCTCTTTGATGGTTTAGTTTCCTTTTCATCCCTTTTCTTTAGAAACTCACCATTCTTACTTTTGGTTTTAGGAGTGCTCTAATCCCGCTCTTGTTCTCAAATATCCCGGTTTCGGTAAGGAAAATAAGATAGATTTTATATGTTTATATGATATCTTATGTTTATGTTATGCTTATGTTATCTTATGCTTACGTTACGTTATGTTATCTTATGTTATGTATAGTATGTTTATAGTCCTTGGGCACATGACTTGTCCAGCTAGAAAGCCCCAAAAATTTATGGGCATATGACTTGCTTGGCTAGCAAGCCCCACAAATCTATGGGCATATGACTTGCTTAGTTAACAAGCCCCAAGAAGTATGCTGGCCATTGTAGTTTTATATGATATATGTTTTATAGTATACGTTTATGATATAGCCTTATGTATATGAATTATGTTATATGTTGTTAGTAGATTTTCCTTGCTGGGCATTAGGCTCACTCCTTTTTCTTTTAGTGTGATGTAGGAAACTAGATACGGAGGCGGAAGGATTCTTGGTGGCTTGACTTGTGTATTGAGGATGAATGAAATGAATGGGCTGCGAGTCGATCGAGGATGACGTTTATTTTAGTTTTTTTTTAATTATGTTTTTATGTATTTTCCGCATTTAGCTTTGTAAACAACTTCATTTAAATTTAAAGTATTGTTTTATTTTAAAACCATGGGATCCCATACCGCTCATTGATGTATTTCAATATTTACTTTGGAGTTTTTAATAAAGTTATGAATATTCCTTATGTATGTTTTCTAAAAAAGAATGGCTATGTCTAGTAGTTTTAATGGTCCAAGGTCTTAGAAATAGTTGGGTCATTACATAATGGCATAGAATACCCTCTTCGATACAACCTTCCTTCAACAATAGTGTATCTGGGGATCTGATACATCAGCCTTCGAGTCTCGTTTCGGTCTGCTGGGAGACTCCCAGTTTCGAGGTAGTCAATTATTAGGGTCATCCAAGTTGGTTATGATTCAATCATGCATACATCCTCCTCGCCAGGTTCACCGATACTCGGGGTTGATAGAAACTCTACCGGGACCACGTTCAGTGTATCGGCCTTGCTGGTTGTAGCGAGCCTGGCCAACGTGTCTACATTTGAATTTTGTTCTTAGGGGACTTGCTATATAGCATAGAATTCGAACTGTCCAAGCGCAGCTTTTGCTTTCTCTCGGTACGCGACCATTCTTATGCCATGAGCCTGATATTCCCCTAAAACTTGGTTGACCACCAGCTGTGAGTCGCTATAGCAGTGTATAACCTTTGCTTTGAGCTCTCTGGCTATACGAAGTCCTACTAGTAATGCCTCGTATTCAGCCTCGTTATTTGATGCCTCAAAGTTGAATCTTAACGCTGAGTGGAATCGATTTCCTACTGGGGTAATTAGTATAATACCTGCCCCCGATCTGTTTTCATTGGAGGACCCATCGACATAAAGTTTCCACAGCTCGTGGGCCGGGGTTACAACTTCGTCATTTGAGATCCCAATACATTCAACAATGAAATTTGCTAGGGCTTATCCCTTGATGGTCATTCTTAGGTGGTATGTGATCTTGAATTGCCCGAGTTCAATAGCCCATTTTAATAATCTTCCGAAAGCCTTTGGTTTGGACAAAACTTACCGTAGCGGCTGGTCAGTTAGCACATGAATTGGATGTGCTTGGAAGTAGGGTCGTAGCTTTCAAGATGAATGTATCAGACTCAGAGCCAGTTTTTCCATTAACAGATATCTTGATTCTGCCCCCAATAACCTTTTGCTGACATAGTATACATGCTTTTGTACCTTCTTCTCCTCACATACTAGCACCGCACTAATGGCATGCTCGGTTGTAGCGAGGTATAGATACAAAACCTCTCCTGTGATAGGTTTCGATAAGATTGGTGGTTTGGCAAGGTGCTTCTTAAGATTCTGGAATGCGAGCTCGCACTCTTCCATCCACTCGAATTTTTTGTCCCCTCTCAAAAGGTTGAAAAATGGAAGACATCGGTTTGTAGATTTTGAGATAAACCTAATTAATGCCGTCATCCGTCCTGTTAAACTTTGGACATCCTTATGCTTCTGAGGTGAGGGCATATCTATCAATGCCTTAATCTTGTCAGGATTAACCTCTATCCCTCGTGCATTTACTATAAATCCAAGAAACTTTCCTGAAGACACTCCGAACGAGCACTTTTGTGGGTTAAGTTTCATATTGTATTTTCGAAGTACAGTGAAGCACTCTGCGAGATCATCCACATGGTTATCGTTATGTTTTGATTTGACTAACAAATCGTCAACATAAACTTCCATGTTATTTCCAACTGCTCGGTAAACATCCTGTTCACCAGCCTTTGGTACGTGGCTCCATCATTTTTGAGCCCGAAAGGCATGACATTGTAATAGTATAAACCTTTGTCAGTCACGAAGCTCATGTGTTCCTGATATGGTGCATGCATGGCGATCTGGTTATATGCAGAATAAGCGTCCATGAATGACATGATGCCATGACCTGCAGCGACATCTACGAGCTGATCTATCCGAGGTAAGGGGAAACAGTCTTTAGGGCATGCCTTGTTAAGATCTGAGTAGTCGATATAGGTTCGCCATTTTCCATTGGGTTTCGGGACCAACACCAGATTGGTGATCCAATTAGGATAAAAGGCATCCTGTATGAATCGATTTGCCTTTAACCTATCGACCTCCTCCTTGAGGGCCTTCTTTCTATCATCATCCAGGAGTCTTCATTTTTCCTGCTTTGGGGGGACACTCTTGTCAATATTGAGTGCATGGCTCATGACATTCAGACTGATTCCTACCATGTCCGAGTGTGACCATGAGAACACATCCCAGTTTTCTTTTAAGAAGCAAATTAATTGCTATCTTGCCTTTTCAGAAAGATTCTTACCCACCTTCACCACCTTCGTGACATCACCTGCATCGAGCTTAACTTCCTCGAGCTCTTCCAGAGGTTTGAGATTGACCCTCTCATCTACTCTGGGATCGATCTCCTCATCAATCTCGAAAGCGGCTCCATTTATTTCTTGGATAACCACCAATGCTTGTGCACCTGTCTGACTTTTTCCTCTTATGGAAATGCTGTAGTACTCCCTTCCTGCGAGATGGTCTCCCTTCAGTGTCCCGATGACACTAGAAGTCGGGAACTTGATGGCCAAGTGCCTAATAGACGATACTGCCCCCAGCCCAATCAGGGCAGGTCTCCCAAGCAGTACGTTGTAGGCCGACGGGAGGTCCACCACTACAAACTCCATCATCTTGGTTACTGAGACTGGATAGTCTCCCAAGGTTATGGGGAGTTGAAAGGACCCCATACAGACAATCCCTTCTCCTAAAAAACTGTACAACATTGTTGCACATGCTTCAAATTGCAAAGTGCGAGTCCCATCTTTTCTAGAGTGGCTTTGTAAAGGATATTCACTGAGCTCTCGTTATCAATTAGGACTCGGTGTACCTTCTTGTTCGCGAGTTGGAGAGTAATGACCAGGGGTCGTTATGAGGAAATTGGATATGTGACGCGTCCTCTTTGGTAAATGTTATGGGTTAAGTCTCAACCCTCTGTTGTTTTGGAGCTCGTGGTTCGGGTTTGTAAGGAGAACCGTATCTGGTTTTGAGCTCATTTACGTATCTTTACTGGGCGTTCCTGCCCGAGCCTGCAATATGAGGTACCCCCGAGATGGTTACTACATCCTCTCCATCAATTGGAGGGGGTCGCTCGTCCTCTCGAGCTCGGGAGTTGTTATGTTGGGCAGGTTGTGTAGCTGCTGCCCTCTGACTTGTTGAGGCTTGATTGGGATTTTAGTTTTTGATGTACTGATCGAAATATCCCCTCGAGATCAAACCATCGATCTCGTCCTTCAATTGCCAACATTCATCAGTCATGTGTCCGATGTCTCTATGGAATCTACAGTATTTATTTGAGTCTCTTTTTGCATTATGATTCTGCATGGGGTCAGGTCGTTTGAACAGAACCTGGTTTTCATTGGCCAGGTAAATATTCTTCCGAGTCTCGTTAAGCTCGGTATACACCTTGTATATGGAGAAATATTTATCCCCTTTCATCTTTTTACCTCCATCAGCCTTGGGGTTATTCCCTTCGTTCTTCTTCCTTTTAGAAGGGTTATCCCTAGCGGGTTTTGAAGTTGATGGGGCAGTCGAGGTCGAGGCAGAGTTCGCATTTTTCAATGTGGTTATGTACTGAGAGGTTAGGTTTAAGTCTAACCTTGCCACTTCTACATTGACAAACCTCTTGGCCCTTCGATTGAACTCGGTTAGTGACCTAATAGGTTTCCTTTGTAAATCTTCCCAAAGGGGACTTCCTAGAAAAATACCTTCCCTACGGCCATCAGGTGGCCACTATCGTTGACATTTCGAGCTCAGGCCACTTCTAGGTTAAACCTCGTAAGGTAACTCTTTAGTGACTCGTCTTGCTGTTGTCGGACATTGGTTAAGGCTGAGGCTTCGGGCCTGATGCCAACCATAGCTTCAAATTGCTTCTTAAATTATCTGGCTAATTGATCCCAGGATGAGATCGAATGTCTTCGAAACTTTTCAAACCAGTTTTTTGCTGGTCCTATAAGAGTGGCTGGGAACAACATACATTTGAGCTCGTAGCCAACATTGCTGGCTCACACGATGGTGTTAAAAGTACTCATATGACTATACGGGTCTGAGTTTCCATCAAATGGTGGTACGTGGGGGTATTCTGAATCCTTGGGGAAATGAAGTGTTAGAAATATGTGGGGCAAAAGATTCGAGTTCCTTGTCGGACTCTTCATCCTTATCCTTGTTACGCTCGTCTTGCAGGAGCCTAAATGCTCTTTTTAACTGATAAGTCCTTTCCTGGACTAGATCCACTAGGGGTTGAGCCTGGACTTGAGGGGGCTGGTTATCGTTAATAAAAACTCCAGCTCCCTGCCTTGGTATATATGCTAGTTGCTTACGACCATTCAGATGGTCTCGTAGATCAGGGTTCTAAAGATTATATCGCCCTCGGTTATGGTTTAGATGATCCCATAGATCAGGGTGATTCCCTCGATTCCCCGTATGCCTTGGCTCAGTATTATAAATGCTTACGGACCGAGTGTAGTCTGAGCTTCTGCTTGCGTAACTTGTAGCCCTCTCTGGATGCTTGGCTCGATGATTACAAGGTAGGTCCCATGCTGATCTGCTTGTTCCAACAGTCTGTGATCTTGACATTTGGCTTCCCAAGGGTTGAGGAGCTCTATGATCTTAGGTAGCCTCCCTTTTGTTCCCCTGTCCAGGGTTAGCCTGTCGGTTTCCATCTTGACTGCCACTGCGAGATGGCCTCCATGGTTTAGGTCGTGGGACCTCTCGGACTGGCGAGGGGTGCCTTATTGGTGATGGTGGATGCCTTATGGGTGACGGTGGCTGTCTCCCATTTTCGAGCCTGGATGGCCCAGAGTTTGCCTGGACAGGCTTCGGGTTGTTTCTTGCAGCATCAGGATTTCGGTTCCGAGTTACTGGGGGGCTCGATTATTACCCATTCCCGTTGATATTTCTGCAGCTAGGTTAACAGTGGCCTAAACTCGGGTGCTTCTCCAGGGCCTCGGCTGATTCAGTTGCGATGCTTGTTCCACCCTACTGGCGGCCGTGCTCCCACGGGGACGCCCTCTAGGCCTACGGGGAGTTTCCTGGGCGTTAGCAGCCTGTCTGGCTAATTCTTCATTGCATTTTGTTGCCTCTGTCAACTGTTTGCGCAGTTGGCAATTTTCAAGTTCCACGATAGGAACATATCTCTTGGGGTTGTAGTATAGATCCTCATCAGGCCTGGGAGGAGGTGGTCCTCGAGAATTGGATGAATCACTCCTCTCCTCAGGGTCTGGGCCCAGCACGGGCTGCTTTCCAGGTCATCGGGGATATTCCTCAGTACGGGGGGTCTGCTCCTTAGGTATCTAGGGCAATGGTTGCCCACTAGTACTGGGGTTGTTTGCAGTGACCATTGATGATTCAAGAGGTTTTCTAATCAAACAGGCTCACGTCTTGTTTAAAGGCTCTCAATGAAAGCACCAAACTATTGACACCGTTTTTCGTCAACTTAGAAATGAAGAGCAATTAAACAAAATACCAGAAGAGACAAACAATAAAAGACACGATTTTTCTGTGGTTCAGCAGTTAAAATCTGCCTAGTCCACTAGTCGATGTTATTCAACTATGGAATTATCTCAAAGCTCTTGGGAGAAATTTAACAGAGTATTCCCCAATACAAATTTCTCCATCCTCTACAAATGAATAGCTCCAATCTATTTATAGACTGGTTTACAGAATATCTCCCCTAACATTTCGAGGAGTTATTATTCAAATCACAAATTAAATATAATTAAATGAATATAATTATACAATACGTGTATAAATCCCATGATATTCAGGATTTTACAATAGATTACAACCAATCTCTTATATATAGGGATTTTCAAACAGTAACTATGTTCACACTGGGCTATTGACCTCGGATAATCGAATGCCTCCGAGATCGACCGACCATCATGAGCTCGCTACCTTGGTTTACCTCGGTCTTAACAAGAGACTTTTTCAAGATCATCCCTTCCCGAGCTCACAACGCCTGGGCTCGAGCCGTCTTGCCTGATGGCAAAAGTTAAACCAAGAGATTTATACAAGTGTTGAACCCCTGTCATTGTAACTTCGAGCTCGACTTGTAACCTCAGAACACCTTCGAGACCATGTAGCTTTGAGCTCACCAATTCCGACGTCGTCGTTTTAATACTCAACGAGACTATCCTTGACTTTCTCATTAATGCTGATTATATGAAGAATATGCTTATTTCGAGCTTACACCTTACGAGCATGACTTTCGAGATCAAAATTTCCATTCTTGAAATTTGGGTGTAACACAAATAGATATAGAAAAGAAATAGATGAAGAGAATGATAAGGACTACAACTCTAAAACAAAAGATACAAATAAATATGTAAAGATAAAATAGAAGAATAGAAGAATAGAAGACAAAAGAAATTGTAGAAGAAATAACAAGAACAAAAAAGTAAAACACTCTCACTTACATGTAATGCCCCGACTAATTCTAAGACCTCGGACCATTAAAAACTACTAAAACATAGCTACTAATTTGGAATACATAGATACATAAAATATTAGAACTTTATTTAAAATCCAAAATATGGGATCCCATTGTTATTACATAAAAACATAAATCTTGAATTAATTGTTTAAATACTAAATGCGGAAAAATAAATACATAGATTAACAAGACTCAAAATATAACTTCATCCTCGGTCTTCCAGCAGTCCATCCATTTAGTCCATCCCCAATACACATGCCAAAGCTGCCATGAATCCATCTCGCCTTCCAAGCTTATTTTCCTGCACCATCTAAAATAAAGGAATGAGCCTAATGCCCAGCAAGGAAAAACTACTAAAACATAACATAAATCATAAGACTAAAAACATATATCGTAAAAATGTATATCATATAAACATAGGACTGATAAACTAGTTTTAGGCTGGTTTAGGGTCTAGTTTTTAGGTAGGTTTTCATTAATTTAGGGCTATTTATTTGCGGAATTATGCTCGTTTGTTCATGTTTCAAGTTTTCTTTGCCAAGTTTGTGAAAAGAGTGGAATGAAGTGAAAGTGGAAGAAAACAGAGTTAATTTGGAGGAAATCGTGTTTTTTCGGGAGCGATATGTCCGAGCTATGACACTATCAATAGCTACAACGCTATCAAAGTGGCGCTACAGCGCTATGAAGGAAGTGTTAACCTCTGATTGAATCTGTCAATAGTGCCCCAACGCTACATCGCTATCAGGACCAGAAGATCAGCGCTACAACGCTACATCAAGGGCGCTACAACGCTAGTGAAATAGTTTTTAGGGTATTTTGGCTTTAATTACACCGCTACAACGCTCAAGACATAGCGCCACAGTGCTATCAACACGTTTTTAAGATTTTTAGCCACTTTTTGAAGGACAAAATGGTCTTTTCACTTGGGATCCTTGGAAAACTATTTAAGGGACATTATTATGCGATTTTGATAAGCAATTTATGACTGAAACTAGGGCGTCTATAAGGAGTTTGGAGACTCAAATAGGGCAGTTGGCTACTTTAATGTCTAATAGAGCTCAAGGAAATTTGCCTAGCACTACAAAAGTTAATCCTAAAGAACATTGTCAAGATATTACTTTGAGGAGTGGAACAAGGTATGAAGAGCCAAAGAAGAATCATTTAGAAGAAGAAGGTCAGAAGGGAAATACACAAGGCATAGAAGAAGAGAAATCTAATGAAGAAAAGGTTACTGAAGACCTTAGTAAGAAAGAAGTGGTACCACCTGTGAGTATTGAGCATCATGTTAGAATTCCATATCCATAAAGGCTACGTAAGCATAATCTGGATAAGTAGTTTGCAAAGTTTTTAGAGGTGTTCAAGAAGCTACATATTAATATATCGTTCCCAGAAGCATTAGAACAAATGTCCAGCTATGTGAAGTTTATGAAGGAGATTTTGTCTAACAAAAGAAAGATGGGTGATTATGAAATAGTAGCGTTAACTAAAGAGTGTAGTGCTATTTTACAAAGGAACTTCCTCAAAAGTTAAGAGATCCTGGTAGTTTTACTATTCCATGCACGATTGGGGAGTTTGAATGTAAGCATGCACTTTGTGATTTGGGGGCAAGTATTAATTTGAAGCCTTTGTCAGTATTTCACAGACTTGGTTTGGGTGAAGCTAGACCAACCATAGTAACATTGCAACTGGCTGATAGATCTATGAAGCATCCACGTGGTATTATAGAAGATGTGTTGGTGAAGGTGGATAGGTTTATATTTCCAGTTGATTTTATAGTTCTTGATATGGAGGAGGATGAGAATTTTCCTATTATTTTGGGAGGCCATTTTTAGCAACTGGGCAAGCATTGATAGATGTGCAAAAGGGAGAGTTAAGGCTAAGAGTACAAGGGGAATAAGTAGTATTTAATGTGTTCAAGGCTATGACTTATCCTAAAGCAAGTGACAATTGTTTCTCAGTGGATGTGGTAGAAGAGGTAGTAGGGAGAAGAAAGTTAATTGAAGATCCTCTTGAAATTAGTCTTACAGTTGATGATGTAGATGGTGAGGATAGTGATGAGGTGTTGAGTAATTTGAAGTGGATGCAATCATATGGGCCATGGAAGAATAAAAGGTTTGATGAATTGGGTGAGGGACCAGAAAGACCATTACCATAAATTTTGAAGCCACCTGTGTTAGAATTGAAGGCTTTACCAGAACATCTATGCTATGCTTATCTTGGAAAGAAAGAGACTCTTCTAGTCATAGTTTCATCATTTCTTTCAGAAGTAGAGGAGGATAAGTTATTGAGGGTATTAAGGGCTCATAAAACTGCCATAGGATGGACTCTTGCTGATATAAGAGGAATAAGCCCATCGACAGTTATGCATAGAATTTTTATGGAAGAAGATGCTAGACCAACTATTGATTCTCAACGAAGACTTAATCCAACAATGAAAGAAGTGGTGAGGAAAGAGGTCTTGAAATGGTTAGATGCTGGAGTGATTTATCTTATTTCTTATAGTGCTTGGGTAAGTCCAGTACAAGTAGTACCTAAAAAGGGTGGTATGACCGTGGTGAAGAATGAGAGTAACGAATTGATTCCAACAAGGACTGTGACGGGTTGGAGGATATGTATAGATTACCGTAAGTTGAATAAGGCAACTAGGAAAGATCATATTCCTTTGCCTTTTATTGATAAGATGTTGGATAGGTTGGCGGGACATAACTACTATTGTTTTCTAGATGGGTACTCAGGTTATCATCAGATTGTAATTGCACCAGAGGGTCAAGAGAAGACAACTTTTACATGTCCTTATGTTACTTTGGCTTTTAGAAGGATGCCATTTGGGCTATGCATTGCACCAGCTACATTTCAACGGTGTATGATGGCTATATTTTCTGACATGGTTGAGAAAGGGATTGAGATTTTTATGGATGATTTTTCAATTTATGGGTCTTCTTTTGACAATTGCTTGACTAATTTGGAGTTGGTTTTGAGGAGATGTGAAGAGTCACATTTAGTACTTTATTGGGAGAAGTGCCACTTTATGGTGAATGAAGGAATTGTATTGGGGCACACGATTTCTAAGAAAGGTATTGAGGTAGACCGAGCTAAGATTTATGCAATTGAGAATTTACCACCTCCAATTTCAATTAAGGGAGTGAGAAGCTTCCTTGGTCATGTGGGGTTTTATAGAAGGTTTATCAAGGATTTTTCTAAGGTTTCAAAGCCTTTATCTACTTTGTTGATGAATGGCGTTCCTTTTGATTTTGATGAGAAGTGTCACCAAGCTTTTAAGATACTTAAGGGGAAATTGATTTTGGCACCTATAGTTGTAGCACCTCAATGGGATTTTCCATTTGAATTGATGTGTGATGCTAGTGACTTTGCAGTTGGGGAAGTGTTGGGACAAAGAGTTGACAAGGTATTTAGAATGATTTATTATGCAAGTCGTACCTTGAATGATGCTCAAATTAATTATGCAACTACGAAGAATGAGCTTTTGGCCATAGTGTTTGCCTTTGATAAGTTTAGGCCATACTTGATTGGGAATAAGGTGGTTGTTTACATAGATCATTCTGCTATAAAATATCTTATGACCAAGAAAGATTCCAAGCCTCGTCTTATTCGTTGGATTTTGTTGTTACAAGAATTTGATGTGGAAATAATGGATAAGAAGGGCACATAGAATTTGGTGGTTGATCACTTTTCTAGATTGGAGGTTGATGGGAATTCTATTGATAAATAAGTTCAATTTAATGATGCTTTTCCTGATGAGCAGTTGTTTGAAGTAAGTGTTTATAAAGATGTTCCATGGTTTACAGACTATGTTAATTTTCTAGCTGCAAAGGTTATACCTCTTGAGATGACAAGGCAACAATTGAAGAAATTCTATTTGGAGGTGAAGCACTATTACTCGGAGGAGCCTATTCTGTATAAACATTGTCCTGATCAAGTTATTAGAAGATGTGTGCCAGAAGAGGAGATGTTGTCAATCTTGACTCACTGTCATACTTTGCATTGCGGTGGTCATTTCGGAGGAACAAGAATAGCAGCAAAAGTTTTGCAGAGTGGGTTTTACTGGCCTACATTATTTAAGGATGCTAATGTCTTTGTCAAAATTTGTGATCGTTGTCAACGGTCTGGGAATATATCAAGAAGAGATCAAATGCCAATGACTGGTATTTTGGAAGTTGAGTTGTTTGACGTATGGGGAATAGACTTTATGGGACCTTTCCCGTCATCTTATAATAACAAGTACATTCTGCTTGCGGTGGACTATGTTTCTAAATGGGTAGAAGTTGCATCAACTCCTACTTGTGATGGGAAAGAGGTACTTAGATTCCTTCACAAAAATATTTTCACTTGATTTGGTACCCCAAGAGCAATTATTAGTGATAGGGGAAGTCATTTTTGCAACAAGTCTTTCACTTCTCTCTGTGCTCGTTACGATGTTCATCATTGAAAGGCATTGTTTTATCATCCACTTGCACATGGTCAAGCCGAAGTGTCGAATAGGGAGATTAAAGGTATCTTGGAAAAGTCTGTAAATACGTCAAGGAAGGATTGGTCGAAGAAGCTCGATGATTCACTTTGGGCTTATCGCACTGCATTTAAAACTCCGATTGGTATGTCACCATATCGATTGGTGTTTGGTAAGGCATGCCATTTACCGGTGGAATTGAAGCATAGAGCTTACTGGGCTATGAAAAGGTTAAATCTTGACCTCTTTATGGTGGGACAAAATAGGCTTATGGAGTTAAACGAGCTTGATGAATTCCGAAATGAAGCTTATGAGAATGCGAGGATTTATAAAGAGAAGTCGAAGGCCTTTCATGATAAGTGGATACTTAGGAAGGATTTTCAACCAGGAGATAAAGTGTTGTTATTTAATTCAAGACTTAAGCTCTTTCCTGGTAAATTGAAGTTGAGATGGTCAGGACTGTACACGGTAGTTACTTCGTTTCCTTATGGAGCAGTGCAAGTTCATAGTGAGAAGACGGGATACTTTAAGGTGAATGGCCAGAGATTGAAGCATTATTTGGAGGGCCCGATGGAAAAATGCAAGTTTGTGGTGATTTTGGAATCACTCTTATTTTAAAACAAATAAGAGTCTGGCTAAAAGACGTTAAAGACAGCGCTCTTAGGAGGCATTCCTAAGTTATTTTTATTTCTTTTGTATTTTAAATTTATGATTTTTGTTTTTGTTTGGTTTGGAACAATGTTTAGGGAATTTGTTTTAGTGATTATTTTTAGTTTTAATTAGAAATTTTTTGATGTGTTGTAGGAACCGTGAAAAACGTGAAAAAAATGCAAGAGTTTACAAGAAAAGGGTTAGAAAAATGTTATTTTTGAGGTAGTAGCGCTACAGCGCTGGGAAGGTGGCACTAGTTATAGAGAAGATTGGAGGATTTTTCGAGCACCAGCGCTACAACGCTATGAAGGGAGCGCTACGACGCTAATCTCAGAAGAAAAAAAAAGTATGTTGAAATGGTCATCAGCGCTACAGCGCTGCTTTAGTAGCACTACAGTGCTATACCCAGAGACTAATATGCCCAGAAATCCCTAGTAGCGCTACAATGCTATACATGTAGCGCTATAGCACTGTGTCCCAGATTTTTTTTAAAAAGGGCTAGGCTTCGAATTTTTTTTCTTTCCCCAAACCCTCATTTCCTCTTCTCTCTTCCATGTTCTCTCCATCCCAGCACCCTAAATCTTCCATTGATCTTCCATTAAGACCTCTTCCAAGAATTCCGACCTTAGTTTTTCTCATTTCTTCTTAATCTATCTGAACCTTATCAATCTTTGAACCTATTTTTCCACCAATCCCCAATTCTGAATTATATTTTGGAACCCTAAAATTCAAAGTTTCAATTTTCTTGAAGAAGGTTGAAATTTTCAAGGGGTTTTACTCAATAAAGCACAAGGGAGACCATTTCAAGGGCTAGTAAGTGTTTTCAATCCCTTTTATTCCAATATTTTTGCTGCATTTGGGGTGGGGTACATTTGTTGCTTGCTTTTGGTGGAATTTAGTTTTTGATGCTGTGATTTGGAGAATTTGGGTATTGTGTTTTGTGAAATTAAATTTATAGGGTGGTTGTGAAGAAGAAAAGTGTTTAATTTAAGGGGAGGTGCTGTCAAAATTTTTCTGGGTTTGGTGTTGTTGAAAATGTAGACTATGTCTCCTAAAAGTAGAGATGGGAAGTCTAAGGATAAGGGGAAAGGCAAAGTTCTGCCTCCCAATAAAAGGATGATAGCTCGGAGCAGGAGTTTGATGAAACCAGGTTTATAAATTTTCATGCTCAAGAGTGGTATGAGAAGTTTGTGCGAAAAACCTTGATTCCAGAAAGAGAAGTAGAATATCAATCTGAACCCTTTGATCATCATATTTTTGAGTTAGTTAGATCTAATCTCGCAGCTCGAGAGTGGGACAATTTTGTGACGAAACTGGCGCAGGAAAATGTATCATTGGTTTATGAGTTCTATGCGAATTTAAGGGCTAAACACAATGATAAAGTTTTTGTTAGAGGTAAGCGGGTGCCGTTCACTGCCGAATCCATTAATAAGGTTTTTAATGAGCCGCACATAAAAGAGCAAGAGGAGGAATATACAAGATATTTGAAGGGATATATATAGATTATAATGCTGTGGCTGAAAAGCTATGTTTTGAAGGTGCTCCATGGAATTTATCTGACTCTTTACCCAAGAGAATCGCGTCATGTCAGTTGAATATTGAGGCCAGATTATGGGCTTTCTTTGTATGTGCTCGGTTTATGCCAGTAAGTCATGTGTCTGACATGACTAAGGATCGAGTACTTTTGATGTATGCGCTGATGACAGACAAGACTATTAATGTGGGTTCATGGATTAAAGAGAATATAGAGTTCATTGAAAAGGGCCATACCACTGGAGGCTTGGGCCGTGGGTCTGTCCTCACAATGCTATGCTATAAAGCTGGAGTTCCTGAGTCAGTTACTGATATTTATCAGTCTTTGCAGCAACCTTTTTCGATTACTTTGATGAAGGATTATCCTGCACCTGCTCTTTATGTGTCACATACAAGGAAAAAGGGTAAACATCGTGTGGAAATGGAGGTGGAAGAAGAGGCTGATTCGGTGTTGGTGGGGGGTAGTAGTGACCATAGCATGAAGAACGTCAGTGATAAGTCGGATTATCTGCTCCAACAAAATCAGTATATGGTTCAGCAACATCACATGATGAATCGGTACATGGGCCAATGGTACGAATACGAAGTCAACCATGTGGCTCGCTTGAATAACTTAGTGAGTCGGTGGTCTTTAAATGAGGTGGATCATAATTATTTTGCTCCACCACCATGGTATCCACCGTATTCTCCATTTTACTCTCCGCCTCTGTCATTTACTGGATTTCTAGAACCACCACCTCCACCGTCTCAACATTTCGAGGGACCTTCGTCCCAGCTGCCAAAACCGCCATACTGACGTGGCTGGTCAGGTAAGTCTCTGTTCTCATTCTTTCTGTACATTAACATTGGGGACAATGTTCGGTTTTAAGTTTGGGGGAGAGATTAATTTCTGGTGTTCTTTGATGCGTTTGCGTTTTTTTCGGTTTGTTTGTTTTAATTTTCGTTAGTTGTTTGTTTTGAGTCATGTTTTAGAGTGTAAATTAAGTTGATGATAGTTTCCATTTTAATATGATTGACTGTTATGTAGTATAATTCAAAGGAAAAGTTGATGTGCTTATGAAAAAATATGTGTGCTAGGTTAGATTACTTTGTTTTTTTTTCACTGTGATCTGTTGACATTAGAGATCTATTGCTCATAAATTGCAAATGTTATAATTGAATTATTTTATGCATGTCGAATTTGGATTGTGGATTGGAAAAGATTGAAAAAATTCTAGAACTTGTTTGCTTACTATTTGAGATGAAATTTGAAACAATGCACATTTAGGAAAAGGATATAGGCAATTTTTGGACTGGTTGTGCCTTTCAAGCTAACCCTATTAAATTTTATCCTTAGTTAACCCTTGTGAGCCTTATAACTATTTTCTTGTTAACACATTTTTTTTAGCCTAACTATGAAATGAATTACCATTTACTCTTTTTGACCCATACCATCAGCATGAAAACTATTATATGAGGGGAGTGAATGTGTAATGGGATGTATGTATTATGTGTTATTCAGAAAATTCTTTGTGATTGAGAATTTTTTTTTAAAGAAAGAAAAGAAAAAGAAAGTGCAAAATGATTACACTCCCAAAAAATTATCTATTGAAAAATTTAAGTTTGGGGGAGTGTAATAAATAAATAAATAAATAAATTCTCAATCATTGCACAGAAAAAAAGGGGTAACAAGGGATGAGAGGTGAAATTGCAGGGACAGTTTGTTTAGTTGGAATGCTTATGGTATGATTAAGCCTAAAAACGTCTCTTTATCTACCTATACCTAAGCCTTCTAGTACAACCTTTGTAAAGTCCTATTGATTCTTATTTGTACATTTGTTTATATTAATGGAGAATAGTAAGTAGTGCAGGCATATGGAATAAGTTGGTTATGCGGTTAGTTGGTGAGAATTTGATGTGCATAAAGTGGTTCAATTATTTTATTTGCGAGTTATGAGTAAATGAGCTTTGGTGTTGATATATTGTAGTGAAAGGGTGAAGTAATTTTGACTGAAAATCTAGATCAATGTCTTAAATAGCATGATTGTTTTCCTGAGAATTATATGTGCATAGCAGTCTTGAATGTTGGAATTGGTTAGTTATGTCAACTTGGTTTGTTTAGGTTTGAGTCTAGTTAGATTATTTACTTGAGGGCAAGTAAAGGTTTAGTTTGGGGGAGTTTGATAAACTAGTTTTAGGCTGGTTTAGTGTAACGACCCAAAATCACTAATAGGGCTTAAGGGCCTTGATTAGTGTGCCAGGAGGGCATAACTGGATTATGTGTGATTTAAATGATTAAATGTATGATTATGTGATAAGCATGCTTATATGATCATTTGGATATGTGAGATGCATGATTATGTGTATTAGTATGCATGTAGGCCCTGATTAGATTATAAGGGCATATTCATAATTTTGCCCCGTTGAGTGCATAAATGTAATTATTTGTGATTAATTGTTGAGACCACATTATTATGTGAATATATTTGTAGCTTGTGACTCGAGATGATCCTAGTGAGCGGTTTAGTGGAAAAGTCACGGTGGGGATTTATACCCGGCTCGGGGAAGCCTGGGGTATTTATGGCAATTTGGGAAATATATTGGATAATTAGAGGGTGTGGCCTAAGGGCGCCGACCTTGGAATTTGGTGTGATATGTTTATTGTTGTCTAAACTGTTGAGTGTGACGAGTTTGTTATATGAATAACTGATTGTTGGCTTGTAGATTGATATCACTGTTTATGTGAGCTGTTGGCTTGTGTATATCTGATTGATGATTCGTAAATTGTCTTTGATATGTATTATAGTTTTCTTGCTGGGCCTTGGCTCACGGGTTCTATGTGGTGCAGGTAAAGGCAAGGGCAAGGTGGACCACTCCTGAGTTGGAGAGCTTTGAGGCTGAATGTACATAGTCAGCTAATCGGCCGCCACGGCCAAGGAATGGTACAGGACGGGAGAAGCCTAAATGTCTGTTTTGCCCTTAGAGTGGCCTATACATATTTATAACCTATAATTTTTGTAAACTATCTTTTAAACTCTATTTCTTTTGGGATCCCATGTACAAAATGTTTATCTAAATGAAATGCATCTTTTATGACCAAACTCTTTAAACCCTAGTTCAATCATAGTTTCAGTAACACGTTTCTAATTAAATGACTTGATTAGCAAGTCTTGCACCTTTATAAACACACAGTGTAACGGTCTTGGCTACCCAAGGCGTTACATTTAGGTTCTAGTTTTTAGGTAGGTTTTCATTAGTTTAGGGCTATTTATTTGCGGAATTATGCTCGTTTCTTCATGTTTTCAGGTTTTCTTTGCTAAGTTGGTGAAAAGAGTGGAATGAAGTGAAAGTGGTAGAAAATAGAGTTAATTTGGAGGAAATCATGTTTTTTGGGAGCGATATGTCCGAGCTATGATACTGTCAATAATGCTACAACGCTATCAAAGTGGCGCTACAACGCTAGGAAGGATGTGTTAAACTCTGATTGAATCTGTCAATAGCGTCCAAGCACTACAAAGCAAGCGCTACAGTGCTATCAAGACCAGAAGATCAGCGCTACAACACTACATCAAGGGCGCTACAGCGCTAGTGAAATAATTTTTAGGGTATTTTGGCTCTGATTACAGCGCTACAACGCTCAAGACATAGCGCCACAGTGCTATCAATGCGTTTTTCAGATTTTTAGCCACTTTTTGAAGGACAAAATGGTCTTTTCACTCGGGAGCCGTGGAAAACTATTTAAGGGACATTATTATGCGATTTTGATAAGCAGTTTTAGTTTGAAAAACCCTAGATTTAGAAAAGGCTGCTGTAATTAGATTTCTTTTTCATCTGGATTTTGTAGGGTATTTTCTATGAATAATTATTTGAAGTTTATTTTCATCATGTTATCTATGAACTAATTTCTTTTATCTAGGGATTAATGTAGTCACTGGGATTTCTATTTAATTTTATTATGATATTCTATTGATACTTCTTCTTTATTTTAATCTATATGATGTTTGTTTAATGATGGTAAATACTTGATAACTATTTACTTGATTTAATGGTTTTGATTCGAAATTTGAAAGATGAGAATTGAATATGCTATCATTATATAGACATAGGTTGCATATTGGACGAAAGTACCTGTATGACTTGTGTAGTAATTGGGTTTCCATGCTTAATGCCTTCTATATGTTCAAGTTTATCATAGAAATGTAGAAAACCTGCATATAGAATGAGATCTTATATCTTGAAAAATAATAGGAATAAGTTATATTAACCTTCTATTAGAATAGGAAGAAGAGATTAGAATTGATTAGAAAATTAATATAATGAAAAGTTGATGAAATTAATTCCTAGACTTTTTATTATTGATTTTTAATTAGTTGATTCATTGTTTTGCATACAGTTATTTAAATTCTGTTCATAATTTAGAGTATTCATTTTAATTTTAATTATTCATCTAAGTTTTAATTCACCAAATAGAAAGTTAAAGAACAATTAGTGGTATTTGGAAAATAGTCTTCGTGGGAACGATACTCTACCTATCATATATTACTTGAATCGACCACGTATACTTGCGTGCTAATTTTCACAGATCAAGGACTACAATATGGCCATTAACTCATTATGGTAGCATGTGATAAAACCATCTAGGTCCTCAGTCTACTAATCGAGGTAGGTTAGTTCACAAAATAGTATATGATAAACCATCTAGGTCCTTAGTCTACTAATCGAGGTAGGTTTAATCATAACTCTAATCCACGATAATGATAAAAATCTTGGGATTTGATTTGCTATCTAAGCAACTATAATACCCAAGTGACTATAACATAAAACATATTCATATACATATATAACATAGCACTACAACATATCATATCATATAAACATATCATAATACATATAATCTAACCTATTTTCCTTACAAAAAACCGGGATATTGGAGACAAGAACAGGATTGGAAAACTCCTAAAACCAATAGTAAGAATCATGAGTTTCTAAAGAAATGGAGATGAAAAGGAGATCTAAACCATCAAGATAGAAACTTACCGAAAAACCTTAAGTTTCAAGAAACTTAAACACCTAACCAAAAGCCATAATAACAAGTTAGGATCAACAAGAAAATGAAAGAAAAAAAAAGAACTATAATGAATTAAACCCGACGATAAGAATACCTTTGATAGACTAGAACTCCGATCTACACCTCAATACTAAAATATCACTCTATCTTACTTCCCAAGTGTTTAGAAAAGCTTAGATTGGAAAGCTTTTAAATCCAAAAACCCTGGTGTTTTCTCTCTAAAATAATTTAGAAGCTTGGAGGCTCTGAAGAATGCTTGAATGATGAATGAAATGGCCGAGTACTAGGTCCTATTTATGGAGTTCTAGGAGTGAAACTAACCCATTTTTAAAAAGAATAAATAAATGAATAAATATAATTTGAATATATTTGATTTTTTGGTTCAACAGATGCCCAGAACTTGGTCAAAAACGTTCAGGAGCAAATCTAGGTTGTTAAGGCTGTTTCTAATTCGATTCCACAAAGTTTCAAAAATACATAGGTTGTTAGTGTGTTGCCATGTAAAGCCTCTAGGAAAGATAGAGAGTTTATTAACAGGTTGTTTTGAATTTGATTTGTATAGAATTATGTATAGGGGCTAGATTACTTGTTTTGGCTGCCCTGTTCGGGTTGGTCTTGGGTCTTCTTGTATTTGTGTTGGGTGTTCATAGGCTTGTCTTGTAATTGGTTGTTTGAGCAATACAATGATCTTATTCATCAAAAAAAAAAAAAAAACATAAGGGCAGCCGATATATCACCCCCTATAGGCGATATATCGCCTATCCCTATATCCCGAACCTTCATGGTTTCATTTGTGCGACATATCAGCCCCTATAGCTGCGGTATATCGACACGCTGATATTTTAAACACGTTTTTGCACACTTTCAACATATTTTGAATTCGGTAAAACAACTTTGACTGAGTAAAACGTGATCCTAACAGCTGGTGGAAGGTTCTAGAGCTTCTAGAACTATCCTTTATTAATTTATTCATCTAAAATGCTTAAATCCATAATAAATATGCATGTGACAAGTGTCACGCTCTTAATTATTCTATCTAAACCTTAGGTTATAATAATTAATATTTCTAGGACTAGCTATATTAATCAAACCTTATGTTAAAATTAATATTTCTAAACTATAGGTTAAACTTATAAAATCCATAACTATTTCTATGAGTTTCCAACTAAAATCCCTACTGCTGCTGCTGCTGCTGCTGCTATGCTACTACTCCTATTACTCCTCCTACTCCTACTATTACTACTACTCCTACTACTCCCACTACAACTACTACTACTGCTACTACTACTGCTACTACTACTACTACTACTACTACTGCTACTGCTACTGCTACTGCTACTCTGGAATAATCAAGCCTTTTGGTGTATTTCTAGCCAAGTGCTCTAGTGGATAGAAATAGAGTTATCTTACAAGTGAGCATTAGGCTTCTATTTATAGAGTTTTGAGATACCCTTTGAATTTCAAATTCCACCAACCTCCCATGACTGTTACCAATGTTTAATTGGATGTTTATGGAATTAAAATGGAGATTTGGGAGTTACTTGGGATGTTAGAACCGTTCAAATTGGAAAAAACTGAAAAAACAAATTGGTTGTCAGCCTCACTGGCCGCGGCCAGGACTATCAGTGGCTGTGGCCATTGGCCTCTGTCCCCCAGATTGCGACCAGGGAAAGTCAGTGGCCGCGGCCACATGCCATTTTCAGCACAAAAATGTCATTTTCCCAAAACGTTCCAAAACGTCCCAATTCCTTTCCCACATGATTTTGTAACCTCCAAACACCTAATGGGAGTTAAAAACATGTCTCCAACAACCATATTTCACAATGGCTTCCTGAAATGTAATCTCAAATGTGTAACATACAATCTATACATTATTGGGTAATATTTGGGAGTTATAAATTTGTAACTGATTTTGTAACTCCAAAATATGTCACATTTGGGCACACACATGTGTCCAATTTTGTGACTCTCAATAATGTTACAAGGTGTGAAAAATCACATTTGTGTGACGAATCACATCTTGTCACATTATTTAATCTAACATTATATTATATGAAATAATATAATATTCCCCCACTGGATTAAATAATCACTTTTTGTAACACTTATTTAATCAATAAAAAATTATATTAAAATGTAAAAAAAGCTAGACCAGCAATGAGCTGGAGATCTTCGGGGGTGGCATGTACATAGGAAGCCTACTCAACCGCCATGGTCGAGACATCTTTTGGAGATCTAGGGTTTAATGGTTTTGTAGTTTATGACGACTGTTATGTACTTTGTTTATTTTCCCTTGTATAAACTTTTAAACTCCTCTTTCCTTTGGGATCCCGTGTAAATATACTAAATCTTTTAATGAAAAGTAGCAAATATTTAACCAAAATCTTTTATACAAAATTTTAACTAACCCCAACTACACGTTTTAATCCAAATGACTTGCTTAACAAGTTAAGCACAATTTTAAACACACAATGTAACAATCCTTGTTTATTAGGGAGTTACAACTTGGTATTAGAGTTGCCAAGGTTTAATGATTCCTGAAGACAGGCTGAGCATGTACACTTGCCGCTAAAGAAAAGCTGGACTCATGGTTGGGTAACCAATGATCTGTATATATGTTAATTGCTTAAATGAAATAGTTGTATTTTCATGTTAGTATAGGAAACATGAAATATATTGATAGGGCTTGGCCTTTGAATGCTATGTGTACATGAAAAGGCATGCTTATTAGCATTGCTACTGTATGTTAGTGCCATTGAAATGCTTATTAGCATTGTGGTTGCACGTATTTGCTTAATTGTTGGTGTTGGACCGTGGGGTGACTTCTAAAACCCATTATCATTGCCTGATAAGCCTAGTCATTAATTGCAGATATACTTGGAGAGTCATGCCTCCAAGGCAATCAGTTTGACTAGCCGACGCTAAGATCGAGGTTAGGGATGATAATCAAGGTCAGAACCCTTTTCCAGTCCCAAAGAACTGGTAGCAGGTGCTTGCTGATATGCAAGCTAGCCTTTTGTCAGGGGATGTTGCACCAGTTATGCCACCTTCTGTGATACCAGTGGTACAGTAGCCAGAGGTTGAAAACAGATGGGAGCCATTGTACAGAAGATTCAGGAAATAATACCCTCCAACCTTTGAGGGAGGTTCGAATCCACTCAAGGCTGAGTAGTGGATGAGCCTGATTACCTCCATCTTGGATTTTATGAGGGTGGTAGGTGATGACAGAGTGGCTTGTGCCACCTTTATGTTTTGGGACGATGCTTGTATCTAGTGGGAGGTGGCATCCTAAACTTGAAATGTCAATACTATGAGTTGGGATGAGTTCTGATACTGTTTAACCAGAAGTACTACAATAATGTAGTTAGAGCAGCAGTGAATGAGTTTACTGGTTTGGTGCAAGGCAGTATGTCAATCACTGAGTATGCCTTGAAATTTGATAGGTTGGCTAAATTTCTATCTGACTTAGTGCCTACAGATGCAACTAGGAAATATAGATTTGTTCGGGGCTTAAACGCTATGATAACATGGGATGTTTAGATTACGTCAGTACCTGGGGAAACTACTTATGCCCAAGTGGTTGAAAAAGGCCTCACAACTGAGGAGGCAAAGAATAAGATATGGAGGGAGAGTGCTGCACAATGTGATGATTGGAGGATAATACTTCCATTTGTGGGATCTGTTGGGGTGGAGGCCCTAGTGACCAGAAGAGGAAGACCTTTGTCACCTTGACCACTACAGGCCCTGATAGGAGCGGCCAGGGTGTTCAGGGTGGCTGCTAGAGCGACAATGAGACTTGGAGGAGTTTCCCGGAGTGTGCCAGGTGTAGGAGGCACCATTTGGGAGAATGTCGGGCGAAGGCATGCTATTTGTATGGGGGTGGTTGGACATCTTAAGAAGAATTGCCCGAGTTTTAAGAAAGAGGAACCAAAGAAGGCAAACATCTTGACTCCAGCTCGAGTGTTTACCTTGACACAGGCAGAGGCTGAGGCTTAGGCTAAGGCTAAGGCTGAGGCTAGTCCCTTAGTAGTGATAAGTCAGCTTTCTAGTGCTGACACTTCTTACATTGTATTGATTGATTCTTGTGAAACACACTCATTTGTTTCTAGTAGAGTGATTGATAGATTGTGTAGACACTGTGATAATTATACTGTGGAGTTTGGGACTTTATACCGTGACAATTATACTGTGGGGTTTGGGAATTTATTGCCTACCAGGGAATTGGTAGTCTCTAGGAGATGGGTTAGGTCATTGCTAGTGGTGGTTGACAACACATAACTATTAGTGGATTTGATTGAGTTGAGTATGGATGATTTCGATATGATTCTGGGAATGGATTGGTTAGCTAGGTATGAGGCGACTATAGATTACAAGAAAAAGATGGTGATGTTTGAGCCTGAGGGTGAGGACTCCTTTGTTTTTGTTGGCACTGTGCATGGAACTCACATTCCTATGATATCAACATTGAGGGCTAGAGACCTATTGTAAGGAGGTTGCATAAGATTCCTAGCTAGTGTCATGGACACCATTAAGGTCATGCCAGTGAGACCAGAGGAGACTAGACTGGTGTCTGAGTTCTTAGATGTGTTCCCTGAGGACTTACCAGGATTGCCACCACACCGAGAGATTGAGTTTGTTATGGAGTTGGCACTAGGTATAGAATTAGTGTCTAGGGCACCATACAGGATGGATCCAACAGAATTGAAGGACTTGAAGGTATAGTTACAGAAACTACTGGACCTGGGATTCATCAAACCTAGCTTCTCACCGTGGGGTGCACCAGTTTTGTTTGGGAAGAAAAAGGATGGGACCCTAAGGATATATATAGATTGCAGGGAATTAAACAAGCTGACTATCAAGAAAAAGTACCCCCCACCGAGGATAGATGACTTGTTTGACCAGTTGCAGGGTAAGGCAATGTTCTCGAAGATTGATCTTCGATCTAGTTATCACTAGTTGAGGATCAAGGATGAGGATATTTTGAAGACGGCCTTTCGCATGAGGTACGGGCATTACGGGCTTCTAGTCATGTCATTTGGGTTGACCAATGCCCCATCGACGTTTATGGATTTGAGGAATAGGGTGTTCAAGGATTATTTAGATCAGTTTGTGATTGTCTTCATTGACGATATCCTGGTTTACTCTCATTCAGAGACAGAGCATGAGAAGCACCTCCGGTTAGTATTACAGAGATTGAGGGAGCACTGGTTGTATGATAAGTTTAAGAAGTGCAAGTTATGGTTACTGTAGGTGACATTCCTTGGTCACATTGTTAGTGATGACATGATTAAGGTAGATCTGGCCAAGAATGAAGCAGTTAGGGACTGGTCGAGGCCAAGGAATGCCTCAGAGGTAAGGAGTTTCCTTGGGTTGGCAGGGTATTATCAACGCTTCGTGAAGGATTCTCAAAGATTGCTACACCACTGACATAATTGACACAGAAGAACTTGAAGTTTGTATGGTCAGACAGATGTGAGAATAACTTCTAGGAGTTGAAGCGACAACTGATTACTGCTCAGGTGCTAAGCGTTCTTTTAGATGGGGGTAAGTTTTTGGTGTGTGGTGATGCATTGACATTTGGGTTAGGCTGTGTACTGATGCATTCTGGGAAGGTGATTTCCTACGCATCATGACAACTGAAGGAATATGAACAAGGATACCCTACTAATGATTTGGAGTTAGCAGCGGTGGTATTTGCACTGAAAGTGTGGTAACACTATTTGTTCGGAGAAAAGTGCGAGATATACACCGATCATAATAGTTTGAAGTATTTCTTCACTCAGAAGGACTTAAACATGAGACAGAGACGTTGGCTAGAGTTAGTAAAAGATTATGATTGTGAGATTCTTTACCACCCAAGGAAAGCCAATGTAGTGGTAGACGCTTTGAGTTGGAGAGGTCCAGGATAGTTGTTTAGTTCAAAGCATATATCAAATGAATTGGCAGAAGACATGACTAGAGCGAGGATAGAATTAGTGGTGGGCTAGTTGGCCAATATTACCTTGCAGTCCACTCTTTTAGAGAAAATAAAGAAGGGCCAGATGAATGATTCTTTGTTGATAAAGCTTAGAAAGGATGTCCTATCTGGAGTAGCTAAGGATTATTCCATTACAACAATGGGTTTGCTGAGACACAAGGATCAGATTTGTGTTTCGACGGACGTGGGTATTAGAAGGAGATCCTTGATGAATCTCATACCACACCATATTTATTACATCCAGGCACCACAAAGATGTATCAGGACCTAAAGAATTTGTATTGGTGGCTAGGGATGGAGAGAGATGTGATTGATTATGCGACGAGGTGTCTAACCTGTCAGCAGGTGAAGGCTGAACACCAGTGACCAGAGGGGTTGTTACAACCTTGAGCTATTCCCGAGTGGTAGTGGGAAGACGTTACGATGGATTTTGTGGGGAGCTTGCCTAGGATAGCGGGGCAACATGTCTCGGTATGGGTGATTGTAGATAGGTATACCAAGTCAGCTCATTTTCTTCCAGTGAGAACAAACTTTATTGTGGACCGGTATGAAGAAATGTGTGTGAAGGAGATTGTACATCTCCATGGATTTCCAAAATCTATAGTATCAAACTAGGATCCCATCTTTACCTCCAAGTTTTGGGGAAGCTTGCAGAAGGCTATGGGGACTCAACTGAAGTTCAGTACAACTTATCATCCTTAGATAGACGGACAATCTAAGAGGACGATTCAGATACTGGAGGACATGCTTAGGGCATGTGTATTCGATTTTGAGGGGTCCTGGAGTAAGTATCTTCTGTTGATTGAGCTTTCATACAATAATAACTATCAATCAACAATAGCAATAACTCCATATGAGATGTTGTATGGCAGGAAATGTAGGTCACCCATTCATTGGGATGAAATGGGAGAGAGGAAGTACTTGGGTCCTGAGATGGTTCAGAAAACTAGTGAGGCTATTGAGAACATTAGAGCTCAAATGCTTGCCTCACAGAGTAGACAGAAAAGCTACGTTGACCCTAAGCGTAGGAATGTGGAGTTCTAGGTAGGGGACCAAGTTTTTCTTCGAGTTCCACCACTGCAGGGAGTAAAATGGTTTGGGAGGAAGGGCAAGCTAATCCCTAGGTTTGTAGGACCTTTTGAGATACTGTAAAAGATCAGGCAGGTAGCCTATACTTGAGAATATTCTTTACTGTGATCCAATGACTCAATCCAGGATATGATTGATAATGACTAACTATCCCTACTGAAAAACAAATGTCAAGTCTTGTACACAACATAGCGTACATTAGACTGCCTACCGCAGAGGCGTAGGGATACTGTCTTATATCCTCTTTTTCTTGAGGTGTTTTAGGACACTACTCTTTATAAAGGATAATTCCATGACTGGTCACCCTTCTTGGAATTTTGCATACCAAATCTCTCTAGTACCTTATCTATATAAGGAGCTTGAGACAGAGCCAAAACTTTCTTCTGATGATCCTTAAGGATCTTTATGCCAAGAACATAGTTTGCATCTCCCAAATCTTTCATTTGGAATTGTTCGGCTAGTCATTTCTTTACTTTTGTCAATGTTCCCATGTCATTACCAATCAGTAGGATGTCATCAACGTAGAGAACCAAGAATACCATGATGCCCTCTTTTATTTGTTTGTAGACACAAGGCTCATCAATGTTTTGTACAAAACCATAAGTTTTTATTATGTCATTAAATCTCAGATTCCAAGATCTCAAAGCTTGTTTGAGTCCATAAATGGGCCTGAGAAGCTTGGAATTTTTTTGCTCTTGAACTTTTACTATGAACCCTTCTGGTTGAGACATATAAATGGTTTCGTCAAGATAGCCATTCAGAAAAGTTGTCTTAGCATCCATTTGCCATATCTCATAATCCATGCAAGCAGCTATGGATAAGAGTATGCATATGGATATAAGCATGGCTACAGGAATTTTTTTTCTTCATAATCTATCCCTTCTCTCTAAGTGTAACCTTTGGCTACAAGCCTAGCTTTGAAAGTTTCCACTTTCCCATCTGCTTCGCTTTTTCTCTTGAATATCCATTTGCAACCAATAGGTTTAACATTTTTAGGAAGATCTTCAAGAGTCCAGACGGAATTGGAATACATCGATTCCATTTCCAAGTTCATGATATCTTGCTGTTTACGGTGAAATCTCGTCAACGAAATTAGATCGGAAAAATCAAAGGTAAATAAGGTGATGTTTAGATAAGAACTTAGAATGGACTTATGGAAGGAAAAACACAGATCAACAATGGAGTAAAAACTGTATATAGCGTAATAGCTTCAGCCTACAATGAATTTTCCAACCCCTTTTCTGGAGGGGTAATGATCTATTTATACTGGAGCTCTAATGGCTCCTCATACATTGTGGTCCCAGGGGACAAGACTGTACATAGGTACATTGTCTGGGAAGTGGCACAGGTCGTGGTGGAGCAGAAGGTCATGGTGTCGGCCTGGTACGTGGCCAGAGGCATGCACATAGTGTTTCCACTCTCTGTACAAATCTGTACCTCCACTACCTGCATGAGGTAGATGTCAGGGTCATACTTTTGTCCTCCTCATGGTCGTACGTCCTACACCTGTACACGTACGGGTACTTTGTATCTAATGGTTATGTTGGTGCGTGGCACCTTGGGGGACCGCGGGACCATGGTGGTGTGAGGCCCTTGCACATGGGTGTGTGAGGCCTTGATGCCCAGGTGCGTGAGGCTGGTGGCACGAGATGCCTTAGGGGGTCGCGGGACCATGGGTGCTGAGGCCCTTGCACACGGGTGTGCGAGGCCTTTATGCCCAAGTGCGTGAGGCTAGTGGTGCGAGAGGCCGTAGGGGGCCGCGGGACCATGGGTGCGTGAGGCCCTTGCACACGGGTGCGCGAGGCTGGTGGCACGATAGGCCTTAGGGGGCCGCGGGACCACGGGTGCGTGAGGCCCTTGCACACGGGTGCGCGAGGCCTTTATGCCCAGGTGCGCGAGGCTGGTGGTGCGAGACGCCTTAGGGGGCCGCGGGACCATGGGTACGTGAGGCCCTTGCACACAGGTGCACGAGGCCTTTATGCCCAGGTGCGCGAGGCTGGTGGCGCGGGAGGCCTTAGGGGGCTGCGGGACCATGGGTACGTGAGGCCCTTGCACATGGGTGCACGAGGCTTTTATGCCCAGGTGCACGAGGCTGGTGGCGCGAGACACCTTACGGGGCCGCGGGACCATGGGTGCGTGAGGCCCTTGGACACGGGTGCGCGAGGCCTTTATGCCCAGGTACGCAAGGCTGGTGGCACGAGAGGCCTTAGGGGGCCGCGAGACCATGGGTGCGTGAGGCCCTTGCACACAGGTGCGCGAGGCCTTTATGCCCAGGTGCGCGAGGCTGGTGACGCGAGACGCCTTAGAGGGCCACGTGACCGTGGGTGCGTGAGGCCCTTGCACACGGGTGTGCGAGGCCTTTATGCCCAGGTGCGCGAGGCTGGTGGCGCGAGACACGTTAGGGGGCCGTGGGTGCATGAGGCCCTTGCACACGGGTGCGCGAGGCCTTTATGCCCAGGTGCATGGCGGAGGGGTAACGACCCAAATTCACTAAGAAGGCTTAAGGGCCTTGATTAGTGTGCCGGGAGGCCATGATGAGAATTATGTGTGATGATTATGATTTTAAGCATGTTATATGACTATGTGAATTATATTATGTGATAATTATGATGTGTGAATCGTACCACGGGGGTGCTGTGATACTAGTGTGATGCACGTGCCGGGACGGTCCTAGAAAGCTAGATAATGGTAACTGGTGATTTGGTAACCCGTGTAACTGTTAGTAACCATAGAGAGTAACAGGTTTTATGGGGAAAGTGGTAGAATTGCAAAGCTGGTGAAAAGACAAGTGTACCCTTGAGGCTTAGTTAGAAAAGGATATTTGAGGAAGGTTATAAAGGTCTTTTGGCAGTAATATAGAGTCTTTGGCTGAGGGAAAAAGATATGTACGATTTATTATGCTAAGTAAAGCTGAAGTTAAGCTTTTGGAAGGCTAGAAAGGGCAAGAAGGAAATGGGGAATCAAGAACCTAGGAAGCAAGGTGGGAGAGGAGCTGAACTGAATTCTTTGAGGCTAAAGAAGGGCTTAAGGGGTGTGGAATCAAGCTTATATCAAGGTTTATACTGAGGTAAGGGATTGATCTCTGTTTTGTTAAGTTTTGAATTTGGTTTTGAAAGGAATTGAGAAATAGTCATGGTTTTTCTTGTGTGGGATTCAGCTGTTTTTTTTTAAGGTGGAACTTAGCTCAAGCTTGGATTGGAGGAAGCTCAGGTCGAATTTCTGTTTGAGGAATTTGGAGAGGCTCGGGGTAGAGGACCGTGCTTGTGGCTACGTGGCATCGGAAACCAATGAATTGAAAGGTAAGAAAGCTGCACCTGAGTATGTGGTTAGGTTGGGACTAAGTGTTCCCTATGTTGGTATTTATTGTTATGTGAGTGTGATTAACCATGTGGTCACGATGGGACTAAGTGTTCCCAATATTTGTATATCATGTCGTGAGATGGTGTTATTACGCCATGGGACATGCGATTACCGACCTAAGGGTGTCGGAATCATTATTTGCGCACTGGGGCGCGGCTCAGCCACTGGGAGCTGAGGCAGCTTGTTTATCACTGAGCTTGGTTAAGCTGGCCAGAGTCAGTGAGTATTACACTGGGGGCGGCTCTATTGAGCCGAAGACAGTGTGCCAAATAGAGGGTGCGACTAAGGGCGCCAACCCTGAATGTTATTTGATGGGTATGACAATCTATTAGTTATGAACGTGAATATTGCGCTATGATTATAGTTGATTGACTGTCTGGATGACAACTGTTATTACTGATTGGATAAATGTATGAGATGTTGAATTCTTGGTTGAGTATTGTGAAATATTTGTTAAGTGTTGCTGATTTTATTATGTTATCATGCTTTCTTGCTGGGCCTTGGCTCACGGGTGCTACGTGGTGCAGGTTAAGGCAAGGGCAGGTTGGACCAAGCCCGAGGTGGAGAGCTCCAAGGTGAAATGTACATAGCTAGCTGTTCGATCACCACGATCGAGGAGTGGACCAGGACAGGGACTACCTAACTGCTCGTTTTTGCCTTAGTATGGCCAGTCAGTGTATTTAAACTTTGTAACTTTTGTAAATGGCTTTTAAACTGTCATTTTTGGGATCCCATGCAAATAAACAATGCTTAGTAATGAAAATATAACTTTTGAGACCAAAACACTTTTAACCCTAGTTCCTCTACTGTTTCAGTAACACGATTTTACGTAAATAACTTGATTAGCAAGTCTGGCACCTTATAAACACACAGTGTAACGGTCTTGGCTATCCAGGGCGTTACAACTTGGTATCAGAGCGTCCTAGGTTTATGGGTCCTGAAGACTAGCTGGATATGTACATTCGCCGCGGGAGACAAGCTCAACTCAGGGTTTGGTAATTGTGTTTGCATGATGATGTGCTTAAATGATTTGAGTAAGATATGATTGTTGATATCTGTTTGATGAATAGGGAGCATGAGATACTGATGGGGCCTGGCCCTTGACTGCTGTGTGGTGCTATTTAGGCATGTTGATTAGTATTGCTCTTGCATGTGGTTGAATACATGGATAATGGCGATATAGGGATTGCAAGTTATTATATGTTAAATTGAACTTATAAGATATACCCGTTTGTTGGCATGGAGGGCATAAAAGGTATGAACGCATCTAGTGATAAAGAGATTTGATAATTTATGCATAATATGGGTGTTTAATATGTTTTATGTGTGTTTGATTGTTATAATTGTTTGGATCTGCCCTTGAGTTGGTTTTGGGTATGAACGTCAGGGCTGAGAAGTTTAGTCGGTGAAGACAGATTAATTCAGGGTGTATGTATTGAGAATGGTCAATTGGATTCAGTTTTTGTTTTGGTAGAGATAGAAGATGATAGTTGGGGGTTGGAATCCTCCACCTTCCCTAGAGATTCGCAGCAAGTGTTTGTTGATATTTGAGTCAGGCTGTGAGGTCTGATGGAATTTATTGGATGGATGAAAAAGGCAAGTTACTGAGGAGGAACAGACAAGAATTATTGTACGGAAGTCTTATCCTCTAGTTTCGAGGAAGGTTTGGGTTTGTTCAGGAATCAATTAGTGAATGGGTGTGGCTAACCCCGTTCTTAGTGATATGAGAAGGATAAATTGGGATAAGTAACCTTACTAGGCAATTGTGGTAAAAGGGTGTCAAAAGTGGCAAGATAGCGATAATACATATTGCTGAGTTTGGTGGGTTGGTCGGTCCACTTTGGATTACGATACAAATGGATGAAGCCGAGGATGATAAGTCATTTGTGAGTTAAACTCTGAGTTGGTTGTCTGTGCTTGGGCAGTAGAGAGAGAGGGCCTCATTATCTATGGTGAAGGGAATACATGTGATGATATTTTCGTTCGTCGAAATATAGTAAGTGTGGCTACTCAGTGATTGGAAGAATGAGAACCTTTGGTGGTTTTATGGTTCCTGGTTTGGACAGGAAAGGGGTTCAATGCACAGGTTGGCCATTGAGGCAGGGGAGACTGGGATACTTTACTCATTTAAAGCCCAAGGTTAGTTTCTCAGAAGTGACCAGTGGATTGGATAGCCTTTGCTTTGGTTGGGAAGAGAGCTGAAAGGAGTTGGTGTTGTGCATCTATTAGGAAGGATTCAGATGGGTATATGTTGAGGGAAGTTAATATGTTATATTAGGGACAACTTTGGATAGTCATGAGTATTTCTTGAAGTATATTGATGGGACTGAATGGGAATTAGATTAGTCAGTAGGGAAGTAGATAAGAATGCAGTTTTCGGCCACAGCTTGGAACTTGGGTATGGAAGGAGTTGGTATCAGGGACGCAATGAGGAGTGATATTAGGTTGGCTTAAGGAATTATTGAGTTGCCTGGAAAAGTATGCGACTTTTAAGTGAATTGGGTAGAGTATTGTGTCGTGGGACTCGTGGATATTGCCTGCTAGGGATGAAGAGTTTAAATGCCTCGTTACAAGACAGGACGGTGTCTTTAGGAGTTGATTATCGGTCTGGTTATTACTAGACAAGGATCAAGGAAAGAGACATCTTAGGGAATTATTACTTGTACCGAGAGGGGTGTGATGCATTACTAGTAAGGATTTCTAGTCGTTTGTACTTTAATAACATGAGTAAGTCTGACGAGCAGAGAACAAGAAATGACATGGATGGTTTGCATTCAGGATTCACTGGTGACTAGTTGAATTACTCCCTAGTTAGAAGTGGAATGTGAACGACTACTATACTGATGATATCACGACTGAAGCAGTAGGGTCAGAGGTAAAGTTTCAGAGGGTAGTAACTTCATTCTTCAAAGGTATTCCAGGTTAAGTACAGGATGGAAGGAGATCAGGTACGGAAAGAGTTGATCAGAAGCACACTAAGACCGATGAATGTATCAGCTACTACTTGAAGTATCCTCGAAGACAGTTACAACGTGAGGGTTTTGAACATGAAGAGTCGGTCAAGCAGGGGGAACGGTGATGGGTTGTAAGAAAGGAGCGGTAACTCTTGAGTTTAAAAAGGGGAAATCCTTGCAGTGGCTGGCGTTTATATTTGGAGTGTGAGGTCTACTGCAAGGGAAATGATTAGAGCCTTAGTTGATGTGATGGACACTACTTGAGTTATATCAGTGGGACAAGACAGACTGGGTTGGTTTGTGGGTTTCCAGATAAGTTTCTAAGGAATTTGTCAGGGAGTTCGTCTGCGCAAAGAGATGGATTGGGGACAAGACTGGTGTCAGGGATGGAATTAGATCTAAGATGTTGTATTGAATAGTTTTAACAAAACGATGAGAGTTAAGGTCTTAATTGTTGAGTAGGATGACATACTTCAGGAAGGATCTTTGATCTGGTTATTACCAGCTAGAGATCAGAAATAGTTAAGGATCTTTGATCTGGTTATTACCAGCTAAAGATCAGGTGCAGTTAGGGATCTTCGACCTGGTTATTACCAATTGGAGAACAGGGAAGAGGATAAGTAGGAGGTTGCTATTATGTTGGATAAGGGCACTGAGGATGCTAGGTTATGTGTTGAGGGTTTGGTCAGTGCCAAACTGTTTTTTTTTGTGAAATAGGTGAAAAGAGTATTCAAAGATTATCTGAATTGGACTTGTAATTGTCTTGATCGACAGCATAGTGATGTATTCTGGTTAGAGCTTTGTTAAGGTTGAAGAATGCCTTGGAAGTAAGAGTTTCCCTAGGTAAGCATAATGGTACCGGTAGTTGGGTGAGATTCACGTCTTCTTACAGATTAGAATCAATTGTTGTGTTGCTATGATACCTCAAGACAGGAGGAAGTGATGATCTATGCATGGTGTTGGTTAAAGGATCCGACTGGAACTAGAGTGGAGTATCTAGTAGGCTTAATAGCCAGTGGATACCTGGAATTATTATCGTATACAGGAACAAGAATGACAGTTAAGGAAAACCCAAATGAAAGGAATTAAAAGCAAGCCTTAATTGAATTAGCAAAGGGTTCTACAGTGTTATGTATAAGTTTATAGTGATATAAGGACCAAATTTGGACTCTGGTGGACATCGAAATTACATGGAAATTCTGGATGAATCTCGTACCACTCTCTTGGTCCTTTCATCCAGATATTAGGAAAAAGGTACAATAATTTGAAGGTTTTTATTGGAGGCCTAGATGGAGAAGAATATAATGAATGAGGAACAAAATTCTTATCCCGATAGAAGTTTGTGATTGGCATCGCAACCTTTGAGTATGCTATAATGGGAATAAGGAAAAATGGTGATAGGTATTGCAGAGAGGTTGTCAAGATGGTGGGGTCATCATGGAGCAGCGTCTGGGGAGAACTTGCTTTTATCAGTAAGAATAATTTATACAGCTGACCAGTACTCAGAACTTTAAGCGAGATGGGTGGTAAGCCTCCATGGAATTCAGAGTTAATTTCATTGAACAAGGACTTTATCTTACTCACAGGTCTTGGGAGGATTAAAAGAAAGGCAATGAACAGATAAGCAGAATCTGACGATTTTTATTATTTTCAGACTGATGGTAAATCAGAGAGAAAGGGAGTTATTTGGTTATTGGAAGAACACTTGATAAAATGGAATATAAGAAGGATTGTATATCATCCCTTCGTTGGAATGAGATAAGTGATAGGTTGTGTCTGGATCTGGAGGTAGTTCAGGGGATCATTGAGATTATTAAAAGATTAGAGCATGAAACTCACTTTTCAAAGTAGTTGGAAAAGCTTTATTGAATTGGGAAACAGGAGTATGGAGTTTCGAGTAGAAGATGGTAGCTCTCGTGGGATGTCACCAGAGATAGAGAGGTGAAGAGCTAGATGGACCCCAGGGTATTAAAGTTGTTTGGATTCGGTAAGGGATCAGTGAGGTCGTTTTTAAGTTGACTACATCTTTGGGCACCGTTAGCTATATGCAGTGGATTTTGTATTCCATGTTAGGGACATGGATTGGAGAAACTCATGTGTTGATTGA
The DNA here is from genome assembly GCF_963169125.1 of Humulus lupulus. Classification (NCBI taxonomy): domain Eukaryota; kingdom Viridiplantae; phylum Streptophyta; class Magnoliopsida; order Rosales; family Cannabaceae; genus Humulus; species Humulus lupulus. The sequence continues at coordinate 193,618,860 of NC_084794.1, read as the reverse complement.
TAAGGATCTACAGATTAAGATGAAGATATTCCATGTGGGGTGACCGGTTTAAGCATAAAATTGAAAGACTGAGGTTTTGAGGAATAAGATTATACCTTGAGTTAAGGTAACACACCAGAAAAGGTAGGGTCAAGGAGTGACCGGGATAGCTGGAATCAGTTGTGCGGAATTTGTGTCCTGAATTGCTCAGGTGAATTTCGAGGACGAAATTCTCATTAGGAGGGGATAGTTGTAACGACCCAAATTCACTAAGAAGGCTTAAGGGCCTTGATTAGTGTGCCGGGAGGCCATGATGAGAATTATGTGTGATGATTATGATTTTAAGCATGTTATATGACTATGTGAATTATATTATGTGATAATTATGATGTGTGAATCGTACCACGGGGGTGCTGTGATACTAGTGTGATGCACGTGCCGGGACGGTCCTAGAAAGCTAGATAATGGTAACTGGTGATTTGGTAACCCGTGTAACTGTTAGTAACCATAGAGAGTAACAGGTTTTATGGGGAAAGTGGTAGAATTGCAAAGCTGGTGAAAAGACAAGTGTACCCTTGAGGCTTAGTTAGAAAAGGATATTTGAGGAAGGTTATAAAGGTCTTTTGGCAGTAATATAGAGTCTTTGGCTGAGGGAAAAAGATATGTACGATTTATTATGCTAAGTAAAGCTGAAGTTAAGCTTTTGGAAGGCTAGAAAGGGCAAGAAGGAAATGGGGAATCAAGAACCTAGGAAGCAAGGTGGGAGAGGAGCTGAACTGAATTCTTTGAGGCTAAAGAAGGGCTTAAGGGGTGTGGAATCAAGCTTATATCAAGGTTTATACTGAGGTAAGGGATTGATCTCTGTTTTGTTAAGTTTTGAATTTGGTTTTGAAAGGAATTGAGAAATAGTCATGGTTTTTCTTGTGTGGGATTCAGCTGTTTTTTTTTAAGGTGGAACTTAGCTCAAGCTTGGATTGGAGGAAGCTCAGGTCGAATTTCTGTTTGAGGAATTTGGAGAGGCTCGGGGTAGAGGACCGTGCTTGTGGCTACGTGGCATCGGAAACCAATGAATTGAAAGGTAAGAAAGCTGCACCTGAGTATGTGGTTAGGTTGGGACTAAGTGTTCCCTATGTTGGTATTTATTGTTATGTGAGTGTGATTAACCATGTGGTCACGATGGGACTATGTGTTCCCAATATTTGTATATCATGTCGTGAGATGGTGTTATTACGCCATGGGACATGCGATTACCGACCTAAGGGTGTCGGAATCATTATTTGCGCACTGGGGCGCGGCTCAGCCACTGGGAGCTGAGGCAGCTTGTTTATCACTGAGCTTGGTTAAGCTGGCCAGAGTCAGTGAGTATTACACTGGGGGCGGCTCTATTGAGCCGAAGACAGTGTGCCAAATAGAGGGTGCGACTAAGGGCGCCAACCCTGAATGTTATTTGATGGGTATGACAATCTATTAGTTATGAACGTGAATATTGCGCTATGATTATAGTTGATTGACTGTCTGGATGACAACTGTTATTACTGATTGGATAAATGTATGAGATGTTGAATTCTTGGTTGAGTATTGTGAAATATTTGTTAAGTGTTGCTGATTTTATTATGTTATCATGCTTTCTTGCTGGGCCTTGGCTCACGGGTGCTACGTGGTGCAGGTTAAGGCAAGGGCAGGTTGGACCAAGCCCGAGGTGGAGAGCTCCAAGGTGAAATGTACATAGCTAGCTGTTCGATCACCACGATCGAGGAGTGGACCAGGACAGGGACTACCTAACTGCTCGTTTTTGCCTTAGTATGGCCAGTCAGTGTATTTAAACTTTGTAACTTTTGTAAATGGCTTTTAAACTGTCATTTTTGGGATCCCATGCAAATAAACAATGCTTAGTAATGAAAATATAACTTTTGAGACCAAAACACTTTTAACCCTAGTTCCTCTACTGTTTCAGTAACACGATTTTACGTAAATAACTTGATTAGCAAGCCTGGCACCTTATAAACACACAGTGTAACGGTCTTGGCTATCCAGGGCGTTACATCCGGTGCCCTTGACATCTCTCGGCGTCAAAACAAGTAGGGCCTTGCTATGCGAGGGCCTCGTGCACCTGCCCTCTTGTGACGCGTAGCTTGGCCTCTTAGCCTAGCAAGGCCATACTTCATGGCTCATAAGGTGATGCTTCCCTTGGGACAATCTCTCGGTTTCACAAGACTTACAGGTTTGAGCCTGATAATGTGACTAAGTGACCTTTAGCCTTGTATTTTAACCATGTACTGGAGATTTTTTTTATGGTGGATTTTTGGTATCCACACTTGCCCCCCAGTCTATAGGGAGGCCTTTAGGCATTCTTGTAGACTCTTTTTTTTTTTTTTGTATTTATCATGCTCGAGGTCCTTTGGAGCCCACGCGAAAAGGGGTTCGATAGGTCTCTCTTTGGTGCACCTTGATCGTCTCTATAAGGATATATTGACCCCTTGGGTTCTAGTTATCCTTTTATATATTTTCGCGCGCGCATTTTATTTCTTGCGAGAAGCATCCTTCTCGTCATTAGGCATAGTACTATTTTTGCAAGCGTCTTATTTGAGACCCTTTTTGCAAGCATCTTCTTTGAGACCCTTTTTGGAAGCGTCTACTTTGAGACCCTTTTTGTAGGCGTCTACTTTTGAGACCCTTTTTGGAAGCGTCTACTTTGGAGACCCTTTTTGCAAGCGTCTACTTTGGAGACCCTTTTTGCAGGCGTCTACTTTTGAGACCCTTTTTGCAAGCGTCTACTTTGGAGACCCTTTTTGCAAGCGTCTACTTTTGAGACCCCTTTTTACAGGCGTCTACTTTTGAGAACCTTTTTGCAGGCGTCTACTTTTGAGACCATTTTTGCAGGCGTCTACTTTTGAGACCCTTTTTGCAATTTTTGAGGTGATCTCCCTCGGGTCGGGACTTTCATGGCTAGATGGTCTTATTTCAATCTCAAACTTGGTCAGCGACCCTTCTAGCACGGCGCCCCCTTCTATATGGAATCTTCAGACGTATTGGTAGTAGGACAACTGGAGGAAGGTTCGCTTTCTTCAACATTTGAGTTCTTATGGCCCTCTTCCACACGTATGTACTTCTGCGCTCTCTCTCGAAGTCATCCAAATTCAAAACTTCTCTTTTTAGCATGTTACCCCATAACCTGCTTCCTGGTCGTACTCCGGCTGTAATAGCCATCTTGAGCTCTGCTTTGGTTAAACTTCCCACCTTCGTTGCTTCCATATTGAACCTATGGATATAGTTCTTCAGACTTTCATTCTAGCCTTGTTTTATGTTAGTGAGGCTGGTAATTGGCACGACGTAATCATAGGCTGCACGGTGTTGCTGAAGAAATTCATCAGAGAATTGCTGCCATGATTTGATTGTTCCTGGCCTTAACCTCTTGAACCACTTGTACGCCACTCCTTTAAGCGTAACGACAAAGCAATGGCACTGTATCATGCATGTAGGTTGCTCTATGAACTTCCGCATCATGCATTGTATTGATCATGTTTAGAACATGTTCTTTGATAGAAACGCCTTTCTTCATTTTCATGTTCATGTAGGTTCTAGTAGCCTCATGTCTGCATTGATCGGACAATTATCCAAACATGGCTTGAAGAGACTCTCATATCTCATATGCAATCTCCATGTCTTCATGCTTTTTTTTTTCAAAGTACATCACTCATACTAGCAAGCATGTAACACTTAGCCTTGTTGTTGGATAAAATCCAAGCATTATACTTCTCTCTAACAGTTTAGGGAGCAGTGGCAGCAGGGACCTCAAGACATTCCTTAGTAAAGACAAACTTCTGGTTCTCACATATCAAAACAATGTTAATTTTTTTATTTCTATTAACGATAAGAACTCGTCAACTAAGTTAGATCAAGAACTTTGTGAGTTGTAAAAGAAGTGCACTTAAATCGGTTGAACTTCAAGCAAACTGTCTAATGGTTTCAAGAACACAACACGTAAATGCTAGAATTTTAGAATGGAAAATAGAGAGAATGTAGAATGTGTGTTTTCATTAGCAATGGCTGATCACAATACTCCCAAAATTCTACCCCCTCCTCAGATGAAGGGAGGTCATATTTATAGGAGAGCATTATTGGCTCACTATACATGGTGGTCCCAGGGGAACATGACCCTGCATATGCAGTCTACAGATGGTAGTGGTGTCGGGAGTGTGGTGGTCGGCTCCAGTACACGCCAAGGGTCTGTGGGAGCACCTCAATTTTAGTACCTAGTTGTACCTCCACTATCTGTATAGTACGAACGTTAGAGGCTGGCTGGGAAGGACCACATTAGGTACCTTACTCGTACAGCTGCTACTTGTCCGAGGTAAAGATTAGGATCAGACATCTGGGGTTTTCAAGGCCGTACCCCAGTACGTATTTCGTACCTGGGGTGGACAAGGTCCACTACTTGTCTGCACATTCCACACATGTAGAAACTCTTTTGGTCATATGTGGGTTTTCATCCCTGCAAGCCACCTTATTCCTACGAACTTCAAGTATTGAAGCCCTTATGTGTCATCAGGGAGGACACAGTCCCAAGATGCTTGGGAGGCAAGACCCTCGTGAGACGCTAGCATGAGGCAGAGCATGCAAGGGGCTTTGCGAGATGCTGGCATGAAGCGGAGTAGGAAGGTGCCCTCGCGAGACGCTGGTATGAGGCAGAGCATACGAGGGGCCTTGCGAGACGCTGGTGCAAGGAAGAGTAGGTGGATGACCTCAAGAGACGCTGGTGCAAGGTAGAGCATGCAAGGGGCCTCGTGAGATACTGGCGTGAGGCAGATGCCCTCGCGAGATGCTAGCCCAAAGCGGAGCATGCGAGGGCCTTCGCGAGATGTCGGCGCGAGGCAGAGCAGGCGGGTGCCCTCACGAGACGTTGGTGCGAGGCAGAGCATATGAGGGGCACGAGACGGGGCCACTAGGCAAAGGCTTGCAGCGCGAGATGGGGTCCATGGCATGAAGCCATGCCTCGCTTGGGGCTGTTGTGAGGCCTTTAGCACAAGGCGTAAGGTCGAACTTGGATGTTTCCATCCTGAGCCTATATTTTGAAGGGCACGGCCTCGTGAAACTGAAATTTTGGCATCCACACTTGCCCCCCCCCCCCCCCCCCCCCAAGTCTATGGGAGGGCCTTTAGGCGCTCCGATAGACTTCTTGGTACGGTGACTTCAAACCACTTGTGGTGTTCGTGTGTTTCTTTGCTTTGGTGGTGTGAAGTAACACACTTTGGAGTGGTGATGTTCATGATTCCTTAAGGATAAATGTGAGCCTATCATTTGGCTTCGCGGATCCCAACGCGGGTGTTTGGCTTCATTCTTGTTGATGGACAACTAAGAGACAAAGTTTTTTGAGCCATATACTATGCAAGCAAGACTCTCAATGTTGCTTAACTTAACTACTCAACCACTGAAAAAGAGATGTTAGTGGTAGTCTTTGATTGTGACAAATTCAGACCATATCTTCTATGTTCCAAAGTCCTCATTTACACAGACCATGCAACGCTTCGCTATCTCTTTGCTAAGAAAGATGCTAAACCGAGATTGATACGTGGGTGTTATTACTCCAAGATTTCGATATTGAGATCATAGATAAGACGGGGAGTGATAATTTTGTAGCGGACCATCTATCAAGGCTCGAAAATGAAGATGCTGAAGATAAAGAGTCGATTAATGAAGTATTTCGCGATGAAATATGTAATGCCCCAAATATCCTAATAAGGTTTAGGACCTTGATTAGGAGGCTGGGAGGGCCATAATTGATTTATTATGTTATTAAATGATTATATGCATGTTTATGTGAATTATATTATTATATAATGGTAAATGCATGCATATGGGTTCATTTTTAATTATAAGGGCATTTTGGTAATTTGGCCCGTTAAGGGCGTGATTGTGTATTTTCTTGCATGTGGGTGAATTATAAATAATACCACATTATATGTGGATTGGTTCGAGCCATTCGGCATGAGACGATCATGGAATGCAAGTTACCGGTCTAGTCATAACGGGTTAGTTTCGGGGCTCGGGGTGAGTCTCGGGGTAATTTGATGATTAGAACGTTGTCGGGAATTAAAGGGTAATGGGATATGAATTATTGGTATTTGAGAATAGCGAGAAATTATAATTAACGAGATAGGCAGGAAATGACGATTTTGCCCTTGATGGCTGTTAAGGAAAGAATATAAGCCTAGGGGCATTTAGGTCTTTTCACCCTAAGGATATACATCAATCCTTAATGCTGTAGAATGTTAGAGAAAACAGAGTGTTCTCCTTCTTCATACGATCATCATCTCTCCTCTTTATCCTTTGGAATTTTTTGACCTCAAATTGAAGAACCAAGCTAGGAAATCAAAGTTTGGAGTATATAATCTTAATTCATCCATTGAAGAGGACTCAAATCCAACTTGAGGTAAGATTTCATCCATGAATTTAAGCTATACTCTATTTTTCTAGTAAGTTTTCAGTTGAGAATTTGAGGTGTTAGTTGTGAGAATTCATGGAAGTTTTTGAGTTTGGTTGCTTGGGTTTTGATGAGGGTGTGTTGTAGATGAAGTTTAGGGGTTGAATTGGATGTTTGGGTGATGTGGGATTGGTTTGGAGGCTTGGTTTCAGGGGAAATCGCAAGGAGGGAAACCAGAACATGTTCTGGTCTGAAGTTGGCGCCCCAGCACTAGGCAGGGCAGGAAATCTGGGCTTCTTTGACTTGGGACAGCGCCCCAGCGCTAGTGCATTTTCCAGCAAACCTATTTTGGGGGGTTTTTGATGACTTTGGGAGCTTGGGGAATGGTTCCTTTACCCCGTTTGGGTAGATTGGGAGTCCCGAGAGTGCGGGATGGATCCCGGGAGTGAGGTTTTAGATTATAAACCTTTTTTATGATTTATTTTATTGATGGGATTCCATATTTGGTTATGACTAGGTGATCGCTAAAGGATCACAGGATTGATCGTTCTCAAGGGTCGTTCTTTTATTAATTCTTGCTCGAACCCGAGGTAAGAAAATTGCACCCTATATATGCGACATGTGTGGTAATTGGTGAGACATGTTGAATGTTGAAATGTGGACATTGAATGCATATTAAATGCTTAGCAAATCTTGCTTATTTGGGATGCACGGGAAACATGTGGGTAGGGCATGCCATGAATGTTAAATGTGAGATTGATAAGAGCTTGAGTCTCTGTGTTTGTGCATGCTCCTAATTATGTTAGCAATTGTTAAATGAGATTGCTGAATGCCCTGTATTCGGATTTTTGACATATGATATATGCCTTGTAGCATTGCTTACTTGTGTATGGCATTGACTATTCAGGATCGGCACTGGTCGCGTATTACTGACCTGAGAGTCAGAAATGGCATAAGCGTCATGAACACAAAGCCGATAAAAGATTAGGTCTAATCGATATCAGCATTGAATGACTCTAGGAGCATTAATGTTGGACCGACCCGAAGGTTGATGAAAATTATAAGCGCTTGTCTAGTCTAAGACTAGTTACTCAGAGCCAGGGCCGGCCTAGGTGACTGTTTTGTCAGATGGCCGAGGGAGCGGAATCCCATGTTAGTGACTTGATAATTAGTCACTCGTTTAAAGGTACAGACCCCCTGATAGTGACTTGATGATTAGTCACTTTTTTAAAGGTACAGACCCCCTATTATTGACTTGTTGATCAGTCACTCGTTCATTGTTTGAACTTATTTTCCTGCTTGAATAGGGCTATATTTGCTAGGCATGCACCTTATGATTTTATGACATGTTATTACTGATCATGAGCATATTAAGTTTTCTTGCTGGGCTTCGGCTCATGGGTGCTATGTGGTGCAGGTAAAGGCAAAAGAAAGCTGGACCATCCTTGAGTTGGAGAGCTTAGGTGACGATGTGTACATATGCGGCAGCTCGACCGCCACGACTGAGGGTTGAAAGAGGAACTAGGGTTAAACCCTGTTTTGCCGCTTAGATCAGCTGGTTGTAAATATTTTCTTGTAATAGACCTCTAAATTATATTTTTGGGATCCCAATGTATACAGTAAACATTCTAATGAAACGTTATGTCTTAACAAAATTTTTTAATCCCTAAATTTCTAATCATACTTAGTTACATGATTATGGACAAATGACTCAGTTAGTGAGTTTAGCACTGTTTTAAAATGTGCACCGTAATGGTCCCTGGAGTTTAGGGTGTTACAAAATACTCCTGGCTGTCTCGACTCAAGTTCCATGGTATGCGGATATAGTCAACTATATTTTATGTGGTCAAATTCCTTCGGATTTCAATACTCATCAAAAGAGGAAGTTGATTCATGACTCAAGATTCTATTTCTTTGACGATCCATATCTATTTAAGTTGAAGATAGAGTCATTCATCGTTGTATCCCAATGGAAGAAACATAGTCTATTATATGTCACTCGGCACCTTATGGTGGACATTTCGGGCGATCTTGTATATCAACAAAGGTATTACAATCCAGTTTCTATTGGCCATTTATTTTTAAGGATTGCTATAATTTTGTCAAGACTTTTGATCGTTGTCAACGAGTCAGAAATATTTCACAAAGAAACGAGTTTCCCACGAATATAATCTTGGAGGTGGAGTTGTTTGACATATGGGGCATTGACTTCATGGGGCCCTTCCCATCATATTTTGGGAATCTTTAAATCTTGCTCGTCGTTGATTATGTATCGAAGTGGGTAGAAGCAATAGCCACAACAATAAATGATTCCAAGGTGGTTTCACAATTTTTGCAGAAATTTATTTTCACTCGTTTTGGTACTCCAAGAGCGATAATAAGTGACGAAGGGACTCATTTCTGCAACAAAGTGATTGAACCACTCTTAAGGAAGTATGGCGTGAAACATAAGGTTGCTCTAGCTTATCATCCCCAGTCCAATGGCTAAGCCGAAGTGTCAAACTGAGAGATCAAGTCTATTTTGGAGAAAACAGTGAATTTGAATAGAAAGGATTGGTCTCAAAATCTTGACAATTCTCTATGGGCTTATAGGACATCATACAGAACACCTTTCGATATGTCTCTGTATCGACTAGTATTTGGCAAGGCTAGTCACTTACTAGTAGAATTGGAGCACAAAGCATATTGGGCGATCAAGAAGCTGAATTTTGATTACCAAGCAGCGGGTGAGAAGAGATTATTGTAGCTAAATGAGATGGAGGAGTTTTGGAATGATGCATATGAGAATGCTCAAATTTACAAGGAGAGAACTAAGAAATATCATGACCAAATGATCTTAAAACGATAATTTGTACCCGGACAACAAGTGCTACTTTTCAATTCTTGTTTGAGATTATTTCCACGTAAGCTCAAGTCCCGATGGTCTGGTCCATTCACCATCACTAAAGTCTCTCCTTTTTGTACGGTGGAATTGCAAAACAATGATGGTTTGATTTTTCAAGTTAATGGACAAAGGTTGAAACATTATTTTGGGTAGTTCAATAAGAAGGTGGAGATGATGTATCTCCAAGATAGAGATTGAAGCATCATCAACGTCTAGCTAAAGGCGATAAATTAAGCGCTCTATGGGAGGCAACCCATACATTTTTTTTAAAAAATATTTTAAATTTTGGTTTATGAACTAAGTTTTTATTTTTTGTAATTTTTGTATATACTTTAGTTGATGAATTGTGAAATATTTGAACAAAAAATTGGCACTACATCGCTGAGACTGGGCGCTATAGCCGTGTGTCGCTGATCGTACGACGTCAAGAGTAGCGTCAAGCGCTATTGTGCCGCTTGCACAGTTTCCAAAACATATATATTTTGACCACTTAAGTGGTCAGGTGAGTGGCACATGACCTCGAACTCAGCCATTCCCAACTTAAAACACCCAGATTTTAACACACAAACACAAACCCGAATACATTTAAACCACCAAACCTATCAAAGTTCTTCCTTTCATCCTCTTCCAATCCAAGCGGCAACCACTCTTTGTCAGATTTCTTCTCCTTTCTAGCGTGATTCACGACATTCATACAATATTTGATGAGATTCTAGAAGGTACTTGATCATTTTCATTTATTTTCATAGCATTTTATTTAAAGTTTAATGATTTTAAGGGTTTTGATGTGAAGTGAAGAAGTGTTCCTTTTAATTTGAAATTTTTTGGGATTGTGGCTTTTCGAGACTTTTATACTGCAAATATACTTGATTTTAAGTTTGGAGGAAAATTTGATGAGGTTTTGAGTGTGATTTGGATAGTGGTTAACTTTGCACACCAAGTGTTTGATTAAATGTCACAATGAAGTTCTATGGTGATTTTTGAAGTGGGAGTTCATTGTAAATTGATTATTGGTGTGGATTAAGTGTGGTGTGGGAGTGTTGCAATCGTTGGTGGAGTTTTGGGTGACTAATTCGATTTGCTTGGGAACTTTTTCTAAAGTGCTATTATGGCTCCAAGACCAAAGAGGAAGAATTTTGTGTCATCACAAGTCACTATAAATCATACCTTTATCAATACTGCGGAAAAAACAAGGTTTGGTGAATGGACTGCTAATAATAAGAGTTTGATTGTTGAATCTTATTTTTGTCCAAGTGTAGAAGATTGTTCTTTGCTAGCCATGGTTGTGGAACTACATTGGCAACGTTTATGTGAACCGGCGATGAGAGCTAATGCTAGTGTTATGAGGGAGTTTTATGCCAATGCTTATTTTGGCCATCCTGACGATGCAATGTTAGTGAGAGGAAAGTTAGTCAAGTTCTCTTTAGAGGTGATTAATGAATTTTATGAGCTTTCAAACTTTGAAGATGATGACTACCACGTTGGTCTTGAGAACAAGAATTATAAGGACATGCTTCAAGATATGACCAAGCCTGGTACATGTTATTCTATGGGGGTAGATATGGTTACCCCAAGGCATATTGGGAATACTAGTTTGAGTTATTTGGGCAAGATGTGGAACAGATTTATGATCAATAACTTGTTGCCTTCTTCGCAACAAGGGGAGGTAAACATTGATAGATTATATCTGCTTCATTGTATCTGCTTAGGTAAAAGTATAAATATGGGGAAATTGATTTATTCCAACATTTCTACTATAGCTCGGGGGTCAAAAACTGTTGGACATGGCCATGCTTTTCTTATCACTGGCTTGTGCTCAAAAGGTGGTGTACCTATGTCAGATCAAGATAATTGGGAGCATTCAGGGGTCCTTGATCACAACACGATCCTACATTTAAAGGATAATTATTTGGGTGAAGCTAGACCCACTAGTTTAGGTTTTGTTGTGCAGCCTTCTGAGTTTTTATCTTCGCCATCCGTTGCATAGCTGTCTTCCTCTTCACATCCTCCACGCTCTTGGTCTCACTATGCTAGACCATCCTCATCACGAGTTACTGATGACTCGAGCACCCAGTTTGGAGACTTTGAGCAGCGATTTGCATCATATGAAAGGAATAAAAAGGTGAAGATGCGACACATTGAGGAGCTGCGTCATTCAGATTAGGATCAATGTGCACGGCAATTTACTATGCACAACTTTCAGGCTGAATTTTATGCCACGTTTGCGCATCATTTGAGATACAATGAATATCCCCATTTTCCTGAGGAGCTTAGGAGACCATACTAGCCTCCCACTGGTTACGATGGTGATCCACCCGCTACTGATGGCGGTAACACGGCTATGGAACCTTAGTCCTAGTTGCTCTGGTTTGTTTTCTATCTTTTAATTTTATTGCCTAGTGGGGACATTATTTATTTTAAGTTTGGGGGAAGACAATTTTTACGTTTTTTTTTCTTCGTTTTTTGTTCTTTTAGTTTTTATGGGTAGTTTAGTTTTTTTTAATTATTGGATGACTATATTATTAATGTTGACCTTATGACCTATGGGCTTCGATGATGAACTAATGCTAAACTCTTTTATTTTATTCGGTATGTATGGATAACTTGTGGATTGTGTGCTTAACCTTTTATGCTTACTTTTGGTATTGTTATATGTGTATATGTGGCTCTACTTGTTCTATACATATTATGATTTCGTATGTATATGAATACTTGGTTTGAATTGGTGATATTGAGATAACTAGAACTTGTGTAATTGATTTGTTGAGGCGAAATTATAAATCTTTGTTGGTTAGAGATGATTGAGGCAAATTTATTGAAGCGTTTGAGCTAAAAATCTAACCTTGATACATTATCCTTTGTTGGCCTACTTTGAGCTTAATTGTTCCAACTTTTGTTCTTTGCTAAATAAATACTTATTTATCCTTGATTATGAACCATGACCGTGATTAATATTTTCCTTTATCCTATTTTGCACCACAAACATAGGTTGTTTTGTAATGAGTTAAAATATGATGTAAGTGGGGTGGAGAATGTTATGAAAGTATCATTTTGGAAAAGGAATTTTTGTGTATAATAAGTTATGATCCATTTGTTTTATGTTGAAATTTTTTCTTGTTATGAAAAACAACAAAAAGAAAAAAAGATTCAAAAAAAGAAATTCATTATGAAAGGCAAAAGAAAAATAACAAGAAATTAAATCTTATAGGATTTTAAATTCACTTGTGCTAAAGAAAAGCATTGAATGGAAGTATTAAAAAGGATTTGGAAAGGGAGTTGTGTATTATTGAGTTTAGTTTTTTTGTGAGTTTATGGTGGGAAATTAGCCTAAATGACATTCTCATCCACCATTTACCTAAGCCGAAGGATATATGCCTATAAAGTCCTTTTGATCTACATGATTTAGATTTATATTAGTGGAGATGAATTGGTTATGCAATCTTATGGTTATCTTGAATGTTTTGTGGTATGGGAAATCTTTATGCACATGAACCATATGTTATATAGAATTTGTAGAATTGACATATACGTACTTTAATGGTAATACAATATTGGAAGTTTTAGTTTGATAGGTTTAAATTCTAATCCATTGGTTTGAAGTGCATGTTGGATAATTGAAAAAGAGTTTGGTATGTTGAGATAAATTGCCCTTGGTCTATGTTTTTTTTTAATTTGACCATTCCAATTATTTAAGTTTTTATTTGTTTAGTTTTTATTTTTATGTTTATTTTGTCTTTGCTTGAGGACACACAATAGTTCAAGTTTGGGGGTGTGATGAGTGTACATTTGTACACTCATTCGTGATCATTAATAACATGAACTATCGTGTTTTTCTTAAGATTTTTGTATAAATTTGATGTGTTCTCTGTAGTGTGCAGTGTCAAGCTTAAAATGATGATTTTATAGTGAATTTGGAGTACACTGTACATAATTAAGCAAAGTGCCAAAACCATGAAGCAACCGGGTCAAGAAACACGAAGAATCAAGAAAAGCTATATCTGGCGCAATAGCGCCATGTATGAGGCACAGTGGCGCCATTCGTGGAATCAGAATTGCTTCGCATGCAAATGACAGGACTTCCAGGAAAATAAGTATGGCGCAATTGCGCCGCATGCTAGGCGCCATAGCGCCATGCGTCTGACTTTAATTAACTTATTTTTTTAAACGAGAAGGAGAGGAAAAAATGAATTTTTTTATGTTTTGGGAAGAATAGACCTAAAGATAGACTTTTGGAGAGGATAACAGAGGCTAGACTTCATCAACATCATCATCATTCAATCTAGTTTCATTCTCTTCATCATTTTATCTAGTTTTTAATTATGAACAACTACATTGCTATTATATTTATGTTTGTAATGAAGAAATAAACTTCTTTCGTGCTAAAGTAATTGATGGATCTATTTTGATTTTGGATTAATGTTTCTTTTATTATTCATATGAAATTCTTCTTATTTGTTCATATCTTCTTGCTTTAATTTGTATCATATTAATATTTGATCACCATTGTTGTGAATTGAAATCTAGGGTTTATGCTTGAGAGAGATAGCCTTAGATTGGACTTAAGGAGATATGACATAGGGTGATTGTGAGATTCCTTGAATTCTATGAATTTATTTAAAAAGAATCAATTGCTTAATGACTTCTTTATTGATTATTAATGAATAAAGATATCATATTGATTAATTGAGATTAATTGCATGTACGCTTGAGAAAGATAGATGCATTACATTAGGGTTCTTGAGATTACAAATAAGGAGAATTAATTAGAATAATATAGAAACCGTGATTCATGATTTAAGATAGTGAAATCGTTACTTTTGTACATTCTTTTATTATAAAGTCAATTTCCAAGATTGTTTTCTTTCATTTATTCATTTACATTTCTCGTTTCATCTACTTTTCGAATTATCTAATTAAATTCGTAGACTTTGAAAGTATAGTAATTGGGGGAATTAACTATTTATTCCATGTGGGTTTGACATCCTTTGAAAAAAAATCTATATTACAATACACTATACGCTTGCAGTAGAAAAATCAGTATCACTCCTGTAAACCCATACAAGGAGGTATTGCAGGGCTTTAGGTTCCTGATGCTCAGTCTGATCTTCTCTAAGGTTGGGCGATATAGGATGTCTATAGAGCTCCCATTGTCTACCAGGACCCAATGCACCCTCATGTTAGCTAGTTGTACAGTCAGCACCAAGGGGTCGTTGTGCGGAAAATGCACACCCCGTGCGTCTTCTTCATTAAAGGTTATTGAGTCATTTTCTCCCTTAAATATTTTTTGGGGTCATTGCTCCAAACTTAAGACGCATGGAGGTTGACTTTGCCTGGCTTCCCTGGTGTCAGGGGATGAGGCCCAGACTATGATCAAGATGCTTGAGTTTATCTTAATAGATTTTCCAACCGCATATACTGCCATGCTAGGTGAACCTGTTTTGAATGACCTTGAAGCGATCACTTTTGTTTTCCATTTAGCCATGACGCTTCCCACACTGATGAGAATATGTATTGTTAGGGGAGATCAAATAGCTGCCCATGAATGCTATAACATATCAACGAAGGGAAAAACACAATCCGGGTAGCAAGCAATTGTAATTATTGAAGAATCGGAAGAGCCCCAGTTAATGGAGATTGAGGTCATCGAACTTGAAGAGATTGACTTGTGAATAAGCAAGGAAAATTCAGAGCTTCAAGCTCTGGAGGGATTGGAAGACATAATACTCGATTAGGAGGCCACTTCCAAAGTCATAAAAATTGGAAGAAATCTTGGCGCAGAACAGAAGAAAAATCTGATCGAGTTCTAAAAAAATAACCATGATGTCTTCGTGTGGTCACATTATGATATGTTTAGTTTCAGTCCCAAGGTAATAATGCATACCTTGAATATGGACATGAATATACCAGCCAAACAACAGAAAAGAAGATTGCTTGGAAATGATAGAGGAGAAGCACTAGAGGAGGAAGTAGCTCACCTCCTAAAATGAAACTTCATCAGGGAAGCTAAATATCTGACATGGATAGCTAACCCTTTTATGTTTCCTAAGCCTAATGAAAAATGGAGGACTTAATAAAGCCTGCCCAAATGACTATATTCCTTTTTCAAGAATCAATTAAATGATGCCACAATCGGTCACGAGCTCGTGCCATTCATGGACACGTACCCTCGATATAACCGGATCGTGATGAACCCTATTGACCAAGAGCACACGAGCTTCATGACCAAGCACAAGGTATATTGCTACAATGTTATGTCATTTGGGTTGAAGAATGCCGGAGCTACATACTAGAGGTTGGTGAATAAAATGTTCATTAACCAGATCGGCCGAAACATGGAAGTGTGCATTGATTACATGTTTGTCAAGTCTAAAACTGCCAATAACCATGTGACTGGCCTGGAAGAATGTTTCACCATGTTGAGAAAGTACACCATGAAGATGAACCCCAAAAAGTGCACTTTTGGAGTCTCGTCGGGGAAGATTTTAGGCTTTATTGTGAATTCAAGGGGGGATCAAAGCTAATCCAGAGAAGATCAAATCCCTGCTAGAATTTCCTTCTCCAAGATCATGTAAGGATTTCCAGAGTCTAACATGGAGGATAACAGCCTTGAATCGTTTTGTTTCGAATTCTACTGACAAGTGTCTCTCTTTTTATACTTACTAAGGGGAAACAAGAAGTTTGAATGGAACAAAGAGTATGAGCAAGATTTCCAGGATCTGAAGAAGCATCTAGATAATCTCCCTATATTATTAAAGCTCGTACATGAAGAGGCTCTATATCTCTATCTGGCTGTGACGGAGGACTCGGTCGGCGCAATTTTAGTTCAAGAGGAGGATCAATCTTAGAGACTAGTCTACTACACCAACAAATGGCTCTTGGGAGATGAAGATCGGTATAATCTGATGGAAAGGCTCACATTTTGTATAGTCATGGCCTCAAGGAAGTTGCAACCTTATTTTCAGTCCCACACAATACAAGTCTTAAATGATCGACTTCTAAGCTAGGTTTTGTAAAAGCCTGAGAAATCAAGATGGTTGTTAAAATGGGCCATTAGGCTTAGTCAATTCGAGATACTATACAAACCACGATAAACCATCAAAGAACAAGCTTTAGCTTATTTCATGGCTGAGTGCACAGGTTTTCAGGATGAACCTGTAAGGACAAGCTTTAGATGGGTCATCCAATGAGCACGGATCAGGAGCTGGAATCATGCTGATCACTCCTTAAGGACATCGCTTCCACACATCTTTAAGGTTTAGATTTAGTGCTTCAAACAACGAAGCTGAATACGAGGCCTTACTAGTAAGGATTTAAATTGCAAAGGAGCTAAAAGCTAAAGCCATCTAGTGCTACAGTGTCTCGCAGCTCGTGGTGAACCAAGAATTGGGAGAATATCAAGCTCACAAAATAAAAATGGCTGCATGCTTAGCAAGAGTCAAGGGGGAATTATTAGAGTTCGAATTTTATTCCATTAAACAAGTACTTGGCAAGAAAAATACCAATGCAGATGTAACGACCCAAAATCACTAATGTGGCTTAAGGGCCTTGATTAGTGTACCGGGAGGGCATGATTGGTTTATGTATGAATTTATTGATTTAATGCATGATTATATGATAAGCATACTTGTATGATTACATGAATGTAAATGTGGTTAAATGTTATATCTATGAGAACCACATTATTATGTGGGAAAATCTGTAGTGTGCGACTTGAGGCGATCCTAAGGAGCTAGTTAGCGGGAAGTCACAACGGGGCTTAATATTTGACTTGGGGTAAGTAAAGGGGTAATTTGGGTATTAGATGGCTATTTGGGTTATCGGGTTATGGAAATAAATATATGGAGATATATTTGAGGTTAGGAAGCTTAGGCGGGAGTTTTGGGGAATTTTACCGTTTTTCCACCGGG